>NC_089497.1:85632319-86247676 GCF_036850765.1 Saccopteryx bilineata | reverse complement strand
ATTTTACGGTTTCTCTCCCATTAGTAGATCATTATTTTTGCTTTAGCCTCTATTAAAGGCAACACATATATTTCCAATAGCTCTATATTGCTTATAAATTATACTAACTGTAGCTAATATTTAGGAGTGTCCATCAGTGCTGGGTACTGTACTATGCATTTTGTATAAGTTATTTCACTTAATTCTCATAATAAGAATACAGATGCCTGTAGAAGCATCTGCTATTATCACTTTATAGATGAAGAACCTGAGAGATGCAAAGGTTAAGGGAAGCCCAAGTGATGAAGTCAGAATATGAACTCAGGAGGTTCCATTCCAAGATCTTTACAATTTCTACCACTTAGTGCCCGACTTCTGAAATCTGGCTTTTCAAATACCTCTGTGTGTGAGACCTGTGGGTGATCTGGGCATTGCTGAATTCTTGTTAAAGAATTCTTTTTATCAAATGCTAATGGAGTCACAAAAGTGTAGATTTTATAACTGCTTTTTCAATGAAATGATGTTGCTTGGGTTTTATATTTTATGTGGTACTTAATACAAAAGCTTCTTTTCTTTTAAAGATTGTAAGGAAATATCTGAAAACATCCAGGTCAATAGACCTTGGTGATGAAATGCTCCCAAACACAATGAATGGCCACTAATAAAGGGGATATATTCCAATAAAATAGTTTCCCCTGCCAAACTTTTCTGAATACAGGAAGACCACAGCAAAAACAAGAGTTCTGAATCATCATATTACAATAACACTAGCCCAGGTTTACCAAACACTTACTTCATACCAGACATTGTTTTAAGCTCTATATGTATGTTAATCCACATAATCATTAAAAAACTTCTGTTGTAGGCACTATTTTTATCCCCATTTTATAAATGAGAAAATCGAGGCCCAGAAAGGCGAAGTGACTGGGTCCCACAGCTAGCTAAGTAATAGAGACAGGGTTGAACCCAGCTACTCTGGCTTTTTATTTTAAGCAAGAGAGAGAGAGAAAGAGAGAAAGAGACATACATACATACAGACAGGGACAGACAGGAAGGGAGAGAGATGAGAAGCATCAACTTATAGTTGTGGCTCCTTAGCTGTTCATTGATTGCTTCTCATATGTGCCTTGACTGGAGGGCTTCAGCTGACTCAGTGACTCCTGGCGCAAGTCAGTGACCTTGGGCTCAAGCCAGAGACCATGGGGTCATGTCTAGATCCCACACTCAAGCCAGCAGCCTTGCACTCAAGCTGGCAACCTCAGGGTTTCAAACCTGGGTGCTTAGCATCCCAGGCTGACACTCTTTCCTCTGCGCCACCACCTGACCAGGCCTGGCCTTCCATCTTAACCATGGTGCTCTCCTTAATGAATATGGTGACTCTTGTACTTGACACTCTGTCATCTGTTACAGAATCTTTTCTTTTTATGCACTTGATTTCTTTAGGGTGTCCTCCAGGCCAGTCTTCCCTAGAAAGACATGGTGATTTGCCCTGACCCTCAACATTAGGGAAAACTAGCTGTGGGAAAGCTCATTACCTATGATTTATGATACATATCTTAGAGCGTTGAGTAGGAAGTTTTGTGTCTGATAAAATCCTTCACATCTTTAAATCTCACGTTTGGTGATAGTGAGAGGTAATAAGATAAGTCATTTATTTCAAAGGGAGTTAAAACTTTAATATAAATGTAGCCTAAGGAGGGTTTCTCTACACTATAAAAAGATGCATATAATGGGTCTTATTTGAATTATCAAACAGGAGGTGATTAATGTTGATGATGTGGCTTCCATTGTAGAGCTCTCTGGGTCAGGTATTGTTCTCATAGTACAGATAATTAACTTATTTACAGGGACCCCAGGGCAGTCAGCCTAGCTTTTCACGTGTCAAAATGGGACATGTGAGCCTTTTAGGAATTTTCAAGAAGTGGTAATCAGGACAGGTTCCCAGGAATGGTTAGTGGGAGGGTGGGTAGTAAGATGGGCCCTTGGAGTCTATCTCCTTTCCAGCTGTGTGAATGGGCAACAACCTCTCATGCTGATTCTTCAAGTGCATTATGTGTCAGCAATTATTCCTGCCAAAAAGGGTTTTTAGGAGAATTACTCAATGAGATATTTTACGAGGCCCTGGCCGGTTGGCTCAGCGGTAGAGCATCGGCCTGGAGTGAGGGGGACCTGGGTTCGATTCCCGGCCAGGGCACATAAGAGAAGGGCCCATTTGCTTCTCCACCCCCGCCTCCTCCTTCCTCTCTGTCTCTCTCTCCCCTCCCGCAGCCAAGGCTCCATTGGAGCAAAGATGGCCTGGGCGCTGGGGATGGCTCCTTGACCTCTGCCCCAGGCGCTAGAGTGGCTCTGGTCGCGGCAGAGCGAGCGTTGCCCCTGGTGTGCGTGCCAGGTGGATCCTGGTCGGGCGCATGCGGGAGTCTGTCTGTCTCTCCCCGTTTCCAGCTTCAGAAATATACCAAAAAAAAAAAAAAAAAAAAAAAAAAAAGAGATATTTTACGAGATAATGCATAAATATAAATGCGTGCACACCGTACATGAATGACACAGATGGATAAATGTGAGTTGTAATTGTTGTTATCACCATTATTGTAGTGATGGCGGCCTCTGATGATTTTCGAGTAGAGAAAGGATCATTTTCTTTCTACTAGTAACTGTTGAATGCTTTGCGTCTGTGCCTTGGGCAATTCCTAGCTCAGCGTTTCAAATTCCGCGGAGGAACTGTACAGGGCGCCCGCGAGAGTGCCGCGTCCCTGCTCTCGGCTGGAAAGAAGTTGAGGCGGGACGGAGCATGGCGGAGACCCACAGACAGACGAGAGAGGCAACAAGGGGAGAAATGATTCCCAGCACTCTACGTTTCTCAGATCTGCATTTCTTTCCAACACTGCCTGCGAGCCGGGGGGGGGGGGGGGGGGGGGGGGGGGAGGGGCGGGCGGCGTGGTCGCCCCTTTCCCTCATCTCGCTCCCCCCCACCCGCCACACTGGACCCCGCCGCGCGATTGGCCGGCTTGACCCAGGGCCACCGCCGATTGGCGCTCGCAGGTCCGGGCTACGGGTTTTAAGAGGGGGCAGGGGCGCACTGCCCAGCAGTACTTCTGTCCCAGTTGTGCGCTCCTAGCGAGTCCGGAGCTGGACTCGTAGCCTCTGGTGGCCGGCCGCCGCCTCCAGCGTCCCATTTCCGGCTGTCGCCGGCCAGCGGCTCGCGAGCGCGGGACAGGTAGGACCAGGGCAGGCGCCGTCCAGCCCAGGGCGCCAGCACAGCCAGTGAGGGCCGAGGCGCGCAGACGCCGCGACCGCAATGATGGTGGCCACATGCTTGCAGGTAGTGGGCTTCGTCACGAGCTTCGTGGGTTGGATCGGCATCATCGTCACCACGTCCACCAATGACTGGGTGGTGACTTGCGGTTACACCATCCCTACATGCCGCAAGCTGGATGAACTGGGCTCCAAGGGGCTGTGGGCTGACTGCGTCATGGCCACGGGGCTATACCATTGTAAGCCCCTGGTGGACATCCTCATCCTGCCGGGTAAGGACCCCCGCCTTGCAGGTGCCTGCTCCCAAACCCTCATCCGCGGGGCGGACGGGGAGGGGGCACTAGACGCAACATTGAGGGCTTGAAGCCCGTTGTGCATGTATTTGACACCTTGAGTCCTACCCTGTAGAGGATTTAGGCAGCAGCGAACTTAACCTCGGTTAGCCTCAGCTCTCTTATCCGAAATGTGGGAAGATAGTGGTGGCCACTGGTCGAGTCACCCTGAGAAGTTAATCACCCAAGACTTAGACACAAAGTAGGCACTCAGCCCATGTTAATTACCGCCTCCTCACCCGCCCCATGCTCCCACTGTCCATTGACCAGAAGGACTTCATTTTCTGGCCCGGCCTCCTCCTGCAGGTGCCCTGCTTTCCCGTTAGATTCTATCGGCAGAGGTGAGGAGAAGAGAGAAACACAAGGACTCGGGCGAGTTTCCCGGTCCTCGTGGGACAGACGACGTGTCCTGGCAATTAGGACCCATCTAGTTCTGCCAGGTCTATTCCTTCAGGCCCCGGAGCCCGTCCTATTTCCGCCACGCGTGCCCCTGCGGTGGGGGCCTTCGTTTGCCCTGCCGGCCTCCCCGCCTCCGCCCGCTCAGGTCGCCGAGGGAAGAACGGGAGTCCCTGGGGCCACTCCACTCTCGCAGAGGGCGCACCGCCAAGGGTCGCCCCCTCCAGGTCAACTATGTCTTGGAATGGGGAAAGGAGGGAGTGACTAGTCGCCACCTTCCCCGACGCCGGCGGTGGGGGTAGGGGTGAAGGGTCCCATCTTCACTTGCTGTCTGGTTGAAAAAGTCTGGACAACAGATCCAACTCAGATTTAAACCTTGAGTCAGTTGGGTGATTGGCGAGGTGGTGGGCGCCCCTTCGGATTTTTTGCTCGGAATCTCTGTCCTGCCTGGTGAGTATATCAGCCCTGGCCAATAATAGTACACGATTGCCTTATGTCCTGGTGGCCTTTGTGGGTCATGCCCATTTAAAGGCATAAGGCTCATCCCAGTTTCCTTAACAAGCGAAATAACTCCTCCACGCCCGAGGTCGCCAGTCTGGGAGCCGGTCCTTTTGTGCTTTTTTCTCCTTTCCGATGAGCCTTTCTCTCTCACCCCCCCCCCCCTTAAGTCTCCCCTTATGTGCCTCCTACCAGCCTTTGTAGTGGGAATCAATCCCTGCCCCCACTCCTTGCTGCCCTGGTATTTGGCCCTTCTTCCTCATCACGGCACACTTGGACTTGCTATTTTTTCATTGTTCTTAAGTCCCCTTCTACTGCATTTGGAATTCCTGAGGATTCTCCAACTTTCTTTGCATTCTCTCTGGACCCAGCATTGCTACCGGCACACAGCATATGTGCGCAATGCATGTCAGTCTTGCATTCACTATCATTTTCTCCATTTTGGACTTTTAAAACAACAGAGTTCCTGTGAACCTAGGTGTGGAACCAGCTTCACTAAATGCTAGTACTGGTGGCCTTGGGCAGACTTGAATCCTGTTCTCACAAACTGGGTGATTTGAACAAGTTACTGACCTCTATGAACCCCAGTTGTAAAACCAAACCCCTGTCTTTCAGGGTTGTTTTGGAGAATAAATGAGATGAGAAATGTAAAACTCTTTTGATATAGTAGATGCTCCATAAAAGGTAGCTATCATATTTTTGTTAAAAGCTGGGCAAGGTATTTGAAGGAGCCTCTGAAGCATAAAATTATTCTCTGCTTCCTTTCCCTAAAATTAAGTTTACTAAGCATGCAGTACCAAGTGGATTATTTTCTTTTCTTTTTTCTTTTTTTTTTTTTTTTGTATTTTTCTGAAGTTGGAAACGGGGAGGCAGACAGACTCCCGCATGCGCCCGACCGGGATCCACCCGGCATGCCCACCAGGGGGTGATGCCTTGCCCATCTGGGGCGTAGCTCTGTTGCAACCAGAGCCACTCTAGCACCTGAGGCAGAGGCCATAGAGCCATCCTCAGCGCCCAGGCCAACTTTGCTCCAATGGAGCCTCGGGCTGCGGGAGGGGAAGAGAGAGACAGAGAGGAAGGAGAGGGGGAGGGGTGGAGAAGCAGATGGGCGCTTCTCCTGTGTGCCCTGGCCGGGAATCGAACCCGGGACTCCTGCACACCAGTCTGACGCTCTACCACTGAGCCAACCGGCCAGGGCACAAGTGGTTTATTTTCAAGAACAAAGACCATCTGACAGAGGAGAGTGAATTTTAGGAAGGGCCTAATCCTTCTTGCTCTCCTTGTCCCTCATACTTTGGGTGAGGACAGGGACACATATCAGTCTCTATCTTTTGATTTCCAGACATGGCCTTGACACCTACCATGTGGACAGCCTGTGCTGTAAATTTCAGAACCTCAGTTTCTAGTTAACTGTCTCCATTGTGTCAGCCCTGGCTCTCCTACCAGCTGGAAGGGCACCGGGGTCCTGCCTCAGACTTTCTGTGGGTCCTTTCTGGAGATCTTCAAGTCAATAGATACTTGATTAATCGGTTACTTTTAATTCTGAAGAAGCTGGATGGGCAATGGTCAGAAGAGTACCCCGTGGAGTCTGAACTGCAGCAGAGTTGATCTTGCTAAGAGACAGTGTTCTAGTTGTGTGCTGCTGCACAGGGTATGGAGGTGCTGGCATGTGAAGCAGAAATTGGGGCTTGTTTTTTGACTTTGTCATTACTCTGCCTCCCTGAGGCCGTGCCACTAGCTCTAATTTTCTCTGAGCCAAAAAGAGAGAGTAGTAAATACACTTTTTTTGGAGGAGAGTGTTTTAATAAGATACAATATATTTAAGTTTGTTAGCTTCTCCCAGTATTTTGCCTGACTAATTTTACATAAATATTCCACATATTATAATCTATTTCTTAATAAAGTTGTTACCTGGCATTTTATTTGACAGTATAATGTTCTGGTAGTTTTGCTTTTCTTATTATTCAACTCAGGAATTTCTTCATTTATAATGTATGTTTATATTCTTTGTTGTGGGCATGGTGTTAACTCCAGGAGTCTGCCCTCTAGGAGTTGCTGGGGCTGGAGGATGCCTTTATAGTGATGGTAATGGAGTAATAACACCAATCAATCCTGGCTAACCTTTTTAGAGTACTTAGCATGTGTTAGGCACTGTTCTAAACACTGCATAAATTACCTAACTTAATCTTAGTTAAATTCTATTAGAGAGATGTAGGTACTATTATTTTTACTCTATAGGTGAGGAAAGTGTCAAGACACAGCAATTCAGTAACTTGCCAAAGTCCTCACAGGTGAAGTGTATCAACAACAGACTGGAACTAGTAGCCTGTCCATCACAGAATACTTCTTGAAAGATTTGAGTTTTATTAGAAATCTTTCACAAGGTGATACAATAATGTAATTAGGTTGTTGGCCTCTTCCTCTTGGAAGCTGGGACAGGTGGTTGAAAGCACCTTGGATCTCCATTCAGGTTCTCCAGCCCTCAACCCTCAGCCTCCTTTTTTTTTTTGTCACAGAGTCGCTTTAATAGTTGAACAGGTGAAGTGATCACAGACAACATTTAACACCTTCTAAGTCCTGGAATGGATAAGAGGGAGGAAGGCAAATGGTACTGAGTTCCCGTGAGGCAGGGTTCAGGATCCCAGGGGACCCTTGGTCTAACCCACCCTGTCTACTCTCTTGCTGCCAGGCTATGTGCAGGCCTGCCGGGCCCTGATGATTGCAGCCTCAGTACTGGGCCTGCCGGCCATTCTCCTGCTGCTGACGGTACTCCCCTGCATCCGAATGGGCCATGAGCCTGGCGTGGCCAAGTACAGGCGGGCCCAGCTGGCTGGTGTTATGCTTATTCTGCTGGGTAAGACTGCTTTCTTTATGGCACCCAACTTTGAGTAAACCTGATGAATGTCAGATCTTGCTGTTGCTTCACTGAGTTCAAGAGACACATGAAAGAAAGACAGTGAATCCTCTGTGGAATAGCCCCTCCACAGCAGGTGCCGCTTACCTTTCATGGGCCATTTACACAGGGGATAGGTCATATCTTTGGGGGGGAGTCACTGAACAGGAATATAAGTTAACAAAAGGCAGAAAAGATTTTGAGGGTAGGAAAACCCAGTGACTCTTCACCCAGGCTTCACAATGGAATTCCTTTTGAAAACACCTGTGCCCAGGTCCCACAGCAGGTCATTTGAGTCAGAATTTCTGAGTATTAAGCCAAAGATATTTTATGAAATCCTCCCAAGTGACTTTTTTGTGTAGTTAGGATTGCGAACTTTAGTTAATGTATAAAAAAGACGAGAAAGAGGAGGGCAATAGAAAAGTGAGGTGTTGACAGTGGTAGGTCACTAGGTGATGATTCAATCTTTTTTCAGAACTCACTGATTGAGCACCTGCGGAGTGCCAGGCACCATGGTAGACTCTGGGGATGCTGGAAAGAGTGTCAGTCTCTGCTTGAGTGCACTTGGACCACTGGGTAGAGAGGTGTGTGTACATGTTCTATACCCACATAGGAAAGCACCTAAATTAGGCTAGAGGGGTTTCCCACAGCAGAGGACCCCAGTGATGAGTTTTGAGAGTTGGAGAGAAGGTGGTTGGCTCATGGATTGGCAGGGGTCCCCAAACTTTTTACACAGGGGGCCAGTTCACTGTCCCTCAGACTGTTGGAGGGCCAGACTATAAAAAAAATATGAACAAATCCCTGTGCACATTGCACATATCTTATTTTAAAGTAAAAAAACAAAACGGGAACAAATACAATATTTAAAATAAAGAACGAGTAAATTTAAATCAACAAACTGACCAGTATTTCAATGGGAACTATGCTCCTCTCACTGACCACCAATGAAAGAGGTGCCCCTTCTGGAAGTGCAGTGGGGGCTGGATAAATGGCCTCAGGGGGCCGCAGTTTGGGGACCCCTGGATTGGAGGGAGGGACAGTCCCAGCCCCGGAAATGGTATGTGCTTGTTCAGTTTTCCCAGTTACGGCCGCACACAGATGGCTATCTAGGGAGGGTCTTTCTCACACTGTTCGGTGACTTACTTCTATTTTTTTTCTTAAATGCTAATTCAATGAACAACTCCTAAATCTTTTTTTTTCAACTCCTAAATCTTAATACAAGACATGCATTTTAAGGACTCTTGTAAAGTGCACTGATACGTCAGTGAGGAGAAACTGGTATGCATATGGGTTAGATATAAAGTCAGCTTCTCCCGGGACATGAAATCCCGGTCCCCAAACTGGTCTCAGACCGTGTGCTTGAGGGGTAATGGTAAGAGATCAGGGTTCTCTGTGGGTCGTTGCCATTTGGTGATGGTTACCCACAGTGACACCCATGAGGTGAGGGGACATGAGGGTAGGGGCACTGTTTCACAAGAAGGCAAAGGGGGGCTTGTGAAGCCACAGAGAATTCAGAGAAGGGGCTTTTTTTTTGTGTGTGTATTAATAGGAGTGAAAAGACCAAAATTGTAAGAATAGTACTGTCACTTCCAGAGAAGAATCTGGGCATGAACATCCTGCCACAGAGAATGTGTGTGGGAGAGCCACATCAAACACAGTCAGCAGCAAGGGCTTTCCTCTAACTCACAGGAGTTCTTTTTAACGATCAGACCAAAGGAAGCTGGTTTGTACAAATAAACTGGTTTGTAGAGTCCAGCAGAAGCCCTTCTTATCCTAGACATTTGTCTGTGGACAATTTCCTCACATTCTCATGGGAGCCCAGAAGGTTTTGTCTTTGGTTCTGAGGATGCAAAGCCAAAGGTCGGTCCATTGTCTTAGGGGTTCATATTTAGAAATCACCACAGAACACCCAAAAGTGAGAAAATATGTTTAAAAAATTCCACAAAATCAAACTCAAACCCTGTGGAAAAGAAAGACATAAAAACAAAGCACATACAGACACATTGGTCTTTAAAAAAGTACCTAAAAACTACTGAATCATCCAGTTGATTAAGAAGAGTTATTAAAAAAAAAAAGCAACCAGTCATTTGAAACATCCTAGCTGAATTAAATAAAGGTTTTCTTTACCTTTTTCAAATGGGTTAGTGGATGTCTCAGAATCATGGCAGAATCACAGAAAAGAAAGGTGAGGCTGGGCAGTGAGGTGAGTTCCTCAGACTCTGTGCTGCCTCTAGTGTTCCGTGATCCGAACCCCAGGGAGGCTGCACCTTTCTGGCCACTGGCTGCTAGGACTCAGGGAGGGCCTGCTTCTTGCCCTCTTGTAACCTTGCATTTCCAGTGTTAACTGCTTCCTCCGTGAATGCTCCCATCTGGATTTATTTCTCAGGGGTGGCCACTTGCCTTTGGGTTGATGTTGTTTGACTGGAACAAGCTAGCTCTGGAAATGTAGAGCTCATTGTCTCAAGTGTGGCACCTGCTGGTCTTCTCTGGGTCTTCGCTCTGTGGAGCCCAGGTGCCTTGTTTCCCCTATTGGCTGAGGGTAGGAGGAGCCGGAGAGGGAAGGCTGCCTTTGTGTCACTCTGGCTGGGCTTTTTTTTTTTAATTTTATTTATTTATTTTAGAGAGGAGAGAGAAAGGGAGAGAGAGAGAGACAGAGGGAAAAGGTAGGGAGGAGCTGGAAGCATCAACTCCCATATGTGCCTTGACCAGGCAAGCCCAGGGTTTCGAACCGGCGACCTCAGCATTTCCAGGTCGACACTTTATCCACTGCGCCACCACAGGTCAGGCCTGGGCTTTTGTCGCTGCTCTCCCTCTCCGGAAGAAGCCAGTGCTGGGCTCATGCTGGGAGCAATGGTGCTCCAGCTGAGATGTGGTCCTGACCGAAGGGGACCAGGCAGCGTGGGGCTTTGACAGTCTAGAAACTGGAAACAGTGGCAAAGTTAGACTATAAGCAATGTTAGTTAAAATCAGTTCTTTCTGACCCTGAAAATCTTTAATGATTTTTCCAAAAGCTTAAAAACATTATGTCTGTTGTATGACAGCTTTATCTTACCAGCAGCCTAAGTTTAATGTTGTGAGAATTTGGTTCCTGCTGAGGGGAGGAGTGGGAACCGCCACTTTTGGCTTCTTAAGCCAGATGAGTAGTTCAAGGAGCAGCAGGCTGCTCAGGGCACAGTCAGTCTGAGGTGGATCTCACCTTCGGTTTTTCACGAGCGCCTGCTGTGGCAGGAGGTGCCTATGCTTTATCTTATCATTCAGAGACAGACCTACTGTACTGAATCTCCGACTAACCACTTTCCAGCTGCATGAACCAGGGCAGTAACTTAATGTTTCTGAGCCTCTATACAAAACAGAAGACAGCAATGCTTTCTTCTGAGGTTAGTAAGGTTAGTGAAGTGACATTGCAAGTTCTTTCTTTTTATATTAAATTTATTGGGATAACATTAGTTCACAAACCCATAGAGGTTTCAAGTGTACAACTAAACAAAACATCAGCTGCACACTGCATCGTGCACCTGTCACCCCCACAGTCTCTTTCCTCTGCATTTACCCCCTGTGCCCACCCCCACCTATATCAGCCTCTTTCCCTCTGGCTGTCACCACACTGTTGTCTGTGTCTATGTGTTTTATATACATACACACATACATATATATATCTAAAATATGTATGTTTTTTTTGCTTAATCCCTTCACCTTCTTTCATTCAACCCCTCAACACCTCTCCCCTCTGCCAGCTGTCAGTCTGTTCTGTGTGTCCATGCCTCTGTTTCTATTTTGTTTGTGAGTTTATTTTGTTTATTAGATACCATGTATAAGCAAGATTGTATGGTATTTGATGGTATTTGTCTTTCTCTAACTGGCTTATTTCACCTAGCATAATAATCTCCAGGTCCACGCAGACATATGCAAATTCTTTCGCAGGGTGTTGGCACGCAGTACATGCTCAACAAATGGTTGCTATTATTATTGCTGTTGTTGGTTAGAGGAAATGGAGAGCTAACCCATGGGGCAGTTGGGTATTCTTTTGATCATGTCTGATTTCTGCAGGGTCATCTCTACATGTAGATCTGATAAGGAGAAACCTGGAGATCTGATAAGGAGAAATCCTGCTCTAATAATATAGTTCCTTTGTTTACTTTGTGGGAACCAGAATGTAGGGATCAATAGTTAGAGATTTTTGCTTATTCCATTATAAAAAGCCACTTTAAGCTACCCAACTGAAAGGCTCAAGTTTAGTTTTGATTCAGTCTAATGCTCATCTCTCTATAAGTTAGAAAGTACTTGATCTGGGTGTTTCTTGGGGAGATGGGGCAGGAATGGAAGGAAAAAAACGTATTCTCCTTTCTAATGGAATCTTTTCATCTTCTCATCTCTTTTAAAAAAGTATGGTCCCAGGAATCCATATTATATCGGAGAAAAGATGTTTTAACTGGGAACTTAGAGGTTAATAATGAAATTGTAATAAAATAAATGGTGTGTGCAAATGTGGGAAAATTGAGCTTGTCATACACACAGAATCAGATGTCTTATGGTAATGGGAATTCTTGGGTGTTGCCCTTAATTGTGGGGTCTTAAGAGAATTGTTAGAAAAATTCTTCCTCCAAACTCATTAGCTCTGTACAAACAAGTCTTTAATCTAAATCAAGTTTCATATGAGTAATGGAGGGGATGTGGCATCTTAGTATGGTTGTGGCTTAAAGTGACTTTATCAATAAAATTGAAGGAATTAAATGCTCTTGTCTCTAAATTCTGTAATTAAAAAACAAAAATTAACAAATAACCATGAGACTGGATTTTAAAAAAGGTTATAGGAAAGAAAAGCTAATGACATGTGGAGTAAAGGGGAAAAAGTGCTGGAAGCAGGCCCAGAAATAATGTACTCAAATGTTCCATTGACTGGCTGATTGTTATAAAAATGAGAAATATTCACAAAAGTCTGTGTAACAGGAATATGTCCTTTGGTAGCTATGCTTTTTTATGTCAAAATTTAGAGAATAGTAAATGAAAAAAAGAAAAACTAAAGTTTTTCTACTTTCAAATTAGAAGGAAACAACAACAAAAAAAATGACTTCAAGCAGCAGATCATTAGAAATCTCATTACTTGTTGCTTTGAGTTAACTGACTTTGTGAAAGTCTGCATGCTCTTTTAGACTGTATGTAATAATAGTATTGTAGAAGATGATATTGAATACATTATAAAATCTTAATTGGAAGAGATTTTAAAAGCTTTTATTATGGGAAATCTCAAACATACACAAAGTAAAAAGAATACTCTAATAAACCCCCATGAACCCCAACTAATTCCCAGTTATGATCAAATCATGGCCAACCTGCTTCTTCTGTGTCCTTCCCTTTTTTCCTAGTCCCCAGGTTTTTTGGAAGCAAATCTCAAATATAACATTAAGAAAAAACTTTTTCCTATTATTACTAGTATAAGTCAGATTAATTTAAGTGACTTTAATGCAAATATTGCCTTGTGTTAGAAATAATGCTTTTAAACTGCCTTTCAGTGCTACATGCTGAAAGTGATACAGCCTGGGAACAGAGGTGCTCATGAAGGAAGGAGGAAACACCAGGCCCTGGTGATCTATCTGTCTGGGCCTTTCTGTCTGTCTTTCTGTCTGCCTAATGTCTGTCTTTCTAAGTTGTTACCTCCAAACACACCTGTACCAATTTTGTTTAACTTCATCACATCTATTTATCATCTCATTCCTAAAGGGATTAAAAATTACACTTACATTTCATTGCTCTAAAATTACTTTTCCAAATATTTTCTGTCTTTGGCTACATCAATATCATTGCTAACTTTTAATAAGTGTACTCTGTCAGTTAAAAAAATAAGGGTGTACTTTTAATAAGGGTGTACTCTGTCAGTTAAAAAACACATTGTTTCATATTATTTATATTATTTGAAATGCATGAAGAGAGGCAAACAGTTTTATTCAATGAAAAGCAAGGACTTTTCCTTGTAGAGAACCAAGCCCAGGTGAATTTATATCTACACAGTGAAGCTTTCTACTCCCTTCTCTCCTTTTGCTTTTGAAGTTAAGAATATCTACAGTTTTCACTTTGTACTCCCCCCACAAATGGCAGAATTTTTCCCCCTTGTGCAATTAACTATTGAATTTTCTAAAGGTAGAAAAGAGAAACGGCTTGAAAAACAAAATCTATTGACATAAAAGGAAAGCAATGAAAATTTCTTTTATCTTTCCTCAGTTTTCTTTGCCTTGTAAGTAACGGTGACTTTTTAAGAAAAACATTAAAAAAATTTCTTTAAGTAATCCAGAAGACCATTATAATCTCTCTCTCTGTTCAAATAAAAATGAATCTAGAGGGTCTTACGTGCCTTTAAGAAAGCTAAAAATTATTGCCAATTCTGTGAGTCACATCTTTTAGTTGAGCAATGATTTGCCTTGGATTATTAACTATTGGTGAACATACCCTCTTTCCCCTTCAAACCCACCGCTGAGACTGAGTAAATTCTCCTTTTTTTTAGTTTGTAAACATTCTTCATTGTGGGTTCAGCTGAAGGTCACTGTTTCCAGTGAGCCTCTCGTTTCCTTTCATGTTGTGTGGCGGTTTGTCGTCTTACAGTGGTTTGATGTGGCTCATCTTTGAGAGCTGCAGGGATTCCACCCAGAGTTCATTTATCTACTAGGGAATAAAAAGCCTGCTGGTGTTCACTTGCCTTGTTTTTCCTTGATTATAAAAGAAGGCAATCTTTGGTGAGGGTAAGTGTGTTAAAGTTGCAGCAAAATATAATGATTTTGGAATTCAGCTTTGGTGTGTACAAGTGGGAAGTGCACTTGCAAAGAGACCACCTCTTATTCATCTGTCTGTCTGTCCATTCAGTCACCCAATTCACTTATTCAGTCTTATAAGTTCATTATTTAAATGCTTAGGAATTCTTCCTTTTCCTAATTAATTATATTGGAATAACATTTAACAAAATCCCTGAAACACTCAAAGTCAAGATTTGTGATTATTTTTGGAATACAGCAGTCCCCAGGTTACAAATGAGGTAGGTCCTGTAGGTCTGTTCTTAAGCTGAATTTGTATGTTAGTGGGAACAGGTACATTACCTATTAAATGCAACTTAGACAGATGGTTGTCTTAACATAGTAGTATTTTTACCTTTCTGTGCATATAAGTAAACATTTTTAAATCTATAGAACCCATCTCATTTATAACCCAGGGACTGCCTGTATTTATTGAGCCTGATTCTTTCCCTATATGAAGATAACCTTGTTTTATTAGTTTGCTTAAGAAAAGGGGAAGAATTAAATGAAATTTGAGGTATTTTTTAATCTTATGCTATAAAATCTAAACCAAATCTGAAGGTTAAGTTAGGTTTACATGAAATGTGAGGAATGCTTGCATGTGTGTATATGTGTATGTGTATGTGTGGTATGTTTAAATATAAAGAATCCATAAATATAAAGGTTAATATAACCATAAGCTGTTTGGAAACCAATTAACTGTTTATAAGAAGTACTGATTAGATTGAACCAAATCATGTGTTTAGGAATCAGACTTCAGCTTTGCACCCCCTACTTTTCCCTCTAATCAAGCTTGCGTATTTGGAAGCTCCTCCGTTGCTGTTTTTGCCCACAGTAGATGAATTTTCACTTTTGGGGTCTAGAGGTTTGTAGCTGGGTTGTATCTTGATAGAAAGGCTCTAGGGCTGTTCTCTCTGGCTGAAACACTCCAGAAGAGGATTCTGTTCCTTGTCCTGATAAAGGAAAAGGCTCTTCTCTTTGCCTCGATGAGAGTGTGACCATGCCAACAGCCAAGGAGTTCTCTAAGAGTGCTAGATTTGGACTTTGGCTAGAGGAAGAAAAAGAAAATGAAGAAAAAGACTTGCCCCTGTATCTCAGGTGTGTAAAGCTCTGGGCTAGAAAGGGAGGATTTGATTAACACAAATCTTCTTAAGAACATTCTGTTCAAAGAAAGAAAGATACATCTTCTTATGGCATCTTATACAAAAATATTACAAAAGCTGGCATAATTATGCTTCCTTTTAGAAAAATGCATCCATTAACATATGGATAAATTTTAGCTTCTTAGATAGTCTATAAATAATAAATTCCTTAAATATGTGAATAATTCACAATGGAGTGAATTTAGGCTTCTAGAGAGCCAATATGAGCAATTTAAACCCAAATTTACTTTCTCCTTCTGACTTCTAATTGCAGCTATACTTTTTAAGAATAGGAATCACATCTATCCTTTAGGTATATCTAAACCCAGTTTGTGGGGGTGGACTTAATCTGTCATCAGCAGAAACCTATGTTACAAGCTACACAAAAGGAAACGAATGAGACAGTTTAAAAGGTCTTTAAAATGGGTAAGACTTAAATTTTTTCTTTAGTTTAGAAATAATTTATGTGGCTGTTATATTTGAGTGCTTATGTTAAAGAAAAATATATTTCTTTTCTGTGGGTACAGAGGTAGGTAAGTTAGAAAAATCACTCAGTATGGTAGAAAGCTTACTTTTAGAAGAAACTTGCTGAGTTGAAAGTGACAAGGTTACTTCAGGTAGCAAACATGGCAATGCCTGTCTTGAATTTATTAAAGGCTTTATGGCTAATCATCAGAAACATTATTTATTATTATTATTATTATTATTATTATTTTGAGCTGTCAACTTTAATATGCCATCCTAACTTAAAGCTTTAACTAAAACTTTGTCCTGCTTCTAGTTATGAGAAATTAGATGATAACAAAGGAACTAATGAAATTACTTTGTCTAGACCTGTGTTGTTCAGTATAGTAGCCACCAGCCACATGTAGTCATTTCAGTTTAAATTAATTAAAATTCAGAATTCGGTTTTTCAATCTCACTAACTTCATGAGATATCATCAATAGCTCATGTAGCCTGCTTGTGGCTATCCTATTTGACAGCACTGGTCTAGAGGCCTAAGAAAAGTCTAAGCCTTTCTAGGCTCCTGCCTGCCCTTATTTTGCTGCTTTGTTTAAGAGGAGGGAAAAAGCCACATGGCAGAAGCAGTTTCTTATATTATTCTTTAAAATCTAAATCAAACCTGAAAGTTAGATTGGTTGCAAGGCCAGAAATTTCTGCTCTTGTGATCCATCACAACAAATATTGTGACCATAAAATCCTTGAATGGGTGAACTATTTTAGTTCAAGAACTGTTCATTTGTGTGTTGAGATTTTTGTGATTGTAAATAGCATAACACAAACTCAGCCTCTTAGTTGTTACTCCACTGTTGTCTAGCAATAATTCACCACAATAAGAGAATTTTCTTAGCTTTTTTTAAAGGTATTTGTAATGTGAATTGACTGAATTGAAAAAATAGAGTGGAAAATTGATGGAAGTGGGCACTATCTTGTTTCTTATTTCTGTATAGCTCAGGTTATTTAGTCATTTCATTGGTTTATGTTGAGCACATACTTTGTGCTTCATACTGAGCTAAACCCTGGCTTTACAAAGATATGACATGGTCCTTGCTGTCTAGGAATTCAAACTTGGAATGAAAAATAGACATGTAAAGAGATAATTATAACACAATTAAGTAAGTGTATAACAGAAATGTAACACTAGATACATATATAAAGTCAAGATATATAAGCAAATACAAATATGTAATTTTTGGATCTAAATGATTTATTACCAGGTTTTTTACATGGGAGTTCATTGTCTCTCATCTGTTCAAAAATAAGGACCTAATAGTTTGACACCAGCTGTTGATCCGCTCATTCTATAGATATAAACCTTTAGGCTCAGATTGCAGAGGGAGCATAACTCTGTGTGGGGAATATTTTGAGTTGGTTGGAAGCCAGAGGTGTGTGTATGTCGAGTGAAGGGTTGTCTGCCCACTGCACTTGGTGTGTAATGGGTATACCGGTCACAGCCTTCTCCATGTCTTCCCCAGCTCTCTGTGCCATTGTTGCCACCATCTGGTTCCCTGTGTGTGCCCACCGTGAGACCACCATCGTGAGCTTTGGCTACTCCCTGTATGCGGGCTGGATTGGAGCCGTGCTTTGCCTCGTGGGCGGCTGTGTCATTGTCTGCTGCTCTGGAGACGCCCAGGCGTTTGGTGAAAACCGTTTCTACTACTCTTCGGGCTCCAGCTCCCCCACTCATGCCAAGAGTGCCCATGTATAAGAGAGCGGCCAGCCTGCCCATGGAGGTGCTGTCGCTGCTGGGTCCATGGCCCTAGGTTTGCTCTCCACAGGTTGGGGAAGCCTATTCTTCTGTTAGGCTTCAAAGCCAAAGGTTTAGAAAAGCATCCTGTCAGGCATTTTGTAGTTTTAACACCCTCTCCCATTTTGTTGCCTTAAAATAAATCTTTAGCTTAGATAATGCCCACACATTTTTCTCATGGATTTGCCCACTATTAGCTCTTGGGCATGCCTTTGTTGTCCATAAAAGTTATATATATGTATATTGCCTTTCTCTCTCTTTGAGTTTTAAATATCTTGCAAACACTGCTGAGGTGGGTGTGGGGGAGAGAAATAAAAGACACTTTTCAAACTGTTGTTACAGATGACAATGGGAGCCTCATAAAGATGCCTCTCTGTTCCCTCCCTCCTTTTCAGCTCGGAGGCATTTAGTTAGAAGCCAGAAAAAGATAGAACTGGGGGCATGGGGAGGGGAGGGAGGGAACGGGAACTGTCCCTCCATGGGAGATTTCCCTTTTGTAAGTTGAGGGCAAGGGGTGGGGATTTTTTTTTTAGTTTGTGATTTGACATTTATCTGTACATAGTTTTTCAAAATTGCTCATTTTTATAACCATGGTTTTCCTGAAATTCTCAATTCAGTATGAAGGAAATGAACCAAATATACTTTCATTATATGACAAACAACAGCACAAGTGAGTATAACTGGCATTCCATGAAATGTCTTTGATTTCTAGTTTGTGTAATGTAGTTTTTAATCCTACACATGAATATGCTTCAACTTAACACATTTTAAAAGCTATTTTTCCCTCTCTCTATTTTTATTTTGTCAACCATCTTGAAGTGATTATTGTTTAACATAAATTGTACTGTTGAATTTGGCTTTATGGGTGTAAACACTGACGGTGAATTGTATCCGAGACCCCAAACTCTCCAAACATTGATGGTGCATTTTGTTCTTTGAGTGAAATCTGTGCAATAAAATAACAGATTGTCTGCAAAACTGGCTGTTAATATTCTGTTGTATCCAGTGGTATCACATTTTGATTTTAAATAATTTCATTAGTTTCTAGTAGTACATAGGTAACTGATCAGCGATGCAAGAACAAATCATTCTGCACTGCCTCGAATAATTAAAAAGTTATATTTTATTCACTATATCATCGTGGTAATGTGTGATCATAAAAATGTAACCTGGACACTCTCTAAGTTTCTTTTTTTTTCTTTTTTTTTTTAATTAATTAATTTATTTTATTTTTTACAGAGACAGAGAGAGAGTCAGAGGGATAGACAGGGACAGACAGACAGGAACGAAGAGATGAGAAGCATCAATCATTAGTTTTTCGTTGCGTGTTGCGACTTCTTAGTTGTTCATTGATTGCTCTTTTTTTTTTTTTTTAATTTTATTTATTCATTTTATAGAGGAGAGAGAGGGAGAGAGAGAGAGGAGAGAGAGGCAGGGGGGAGGAGCTGGAAGCATCAACTCCCATATGTGCCTTGACCAGGCAAGCCCAGGGTTTCGAACCGGCAACCTCAGCATTTCCAGGTTGATACTTTATCCACTGCGCCACCACAGGTCAGGCGATTGCTCTTCTTATATGTGCCTTGACCGCGGGTCTTCAGCAGACTGAATAACCCCTTGCTGGAACCAGCGACCCTGGGTCCAAGCTGGTGAGCTTTTTGCTCAAGCCAGATGAGCCCGCGCTCAAGCTGGCGACCTCGGGGTCTTGAACCTGGGTCATTCCACATCCCAGTCCAACGCTCTACCCACTGCGCCACCGCCTGGTCAGGCTCTAAATTTCTTATGTGCTGTGTCATTAGTGGCATCTTTAAGTCATGTGTAAATGGACAACAATCAGAAACCAAGTGGCAAGCATAATGCAATTAAACTTTTAAAATCTACTGTGACCACTTAGTAAAGGAATTGGGTAGGTATAAAAAGAAGTATAAAACAAACTCATTTTTTTTATCTTTAGGTAATAATATTTAAATGCATTTTGTTCATAAATGTTTGGAAATGTTGAACAAAGACAGACACGTTGAGTTAATTTTTGTTTGTTTTCTATTCCAGAACCTGTCAAGTTATGATTCTGCTCTAAAAAGACAAATTACAACCTATCTTGGCAGCATTTTTATAACAATACTAATTTTTTTTTTCTGCTTGATGGCATCATATTTATTTGATTATGCTCCTTATTTTTATTCTATCTCTTTTTTTTTATAATTTTATTTTTTTAATGGGGTGACATCAATAAATCAGGATACATATATTCAAAGATAACAAGTCCAGGTTATCTTGTCGTTCAATTATGTTGCATACCCACCACCCAAAGTCAGATTGTCCTCTGTCACCTTCTATCTTGTTTTCTTTGTGCCCCTCCCCACCCCCTATCCCTCTCCCATTCCCCCCTCCCCCCCGTAACCACCACACTCTTATCAATGTCTCTTAGTTTCACTATTATGTCCCACCTACGTATGGAATAATACAGTTCCTGTTTTTTTCTGATTTACTTAACAATACTAATTTTACTAGCTAAATGTATGATAATTGGCAAACATTTTCTCTTTGGATATATCCACTTGGGCTAATCATTTTTGTAGATATTTGTGTACATTAGGAGATTATAACCTGGTGGAAACTATTTCTAAGTTACTTATGTAGGAAAGGCATTCTTCATGTTGACCAAAATATTTGCTTGTTATACTGCAGGTTTTGTAAGTACAGAGGTCACGGGATTATATTGGAAGACCCTCCAGAACTCAGAAACTCATCAGCATGTAATGACTGTGATGGTGAATGGAGCAAAAGATACTGGGGTGGGGGGAAGACACTGAAGCTTTGGGGCCCTCTCCTCAACCACCAGCTTGAGTCCGAAGTATCAGGTCCTTTTCAGCTCCTTTAATGAACGGATGTGCCCACTCACCTACCTCCTTCCCTGAAGCTCCTGCTTGCTTTCTCGGGAAGGCGTACGCATGTGAGCCCTGCCGTTCCCCGCAGCAGGAAAGACCCCCTAAATCTCGCCTAGCTGACCAAAGTAGGGAATTCCCTTTTACAAGTCATAACTCTAATGTGATGACAGGGAGGGGTAGCTGTTCCCGGAGAACAGCTCTGTTCAGTAGAAATATGCTAGAACCCACTTATGTAATTTAAAATTTTATAGGAGCCACCTTAAGAAAGTTAAAAATAAGTGAAATTAATTTTAATATACTGTACTTAATCTTATACATCCAAAATATATTAATTTGTAATTAGTTATTGGGATATTTTACATCTTTCTTTTTGGATTAAGTCTTTGGATTCTAGTGTGTATTTGACTACAGCTTATTGCAATTGTACTAGCTACTTGCTCAGTGGCCACATGGAGCACAGCTATAGAACAACAGGTCTTCCTCAGTAACCATTAGGAGGGATTCAGTCTTGATTTTATCTGCTGTTAGAGCTGCATTAGAACCTGGCAACTGCAGTGTCAATAATTGTCACCCAGGGGAAGATAATGACCCCAATCACAGATAAAATGGCAGGCCTAAAGTGCTCTACCTGAATAATAGAAAAGGGAATCCATGCTCTTCAAACCTGTTTGTGCCAAGAACTTCACACGTTTAATCATCCCCACAGTCCCCATCATGTAGGTGAGGAAAACGAGATTTAGAGAGTTTAGATTGTCGAGGTCAGCCACTATACAGAACTAAAATTAGATTTAAGTCATTCTAACTGTAAATAAAGCTCCAATTCTCCAATTTAAGAATTACTACTAGGAAGATGGGTAAAATGCAGATTCACTCTCTTCACATCCAGAGATGAACTCTGGGTGGGTCCCAAAAACCTGCATTTTTATTACCCAATCTCTGACTCTGATGAGGAGGTCCCATTCCACACCTTGAGAAACAATGAAAGGACAGACCTCTCTCTTCTGCCTTTTTGTGGTGCAGCTGATTGCCTCTTTGTCTCTCTGCTGGTCCTCAGAGGGCAGGAGACTTTGAGAGTTATATCCAGCTTGCCCCCATGCTGGCCAGTTCTGAAGAGACCACATGCAGGGGATCTTGGTTTGAAATGAACCAGTTTAGCTCATGCTTTCCAAGAATTCGATCTAAACCAAATTAGAGAAAAAATGTTGCAAGGAAATCTCTAAAACTGGGGATGCCTGTTGCAAAACAGCAACAACAACAAAAGAGAAGACTGTGTCCTTAAGAATAGAAGTTACATATTTGTGCTGGATTGGTCGTTGGGATAACAGTAGAACAAGGTTTGGTTGTGTCTTGCTGTGTGTTTTTTTTTCAGACTTCAAATTTGCATGTCAGTGTTTCTCTATACAATGTACACAATGTGAACTGCAACATCTTAAATGTTTGGCAGGACATTCATGCTCATGACATCACATGCTGGGAGGACAGGGAGGCCACTGTGGCCTGGCCCCGGGGAGAAGCAGCATCAGTGCTGCCATTGAGATGTCCCCACAAAAGAGTATGTGACAGCCAGATGTGCAGCTTAATGGAGACTGAACCAGAATTGTGGGTGGAACATTGGCACCTGCTGCTTGTGGCTTGAATAGCAGCTCTTGAGGAATCTATATTTCCCTACCTCAGCGCAGACTCTGAGGGCTCAGGCTTTGTGGCCCTGCGCCTGGGGGAGGGAGTGGAGACGGAGGGACTTGTCACGGCTCCATGACCCGTTGTTGAAACGGAATATGTGGAAATGTTAAGCCAGCGATTTTCAACCTTTTTCATATCATGGCATATGTAAACTAATTACTAAAATTTTGTGGCACATCCAAGCATATACTTTTTGCCAGTCTGACAGAAAAAAAGTATAATTTTGACTCATTCACACTGGATGGCTATTGTTGGGTTGGCTGTTGTCATTTTTCAATTTGACAAGCGAAGGGAAAATGGCCAGTGTCCCTGACTAAAAAGTCAGGTACTGCATGTTTTAAAAATTCTTGCAGCACACCAGTGTATCACGGCACACTGGTTGAACATCACTGTTAAGCCATTTCTAGAGGATTGTGGAAATTAAAAATAACTTAAGCTTCATATTAAAGTAATATTCCAAATAGCAAGGAGCACTGGTTATTACAAGTTGTAGTTCTCTTTAATTAAAATGGTTATTTTTCTCATGTTGAGTTATATGCAGCTTTGCTTTCAGACTGTGAAGTGCACACAGATCACTGGTGCTCTTGTTAAAATGCAGATTCTAGTCCAGCATGTCTGGGTTCTGCATTTCTAACAAGCTCCCAGGGAATGCTGATGCTATTGCTCTAACCCCACACCTGAAGTAATAGAGAAAAATTGAATACTGTAGGAAAATACATATAGGAAAATAAAAATCACCCAGCATTTCATCGTTAAAGTGATTTTGTGTACGTTCTTGGGCATCATTTTATTTTAAAACAGAAACCACTAACATACTCCACATATAGTTTTGCAACCTGCTTAAAAATAAGTTAATGCATAGAGAACATTTTCTATTGCATGAAGTATTTTTCTAGAACACCATTTTTAAAAGTTGCGTGATCTTTCATTGTGTGGGTGTCCCAGGATTTGCTCAAGGGTTTCACAAGAATGTCTTGGTTATCATGATTTCTTTTCAAGTTTTTTTCTAAGTAATTCGTTGTGAACATCCTTACAGGTGAATCTTTGCAAATTCATATGATGATCTCTTTAAAATTCTTAAAAAGGAATTGCTGGATCACATATTCCAGAAATGTTTTAAGAATAGTTTGTTATGCCTGACCTGTGGTGGCACAGTGGATAAAGCATCGACCTGGAATGCTGACGTTGCTGGTTTGAAACCCCAGGCTTGCCTGGTCAAGGCACATACAAGAAGAAACTACATCGAGTTAATGCTTCCAGCTTCTCCGCCCCCCTAAAAACAAACAAACAAACAAACAAACAAATAAAGTAGGGCAGAAAAAACCCAGTTTATTGTTTGCTGGGTGGTGGATAGGGTGTCCAGCTTCCACTACCATTAGCTCTGATAATAGAATTCGGCGTATCAATTTAAAATGTTCTTTTAAAATTATTTGAAATATTTAAAATTTCAGTTATGTTAATATGGAATTATATGAGAAAATACTTGTAATAAATGGTTAATGAAAAACTTTCAAAAGTATTTAGATAGGAGAAAAGGCGAGAAGAGGGAAGGCTGAAGTCAGCTGCTCGACATTACAATTCTGCTTCAGTTGACCAGTCGAAGGGGTCCAAGCAGGAGCACTACCTCCGGGAGACTTGTGTCAGGGAACACCGATGCCAGCAGGACCTGGTCAGGAGGGTGACACTCTGGGAGTGCTGCTAACTAGATCATTGTTCTTTATTGCATTTGTTCCCCCCATAATCTACTAAACATAATCTATGGAGACAAAAACAATGCCAGGGTAAAATGTATCCCTTGTCTTCTCCCAAAACTTCTGGGCAATGATCCTGTGTTTAAGCTAGAAGGAAAGTTTACCTCTGTTCTTTTGCTACCTGGTCTTGTTTATTCATGTTTTACCCAAGAAAAAACACATAAAGGAGACCTTTCTGAGGCGGGAGAGGGCCCAGGACTCCTAGAGATGAGAGCATTTGTACGACAGGGCAGCCAGGTCCTCCCGTGTGTCAGCTTTGGCTTCCACGAGCAGAGAAGAACCTTCCCAGCACACCTGCAGTGCTTCTGTTCTCTTCAACTCTGGGTTATAGCAAAGCCTTCTCCTCTTGCCTTGGCTTTTTCCAAACAAGAGCACAACACAAATTTGCCTCAGTTACAAAACATCTGAGCAAGGACTTCGAGCCATTCCATTTATTACTTCTAAAGTAAGGTCTGGAGATCACCAACGTAATCATAAAGTAAGATGGAGATTCACGGGTTCTGCTGCAGACCTATCATGGCAGCATCGGGGGTGGAGCCTGGGCATCTTCATTTTAAATGATTTTTCAGGTGATTCTGATGCACCTTAAAGTTTGAGAACCTTTGGGAGCCCTGGCCGGTTGGCTCAGCGGTAGAGCGTCGGTCTAGCGTGCGGAGGACCCGGGTTCGATTACCGGCCAGGGCACACAGGAGAAGCGCCCATTTGCTTCTCCACCCCTCCGCCGCGCCTTCCTCTCTGTCTCTCTCGTCCCCTCCCGTAGCCAAGGCTCCATTGGAGCAAAGATGGCCCGGGCGCTGGGGATGGGTCCTTGGCCTCTGCCCCAGGTGCTAGAGTGGCTCTGGTCGCAACATGGCGACGCCCAGGAGGGGCAGAGCATCGCCCCCTGGTGGGCAGAGCGTCGCCCCTGGTGGGCGTGCCGGGTGGATCCCCGTCGGGCGCATGCGGGAGTCTGTCTGACTGTCTCTCCCTGTTTCCAGCTTCAGAAAAATGAAAAAAAAAAAAAAAAAAAAAGTTTGAGAACCTTTGAAAAAGTTTCAATGAATGTGGGTACGTAAGAGACCATTACAGATGGAATCTCTGATTAGATGAAGAAACTAGAAACCAGAAAGATGATGTGATTTGTCCAAAGCCATATTGCTAAAGAGTCACTTCCCATTTCCTAGGACTCCATAAAATGATGGGGTTGTGCTTGGCTGGGGGAACTTGCTCCTTTTTTGAACTAGCCATTCCATCATAAAGAGAGCTTCCCTTGTCTTACCTGACCCTTCCTCCCTGGTCTTTGGGTGAGCATCTGACTCTGGCTGGACCAATCATAGTACCTCCCTACCTTGAGAGGGCGGGGACTGGCCTAGGTGTACCAACCAGAGCCCATCCTTTATTGGAGCTGTGGGTCAGAGCACATTCTTCTCTGATAGCAAAGCTGGGAAGATAAGCACTTGAAAGCTCTCGGTAGCCATGGTTCCAGCTCTGTGGAAGAAAGTGGGTCTGGGAAAGTGAGGCCAAATACATAGGGAAGTGGGACAAAAGAACGGAGAAAGAACTTTCTGGTATACAAGGGCCTGGTTCCGTTGTTCCTGAGGCCAGCTGCACAAATGCACTTTGCTTATACATTTCTTTCTTTACTCCTTCTAATCAAGTTCTGTCAATTACAACTAAAACAATTCTGACTAGGCATTGACAGACACAGGTCCCACAATGTTCATGTCAGTTTTCTTCTCTTCCTTTGGGGCACTGCACCTTGTCTTTCACTAGCTGCATGGTCTTAGTGGGGCCATGACCTTCCTCCTTTGCACAATGAAAGGTCCACAAGAGGGATGTATGTTCCAAGTCATTTCTAATAAAGTAATTCAATAATATTCTCCACTGGCATTTTTCAAAATGAAATGAAGGAAGGAGACTTTTCTCTACAGCCAGGAGAGCTTCCAGTGTCACCCTTGTGAAGAAACTTATTTATAGGAAAGGAGAGGGCAGAAACAAGAGCAGGATAACAGGGAGTGCAATATACCCAGGTCTCTAGTTCTATATGATCTTGGAGCCACCACCATTGTTTTTGGTTAAAACTAGTCTGAGTTGGGACACTGTCACTTTTAATCAAAAAGTCCTTTCTAATACAGGGCCATTTGAACAATTTGGTTTAGACCTCAAGCCTGAGGTACGCTTATCTGTGTGGTAAATTTGTGCAGGGTAGAAGGTGAAGGTTTTTCATCACTGATGGTTATCCTAACTGAAAGCATAGACATTCTCCTCACCTCCACCCCTGTTCTCTACTCCTTCCCACCCCACAAGCTCTTAATACTTTGGTCATCTTAAAATGTGTTTATGACCATCTGCTAAAATGATATCATTTATTCATCCATTGATTCACTTGTTAATTAGCTAAACAAGCATTTAATGAATATTGCTACATGCCAGCTATGCATTAGCCACCAGATATAAAAAGGAAGCACAAAGTCTTAGTTCTAAAATAATTCACAGTCTAGTGGTGTAGTAAGGTAGATCATAAATAATGATGCTGTTAGCCTCTTATCATTGTCACTTTTAATCTGCTTTGGAAAGTTACACCCTGACAGAGAGGAGAAAATAAAACACCAACAGAAGCACATTATTGCACAGATTAAAAATAAGAGTTTACAGAATATTTAATGTATAAAAGCATATTGATTAAGTTTTCTCCCAACTTCTCACTTTTTTCTGGGTGTCACAAGAGAGCCAGTCCCTAAGTTCTCTGAAGTCTATTGATTTAATCGTGAACAAAACAGTGAGGAATTGGCAGAGAAGTGCTTTCTCCAAGCTTCTGTACAATGTCCTGCTGAGACTTTCTGCAGAGGACTATTTTTTTTTTAAGGTTGAAATTTACTTGAAGACATCAATCTTTTGCTTGTCTAAATGACTTAAAAACTGCTGCTCCAGTTGTCAGAGTTTAGCTTTTATTGTGATAGGTGCAATAAAAATATAACTGAATCAGCCAGACTGACATGTACATACAATGCATGGCCAGGTACAGTGAGCAGAGTAAAATGGAGACTTGAAGCAGTGACCCCCATACTGAGGGCTGTAGATGATCTGAGTGCGCTGAACTGTCCCAAAGAAAAATATAAAGAATAATGTTTCTTTAAATAGCTGATTAAAAAACAAACAATAAAAACAAAAACCTAAGCTTTATTAGGTTAGTAATATAGGTATCACATGAGTCATTTTATAAACTCCATTTCATAAACTGTAAAAGTCTGACATTCCACAGTCTCCACCTAGTGTGGTGATTCTGCTTCACAAAGCCCTCAGGGACCCTGGCTCCTGTGGCTCTTGAACTCAAGGTGAAACAGTAGCTTCTATATTGCAGGTGGAGAAAGAATCAAAGCCCAAAATCTCCAATCTCCTGGGATGCTTCCCTGAAGCTGCCACAGGAATCTGTTTGCAGTAAGTCACATGGTCACACTTAGGTGCAAGAGACGCCAGGAAATACAGTCTTTAGCAAGGCTTGCTAGGTAATTGGTGTAGCCAGTATAATACAAAATGTGGATGAACCGCCTTTTACCAAAAACAAGAAGAAAGTGGTTGAAGATACTAAAACATAAAACTTTTCCCTTTTTTCTTGTGGTTTCTCTTCTGATTTGTCATGGAGATTTTTTTTTTTTTTTTGCTATTAAGTGTTGTTCTAAGAAAAAAAAACTAAAATTTTAAATTACTGGCATAATTTTACTATTTTTTATATTGTGCAATGTCTTTTAAAATGGAAATATAAGAGTGTTTTATTTTTATGCAGAAGCAATGAACATTCCACAAGTTGTATCTGGTAACTCCTACATGTATTAGCATTCATTTCTTATTAGAAAAGTGGAAACACTGCACGGAACTAACACAACTGTTTTTATTTTACTTCTTGATATGTACATATTCTGCCAACACTCTCCACTTTCACTTACTGATGAGTAAGAAATAAATGAAATTAAAAGGAACTGTGAATTGTATTAGCTTTCCCTTTCTTGGTGTGTGGAAGTCCTGGGTTCGATTCCCAGTCAGGGCACACAGAAGAGGCACCCATCTGCTTCTCCACTTCTCCCCCTCTCTCTTCTCTCTCTCTTCCTCACCTGCAGCTATGCTTTGATTTAAGCGAGTTGGCCTTGTGCACTGAGGATGGCTCTATGGACTCTGTCTCAGACACTAAGAAGAGCTTGGTGGAGCAGCACCCCAGATGGGTAGAGAGCATCACTCCCTAGTGGGCTTGCTGAGTGGATCCCTGTTGGGGATATGTGGGAATCTGTCTCTGTTTATCCTCCTCTCACTGAATGAAAAAAAACAACAGTCTGTCTCTGTTTACCCTCCTCTCACTGAATGAAAAAACAAACAAAACAACAAAACAAACAAATAAAAAAACTCAGAGTTAAGAAGGATATGATAGGGTTCCTTGGTCATTCTTGTTTCTTAGAACTCTATTGACTTCTTTTGTAGTTGAAGCAATTGTGGTTTGAAGAGTTAAGTGTGGCCTCAGGGGACTGCCAGTGCATCTGCTTACTGGATGTCTTAGTCTGTTTGGGCTACTCTAACACAATACCACAGGTTAGGCAGTTTATAAACAACAAAAATTTATTTTTCACAGTTTGGAGGCTGAAGTCTAAGATCAAGGCACCAGCATGGTTACATTCCGGTAGGGGCCTTCTTCCTGGTCCTCACTGGCACCCTCTCACTGTGTACTCACATGGTAGAATGGGCAAGGGGGCTCTGTGGGGACTCCATTATTGAAGCTTAATCCCATTCCTGAGGGCTTCATTCTCATGATCTAAATTCCTCCCAAAGACCCCACATTCGAATACCATCACTTGTGGGGCGTAGTATTTCAACATATGAATTTTGGGGGACACACACTTTCAGACCATAGCACTCAGTCAGATAGAACACATACTTTTGAACTTCCTTGGAGACTTGCTGAGCTCCCACACATCATGGGTCCACCAGAATTCTATGCATGAGTCATTATAAATGCTATGTGCAAATACGGTTGCAAGAAATGGTGTATTGCACATGCATTTTATCTGCTCACGCACATGCTCCATTGTCCCATTAAGCTTCACTTGCAAAACACAAGTTCAACAATAAAATTATTAAAAATTTCAAGATGGCGACAGTAGAGAATTAAACCAAATGTGGGGCCTATCTGTTTGTAGAGCCTGTGAAACTACATAGGTCACATGTTACTGAAGCCAGCCCTAGCTTTAATTCTAGCTGGCTGTGTGCCCATGCAAAATTTTGATTAGGTCTGCAAAAAGAGAATGGATTTTCAGAGAAACTTGTAGACTATGTCATAACTTCTAACACTTCTGAGAAGTGCAGCTGTCTTAGTCAGTTTGGACTGCTATAACAAAATACCATAGTCATTAAACAATAAACATTCATTCCTCACAGTTCTGGAGACCCGTAAGTCTAAGATCAAGGTGCTGGCAGATCTGGTGTCTGATAAGACCTCTTTCCTTGGTTTGCAGATGGCTGCTTTCTTGCTGTGTCCTCACAAAGTGGAGAGAGAGAGAGAGATCAGATCAATCTTGTCCTTATAGGATACAAATTTAGTCATGGGGGGGGCTCTACCCTCATGACCTCATCTAAACATAATTACCTACTAAAGGCTTCACCTCCAAATACCATCACATTGGGGATTAAAGATTCAACATTTGAATTTTAAGAAGCACACACATTTTGTCCATTCAGCTATTAGTGTCATTATATATATATATGGAGTCTGGGCCCAGGGAGATGAATAATGAGACAGGCCACACAGCTGTTGAGTGTCGAGGGTAAGATTTGAACCCATCTTCTAATGTTAGGGTCAGTTCTCACACTGCTACAGCACACTTGGAATTTAGGAAGGGAAGCTAAATTATGTTTGACAAAATACAGTAGAATGAAACATTCAAAAACATGCATTTTTCAGAGGATATTAAAAAGAAGCATATACTTTACTTAAAATATAAACAGAGAGAGTAGAGTACAAATATTTGTTCATTTAATTTTTAAAACAATTCCATGAGTTAGGAGCTGACTATACCCATCATACAGATGAGAAAATAGAGGCACAGACAGGTTAAGAAAATTGCTTAAGTTTCCATAACCAGGATTATAACCCTTGATATCTGACTGTAAAGCTCGAAGTATTCACTATTCTAACCTTTGAGTGAAATTGATACTCTAAGCAAGTGGAATGAATTACTATGGAAAACCATTTAATGAAAGGATAGATTCAAAATTAGCATAAGTCTTTTAAAACATAAATACTCTCCCAATTAAAAATGTTAGTTTAGTAGTAGGGTTAAATTCTTAAAAATGGTATCCTTCATCTCTAGTCAACTGGAAAATAAAGGAAACTCAACTCTTTATAGTACGAGGGCTATTCAATATTTGTTATCTCCAGAGAAAGGAAATGTAGACTCATATTCTCCATCACTACATAAATGGGTTTTCAGGAAATAATAGTGATTAGTTACCAAAGGGAATAAACTCTGTGATAGGCTTTGAAGTTCTAATGAATGACAGAGATTATAATCTGTATGTACAAAGTCACACAGGGACACCTTTTACTAGGTCTGGGCCATGATAGTCACCACTTGCTGGCAGTTCCCAGTGTCGTTAAGTAGGGGTATGAACGGCGTGCAGGTCATGAGTTTGGTTTGCAAACCAATGCCGAAATGAGTGCATAATTCTGTTTTTAGCAAAGTAATCATTAGGCTGGAAAACTTTCAAAATATCAATAATTCAATTAGGTCTCCTTAAAACATTATGACTTTTGCACAGATCCCTTTGGAAGTTAAGCAGTTTGGTCTGGAAATTTGAAAATAAGAGGGCATTCTAGGTCAGGGGGTCTTTCTGAAGTACTTTCAATCCCCCAAGAGCCCAAGGGCAGTAGGTAGGACCTTGATTGTGTTAAAATATATATATATATTTGGCTTCATATGGAAAAGAGAGAGCCAGGGTTCTTATTTCCTAGTCCTGTACTTTCCTTCCTGGCCCAAGGGGCCTGGGCAGTGCCAAGACCTGGGAGGCTATCAAAGATTGCCTCTGTTTTAGGATTTGGAATTATTTCTGATGTCATGATAGGAGCAAAAGACCCTCGCTCTGGGTCTGAGCTGCTAGCTACCATGCTCTTGATGGAGAGAGAAGTGGAATTTGTGTCCTTGAGGTCCATCTCCAAAGCCTGAAGTATTCACTGAACAAATCTAATTTTATTTAATAACTTTTTACGAATGCATCTGATCCCTCCCTGAACCCATTTCTGCTTCAGCCAGCATTGCCACTTTAAGTTAATGAGTTCCATATGTTTACCATTCATGGTGAAAGTAGTTATTTCATTTATTAGCCCTCGATTGTCTCCTGTAAGCTGGTGGCTTTGTCTCATCAATAGTTCATTTGATTTCCACTACGTTTCTTCACCTCATCTCAAGGGTCAATAAACTACCTTAGAGCTTGACAAGGAGCAGCTTAAGATGCAAGTTTTGCTGAGGAAGATTTGATAAACATTCTGGAGTGATTGAAGATCTGGCAACAACTAAATTAGCTTCTAACGTATTTATTTTCTAATCTGTCAAATGGAAGCAAAAGCTCCACAGATGTTGAGAGAAAATAAAAGCATTTCAACTGCTATATAATAGGTAATACATATGCCTCTAATTTCCCTCTATATCTTTTTTTCCCTAACTGGCTGGGCATTTTCTGGAAACATAGTAGTATTTAATCATATTCATGAATTCAAATTAGGAAAGATACTAGTATGTGCCCTTGTTTGGTCAAGTGAATTTATTTAATGGCTAGATTCTGACAGTTTGCCAGAGAATGCCACTGAACTTCAGTATAATTTCCTTAATACATGTTCTCAGCTGGATATACAGTGTATATATAGTTCTACATTATGATCTTTTACTTAGTACGGTTTAAATTCAAGGACATCGAACATTTTTAGAGATGATTCCTTTCCTTTTAATTATTACAAAATAACCAGATAATGTTCTACCTAACAGATCTTTTTTGCCCTTTTTGTGTTTTCCTTCACTATTCTATGCACAGGATTCATGAGCACTTTTTGTAGTCTCTGCTATTAAATCTTTTTTTTTTCCCCCCAGAGACAGAGAGAGTGTCAGAGAGAGAGGGATAGACAGGGACAGACAGGAATGGAGAGAGATGAGAAGCATCAATCATCAGTTTTTCGTTGTGACACCTTAGCTGTTCATTGATTGCTTTCTCATATTTGCCTTAACCATGGGGCTACAGCAGACCGAGTAATCTCTTGCTCAAGCCAGCGACCTTGGGTCCAAGCTGGTGAGCTTTGCTCAAACCAGATGAGCCCACACTCAAGCTGGTGACCTCGGGGTCTCGAACCTGGGTCCTCTGCATCCCAGTCCGATGCTCTATCCACTGTGCCACTGCCTGGTCAGGCTCTGCTATTAAACCTTATTAGAAAATTTCATTCTGCAAACTTTTATTAACTATCCTCCTTTTCCCTAGATGTACACATGTATGTTTACTTATTGCTATAGATGAATAACTATATTAATGTATTATGTACAGTATAAAATATACACAAAAATATTAAAAGAATGGGAAGAATGAAATAACATTTTAATTAATTTCATATTATTAATTGATAATACAAACTTTTTTCTCTTTATATTAGTAATAATATTTTAAGGAGAGCAATGATTTTGAACTTTACTTCATTTAATTTAATACTGGAACAAAAACATTCAAAAGTCTGATTATGAGTTCAGTTAGGTTTACTACTTGGTTTTAATAGCTGCTTCGCTTTAAAAGGCTACCTCATATGAATACATAGGCCCATATAGGAAAGTGCATTACTGGCTATCTTCCTCAGTCATTATACTCTTGTGTCATCCTCTTCCATCAATTTTGCAAAGATTGGTATTAAAACTTGGCAGTTCTCTATCTTCCTTGATGATTTTCAGTTGTTGTAAGATTTCTTTTTATAAAGTAAATTTATTTATCCATTTTAAAGAGAGAGAGAGAGAAAGAGAGAGAGAGAGAGAGAGAGAGAGAGAAACATTGATCTGTTCTTGTATATGCCCTGACCAAAAATAGAACCCAGAACCTTTGCATTTCTGGATGATGCTCTAGCCAATGGAGCTTTCCAGCTGGGGCTAGTTGTAAGATTTTTAAATCAGATTTTAAAAATTTAAGTTTTTTATATGTATAGGACTGTTTTTATAGTTGACACATATTTTTGGTAATAAAATCACATACATGTCCAAATATATCTTTTTCAATATAATCTTTCCATTGCATGAACTTCCTTCTAAAAGCAATTGCTTTTTCATAAATTGTTATAAAATCACAGATTAACAATATTTATTTTGTTTTTAAATTCTTGTTAGCAAACTTTTTTACTTTTGGCTTTTCTATTTTTGCTAACTCTACTTGAGAATACATTCTACCAAGGATTCCTTCTGCTGAATGAATATAAATGTCCTAAATTGATATCTGCCAATGTAGAGAGAGAACTATGTCTCTGGTATGGCTTTGAGAAGACAGCTTCTATTATTTGTGTTGCCCCTTGGGGAGTGGTGCCAGGGTACCTCCTTGGATTGCCACTTAGGACATGGTAAATATTTGAAAAGGTTCTTATGTTATAAGAAATAAAGGACCCTGGCTGGTTGGCTCAGTGGTAGAGTGTCAGCCCGGCGTGTGGAAGTCCCAGGTTTGATTCTCGGTCAGGGCATACAGAAGAAGTGCCCATCTGCTTCTCCACCCTTTCCCCTCTTCTTTCTCTCTATCTCTCTCTTTCCCTCCTGGAGCCAAGGCTCCACTGGAGCAAAGTTGGCCAGGGCGCTGAGGATAACTCCATGGCCTCTGCCTCAGGCACTAGAATGGCTCCAGCTGCAACGGAGCAACGCCCCTGGTGTGAATACTGGGTGGATCCTGGTCGGGCATATGCGGGAGTCTGACTGTCTACCTGCTTCTAACTTTGGAAAAATACAAAAAAAAAAAAAAAAAAAAAGAAAGAAAAAAAGAAAGATGAACAACATTTTATTTTTGGAAATAAAAATAAAATATATCTTGAAGAATATTTGTTTAAAACAGAAAAATATAAAGAAAATATGCAAAACCATCCCAAATAAGATGTTTCAGAAGTAACAGTAATTAACACTTTACATGATCTTTTTTTGATGTGGAACATCTTTAATATTAGAGTTTTGGAATTCTTCAGGATTTCTTTTCTTTTTAATTAAATTTAATATGATAACATTGATCAATAAGAGTACATAGGTTTCTGGTGAACATCTCTATTGCATTTGAACTGTTGATTGCACTGTGTTCCCATTGCCCAAAGTCAAATCATTTTCTGTCACTGTATATCTGTCCCTCTTTACTCCATTCTCCCCACCCTTTCCCTCACTTTTCTCTATGTCCATGAATCTCAGTTTTATATCCCACTTATGTGGGGTATATCTCTGTCCTTCTTTACTCCCCTTTCACCTGGTAACCACTTAATTTTTATCAATGTCCATGAGTCTCAGTTTTATTTTATTTATTTATTTTTAGAGAGAGAGAGAGACAGCCAGCCAGCCAGACAGACAAGAAGGGAGAGAGAGATGAGAAGCATCAACTTATAGTTGTGGCACCTTAGCTGTTCATTGATTGCTTTCTCATATGTGTCTTGACCAGGGGGCTCCAGACGAGCCAATGAGCCCTTGTTCAAGCCAGTGACCTTGGGCTTCAGGCCAGTGACCTTTTGGCTCAAGCCAATGGCCTTGGGGTTTCAAACTTGTGTCCTCAGCGTCCGAGACTGGCGCTCTATCCATGTGCCACCGCCTGGTCAGGTGATGAGTCTCAGTTTTATATCCTGCCTGCATGGGGTATATATTTGTCCCTTTTTATACCCCCTCTCCCTCCCCCTGGTAACCTCTAAATTTTTTTCTATGCATTTATAATATGTATATATATAATGTATATGTATATATATGTATGTATATATATATTTCAAAACTAAAGACATTCTTTACATAACCTTTGCATCTTACTTTAAAAACTTAAAATAATGCCTGACCAGGCAGTGGCTCAGTGGATAGAGTGTCAAACTGGGACACAGAGGACCCAGGTTTGAAACCCCAAGGTCACTGGCTTGAGCATGGGCTTACCAGTTGAGTGCAGGGTCACTGGCTTGAGTGTGGGATCATACACATGACCCCATGGTCGCTGGCTTGAGCCCAAAGGTTGCTGGCTTGAGCCCAAGGTTGCTGGCTGGAGCAAGGGGTCACTCACTCTGCTGTAGCCCCCTGGTCAAAGCACATATGAGAAAGCAATCAATGAACAACTAAGGAGACGCAACGAAGAATTGATGCTTCTCATCTCTCTCCCTTCCTGTCTTGTCTGTCCCTCTCTGTCATTCTCTTTGTCTCTGTCTCTGTCACACACAAAAAATTTAACAGAATGAAGATGTCATTTCACAAAACATTAAGTCAGATGGATATACAGTATCAGGTTTTATGGTTATACTGTATTTTGTTTAAACTTTTAGTTTGGGATATTAGGTTGATTTTAACTTTGGGGATATTTTTTTCCTATAATTACAGATATATTCTTTGGCATAAACCTTTTACCATATCTCAGATTACTTATTTTCTTAGGATCAATTCTTAAAGTGACTTGAAAGACCTGAAATCTGTCAGAGGCGAACTGTCTAATATTTAAATAGAGTGATTGAAATTGTTCCTCACTTTGGCAAAAGTATAGTGGAGGACTCTGCATATAAGAGGAAAAACTTAAATTTCTATTCATTCATTCCTTCCACAAATGTTTACTGACTGCCTCCTACATCCCAGGCTTTGCACTAGTTGCCAAGGTGCACCAGGAAGAGAGAGAGATATGTTCACCCTTCATGGTAGAGGTCTGGAAAGTCAGAAATCATGATTCAACTTCTTGTTTACACATGAGGAAACAGAAAGTGGCTTGCCCGAGTTTACATGTCTAGATGTAATAGTCAGGAACAGAATATGAATTTCTCTCTCTTGCCATCCAGATCTCTTTGTATCCCACCAGCCATCTATCCCTTTGGTGTAAGTTGGGGGTATTAGTTCTGGGAAGTTATACTGTTGCTTCCACCCTTGTATTTAGATCTAGCTCTAGGCAAGGTTGTGAAGTGAATGGGTCAAGTGTGTCTATGGGACCCTGGTCTCTCCCTTGTGGGCCACCTTCCATCCTGGAGACCCCAGCCCCTCTCAGGCACCCAGAGACCTCATATCTATCTCCTGACTTGTGAAAATGTGTTTTCTGAGGAGAAACTGGTATCATTCATTTATATCTCGACGTGGATGAGTTAAGACACTATATTCGTTCTTCCGGGGGAGTTAACTGTGAAGGCATTTAAAGATCTCTTTCCTATTGTGGAATGCCAGACTTTGTTTCCAATGAAGGCATTTTGGGCATCAGGGAGCAGATAGGACAGAGGTGCCCCTCCTCCACTGGCCCTCTAGGCTCACAGCGCATCTTCATGTCCTTTCCCCTGTGGCTGGCTAGCCCATTTCCATGTTCTAGTACAAGATTGACAAGGCTGGTGGGAAAGTTGAGAACATTGTATCTACACCTGGAACTTATTACTGTACATTAAAGGGGCTGCTTTGCTCCTGTGAGGAGTGTCTCTGCTAGGAAGGAAATTCAATCAGTGTTCCAGCCACCAGAATTGAATTTAGATGGTCTATTTCCTCTTTGGATTCTGTTCCAAATTGTATTTCTGTTGCTATGTTTGAGGTTAATTAGTGTCATAAATCATTTGTATTTCCCTTTTCTGTAGGAAAGCCTGCCACAATACTGATCTCATATAGTTAATTGACTTATAGAGGGCGCACCCCTTCCTGAAAACACTCTAAATGGCTCTGATGGGTAAGTATCAGGCTTATACATATATGTAATAAAAGCTTGGAGAATCCAATTTTCTAGTTCATAGAAACGGGGGTGTGCAACTTTTACTCTGAGATGCATAGCTTTCTTGATTTGACTGAAGCCAGTGTGAGGCTGGAAGAATCCCATCCTCAGATAAGGAAAGAGAGATTAAGGGAATTTAACACAGAAAGGACTTTCATTGCCAGTCGGTGAACTGCAGATAGTTGAAAACAAAATGTGAAAAGAGCTGCCAAGTTAATGTTTGTGATATGAAGATCCCTTAAATTTCTAATGGGGTATTTAATTTTAAAAATGGTTTTGAGTTAAGGCCTGAGTATAAGATGGTTCTAAAGCAGCTTTGATACTCTAAATAACCTTTTAATTGTTTTTCAATTTTAAAAACTGGTAAAATATGCATAACAGAAAACTTACTATTTTAATTATTTTTAAGTGTACAGGTCAGTGATATTAGTACATTCATCTTGCATGCTCACCACCATCCTCTTCCAAGCTCTTTTCATCTTGCAAATCTGAAACTCTGTACTCATTAAACAGTAAGTCCCTGCTCCTCCTTCCCCAGTTCTGGAAGCCGCCATTCTTCTCACTATCTCTATGATTTTGACTACTCTATGTATCTCATATTGGAGTCATAGAGTATTTGTTTTTCTGTGATTGGCTTATTTCACTTAGCATAGTGCCCTCAAAATTTATTCATGACATACGTAGCATGTGTCAGAATTCCCTTTCTTTTTAAGGTTGAATAATATTCCATTGCATGTATAGGTCACATTTTATTTATCTATTCATCCATCGATGGACACCTGTTTTAGCCATTGTACATAATGCTGTTATGAACATATATCTTCAAGATCCTGATCTCAATTCTTTTGGATATATACCCAGAAGAGAAATTGCTGGATCATATGGTAATTCTATGTTAATTTTTTGAGGAACTGATAACTCTTTCCCATAGCATCTGCACTATTTTACATTCCCTCTAATAGTGCACAAGGACTGGACCCCACACCCTTGTCAACATTTGTTATTAAATAACCTTTTAATTTTAAGACCCATGTAGTGAGGTCATATTTCAAAATATTAATCCAATTATTTTTCGTCCTGGTAATCCCTACTTTCTGGTTGTCCTGTGATTCTTCTTGGATACTATTTGTAAATAAGCAAACAGACCACCCTCCTACTAATAAGACTGAGTGATGAGGCTTATTTTCCCTAGGAAGGAGAATAATATGGAGGGAGAATCCTTGTCAGACTGAAAGAAGAGTGAAAGCCAACCCCTGCTGGCCCTGCTGGATGGTGGGGAGAGGAAGAGGGATAGAGGTGGGACGAAGAGGAAAAAATACTTGTCCTTGCCTATGGGTAGGGGTGAGACAAGAGTGAGAAAGCCTGAAAACACTGGATGGGTGGGTGGTCTACTTAGTGGGAAAAGATACAAGCAGTGTGCTGGTAAATGTATATAACAGACAGCTCTCTGAAAACACAAAAACAAAAATCCAAAACTCCTGATTCTGTAACATTTGCCAATTTGCATGGTGTAAATTTTCCCACCATAGATGATTTCAAGTTACCAAAGCAAATTCACTGAAGGAAGACTTGGGAAAAAAATATGCAACAACATGTCATTATATAGAATCTTCCCTGTACAAATATAATAGTTATAAATAATCTTGAGAGCAGTTAAATGTAGTAAAAATTAGTCATTACCTTTGTTATCAATTAGTTGGAAGTTTATAGAAGTTAAGTTTTAATAATGGTTGTGTTTAGCAACTGACTAACAAACCTCATAACAGGTTAACAACTGTTGCCATGAGCAGGCTGTAGCACCCTACTGGCTATAAGCTCAATGAGCAGAGCCCAGAAACGATAGTGTATCACTAGTGAAGGAAGGAGTTAGATATCTGAGCTTGAGGTAGTATAAGGTCTACCAGAAAGTCCTGTCCGTTTCTATCACAAGTTTCGATACATAAGCACGTTTATTTGGCGCATGTGTGCCTCTCTATTTTTATCACTTAATGTATACATACTGACGTAGCAAATTAACTAAAACAAAGTTGATTCACGTTAGTCTTATGTGTGAAGCCATAGTGTACTCATGGCTACTGATAAAGTTCATTTATGCCACTGTAATTTTTATGAATTTCAACAAGGAAGAAATGCTACAGAAGCATGTCTGTCGCATCCACCTTATTCCCAGGACTTAGCACCCTCTGACTATCACTTGTTTTTGTCCTTACAAGATTTTTTGAAGGGCAAAAAATTCAAAAATGAAGAAGATATCAAACAAGCACTGGTTCAATTTTTTGCATCAAAAGATAAAATATTTTTCAAAAATGGGATATACAAATTGCCCTCACGCTGGCAAGAAATCATTAATAATAACGGCAATTATATTATTTAATAAAGTTTATTGACGGTAAGAAAAATTTGTTTTTTTTTTTGTTTTATTCCAAAAACGGACAGAACTTTCGGTATACCTTATATTTATGATTCTTCAGGTCTTGGAGGGTGCATTGGGTTCTAAAGTGGAAGAGCTGAGGGCTCGGTGGACCAGCAATGTCCTGGAGTTCATACCAAGGGTTGTCAATGTGCAGAGATCTCACTTTTGGAATGAGAATGCTTAAGATATTGGATGGGTTAGTAGTGGTATATTTAGCAGGAAAGGCTATAAGCACTGGTGTGCTGGAACACTGTGGACCAAAAGCCAGACCTGTGGATTTTGGAATGAATACCATTATGAAACTTATTTGGCCAGATGGGCCAGTCTTTCTTCAGTGATAACCTGTCTAGGGAGCAATTCAGGTAGCAGCATCCATTAAGTGTCCAGAACACCCTAATTCTCATCTGCACTTCCAATTCATGAGATCATACAGGCCTTCTTCCCAGATGCCATTTTGGAGAGAAGCAAGGGGGAGGGGAGGAAATCCAAAGACTGAGCCTTACTCCAAAGAGACTCAATCATCTAAAGAGACTAAGCAGGAAGACAACTGAGATTCTGTAAATTAATACATTTAAAGTTTGTTTTTCTCCATTGCTACCCAGGTAGGTGAACTTCTGCCAGGGAGGTCATGAGTTATAGGAAAGACAGACACAGCAGTTCTTTGCATCTCATGGAGTGTAGAAAATACAGAGTAGGGCAAAAGTAGGTTTACAGTTGTGAGTACATGAAATACAGTTTATTCTTGTTTTTTTCACTTATTAAATATTGTATCATTTCCCATAGGAACAACTGTAAACCTACTTTTGCCCCACGCTGAATATGACCCACCCTCCTTTCTCCAGGTGTCACTACCTGTACTATCAAACAGTAAAATAAATTAAGCCATCACTAATGCTATTCCAATTGGGTTTGGGATTGTAGGCAGGTAATGTTCGTCCAATATGTCCTTAAAATGAATGGGGGAAATGGGATAGATACTCTGTGGTGCTGAGGCTGGTGGGGGGCTCTGTGTGCATGGTTGTGACTGGAGTTGGTACTGGGAATGAGGTAACTCAGGAGGTGGTGATCTGGGCCCTGGGTACAGCCCTGCACCTCATTTGAATAAAATGGTGAGAGGGAAGTTAAATCATGTCACATTCTCCTGAGTTCAGTAAGGCGGAACTTTTATGTTCTCTTCATGGAGGTAAAATGAATTTAAAAATGTAGAATGGCATAGACTTTCTTTAAATTTCAATTTCAATAGTCAGTTCATTGCAATTTTAAAAATATTTTTATTCTGAAAACAAATTTTCTACAATAATGCAATTAGTTTCAAACCAAAAAAAAAGGAAGCTCATTTATCTGGCTTTTCTACAATGGACACTTGAAACATTTAAGGCAAGATTCACTTATGCATCTCCATTTTAGAATGGAAAGAAAGTACCAGACTGTACCAGACTTTGGGCAATGGTTAAGGTTAACAAAATATGAGCAAGCTTTTTTTTTTTTCTTCCCTCTTGGTAGTCTCTTGTGTAAAGGCTTTATATTACTATAGATATTTCATGGTAAGACACTTTTATTTCTGACTTATTTTTTTATAAACCCATTTTTTAAACTTAAAGGCACACAATAAGTCTTTATGCATTTATTAAAATATACACATTTTGGTAAATTTAGAATTTTCCCTTAGTATCTTGATAAATCAATATATTGTTAACACCACAGTCAATTTCAAAAGAAAACATACTCCATAACATATCTACATATTATTTCTTTCTTCATGATACACTACAACACCCCATTGTACAGTGCACCAATGGGAATTAAAAGCCACAAAACAAATAAACTTTAACAAATACAGCAATTTCATACCAATATATATATATATATATATGTATCAGAGAACGACACAAGAAATGACCATATGCAAAAAACAAGTTGTACTTCTCAAGGACCAAACAAAAATGAAACAAGTTAGTAAAATTTACAAGCTGTATTTATAACTTTGGATTCAAAATTAGACCATAATTTTTCTTTTCCACAGTGAGAAAAAGCTAGAATGTTGAGTCTTGTCGCTAGATGGTGTAACTACATGGGATGAGAACAATACTTGCTCTCTTTTTTTAAAATATATTTTTAAAAATTATTTTTATTTATATATTTATTCATTGCAGAGAAGAGAAAGAGAGAGAGAGAGAGAGAGAAAGAGAGAGAAGGGGAGGAGGAGCAGGAAGTATCAACTCCCATATGTGCCTTGACCAGGCAAAGCTAGGGTTTTGAACTGGTGACCTCAGCGTTCAAGGTCGGCATTTGATCCAAATACCTGCTCTCTTAAAAACCTGCAGCCCCTTCAGTTAGCTCAGACAATTGAGGTATTTGTGTGCCATTGTAGCACTAACAGTACCTTTGCTTTGGAAAGTGGGGGTTTATAATTTCCAGGGTTGATTCTCACCTTTGGGAGATAGGTGCATCACAACTGCTAAGACCAATCAGGAGGAGATGGGCAAGGAACAATCTTTTCATTCCAGTATCAGAGTGAACACAATACTTCATAGTCTGCACTTACTGAGAAATTTACATAACCCACAATTCTCTTTAGCTAGTGTTAGCAATTCAATGTCAGGAGCGTGTGGTAGGAAAAGCGAAGGCACAGGGGAGTCCCTGATGAAAACCCATGCTGCCCCCATTTCCTAGCTCAATTACAAAGCCAGTTTCCTTTCTTTTTTGTACCAAAATGCATTAAATATTCTCAAAGAGTGAGAAATTAGAGTTACCTGCTTTTAGAAGACTTCAAGCCCAAAGTTATCTTTGTGAAAGCCCTATATGAATTTTGTGATTCCATGCATGTAGAATACTGTTTAATGATGTCTAACACTATTTTAATTGATACAGCAGAATATATGTTTATTTTTGATAGGTTTTAAAACTTCCACTAATCCCTTTTGCGCTTTAAGTCCTAAAAAAAATTCCACAACATTTTTCTTGGGGAAGTAATTTTGGCAAAAGGCAACAGTTTAGATATTTCAGACTGTTGCATGTATTTACTCAAGCTGAACAAGAAGAGAAAAGCATCTTAGACAGGAAGTTGCTGCTAAGGAGGAAAGACAATCACAACAGCCTCTACTGTAAAGTCTTAAAGAAGATACAAGTAGACACAAGATGAACAATTATGTACACAAAAGGAGCTTTTTTGCTACCCGTTACCATTCCACCTAAAAAACATGGAGTAAACTCCACAGTGGAACAGCATCCTGGTTCCTGCTCATGGTGGGGCCTGTGGTTTGGGATGTTCGTTCTGCTCTTGTGCAGTTTAATGACAAATATTGGCTCTCTCATGGCTGGCCATCATTGCCTACTAGTTGATACCTTTCTCTCTTGGGGACTTCAAAGGGCCCAGGTAGACAAGCAGATCTTCAGCATCAGGAAGGTGGTGCACACAAGAGAAACCTAAGCTTAGTAAAAAATTTTGGTAGAAACAGTCTCCTTGACTAGTCTTGTTCCAAATGGCATGAAGATAGAATGTTGTCAGGCAGCTCTAGTGACCAACTTTCGAGTTTGTGTTTCCTTTACACCTCCCTCCCACCAGCATAAGAAATGAAGGCCATCTGTAGATTGCTCACTAACCTGAAGGCTTATTAGAATGGACCGTTGACTGCTGCCTGGACTCAGTGAGCTGTTCCTAACTCTGGCTTCAAACACATTTCCTGATTTCTGACTTCCCCACCCAACAAGACATTCCAATCTGATACACAAAATAGGTAAACCTGTGGTCGACCCTCAGTGAGCTTCCACGGACATCTCTGGATCCTGGTAAAACCTGGTGGGAGAGAGGGCAGCAATTTCCTCTAGTCTTTTAGGCTGATTCTCAAACTCCTTGATTTCAAGCTGAGAAAAATCTTGAGCTGAGGTTTTACTGTGTAGATTAAATAGAAATGAAAAGTTGTTAGGTTTGGTTGTTTAAACTTATTGTTGAGAATTTTAAAGTGGCTGCAAATAACTGTGTTATCTGTCCACATGTTAAATGTCTATACTTCTCTTACATTAATGATCAAAAGAAGAACCATATATTGCTTTAAGTATGGATATTTTTCCCCATTAATATGCTAAATTAACTTAGAGTGTGTATGTGACTCGTTAATTCCTTGCATAGGCAAAGAAGTCACTGTCCCAGCTTCTTAAAGTCCAACTCTCCCTGATTCATACTTTCATCATTTCCCTGACACTTCTCCACCCAAGGAGAGCCAGCCAACTCAGTTCTATTACTTTCATAGCTTTCTGTGGGTATGCCCTAACCTGTCTTCTCAACATTTCTTATTTGTTCTATACATAAATCATAAGCTCTTGCTAAACCAGCTTCTTGCTTTCCCTTGAAGGAGGCACAGTACAAATTGTTAGTCAGTAGACAGCCATCAGCCACTGTCTAGACCTTATTCATGTTGTTCTTCTACTTAGCAAGCTTTCCCCCCATTTTGACCTGGCAAAACTATGCCCATTGCACAAATGTCAACACAAGGGCTACGTTCTCCATGATCTTCCCAATGGAAGATGGTCTTTTCCATATTTGAACCCCCACTGTACATTATAACTCTGTTATCTCACCTGCCATCTTCACTATTGTTCTTTATTTATATGTCCGATTTTCCTTATTTTTATGATATAACACATAATAAGCACTCCATAAAATCTTGTTGAATAAATGATATTTCATTTTCCTTTTACTCATCCATGAGTCCATCCATCCATCTATCCATCCATCCATCCATCCATCCATCCATCCATCCATCCATCCACTCACTCATCAGATATTTATGAAATATCCACCATATACTAGGCACTTGTACCTGGTAAATTCTTGGTCTGTGGGTGTCAATGAGCTATGCTATTGTAATTCTCTGCCCTTATTGTCATTGCCAATAATTTTATTATTTTTCAAGTTGCCCTTCATTTAACATTGTATATCAAGGTTTTGCATTTGAGCACTTAACACACTTCTAGCTTTGTTTTATCCTTTCTATTTGCCCCTAGCTCCTTACTTATTTTGAATATTTTAATAACCACCTTGAATCCTTTTGCAATGAAGCAGAGTACCAATAAATCGACAATGAAAAAATCAAATAATTTGCTCCAAACTTCAAATCCACATGATGCAATCTTTCTGGAAGAGCTCTTGTTATAGAGAAGTATTTGATAAAATGTATGTCTTCCTTGGACTCCTTTCCAGGGGGCTAAGTTTTTATGGTAATTATATATAAGGTGATCTTTTAATGTGGTTTCACAATGTGGTTTTAAGAAAATTGTTAAGAAACACTAACAAAATCATTCTAGTGATTGATGGTATGTGACACCTGCATTGTGAAATCTGGGACTGTTTCACAAAGGCTGGGAAACATGACAAAAAATATGTCTATTTACCTTAAAAAATCCTTTTATAACATATTGACTAATTTTTTATGAACCAAGCTTGCTAGGGAGATAACTAATCAATTTAAGAGATTTAAAAGATCAAAGCTTAAAAAAATTATAGAGATGCTATTTGGGAGAAGTGACTCTTGAAATGAGAGTAGTTCATAAGATCTTCACAAAATCAACACCAGTGTTATTTATCAAAGCTTTTGCTCTTTCTTCTCATGCTCCAGAAATTGCATGCAACTACCTCTAGAAGACTATGATGACTTTAACAGTTAAGCGTCTCTGATAAAAGAAAGTTCTCTTACTCACATTAAGATTTTGTTATTTTACATTGATAATTTCCTTTGAACATTTTTAACAAATATGACCCTGCCCTATTATCTATGTATATATATCATAAGCTTTATAGGTTATATTTAAACTAGGCAGATTTGTTGAGTTCCAAAACCCAGTTTAAAACTTCATTTTCACAAAAATTGCTGATAATTAGTTTATACTTAATTCCCAAGGATATATTTCACAGACCAGGTACTACATCTTTATGGTTAAGTTTGGGGAGAGAAAATATAGCACTGCCAAGCATTATATTAAAAAGAAAAGTGACCTCAGAAAACCAGATTTATAATCAATATAGAAGAATAAAAAAGATCTAGAAAATAGTAGTTATTTGAATTTAAATGACATACAGTGGCTATGGGTATGCTATGCAATTTATTTAAAAGCATATTAAAAATATAACTTCAATTGACTTTTTAAAAAATACTGTATTAAAGCCAAGCGCATCAACCACGGGGACTTGTCATGTTTGGCTGTTTCATCTATAGTTATCAGGCTCCAGGGCTGCTCATTCCTTCAAGGGAAGATGCCGCTCTTTTTTGTATTCTAATCACTTAGCACTTGGGACTTCTCAATCAGGGTTATTTGAGTGAAAAAAATGGACTTCTGCTTCTTGTCCATAATCCCACAGCATGCCAAAATGGCACTAGCCTCAACCTTTAAGAAGGATAGACTTAACCATTTGTTGATGTAATCTGGAAAACTTTTGGCAGAATACACTAACAGAAGGAATTTGTTATTTTGCCCTAACCTCAGGAAATTCTAACAAAGATTTTAGCTTGACTTAAATTGTGCCTTCATATCCATGTATACATATGCAATGCAGCGTTGGACTCTCCGCAAGCCAAGAGTAGAATTTATAGACCAGGAGCTTTTCCTGTTGCAGATTGTCTCATCTAGCTTGTTCCAGAGAAAATCCTGTTAAGAAGCCCACTTCTGGCCCAGATTTAGACCTCACCAGGTAGCTATTTCTCTGGGCTTCAGTGAAACCGCTCTGGGAAATAGCAGAAAAAATACATGTCTACCAGTGAGCTACCCCACGAGAACAAGGTTCAGAATGAAATGCGATCTCATGGAATGCAATTACCTAAGAAGCTGTGCTTCAACATTTTTTGTTTTTAGAGCAGCACTCACCAATCAAGTGGTGGCATATCTCAAAAAAAAAACAAAAAAAAAAAAAACAAAACCCAAAAAACTAGAGAATTCGTAATTTTAGAAATCTGAAATAGAATTTGCAATGTGATCTCAGTGGCAGGCTCACTTCTCCTTGTAAAGATTTTTATCTGATTCTGAAACAAACAGCCTCCTTCTTCAAGGCATATTAGTGCCATGAAATCATGCTCCAGTTTTGCCCCCTTCCATTGTGTCAGCAGGAGCTTAGAGTCTGGAGTAAGAGAAGGCTTGACAGAGAGCTCATTTCTGCCAGTGCCCTTCTGGCCTTCACTGCAAGAGGTGATTATTTAATTTTTTCCCCTGGACATTTAAGTAGAGCTTTGATGGTGCTTCTCACCACATTACTGGGTCTGCCTGATTGCTTTATGGTGACTCTGAACCGTAGGAGAAACAGTCTCAGAGTCCCTCACTTTGCTTGGTTCTAAAGTGATTGTTTGGAGACTATGAGAATGTTGGTGACTGAAAGAAGCATGTATCTTTCCCATGAATTTGTTTTTGTGAGATGTTGCTTGCTGAGGACGTGCCTGTGCCACCTGCTCACCCTGTGCAGCAGCTCTCAGCCTGCATGCTGAGCACAGAGCTTTGCCCTTGTGGTCTCAGGTGGGGGAGGTGCTGCCTTGTGCCCACACCCACCTGCTCTGGCACATCTCCACGAGGAGCTGCAGCCTCTATGTGGTCCAAGAAATTTTCTTCTTGCTTCTTGGGGTCTCAGGAAGAAGCAAAAAGATTCAACCAGCAAAGTGATAGCTGAGGAAACATTTGCTGCCATCAGCTCTGATGGTTGCACCTGAAACTGAATTTCTTGTAGCTTCTTGTTTAATTTTTGTTTGTTTGTTTTTACAAGGGGACCAGTTAGGGGACCCAGGCTAAACCCTTTGATAGAAACTATCTTGATAAGCAAAAGTAGCAAATGACAGGCTATGACCAGGGACTGCCTTTGGGGAAGGCTGGACTTTAGAAATGAGAGGCAAGAACATGTTCACCTTCTAGCCCACAGGTTAAATTACCAAAACTCAATCACCACCATTTCTATGTATTTTTTGGGTGTTTACTTCCACTCTGGAGAGTAATCTAACTCATCATTTGCAATCAGGGCCTCCGAGTTCTGTTTGTGTTTGCTTTTGCTCTTCGCTTTGGTACTTGTCCGGGTGTTTGCCTTCGCATCTGACATCTGTTGGTAAGAGAAGCCTTTGTCTTCAGCTGGTCCTCCCCAGTTCTCCTGGCTCTCGCCCTCGGTGGCATAGGAGAAACCCTCCTCCACGGAGAAAGGGTCATCCACGTCATAGCGCTGGTACGTGCTTTGGTGCAAGGCCTCTTCTCGGGCGCTGATTTCCAGGGTGCTGTTCCAGATGCCGTACCCAAAATAAATGAGCATACCTGAAGGAGGGGAAAGGCACAGGTGAGTAAGCACTTGCTCTGGGGTCCATGGGACAAGTGGAGAGAACGCTCTGAATGGTGCAAGCAGAGCTGTGTTTTCTTTGGTTGACACCATGTTCAGAAGAGACTTGAATTAGAGGGTATTTAAAATTGGGAGAGCTTGCATTAAGCAACCCACATTTACATTATTTCTCCTTAAAAAGTCACAAAGTCTGGCAACACTGCATCCACATTCTTCTATGCAACTTAAGGCTGGAGGTAAGAACTTGGCTGACTTGTTAGACAGGATATGAGTTTTTAGGTCACCCCTGTCCCCACCTCCCCTGTTGACATCCAGCTCGCTACATTTGTGTAGGTGCCATCCAGGAATCTGCATTTTTTCTTACCTTGGGTTAAATATTTATGAATCAGCAACAGTGCATTCCCAACATGCTCATATTTCATTATCCTATGCCTCCATCTTTCATTTTGCCACCTAACAACAAGCACGTATTATCTTGGGATTTCCCTTGCCACATTTCACTCAGCAAAAGTGTAGTATGTTACTGCCATGCAGAACTGTCCCCTCTTCTGTAGCCTCTCAGTGTCCAGTGTCTGCTACTCTTAATGCCCTTAGAAGATCTATCTGCACCGGGAGGTTCTGTTTTATAGACTCTGCAGAAAACTGGCACTATTTGTCAAATGAATGAACGAGAATTCTTTTTTTTTTTGTATTTTTCTGAAGCTGGAAATGGGGAGAGACAGTCAGATAGACTCCCGCATGCGCCCGACCAGGATCCACCCGGCACGCCCACCAGGGGGAGATGCTCTGCCCCTCCGGGGCGTCGCTCTGTTGCAACCAGAGCCACTCCAGCGCCTGGGGCAGAGGCCAAGGAGCCATCCCCAGCGCCCGGGCCATCTTTGCTCCAATGGAGCCTCGCTGCGGGAGGGGAAGAGAGAGACAGAGAGGAAGGAGAGGGGGAGAAGTGGAGAAGCAGATGGGCGCTTCTCTTGTGTGCCCTGGCCGGGAATCGAACCCGGGACTTCCGCATGCCAGGCTGATGCTCTACCACTGAGCCAACCGGCCAGGGCCTGAATGAGAATTCTTAATAAGCATGAACTCTCCAGTGCAACTCCTTGTTTTGATGTCACTCCAAGCAAAAGAAAAACACTTGTCTCCCTAGTTAATATGTAGCATTAATACAGGCCGATGTTTCATTTCTACTAGAATTTTTTGAAATAACATATAAAATGAATTTGAGAGCCCCATTTTCTATCTGGAAAACTGACAACCACAGCCTTGGGAGCCATCGAGCCTGATGGTTAAGAGTGTGAGCTGTGTATTCAAAACCTGCCTCTACCACAATTAGCTAAGCCTCTTTGTGCCTTACTTTTCTCTCCTATAAAATCATGAAAGTTATTGTGCCTAAAACATGGGGTTACTGTGAGAATGATACAGGTTTCAAGAAATAGTTTCCAACCCTGGCTGCGCCTGAGGGTCATCTGGGGAGCTTTGGAACCACCCTGATATCTAAGCCCCATACCTAGAAATGCTTATTTAATTGGTCTGCAGTGTGACTCAAACATAGGTATTTTTAAAAATTAAATTAAAAATTTAAATTAAATTTTATTTTGTCCATCACCATTTATCCCTGTCCATCCTCCTCTCCCTGCCTACCCCCAACCCCGGCAATCACCACACTGTTATCCATGTCCATGAGTTTGGCTTTTTCTGGTTTCTCTGTCCCTCCATCTAAGTATAGTTTTTACAGCTCCACAGGTGATTCCAGTGGTCAGCCAAGTCTGAGAACCCGTGGGATCAGGAATGTGGAGCTCCTGAGCCATATGTTCCACCAGCAACTCCGTTCATCTTACAGCCTGGCCATCGGGGGCCACTTTGTTATGCAACCTCCTTCCAGGCCCGTGACATGCTCTTCTGAGTGGCACTGGTCCCTTTGACTTTGCTACCCCTGCATGCATCTGCTGGCTGTTTGCTTGGAACAGCAGGGCCAAGCCTCCTTTCCACTCTGGTGCTTGAGAAGTCCTGCTCCCTTTTGAATTTGAAGTGTGTCTATTTAAGGTTGGATTTCTTCTTCCTTGTCTCAAATCACTCCTCAACCCCCCACTCCCATGAAAACTTTTCAGCAGCCAAAGTAAGCAGAGAATTATAGTCCTAATTGGTAATAAGTCCTCAAGTTAATCATTTGCAGATGTAGCCATTAGTTCTCAAATAGTGACTTTTTCTGAGCAGGGATTTTTACTCTTTGTTATCTGGGGGTGGGGGTGGCCATAAAGGATTGTTACTAGCCTTGTGTAGCATGAGGCATCAAATTAAGACCTCTTCTAAAAGGGCCAGTGTGCTGCTTTTTGGAGAATGCCTCTGCTGAACACATGTCTAAGACCCAAGAATAAATTACAGGAGTCTAAGTGGAATTAATAGGCACACTCCTCCTTTTACTCACTTTTGATTTTTTGCTATCTTTTTCCTAGACATCCAGGCAAGTGCCAAATGTTGCGTCCTACTCTTGCTTGGTAGCCATGATATCAGTTCTCTGATCCCTTTCTCTGACCTTATTTATTTCCCTACTGAACTCAATGCCATTTTTTAATTTTCCCATCGCCACTAACTTCTCTGCCATTCCTCACGTCTTTCAAGCATTGGTTTGACATCTACTGTGACAGGGCATCTCTTATCTTCAGCAGGTATTGGGGTGCCAGGTAGATTGATATTTATGGGACTTCTTCAAGAGCTTTGGTGTGATTGCTCATAGGATTATAGATATTCAGAGTCTATAGATCTTCCATTTGTTTGAATACCTTCACTTTACAGAAGAAGACAGAAAAGATTAAATCTCTTTCCTGGGTCTGAGAGGGGCAGAACCTGCATTCCATATTGATCTAGAAAAGGCTCTTGCATGTCCAATCCTTCACACCTCCCCTTCCCTGGCTGGCTTATAGACTAGGTTTATTGCAGTAAATATTCAGTAAGAGGTGAGGTCTACATCTGTTTCTTGGGAGTGGCCGAATCTGGAAGGAACGTGCACATGAGAATGCACTGACTGTGATTACTTTGGGAAAGTAACCCATGGAAACCTGCCACATAAATGTTTACTCTGAACCCTCTACAGTTTCAAAGGTGTGTCACTCTGTCTTCAAAAACACGCTTCACATACGAGTGCTGTGAACTAAGAAGTGACTGCATGCACGCAGCCTGAAGAACAGTGGCGTTCTCCAGGTCTCGGTCTTCTGTTTGCCTTTATCTTTGAGTCAATTCAGGAAAAGTGGTGGGAAGCAGGGGAGGTTCAGAGAAAAGAAAAAACAGAGGACAAATAAACAGAAAGGAAAAAATAAAGTGAAGGAGAGAGGAAGGGAGGGAAAGATAGAGGGAGAAATAGAGAGAGAGAGAGAGAGAGATTGAGAGACAGAGAGGAGAGAAACATGTACTACCATCTGTCATGTAAACAAGGGCTTTGTGTCAGAGGAGTAAACAGAGTTGCTAAAAGCCTCCTGTGTAGAAGCAGGGTGTTTTGTTTCTACTCCTTCTTCCACTTGGCTTAGAGAACTAGGCATGAGGTAGTTTCTGAAAAATCTGTGAGATTCTGGGAATCCTGAATAGAGTAAACTTCCCACCAGCTCTGGGTGCTGAGGTCCTCGAATGATGCATTTATGTTGCACTTTTATCTCAAGGAGCTCCAGCTGTTATACAAATGCTGTCTTGTGTGGACTCCTCCCAGCCTGTTGGGAGTGTGTCAGTGTGTGTGTGGCTATGATTCTGTGCATTCACAGACGGGAAACTGGGCACAGAACAAAACAAGAAATTGTCCCCAGCAGCACGGCCAGTGGTCGGATGTGATCCTTCTGGGTCTCCACATCTTAAGCCAGGGTGCTTCCATGTCCTATTTCTCCCATCTGCCGGGGGGGGGGGGGGGCTAGGAGGTTGAAAAAAATGTTGCTTTACTTTTTATTTTGAAGAATTTCAAACTTATACAAAAGTGGAAAGAATAGTATTAAGAGCCCCATGTACGCATTGGTGGCTCCCCTGACACCCACTCCCCTGCCTTCTCTTTAGATTATTTGAAACAAATCCCTTCCATCCTGTGTATGTAGTTCTAAAATAGAGCCCTTTAAGAAACTTAACGTAGTATAATTATACATCTAAAAATTAATAATAATGCCTTAACATCATCTCATATTTACTAGTGTTGAAATTTCCCTGAATTATTATACACGTGGGAAAAAATCTTCATCTTATGAGGCTATTTATTTCAATGACTCTATGAGCACTGTTATTTAGGTTGTACTCAGACTGGTATTATAGTCTTTTTTTTAAATTATTTTTTTTTTAGAGAAAGAGACAGAGAGAGAGAGAGAGACAGAGACAGGAAGGGAGAGAACAAGAAGCATCAACTTGTAGTTACGTCACTTTTAGTTGTTCAGTGATTGCTTCTCATCCGTGACATGACTGGAGGCTCCAGCCGAGCCACTGGCCCCTCGCTCAAGCCAGCGACCTTGGCTTCATGTGGATGACCCCACATTCAAGCTGGCAAGCCTGTGCTCAAGCTGGTGAGCATGCACTCAAACAGGAAACATTGGGGTTTTGAACCTGGGACTTCAGTGTCCCAGGTCAACATTCTATCCACTGTGCCACCACCAGCCAAGCATGGTATTTTATTCTTTTGTAAAATCTTAAAGATGGCAAAGTTTTATTTTTGAGAGTGGATTTGGTTTTGGCATAAGCCAGAAGTCATTTGGAGCTAAGACTAGAGAATAAGATGGCTAAATGATAAATAATATTATTTATTCTATTTGCATATTTAATTCTGCTGTTCCTTAAAAACTTCAATTCATTGCTTTGTAGTTATGTATCTTATATCTGTAATAAATGAAAGGCAGATGTGATATTGAAAATCAGAAGGGAATCAATTTTTTTACTGCAGCACAAAAAAATAAACAAACAAAAAAACCAACACAACAATAACAACTAACAGGTTCTGGAAACGCCCTTGCCTGTCAGGAGTTATTGTTTTAGTTGATAGGTCCTGGTGGCAGGGGTCACTCAAGGAAGACACTAGTTAGCAGCAGAAGTGTTTCAATATTTTAACAATAGACATGGCTGTACAGGGCACGTGGGCTGAATGTCATCCCTGGTCAAAGGTAATGGCCACGAGTCCTATGAAAGGCTATTTGCAGTGAAGGGACATACTCAAAGGGAGGCTTGACTTCTTTTCCAGACAGAGTTTCCTGGTGGAAATGTGCCCATGAGAAGTTCAGGCGAGACAAGATGAAGACTCGTGCCTTCAACAATTGAATGGGCTTTCTTAATGTAGTAGAACACTTTGTGATTGTAAAGCCCTTTATAAAAAAGCATTTCCTTGTGCATGATCCCAGAGAAGCTAGGAACTGCACAATCCATAAGTGATTGAAATGGCACTGAAACCTATATCTGTCGAGTCCAAAGGAAGGGCTGTTCCCATCCCTTGGGAAGGTTTAGAAATGCCAAGCCTGGTTTCAGATGCCAGGGCACCTCAGTATGAGCTGGCAATACACCTACTTGCTCTACTTGTGTCACTCCATTCTGTGACAATTAAGCAAATGACCTCAAACCTACAAGTGAGAAGGGTGGGAGGAAGGGTTGTCTGGATCACATGGGAGAAAACCTGGAACAAAAACCCATCTCTGAAAAGAGACTGGGTGACCTGGAGATAGATGACAGCCCCGGGTTCCCAATTCTGCAGGCACAAATCGGGTTGGGGAGCAGGTCCTTGGCCTCTGGGTCCGCCCAGAGCTTCCCGTCCCCTGCAGGCTGCTCCAGGCCCAGGGCAGAGGGTCCTTGGCCTCTGGGTCCCCCCAGAGCTTCCCGTCCCCTGCAGGCTGCTCCAGGCCCAGGGCAGAGGAGGTGGGCCAGCTGACCTCGGCTGGGCGGGGCTGTCTCTCCCTGGGAGCACTGTCCTGCAGGGAGCCCTGCCCGCTGCATGCACAGTGGCACTTTGTTTTGCTCAGAGTCTGTTATTTTTACTACTCTGGGATCAAGTTTCCCAAGCAGACATTTACCAATGCAGAAATGAAGACGGGATGGCACTGAGGTGTCCTCCCATCCCACACAATCCCCGCTAACTCCCACTTTGCTGATTATTTTTTACAATACCACTGCAAGTCCCACTGATTCTAATAACAATAAGCTTTGTTTAATGTAAAGTGGCCAGGAGGAGTAAGTTTAGGATGAAAAGATTCTCTCCCTGGCCCTGCAACTAATCTAACATAAAGCCACCTTAATTTATGTCTCAGTTTCCCATCTGCAAAATGGAGCTAGGGACTCTAATATTATTGGAGGGGTATAATGGCTGTAAGACAGAATGACTCTTGTTAAAGATTGTTAAACAATCTTGTAATCTAAGCCAGCAATTCCACTGCTAACTCAACAGAAGCGTAAGAAAAATGTGTCCATGTGACTACCTAGTGCATACACAAGAATGTTCATAGAGGTTCTATTCCTAACAAACTCAACTGGAAACAAACTAAATGTCCATGGACACTAGAACAGATACAATTCACAGTGTGTTACCACAGTGCGAAGCTGGATGGCAAGGAGAATGGACAAACTAAAACCATAGGCAACAATGTGAATGAATCTCACACATGCATAATGTTGAGGGAAAGAAGGCCAAAATCCCACTCTTTTATGGTTCTAATTCTACTCCAGGTACACTGCACATGCCCGTGACAGGGCCTTCCATCTCTGCAATGGTCCCCTCTCCCTTCATTCTCAGCTGCCCCTGGGTGCAGAGCCATGGCGTCGCCTTGCCCTCCCCCCATGTGTCTCTGTAAAGCCAGCAGCCACGGCCAGGGCCACTGTCACAGCAGCCAGACCCATGCAGGTTCGCAGTGGATTCGGACAGTCGGTAAAGAAACAACGGAGCCACAAACTGATGGGCCATAGTCTTTAATTCTAGCTTGCACCCGGCGGGCAAGTAAAAATACACACTGGGCTCCAAAACCCAGTCACATTCAGTGCTCACAAAGCCACTGACTTATCCGAGTTTCCTAGAATCAAAGGTTTCTAGCTCACCAGACTTATTCACCTCTGTTCCCCATCTCCTTCCTTCTCCAGCGTCAAACTGCACAAACTGGCATCTCACTCAGCACTCCACCATCTTGGCTGCTTCTCCTGGCCTCCTCCACGTGGCCTTTCTCTGCTCTCCTCTGTTCTCTCCTCTAATGATAATCTCAGGAACCAAGAGCCCAAGCTCCCACTTCATCCCCATTTTATAGTGTAGCAATCCAAACTCTTAATCCAATGTACAAAACAGGGAAGTCTCTAATACAAAGTCACTTCTCTGAGGCATGATGGGATCGTACCCCCCCACATCAAAAAGGGTGGGAAAGGCTTAATCCCAAAACCAAGCCCCAGGCTACAAGGATTCTCAACACACATTAATATCACCTGGGCGACGGCCTCACGTGGGCAGCGTCATCTTTAACAAAGTGAGCATAATACATCTTACCCGCCCAGCAGTGTCCCGGCCCTGGGCAGCACCTCTGCCAGCAGGTAGCCTCTACTACTGCAGATTCATCTCCACACTCCCTCCTTCCTGAAATCCCACTGGCTCTGGTGTCACCCTCAGCTTGGCCTTCCTGATTTTTCTTGCTATTCTAATGTTGAAGGTGCCGGTGGTTTTCTCCTCTGCCTACAAGGAGAATTTCAATCTTACTTATGAGACACCTCATCAAAAATTTGTTTGTCTTGGACCTGGTCAGTTGGCTCAGCGTTAGGGCGCAGGCTGTGGAAGTCCCGGGTTCAATTCCTGGTCAGGGCACACAGGAGGAGAGACTATCTGCTTCTCCACTCCTCCCCCTTCTCTCTTTCTTCCCCTCCTGCAGCCATGGCTGAAACGGTTTGAGCCAAGTTGGCCCCAGGCACTGAAGATGGCTCCATGGCCTTAGCCTCATGTGCTAAAATAGCTTGGTTGCCAAGCAATGGAGCTGTGGCCCAGCCAGGCAAAGTATCACCTGGTATAGGCTTGCTGGGTTGGGGTACAAGCAGGAGTTTGTCTCTGCCTTCCCACCTCTCACTTAATTAAAAAAAAAATTGTTTGCCTCAGTGCCCTCTCAAGTCCCAATTCATGGCCCCTTCTTTTCCTCCTCCTCCCCTCATCACAGTGGCTGGTTCGGTCAACTTCCAGTAAGATTTCAGGTGATAGCTCAAACACCATAGGGGTTTCTTCTCTGAAATATTTATGTTTTAGGACAGGATATATGGGCTCCATTGTCCAAATCACAAGTCCTATCTGTTCTCTAAATCTATTGGTAAGAAGGGAAACACATTTCAGATGAGCACTTGGTAGCCCCCAGGGGAAGGGGGCAGATGGACTGGTTTCACAGATAATTGAGTCACAAGAATGGCCTGTAGGGAACAGTTGACCTGAAGGACGACCATGAAACCCCAACGCAGTGTTCTCACTGGTCCTCCTACTCTCGTGTCCCCTGAGACTCTGCCAGCTTCCCCAGGTGTTCTCTCAAAGCTGCATCAGCGGAGGGAGTAGGAGAATGAAGCTGCTCTGTGCTCATTTTACTGGGATTATCAAACATTTGATGTTGGATTACTTCTCTTTTCTGAAGGAAAAGAAACCAGTGCTGGGTAATCTTGTTCGGACTTGTGACTCATTTAACTCTCTGAGTCGTGTTTTCTGAAGGTCAAAGCTTAGTAAAACATTGTGACAAAAATGCTGTAATTAAGATTCATTTAGAGAGGGCTGGGTGAAAAAAAATGTATCCAAGAAGATTATCAAGTTATGACTCAGCCAAACCATGTAAATCTTTTAAAAAAGTACTTGATGTTTTATAAGAAGCTCCATTTAAAAATATCTCTACTGTTCTCCCCTGGAAAGCTATACTATGAACAGAGATGAAAAGAAAAAGTCTAACAGTTTGGAGACTCAGAAGTTTAGAGGTGGGATATTTATTCTATAAGACCATTAACGATTTTATAAGCCAATTTGGGGTTGTGGAATGGATATATTTTATATTATTTATTTTTTAATCTTTCCATTGATTTGAGACAGAGAAAAAGAAATGGGGGGGGGATGAGAAACGGGGATGGGAGAGAGGGAACAATGGAGAGAAAGGAGAGGAGGGAGAGAGAGAGGAAGAGACAGGAAGAGAGAGAGAGAGATAAGCATCAACTTGCTGTTCCACTTAGTCGTTCTACTTAGTTGTTGTTGGGCAGATAAAATGTATTATGCTCACTTTGTTAAAAATGGCACTGCCCACGTGAGGCCATCGCCCAGGTGATATTAATGTGTGTTGAGAATCCTTGTAGCCTGGGGCTTGGTTTTGGGATTAAGCCTTTCCCACCCTTTTTGATGTGGGGGGGTACAATCCAATCATGCCTCAGAGAAGTGACTTTGTATTAGAGACTTCCCTGTTTTGTATATTGGATTAGAGGTTGTGAAGCTACAATATAAAATGGGGGCAGAACGAGAGTTTGCTCTCTTGGTTCCTGAGATTATCATTAGAGGAGAGAGCAGAGCAGAGAGCAGAAAGAGGCCATGTGGCCAGGAGAAGCAGCCAAGATGGCGGAGTGTTGAGTGAGATGCCAGTTTGTGCAGAGTTTGTATCTGGGATAAGGAAGGAGATGGGGAACTGAGGAGAATAAGGCTGGTGAGCTAGAAACCTTTGATTCTAGGAAACTCGGATAAGTCAGTGGCTTTGTGAGCACTGAATGTGACTGGGTTTTGGAGCCCAGTGTGTATTTTTACTTGCCCGCCAGGTGCAAGCTAGAATTAAAGAAAATGGCCTATCAGTTTTTGGCTCCGTTGTTTCTTTACCGACTGTCCGAATCCAATGCGAACCTGCATAGGCCAGGCTGCTTTGATAGTGGGCCTAGCCCTGGCTGCTGGCTTTACAGTTGTGTACTCATGGATTGACACGTACTCCTCGCACGTGTCCTGACTGGGGATGGGACTTGATGAGCCGGGACAATGCTTTATCCACTGAGAACCTGGCCAGAGCAGGATGAATGTATTTTATAATATAAACATTTGTTTTGAAAAACAGAGAGTTTTGTAATGAAATTATCTGCTTTGGCTGCTAATATCTTCTTATTCTCTCTAGATGAGTGACTTTCAAATTTGAGCATGCTTCAGAATCACCTGGAGGGCTCGTGTAAACCTCAGTTGCCCTTGGAGATTCCATTGTGGTGGTGACAGGGTCCAAAGGTGCCTTTCTAACTAGTTCCCCACTGGTCCTGGGGCTGCTGGTCAGGGAGCGCACTTTGAGAACCACTGTTCTAGATCATTTTAAAAATAGCTGCATATTAGAATTACTTGAGAGAGCTTTAAAAAATACCCAATATTGGCCATACCAGACCAATTGAATCACAAAATCTCTGTGGCGGAGATCCTGGGCATAGAATGTTTTAGAAATGACTCAGGTGATTCTAATGGGTGTATCTTTGTTCTAGGCGGAACTGACTGGTATACCAGCCTTCAAAGATAGTGATACCAAAGCAGTTAGTAGCTCGCAGTGGGTTGCTTGTTGAACTGTGGGCTCCTGTGCCCCCTGTCTGGCCAGCCACAGGCTGTGAGATGGCATCCTCCCTCGTCAGGGAGTATCGGTTTCTGGAGCAAGCTGGAAGTTTGTGCTATCAGTGAGATTACAAAAGGCTCTCTGGGAGTTTTCTTTTGCCTGATAACTGGGAGGGCAGCCTGAGTCAGAACAGGTTCAGCTGTACTTTGGCATGTGATGGCTCGTCTGGGGGACAATGAATCAGTGTAGACTTTTTAAAAGAAGGGCAGGAAAGAAATAGTTCTCATTGCTTCTCCCGATATTTTCTTATTTAAGCCTCAAATGGCAACCAGAGCAAGGCTAGTAAATTATCTGCTCTTTACAGATGAGCAAACTATAAACTGAGGCCCAAGGAAGTTAAGTGAACTCCCCAAGGTCACAGACACAGAGGTTGCAGAGCTGTGATTTGAAACGAAGGATGTTTGACTCCATAGGTAAGGGTCCCCGCCACCTCGTCACTTTTGAAAAACATCGTTGCTATTCCAGAAACCATAGATATTATGTGGGACTAACTACTTAATTTGTGGGTTCCAGTGCAAAATGAAACCATGAAGGCTCTTGTTTAAAAATTGTTAAGAATTCAAGAAGGCAGCAACAGAGTGTTCGACCAAGCATGGGGGTCCTGTGTGATTGCACAGGTTGGACGTCCAGGAACCCAGTCCTGATACTATGTGTTAATCCACACAAACTCCACATCAAACATTCTGATCAAATAAGGTCTGCTCAGAGGCACCCTTGTAGAGAGATAGGGGCCCCAGAGCTGAGCATGGTGATACTGGATTGTAGTAATAGCTCCACGAATTCCTGTTATTCCTGTTGACCTTGAGCATGTAATTTAACCTCTTGGAGGTTCAGTTTACTCACCTGTGACACTGATAGAGGGAGAAGTGGGGATATGGTGGACTATGTTCATGTTTCTCAAACTTCATTTATATACCACATTTTTAGTGTAGTAACTATGATCATGGACTCTACACCCACATAGCCTGAGTCCTAATTTTGGCTCTGCTATATTCTAGGAATGTGACCTCAATTGAATGCCTCAGTTTCTTCATCTGTGAAATGGAGATTATTGTGAGGATTAAACAAGTTAATATAAGTAAAGCCCTTGTAATAATGGCTGATATGTGATAAGTGCTAAATGTGTTAATTATCATTATGGATCATATAACACCTGTACAAGTACTAATGTTTTTGTTAATGACTCCATTTTTAAATTGAAAAATAATCACCAGATTTATGTATGTTTTTTAGTATATGTGAAAATGTAGAATAACTATATAATATTTTTTAAAGTTCATTCATATACTCTGTAAAATCAGCCCAAATATTACTGGTAGAATGGTCGCCTCACTGTGGGTAACACTGAACTAGGTATTGAAGGCCCCTTCCAGCTTTAACAGTCTAGAGGAATTAGCAAATCCATGTACTTTTGAGTCTATACCTTCATTTATTTGACAAACACATGACTAACATATTTCTACCCACGTTAGCCGCTCTTCCTATGATAGACTATTTCCATTGCTTAGCTACATGTTCCAGTGGGAAAACGTTTAAACAGAGAAGAGAGATGGTGAATATATTATATAAATGGCTAAAGCCTTGATGAGTAAGCAGTGTTTCCTCTGGAGAAATCCCCCTAATGTCTAACAAGGAATGAGATCTAGAAGAGCGAAGAATTGAAATAAAGTGCATATAGCAAGGCACAGAATGACCTTCTGAGGGAGGAAGCTGCCGGAAAAAGTGCATATAGCAAGGCACAGAATGACCTTCTGAGGGAGGAAGCTGCCGGAAGACACAGCCCTTTCCTTTGATTACTGTGTTTTTTCCCCACTTCCCTCTATCTAAACCAGACCTTATAGACCCAATCTGAATACTACCTTCTCAAAGTCCTTTCTGGCTATTGTGACAGGAAGTTTCTTTGTTGCTCATCTGAAAAGTGCTTTATAATCATAGAGAAGTACTTATTAAGCACATACTACATTCCACGCACAGAGGACACAATGTTTAACTCCCATATCTCTGACCTCAATGACTGGATGGTTCACTAATTGATGAGTCTCCATACTGTCTCACCCAGGCTAGTGGATTCATACCTATTTGCCTTGCCTCTCCTTAAGGCAGGGATTACTTATTCTATACATTCTTACTCCTCAAAACAACTACGGATCCCCCTTAGCTAAGTATTTGTTACCAGACACCCTAGGAATTGCCAAGTTGTATAGGGAACATAAAAATAGTGCCTAAAGGACTTTCAAATTAGTTTTCACTTAAGTATCTCTCTCAAGTCACCACTAGCACCAATCCCCAGCCATCTCATGAGCTCCAGTGATTGTTAGATATAATAAACATGTAATGTGCATATAATATAAATAGACCACAAAGAAAAATTAGAACTCTTGGGAAAGGTATAGAACTTCCTGAAAGCGATGAACGTGAGTTTAGAGAGAGCAACTGTAAGTCATACCCAAAGCTGTAAGCAACTGTGGACCTGCCAGGGTCCTATCAGTTATCAGCAGAAAAAGGATGATAGTGTGATGGGTACTTTCCAAGAGAATGATTGGGATATCAAAGGCTGAAAAAAAAAAAAAGACCTTGGGAAAAAAATGAAAGACTCTTAAATATGAAAGTCAATCTGAACTGAGAGATGTTAAATGGTGCCATAATGCAATTTTGTCATAAAAATGGTGCCAAAAAATCCACACTTAATTTGTATTTTGCTCATGAAAATTTTTTGGCATAGTTACTCTTTTAATTTAATTATGTCAAATGTAAAATACTTTTAAAAAATAATTTTTAGTTTCTAAGAATATCAATCAACTTTTCCCACCCTCACTTATTCTATGCTATTTTCCTCCCCTTTTGTGTGGATTAATTTAAAGTGGACTTTTTATGATATTAATTATCCATAAGAAGAATGTCCCATAATAAATAGTATTCAATAAAGTGATGGATTGATCAGCATCATTTTCAGAACCAATGACCAAGACCATAACAGGCAGAAAGGGTACAACTGGCTTTCTTGACTCTCATGCAGAAAGCAAAGGTCCATAGAACCAGACAGATTTCTCTTGGAATGGCAATGCCTAGTTCAGCAAGAAGGCAATTTTGGGATAAGCCCGTTCAATGCCTTAAAAGGGAACTCTTAAGGCTCCAAAGGAAGTTGCTTACCCACAAAGCACCAGACGGCAAACCGGATCCATGTGATGGTGGAGAGCTTTAGCATGAGATAGATATTCACCAGCATGGCAAAGGCAGGCACAAAGGGGAGGCAGGGGGCCATATAGGGCAGCTTCTTGGGGTTTTCTGGCTGCTGCAGGATCACAAACACCAGGGCACTGATCAGCAGCACCATCAGAACCACCAGAAGAATGGCCCACCAACTCTGCTCTGAGATGTAGTTGGAACCGAAGATGATGAAGGAGCAGAAGATGAACATGAGGATGAAGAGCAGGAGCACACAGATGGTCACCATGTGTCCTGTCGCTGCTGTGGGCCTGTCCATTTTGCCTGGAAGGCCCAACCGGATCCTCATGGTGTAGTAACGGGGCCCGATCAGCTTTTTTAACTTGATGAGATAAATGTTTTCAGATTCATCGGCTTCTATGCCTGTGGTCATGTCCACAGTGCCGTAGTTGGGGTGATTGACATTGTAGGTTGACTTGTCTGATTTCCCTATGAGCATCTCATTGTCTCCCAAGGATGGCAAGTTCTTGGCCCCACAGGTGTTGGTAGCAGGGCCAGAAAACTCTTCCCCTTCACTCACAGGAGAACACACTTCCTTCTCACAGTCAGCCAGAATGCCCTCCTTCTTCTTTGTGTGCTCCTCGGACAAGAACTTGACAAAACCATCAATGTCACTCTCTGGTTGATATCGCAGAAGCAAGACGCAGACAGAGACCAAGGTGTAGGCAAGGAGTGTGCCGATGGACATCATCTCTATCAAATCTCTCAGGCTGACTAACAGTGAGAGGAGAGCCGCCAGGAACCCTGACACAACGCAGGCCACCACTGGCGTCTCTGTGTAGGAGCTCACATGAGCCAGGAACCTGGAGGGTTAATGAAGCACAAGGTTAACATGGGTGACAGATGGTGACTGACTCTTGGCTTAATTCCTCCTGGTCCTTCCCTCAAATTGACTTCTGGATTCAGTGCTTTAAATACAGCTGGGAATCCTACCCCAGGGTTTGGTCCCTGGAACATAATTTTAAAAGAATTTACTTTTTCTTTTTACTCAGTGAGAGGAGGGGAAGCAGAGACAGATTCCCACATGCACCCTGACTGGGATCCACCTGATAAGTTCCCTACAGGGCAATACTCTGCTGATTTGAGGTGTTGCTTCATTGCTCAGCAACCAAGCTCTTTTTAGCGCCTAAGGCAAAGGCCATGGAGCCATCCTCAGTGCCCAGGATCAACTTGTTGCAATCGAGCCATGGCTTCAGGAGAGAGAGAGAGAGAGAGAGAGAGAGAGAAAGAGAGAAGGGTGGAGGGGTGGAGAAGCAGATGGGCACTTCTTCTGTATGCCTTGACTGGAAATCAAATCCGGGACATACATACACCAGGCTGATGCTCTTTCACTGAGCCAACTGGCCAGGGCCAAGAATTTACTCCCAAATCCTTGGTTTTGAGATGAACTTTTTATTAAAGTTCCTCCTCTATTATGTAATGTGAAGGGTTGATTGAATTTAGGAGGTATTTCAGAAACCTAATTTGAAATCCGGGCTCCACTGGGGAAGAAGCAATTGTTGAAGAAGTTACAAGGCTGCTTGGGGTCCTCAGGACCTGTGTTACCTAAAGTGGGGTCCATGTGTTAGCAGCACCTGCATTGCCTTGGAGCTTGTGAGCAATATATAGTTTCACCTAAGACCTACTACATCAGCATCTCTGGGATTGGGGTTCAACAAACTGCTTAAAAAAACCTGCAGAGTCTGACTTAGGCTACAGTGGGAGAAGCCCGCTCTACAGCGAGGCAGGGATTTAGCTGGTAAGACAGCACAATAGTTAAGAACTTACGTTTACAAACGCAGGCCAGGTTCAGCCCTTACCGGCTGGAGAGCAGCAGGGCGACCGACGGCAGCCGCTCCCTCGGCAGCTCCCGTGGCCTGAAACACGTCCCCGACCTCTTCACGACCCTCCTCCTCCTCCCCTCCACTCCCCCTACTTCAGGGTTCACACAAGACAATAAACTGTGCTGGGAGCCCCAGCAGCTTTCCTCTCAATTTCCTTTGACAGCAGAAAAACCTTTTGGACGTGTGAAGTTTTCACACCTCCACCACGGCAGATTCTTCCTGATCTGTCCAGCTCCCCACACACAGAAGCCCGAGGGGTAGGCTGAGGAACTGGAGCGGAAGACGACAAGCAATGGCAGAGTAAAGCCCCGAGCTGCACCCCTGAGAGCTCGTGCTCTCAGGGTTTACTCCTTGTTTGTGCACTGGGAGAATGCCTTGCCTGCCAGCCCCTCAGATGGTGGGCACTGGGAACCACAGATGGGCCAGCATTCCCTTTTTACTGTGGGCACATAGGCCACTTCATGGTCAAGATAGAAGTGCCACTATATTGGTGTGGTGAAAAGTCTGGTCTTTGGAGTAAGACAGTCCTGGGTTCAAATCCTGTCCCCACCCTCAGAAGCTGGGGGATTTGGAGCAAGGTTTTTTTGTTTTTTATTAAAACTCACCTAGTATACACATCTGCAAAATAGAGTTATTGTGATGACTAAATGGGATACTGTATATAAAGTATCTGGGATATATAAATAATCAATGAATAGTAGCTATTGTTGGTACTATTATTAGGTTCTGCTCAGGGGGTACTATTCTCTCTGATTATAACCTTAAACTTTTTCAACTTCAGAGGGGTTATGTAGAGAGAGGGCCAGGTCGTGGGTCTCAACATGAGGGCAGGCCTAAGGTGTCCCAGAGATGGGTTTTTCCCTCTGGAGGACACCCAGGGTAGCGGTTTGGCACCCACCATTTTTGCAAAGGAATAGACAGTATCAAACAGGGGAAGGGAAGTTAGAGAAACAGACCAGTTTGTTAGATTGAGGGACTCAGAGTCAAACTGAGGAGCTGTTTCAGGGCCTAAGCTCTCTTTCCTCAAACTCTTTGCCAGGATATATGACAAGTTCCACAGTCCATGTGACAGGCACTCAGGCTGACAGTGGGTAACATTCTCCTGTTAAAAGCATGGCAAAACAGAGTCAGTTCCACAGAGCACAGCCCTTACCTGAAGAGGAGCCCATCACCGGCCATGGCATAAATGACTCTCGGCATGGGGAAGAGGGAGCCCAGCAAGCTGACTGTCAGTCCTGCAACCGACCCAATGGCCACTACAAATTTCGCAGCATAAAACCCATGAGTCACAAACATCTCCATGAGTGGGGATTCTGTGTCAATGGCATAATATGGCACCATCAGAGTTAAGATCATGCTCACCTGTTAAAACAAGAGAAAACATGGCTGGAGGTAGAGGTGACTGACAGCATGGGTGTGTGTCCCTTAGGCGAGGAAGAGCCCAGGGCCTGGAGACAGAGGCCTGCACGGCGGTTTGGACCTGCCCCGTCCTGGCACATGCCTTTGCTTTAAACCCCTGGTTGGCAAACCGCGGCTCGCGAACCAAATGCAGCTCTTTGGCCCCTTGAGTGTGGCTCTTCCAAAAATACCACGTATGGGCGCTCCCTCGATAAGGAATGTACCTACCTATATAGTTTAAGTTTAAAAAATTTGGCTCTCAAAAGAAATTTCAATCTTTTTTTTGTACTGTGGCTCTGTTGACCAATAAGTTTGCCGATCACTGCTTTAGACCAACCATTTGGCTTCTGGAGCTCTTAGTTTCCGTGTTTTCTCCCCACATGTGGATTTATTAGACTAGACCAGATAATCTCTACTATCTCTCAATGGGTCTGCAGGCATTTCAGCTCCATGAAAGCAGAGCTACTGGCAGCTCAATGAAGGGCAGACACTGCCAGGCAGGAGGCACTGCAGCACAGGCACTGGAGCGAAGGCCCGGCAGTGACCACGAGCACCCTGCCCACGCGAACAGGCCTTTCCTTTCCTTTATACTTTCAGGGTCCTACAGGGTCTTAACAGTGCTCCTGTCACCCCAAAGACCAGAGATAAAAACTCCAAAGATCCGTGTGTAGGAGATCCATGGCCAAAAAATTGGAAAGACCCAGATGAGGACTCATATTTCCAATTGTTTCCTGTAGCTCAGTGCCAGGAGCCAGGCAGGCCAATAAACAAATTATGGCATCAAGATGGAATCCAGGTCTCCTCTGAGCTAGAAGACCACGTGGCTTTTCTTAATCAGGAATCACTTAACCAGGACCTATCTCCATCCAGTCATTATAGATCTGCCATAACATCCTTCCCTTCAGAATGGCCTCAGGCCATGGAGCCTCCGGTCATGTGGCCAGGGTGCCCTGGCCTGCAAAGGCCAGTGCTGGCGTCCGGAAGGGACTTCAGAGCCTGAACGAAGAGGGGAGTACATTTCGAGATCACTTCTTTGCCTTTTCCTCAGGAGCCAAGATCCTGCAGTGAAGCCATGGGCCATTAGGGAGGACAGCAGCATGTACTACCACAGCCCAGCAACTGAGCTCTTCTGGTGGTGGGATGGCAGCTTGCTGACCAGCACAGGACAAACAGCTCCTGAGGCATGGCTGAGGCTCACGCATTCTAAATGAATATTTCCCAGCAGTGTCACCACTTGCAATGGGCCTTTTGGGAGTGGAGTGGGCTGGGCTGCAGGAGAGTGGATTGATCTTATAGCAATTTGTGTTGAGTCTCCTACCCACTTTAGATCAGGTAGGCAAATGGTTGGTCGATGCATGGAAGTACTCCGCAGTCTACAAAGTGCTATTTTAAGGATGGAGCCATGATTATTAACTTTATTATGTGTGCTGCAAGGGTTGGCCCCTGAAGGAGGGGGAGGTTTAAGGGAGGAATAAGAGGGAAATACAGAGCAGAGTGTCTCTGCTCACCCCCCTGCCAGCACCACCCCTCCCTGAGCACTCTGTCTATAGTGATAATCAGGACATAGGTAAGATGAAGCCATCTGTATTGCGTGTGCACAGTGGGAGGTGATAAATGATTTACCCACAAACATTTTAGTGGGCAATTGACACCCAAAACCACATCCAAAGCTGCTCTTGTGTTTTCCTTTCCTTTCTAGGACAATCCTGTTTTGTAGCTTGCCTTTACAATCTATTGGCCTGGCTTATTTAGGTGGTTGCTAAAGATGTTTTCTTTTTCTTTTTTTTTCCTGGGGGGGGGAGGAGTGCTTTGGAGCCACGGCCGCAGTGCCTCAGGGCTTGCAGGGGTACCCCAGCTGCTACTCTTTCCTAAGCAGGGTGACTTGAAGTGAGTGGGACCCTCAGGGTCTGAGGTGTTTGTGTAACCACACACTTAATGGCTTGTCATCTGGTTCTTCCCTTTATCGGGACTGAGGGAGCTCTTGTATGTGGCTGAACTGTCTTCTGTGATAGAAATTCTAAGGTGGGAGGGAGAGATGACACATCAAAAGTGTGAGGAGCATTTCAGGGTGTGATCCTGAGGACACAAGGCTGAAGGCTTTATTCTGAGGACAACCCTTGATGGGGAAACCCTAAGGGGTGAGCTTGAGCTCCGGTAGAATGAAGCAACAGCAGAAAGAAATTGCACTGCCCCCAGGATTGAAGGAGAAGAGCGTCTCCAGAGGATGATGCACTCTCTGCTGATTCTGGGGGAGCATCGCCTCTTCATTGCCAGGAAGCTCCCAGAAGACAGAAGAGCATTGAGGAGGCTGCACAGAGGCCCACAATGCCTCTGCTCGCACACCCACCCGTTACTGCCAGCCTATGATCTGAGTTCCTTGGACGGCGGCCCACTCCCCACCATCCTGGGGCAGCAGCAGAGACCAAGAGCCTGCATATAGAGCAGTTGGGGATGGAGACTCAGAGGCCGCGGCTGAAGCGAGAGCCCGGGGCTTCTCCCATCTCTAGTTTGGAGTACTGATTTTCATCTTGTCATCAGTGGTGAGGATATAGGTAACATGGACACATGTATACAAATACCAAGGGCACAAAGAAGGATCACTTCCTGAGAGAAGGGAACTCAGTCCCAGAGCCACATTTTAAGGTCAAATATGAAAAGGTCATGAGAGGGTCCCACAAGCATTCAATACTTACAGATACATATGCTGTCAGGCAGATGACCAGGGAGGCGGTGATAGCATAAGGGATGGATGTGTTGGGATTTTTGGCTTCCTCTCCGGTGGTGGCGATGATGTCAAAACCAATGAAAGCGTAGAAACATGTGGCTGCTCCTTGCAGCACCTGGAAGGATGATGACATTCATCAGACTCAGAGTGTCAGGGAAGCATCAGGGCTTTACACATGGAACCTACGATTGCCTGATGCCTGCAGACATTACTGAGTGGCAGAAGGGGTAACATGGTAAGACTTGTGCTAAACACCCAAGTTCTTATCTCCTCTACTTTCTACCTGTGTGGCACTGGGCCATTCCCTCATGTATAAAATGGAGATAGGAATTATGCCCAAATAAAAACTAGTCATTCAACACATTCAAATCATGTTTGGAAATAAGTAAGGTTATAAAAAATCACTAAGTTGGCTTGGGAGAACTCATTAACCTCTTTGTGCTTTTATCCAGTGGTTCTCAACCACAACCAGGGGCTGTATGACTACCCTTAGGGGGTGCTTGTAAACGTGGGGAGGTGGGTGCTTCTGCTTTGAGTGTAGTGGGCTCTGATGTCTGTACAAGAACTGTTCTGTCCACATGACTATTCGTGCCTCTGATAGATCATCTCTATGGTAACCTCTAGATTGGAGATGATAGAAAAGATTTTCAAATCTCCAGATATTCTATTATCTTCCAAGGGAAGACAGGTAGAGATGTTTTGATTTTTCTGCTTCTTTTGGGGGCTTCAGAGATTTAGTTGGCCTATAACGCAAGAGAACTTCTGAGGCTGGGTAAAGCTGGGAGATGATATCCGGTGACATGTACTAGATGTCTGTCTGTCGGGAACTTGCACTATTCCAAGGATGGTTGGGACTTGATAAATCAAGATGTCAGTGAAAATCTTCCATTGAGCAGTGTGTTACTTTCTTTCAAAGAATTGACTGAAGTGTAAATGAAGTTTCCCTACCTTAGTATCCTCATCCTCATTATCTGGTGAAAGTAAAACACGTGCCTCTGAATGCTTAGGGATGGACTTTTAGAGGAAGGTAAGAGGGATTTTTCTAAACTTGTGAGTATGGGGTGAAGGGACTTGGCAATAGTTAAGCTCTAGCCAGGGGTCCAGGAGTGAGGATCTTTGTAGACTATATATATATATTTTTTCCTTTTCTGCATATTTCGTTTATAAATTATGAAATTCAAAACATGCCAAGCAGACACTTGCCCCTAAATCTTCACTCTTAATTTTTCCACTGACTTTTCAAAGTAAAAAACAAAATACTAAATACTAGAATTTACAAGATACATCACAATATTGAAAGTCTCCAACCTTCAAAAGTAACCTTTACTCATCTATAAGATGAGTCGGTCTCTTCTATTGTCCCTCCCAGTAGGATTCTAATGTTTCCGTTCCCTGACTGGGAGATCTTAACCGAGGCTCCATGATATTCAGGGGATGGCGAATTTTGTTGAGAAAGTACGGCATCTTTATTTTCACTAGCCTCTGACCGAATGCTAGCATTTCTTTCAGCTGTGAGTGCAGGTGCACTCAGTGCACCTGACCTTGCCACTAATAGCAATCATTTTTTTACCATCTTAGGGTCATTGCAGAGATCGTAGAAGGTCAGCTGTACTCATTGCTACTTCAAATGATAACAGTTACTAGATATACATATTAATATTTAATGTATTAATAAAGAAGCACCATGTTATATCACAATTTAAAAATATTTTTATAACTGTATTTCAATATAATTAATTTTTTAAAATTTCCTATGTAATTAGGTTACTCATTTATAAACACAATTCTCAGAGGGGTCTGCAGGCCTCACCAGACTGCTTAGGAGTCCATGGACCAAAAAATCTGAGAACTCCTGACCCATTCTAATAACTCAGGTAGAAAGAACTTCTGAAACAAGCAGTTCTATTGTTAGAGAGCTACTTTCCGGGATAGGAGATAACTCCAATTTCACTCCAATGAAATCTTTCATTTCAGGGCATGCAAAATATCTTTTAGCCTTTATACAAGGAGAGAAAACACATCTACAAGGAGGCTCACAGGTTTGGGAATGTGCTTGTTTTCACCTATCTAGAAAACGTTTCTGTTCCATAAGGTTAAACCAATGCTGGGATTACAGGCTCGCTAAGCTGCCCCAATCAAGAAAAGTCTTGCTTTAAGACAGCTTTGGCCCTGGCTAGTTGGCTCAGCAGTAGAGCATTGGCCCGGTGTGTGGATGTCCAGGGTTTGATTTCTGGTTAGGTCACACAGGAGAAGCACCCATCTGCTTCTGCACCCCTCCCCCTCTTGCTTCTATCTCTCTCTACCCCTCCTGCAGCCATGGCACGATTGGAGCGAATTGACCCTGGGTGCTAAAGATGGCTCCATGGCCTTTGCCTTAGGTGTTAAGAAAAGCTTGTTTGGAGCAAGGGAGCAATAGTCCCAGATGGGCAAAGCATCACACCCTAGTGGGCTCGCCAGGTGGATCCTGGTCAGGGAGCATGCAGGAATCTGTCTTTTCCTCCCCTGCTTTCACTGAATTAAAAAAAAAAAGCCACTATCAGCTTCTCTTCCCCTCCCTCTCCTTTTTCTCTCTCTCTCCCCCTCTTGCAGCCGGTGGGTTAATTGGTTTGAGTGTAGGCCCTGGGTGCTGAGGATAGCTTAGTTTGTCTGAGCGTAGAACTCAGGTGCTGAAGATAGCTCTGTTGATTCGAGCATCAGCTCCAGATGAGGGTTGCCATGTGAATTCCTGTCTCGGTGCATGTGGGAGTCTATCTTTCTATTTCCCTTTTTCTCACTTAAAAAAAAAGACAGCTTCCAGAAAACAAGTCTTGCTTTCTCTTCCTTTAACACTTGTCTACACACACATACACACACATACACACATTCCACACACACACAAACATCTTGTAAATCATATAGTGGCCTGTTGTGACAGTCAGTCTGAAGGTGCAGTGTTCCCTATTAGGATGGCCCAGGACTACAGCAGTTCCATGCTTATTTGGTGTGATCAGTTCTGAGTCGAATCGAAAGGTCATAGATACTAGAAGAGATCACTGCTGAGGGAAGTAAGGTAGGAGGGTCTTAAATAAGAATTTTGGGGCAAGTCTTCCTTAGAAAAAAGTGAGAGGTCTGTAAACTACACCATGTGAAGAACACCTGGGGACCTGGGGATGTCTAACTTGAAGAAGAGAAGACTTAGGGGAAGTCATAGAAGACACCTTTCAATTGTGAGGTCTGGACTATGCGGCGGTTGGAGAAGAGGTGCACTGCAGGCTCCCGAGGGAATCCTGGAGCCATGCATGTGGGTGGAGTCAGATTTGGTTAGGAGTACAGACTTTGTAGGCTTCAGACTTAGACCAGTTCTGCCACATACAAGGTTGGTGACCAAGAACAAGTCCCTAACCTCTTGGAGCCCAGTTTCTTTATCACTTCAATGCAGATTATGATAGCATTTAGTTCATAGTGTTGTTAAAAGAATTAAATGAGATAAAAATCACAAACTGTAGTCCTAGAATTCAGTACTCAATAAACATTAGATTTTACTGGGAGAACTTTTTGTAACTATTGTAAGTTTTTCTAGAACAGATGAAACCCAAGGGTACAAATTTCTTCTCCTCCACCTCATTCTTCTTGTTCTTGACATGTATTTATTAACTGTTCACATCAGCCAGCCAGGCACTGTGCTTGGTGATGTGGAGACAGAAATGACAAAAAAGCACTCTGAGCTTGACTATGTGGAGCTTGAAGTCTCGAGGATCCTGCACAACCCCAAATACAACTTTGACCATGTTAACAAGCTGAATAAAATCAATAAATATCTGTATCATTTTAAAGAACATAAATGCTACTGTTTTCCAAGTGAGTGGAAGAATAGATGGCAACTGCTAATAATAATTAGATACCAGAAAGTTAACTATAATCAAGCTAGGAAGAGAGAGAATAAGTTTGCAAAGAAAATGCCTGCTGGCCTGAATTTGCATACAGAGAACTAGAAAGCAATTATGGTCAAAGAAAGATGGATGAATCAAAGGTAGTATGTTGGAAGGCTCTACGCAGGAGTCCCCAAACTTTTTACACAGGGGGCCAGTTCACTGTTCCTCAGACCATTGGAGGGCCGGACTATAAAAAAAAACTATGAACAAATCCCTATGCACACTGCACATATCTTATTTTAAAGTAAAAAACAAAACGGGAACAAATACAATATTTAAAATAAAGAACAAGTAAATTTAAATCAACAAACTGACCAGTATTTCAATGGGAACTATGTGCTCCTCCCACTGACCACCAATGAAAGAGGTGCCCTTTCCGGAAGTGCAGCGGGGCTGGATAAATGGCCTCAGGGGGCTGCATGCTGCCCGCGGGCCATAGTTTGGGGACCTCTGCTCTACTGCATTAGGCAGGAAACAATTGAACTGAGATGATTCAAATGAACTTATTTCAATGAGGGGGTTATGGAGGCTAAGGCTGGGAGGGAGTGAGGAAGAAATACTCTGGCCTTGCTCTCTTCTCACCTTCTGATCTCCTTCTCACCTTCTGAGCTTGACTATATGGAGCTTGAAGTCTCGAGGATCCTGCACAACCCGAAATACAACTTTGACTGTGTTAACAAGCTGAATAAAATCAATAAATATCTGTATCATTTTAAAAAACATTGGCAGGGGTCTTCTGGAGCACAGAACAGAGTTTGAAGGGTGGAGAATGAATCTGGGGAGTGAAGCCCAAGGGAGAGAAACCAGTACTCCTGCCAAGATCAAACAGACCGGAGCCTAACAAGATATAGATTAAAAAACAGATTATCAAAGAGGAGACAATAGAATTAGCAAATAAGGTCACCTTTTCACTTGAATTAGTTTTTCTTTCTTGCAAACAAGTGATCCCTGACTGGTGAATACACAGGAGCCATGAAATAAAACTGTGTATGGGTGTATCTCTACTGAAGTAACCACAAAAATGGCTTTCCACTTATCCAGGTTCCGATCTGGCCACAGGTATTTATGATAGGGTTCCTCCACACGGGAAAGGATGTGTGGTACCTGGAGGGGAGTGGTGCCAACAGCACTGGTATTTACGATAGGGTTCCTCCACACGGGAAAGGATGTGTGGTACCTGGAGGGGAGTGGTGCCAACAGCACTGGTATTTACGATAGGGTTCCTCCACACGGGAAAGGATGTGTGGTACCTGGAGGGGAGTGGTGCCAACAGCACTGGTATTTACGATAGGGTTCCTCCACACGGGAAAGGATGTGTGGTACCTGGAGGGGAGTGGTGCCAACAGCACTGGGGGCCGAAGGTGTGTGTCTGTGTGTAGCTGTTTGACTGGGGTCATTGGTACTTTATTCTAACTTTCCTTCAATGTTTTACATAAATAAAAAATAGAACTGACTTTTGAATTTGATGACATTAGTGGAAATTGTTTGCCAAAGTAAACCTGGTATAGCTGCTCAGCCAGACGATCCAGATCTGTCTGTGCCTCTGTAGAACCCCGCGGGGAAGCAGCGTGCACCTCGGTTGCTGGAGGGCTGCTGCCTTAGTTGTCAAGAGCAATGTCGTTAGTAGCCTGTTCCTCTCAGTGTGTGGGGTCCCTAAAAACTGACCCCCTGTGCCTGGCCGATATGGAAGGACATTAGGATGAGGCCGCCCTCCATGTCATGCCTTGGTCAATCTGCCAGATGTCTAGGAGATAATTAGGCATCTTTATATAATGCACTCACAAGGTAAAAAGACAAAACTACAACTTTAATAGCATTTTCTACCATGCTCATGCTCTCTATTAGTGGCCTGTTTACAGTGACAGCAGAATGTGGTAATAGATTCCAACAAATGGATTCAAATGTGGAAAACACAAAAAAGAACTTTTTCTTTGTTTGGAGTCTGTCAGCTTTCCCTACAAATACTTGCCATGGACCATTTTCCTGGGAGCTATTTTTGCTGATAGAGCATCTTATTTGGTTAGAGAAAAAACTGTAAGATAGCATCAAGAACAAATAACATGCAGGGAATACACATCCAACAATGTTCAGGGGCTGAGGATTTGCAGGTGGAAGCAGGGGTTCAGCAGAGGGCCAACAGTTACTTGATAGGAGGGAAACAAATGTTTGTTGTTCTTAAGCTCTTCAAGACCAAAGAAGCATTTGACCCAGGGCCTGTGAGTGAGTAAACCATTTTTTAAGCTATTTTCTTTGGAAGGAAGTAGTTAGAGCAGGGATAGAGTAGGTTTATAAGGTGTCCATAGCCAGAAGGTAGATTGCTCATTAACCCTTTCAAAGCACTGGAGAATTGTGTTTCAAGTCATGTAATGGTGTCCTTTATAAAGCACCCCCTACACAATGATTCCCTCCATCCTATCCTACCCAAAGTGACTGAAAAGTAAAGCGGATTGGATCTCTGAATCCTCGCTAGGGTCGCTCAGGTTCTCCCTAAGGAGTGAGAAGATTCATGCAGCTGCTAAATAGGCAACTTACTTTTGTTGACAATTGTAAGATAACAAAGTAGGGAGTGTTTATTAATGTGGTAGATGAAATGCTCCTGAGAAGGTGTCAGACCTTAAAAAATAGGATTTATGTTTAAAGTGGCTTTGCTGGACTGGAAGAGTGAGCTGAAACCAAAGTTGGGAAAGAACAGGTCCAGGCCAGTTCTCCAGAGAGGAAACTCACTACACAGAAACACAAGGGTAGGCAGAGAGCAGAGAGGATGAGTCAGCAACATCTTCACACTGGGATGTCTTTTGTGCTCAGATGATGCTTTTAGTCACTGCCACTAGAGTATATATTTGAATATCCTGTAGGAAAAAATGGATAGCAGTAAAAAATCCAAAATTGCAGCCCAATCTGACCAGGTAGTGTTGCAGTGGATAGAGCATCAACCTGTGTTGTGAATGACCCAGGTTTGAAACCCTGAGGTCGCTGGTTTGAGCATGAGCTCTCCAGCTTGAGCGTGATTCATTGGCTTGAGTACGGTATCATAGACACGACCCCATGGTCACTGGCTTGAGCCCAAAGGTTGCTGATTTGAAGCCCGAAGTTGCTCATTTAAGCTAATGTCACTGGCTTGAGCAAGGGGTCTCTTGCTTTGCTGGAGCCCCTGAGACAAGGCACGTATGAGAAAGCAATCAATAAACAACCAAAGTGCCTCAACTACTAGTTGATGCTTCTCATTTCTCTCCTTTCCTTTCTGTCCCTGTCTGTCCCTCTCACAAAACAAACAAACATGCAGCTCAATTTCTTTTGGTGGCCAATGGCAAGCCTACTCAAGGTAGTAGGTTTGGGTTGGAGTACAGTCAGTGGCCAAAGGTACAAAAAGACAATTGGTCCCATGTGTCTGCTACCAGCAGTACATAAATGGAGTACATAAATAAGGAGTACATAAATAAGGACTTTGGCTCATTCAGGGCTGGGATCGCATTTCAACTCTTCTGTGATTGAGATCTGTAGCCTAACCTTCAGTTATTTTGATGTAAATGTGGAGGTCATGATACTTATTTTGCAGTGTTGTTGTGAAGATTAAAGGCAAACTGTATATGGAAGAGTTTGTCATAAGGAAATTGTTAAGTGCTAGGAATGGAATCTTCTCTTTTCTTATGGCTGATTACTGAGCATCATTCCTCACTATGAAAGCTGGTAAGAATCTGGGATGTGTAAATGGCAGCCTCTAAGGCTGCCTTGATGAGCTCCTCCCTTGATGAAGCAGGCTCCTGACTGGGGAAGGACATGGAGCCCCAAAGAAGGGAAGAGAAGACCCCTGAAGAGGGTAGGGACCACAGCGCAAAGCACAGGAGGAAAGACTGAAAGACTCATCTTCCGCCTGGGCAATGAATATCGACGGGGAGGGTGTTAACTCTCTCCAGTTGTCACCTGGGACCTAGACGATGGTGGATACTGTTCTGGTAAGCTCTTAGGAAGATTTTGAAAACTTAACACGATACAGATAATTAAGTATTTGAATTGCTCTGACATGATGTCTTAGTAAACAATGCACATTGGCCTGGGCTGGTTTAACTATACTTCCATTTGACGGTAAGAAAAGGGACTATCTCTGAATGCTCTTTCCAGTTCCATGACTCTGTGACTTTGGGAAAGCTTAAAGGAAATAAAAATATAACCTGTCAGATTACTTACATTTTTAAAGAAGCTTCAGAAGGGAGGGTCATCATGCACAAAACAATAAGGTAGTAGAAAGGGTATTGGAGCCCCCAGACCTGGGCAGGAATTTCAGCCCTGGTATTGACTAGCAAAATGACCTCTGGCAAGTTACCAAGCCTCTCTGAGCCTTGGATCCTCCATCTGTAAGTTGGAGATAGCAGCACCTGCATTCAAGTTCTGTTATAAGAATGAAATAATATTCATAGAGAACAATGCACAATTCATAGAGCACCTAGCAGTAGTGGATAAATTCTAGCCCCTCTCTCCTGTCATTAGCACTATTATTAAACATATGATGTGCACATAAAAACACCCAATATTTTATTTTCTTTTGAAAACATTCGGTACAATTAGTTTTTCCACTTGATAGTTGAGAGAACCTGAAAGCACAGAAGTTAGCTGTTGGCCAAAGTCTTACAGTAAATCCATGACCCAAAAATTTCTTACATTGTTAAGAAAATGGTGAGAACATTTTTTGTGTGCTATGATGAAAATTCAATGAGTTCCGGAAAAACATTCTTTCTTTGTCACTTTTATAATTTGTTGTTTCTCTTACTTGATAGGAAAGGAACGATTTGTATCATAAGAAAATAGAGATTTGGGGATCCACAATGGGATCAACAGTGGTTCTTTGTCTTGTCTGGTTTTAACCAGTTTCAGGATTTACTCATTTCAAGTAGGCAGAATGAACTTTGTGGTTCTGTGGAATTCTTACAGATAAGCAGAGACTAGAAATCTTGGCTGAAACGGCTTTCTTGCTTATTTCTCTGCATTGCACAGCATGGCATGGTTCAGAATAACAAGTTATTTTGAGTGTTTTCCAAGAGAGATTTCTGCTCCCTGAATATCCTGGAGGGGAAACAGTCTAAGAAAAAGCTACAAAAGCAAAACTGGTGGCATCTTGGACTTGCTCCTGCCAACATCCTAAGCAGGTTTGCCGCTCTTGGCCTTGGTTTCTTTACCCATTAAATGAAGAGTTAGTCCCCTTTCAGCTCAAAATTCTCTGATTTATGTTTTACTATTAAAAAAAAAAAAGAATGGCTGGTGAATTATACCAATTATCCCATAAAGTAAGCATTTTTAGTCTTCCTAAAGAAAGAAGCCAGGTATGACTTAGAACTACTTGTCACAGAGGTAAGACCTGACAATGTCCTTATTGTCCAGCCCACTGTCTTGCCAACCCCAGACTGCACCACGTGGACTTCTCTGTGTGAACTAAGCCGCTGGAATGGAATTTATATTCTGCACTGATATAAATTCCCTCTCAACTGCCATCAGACCCCAGAGGGACTTGCCACCTTGGGTCAAACATTGGGATTCGATTTAGAAACTGCTTGTCCCTAGTTCCATACCCAGGAAACACTTATCCCTTCCCCAGCCATTCACTCTCCTGACTTCCCTTACTGCTCTATTTATTTACAGTCTGCCTGTCATCTGAATAGATTGTAGGGAGATTCTAGAAGTTTGGAATCAGACAGTTCTGGCTTTGTGTCCGTTGTGCTCACCTATACTCTATGCTTTAGGAAGCCACTTGACCTCTCTGAGTGTAAGTTTTTAAAAAAAATATGCAACTCTAGAATGTTAGTATTTCCTTGCAAGTCTATGTGGAAGATTAAATAAGGTATTACATGCAAAGCACTTAATATTAAGCTATTGCAAGGGACCAACACACTAAATCTATTACTGTTATTTTTAAATTGGATCTTACTAAATGTTTGTGAAACAAATAAAATAAAAGCCATTTCTCCAGAATATTCCAATGAAAGGTGATAAAAAGGGCAGCATGAAAGTTATGAAATAGCAACATTTTCCCAAAAACATGTCTCAGACTCTTCATGACGTGGAAGGCAGAACATACAACAAGTGCACCAGGATTTACGAATGAACTTACCCCTGACCAGCCGTGGGGCAAGAACTGGCCCTCAGCCCAGTATTTGCCATTGATGAAGAAGAGGCCCGCAATCATGATGAACACCCACACTGCCAGGTTTAGCACATTGAGGACGTTGTTGAAGCCCACAGAGTTCTTCACCCCCAGCGCAACAATGATGGTGACGATGACCGCGATTACCAGAGCCAGAAAGTCCGGGTATGATTCTTCTCCTTTCCCTAAAGGGGGAAGACATGAGTTAACATCAGAGGGAAAGAAAGCCTGTAAACTCTCAGCTCCATCCCGGGATATCAGCACTCAGCTCTGAGAAGGGTAGTAAGTTTGTCATGATTGGAGAAGAAACCCTCTGTGTGTGTGTGTGTGTGTGTGTGTGTGTGCGCGCGCGCGCATGCGCGCGCGGTTTTGGTATATAGGTAACATGACCTGATATCCTGAACCTAAAATTGGGATACATGATATGACAATTACAAGAGCCCTGTGGAACCATGGCACAGGACATTTGAAGTTAGGACTGTCTTGGGATATTTGGGATATATATATAAGTCTAACGTGTTATTTGAAAACTGTTTTATCTTCATTCTTATTCACTTTACAGTCCATGAATGTTGCTTTCCATTTCAGCAATTCTTTTATTAAAAAAAATTAAAATGTGTGTCTTTGAGAACTATTGGAAGAAGAGTGTTCTTTCCGTTTCCGTGTATGAGCAGTGAACGAACACGCCCTGCCTGCTAGGTCTTGCCTGTTGGCCTGTGGACTCCTGCCCCCTATTGACTGGAAAAGGCACTGTCTCGGCAGTTAGGCTCCTGGGTTTCAGTTGCACCTTTCTGATTTTGGAGGACCCTAGCAGACTTCAAATTCTATGAAATCAGTATTCTGAAGAGATGTGGACTTCCTACTTGTTTATCTTCTCAAGGTAGGTGGGTACTCAGCATTTTTGTCAGTTCTTCTGAGTTAGGGTCACCAAAGTTAACTATGTAAGACAATTTCTGCTCTCAATAATCATTCTTTTGAGCCGATTGTAAGGGAATTTATAATAGTTTTAATCTTTCTCATTTATTTGTATGTAGGAACTCAGGCTTGCAGTAGCGCAGACAGTAAAGAGTATCCCAGCTGACATTAAAGCTCTGTGGTTGTCGTAAATGCCCTATTTCTTATGGTTGAATAGTATTCCATTGTATATATGTACCACATCTTCTATATCCAGTCCTCTATCAAGGGTACAGAGCCACAGAATCAGTCCCTGGATGTTTTGGCACAGGACCCCAAAACTTCCTTAACTAATGCTTAACTTCCCATGAATGTGAAAGGATAAAGTCAGATGTCAGGATGGAAAGTGGGTGGCCAGTGATGGCTACAGCCTGTCGCAAGATGATTTTTATGTGAGCTTCTGGTGGTCAGTGTTCACTCAGTTCCATTACCCATCCTTGACCTCTACTAGACTGCAATCCATTTTTTTCATTTAAAAAATATATTTTAAAATAGTTTTTTTCATTGAAAAATTAACACATGCTTATTTATGAAAAATTTAAAAAATTTTCTGAGGAAACCACTGGAGCTGTTCCTTAGAGTTTTTCTTACTGCATTAGTTTTATTTTTATATAGTTATTAACACGATACATGTACAATTTGTATCCTTTGTCACATGCCATTACATTAAAACATTCAATGTTATTACAACAGTTTTCCTAGTCGTTCTTTTAATTTCTAGCTACATGATATGCATTCACAATTTACTTAGTCATTAGCTATTTCTAATCTTTTGTTATTATACATAAGGCTGTGATGAACTTGTTTTTGTAGAAAGCTTTACAAAAATTAGACTGATATCCTTAGGATAGAATCACAGGGAAAATTATTTTGGACAAAAAAAAGACATACTTAAGGCTGTTGGTACATTTTGCTAAACTGCTTCCTGAAAGGGGAACCCATTCATTTGGCTCAGCAACTTTGCCTTTTGGGGCGAGAGGATCTGGCAGCCTCACCCAGGCCGTTGAGGGTTCCCACGCTGTCTACCATCCAGCGGCTGAAGGTGTGGTTTGCCAGTGAGTCAAACATGCTGCTCAGAGCACTGGCGCCAGCTGCAGTGCCAATCAGGTACTCCAGGATCAGGTTCCAGCCGATGAAAAATGCCACGAACTCCCCGACAGTGACATAGCTATAGGTGTAGGCCGACCCTGTGGTCTTTGGGACGCGGACTCCAAACTCTGCATAGCAAACACCTGCATGGGACAAACACACACAGTGGTGGACTGCTGGAGACGGGCTGACCTCTGGGGGCTGACCACACTGGGTGGGAAATCTTAGGAATCCCTGAAATTGTAGAACAAATACCCACAGTTTTGTGTCTGTGAATCAGGACAAAGCCAGTAATGTATTCTAACCTCACTTCTGAAAAACTTTTTAACCTGAATGCCTGGAAGGAGATCAGAACTAATTCTAAGAAATTATTAGAAACCGATCTTCTTTACTTAGAAAAATTCCCACTTATATGTGTGTCTATCATTATTTCTTAGGTGTCAGATATATGAGTGAACATGAGCCTAATTCATTAGGATCCTCACAACTATTTACATATTGCAGAAGATGCATCTCATTTGAGAGTGATGCTTCGAGTGATTCATGAAAATCTTTTACTATCTTTAAGGGACTGATAAAAAATTCAAATATTAATAAATGACTTGTTGTTGATGAGGAAATTGAGCACATGCAAAAGATAATTTAATGGACACTTTTAAAGTGCTTCTTTTGTGTCTGGCAGGCTGATAAATGCTGGGAATAAAAAACGACAAGTGAGACGTGGCCTTGCTCTCAGAGGGAGATGAACCAGAAAACCAGCACATATGCTGGGCTGTGCAAGCTCAGTGGCATGGAATATGCAGGAGTGAGAGCAGGATGAGAGATGTGTACGTCAGCTGGTCTTGAGCGTATACAGGAATTAATTAGACAAAGAAGGTGGACTATGAGGCAAAGACATGGCAGAGAGAGACAGTGTGATGGAAGTGTGTGTGGGGGCGGGGACTGGGAGGGTCAGGACCCACTTCCACCAGAATCATCTGTTGAATCATAATTTCAGGAGATGGGGACCATGAATCTGTATTTTAATGAGTTCCCCACTTATATTTGAAACACATTGGTATATTGCCTCATTCTTTGTTTAATGGAATTAGAGATAGAATTAGACAGACTGGGAATACACCAGACTTCCGGGACTTGGCAGAGTTTCCTATATTGTGCTAGGAGCTCTGGATGTTGGGCCAGCAGGTGGGGTGCCACGGTGGTGGACAGATGTAGGACAGCGTGGAGGAAACACAGCAGGAGTGGGATGTAGGCGGATGTCTGATGAACTCAAAGTCAGCTTCACCATCAGTCCCAATTTTGTTAAGGGCCAACCTTGAAGCTCTTTCATCACAAATCAGGGACCAATAGTTCATTTTTTTTCCAAATAAAGAGAGCAGATTTATTCTCCTTTAGAAGGAAAGAAAAATCTGTGCAAAGAAGCAGAAGCAGAGATTGCAAAAGCAACGACACAGTGTACGATGACATGTGATGCAACGCCTCTTTTCCTTCCTCTCGGGGTGTCAGTTGTCAGGGTGTCCGTATGGAAGGAGCCCTGGGCCAGCTGGCCCACACTGCTGTCTCAACTCTACTTGGAACCTGTTCCACTTTTACATTTTGTTTCCTTCTTTGTAAAATAAAGGAATTGGACTGGGATGCACCCTGAAGGATCTTCCTGCTCCATCACTCTAGGATTTTACCTGCTATTGATATATTGAATTTTGCTGCGAAATATACTGAACATAATCTAACTTTTCTTTTACATCAATTTCCATGCTGTTCTGTGTTTTGGAGATGCTCTGAGGGCTAGCAAAGCCATCTGTCCCTGCGTTAAACGGCCTAGGCTGCTATTTATTTTGAGTTCCTATGTCAGCCTCCCTCCCTCCACTATGTGAAAGTTTTCTATCTCCTTCCTGGAGATCTCAAGGCTGATCCTGAGTAGCCAAACCCCCTCCTTTCTAAATCGCTGCTCCTAACACCTGATGTTTGAATTGTTAGAGTGAGTCTAAAATTAAGAGGATGTGGTCTGGGAAGGAAGACCTTAGGAGCACTTTGTTGAGAAAATTGTAGAGTGCATAAACACCAACTATGAGGACCTGATGATATTTTTTCACTTGGACAACTTTTGAGTTCTTTCCTTCTGAAGAGAGGTGAGTTTGCACATACAGAATAAGTTATTTATAGTGCAGCATGCGGAAGGGATTAGGAAGAAACAGACTTCTATTGGGTGTAGGATCTGCAACTTTACCCAGTATCTCTTATATGCTATCAGTGTCTTTGTGCAATCAAAGTTCTCCTCTTAATGTTTGATCTGCTAAATCAAAATTTAAAATACTCAATTCACCATCAGAACCGAATATCCAAGACTTCAGTAAGTCTTAGGAAGGGACCAGCCTCTGACTGCCCTGACTCAGACTGTTCAAAGTGCAGGAACATATAGAATCTTAGTCATTCATCTCCCAAGGTCTTGCGTGGATCGTGGACTGGAGGTAGGGGAGAACGGTGAGAAAATCAATTAGCCACTAACTATGTAAGACAATTTCTGCTCTCAATAATCATTCTTTTGAGCCCATTGTAAGGGAATTTATAATAGTTTTTATCTTTCTCATTTATTTGTATGTAGGAATTCAGGCTTCTGGTAGAGCAGACAGTAAAGAGTATCCCAGCTGACATTAAAGCTCTGTGGTTGTCGTAAATGCCCTATTTCTTATGGTTGAATAGTATTCCATTGTATATATGTACCACATCTTCTATATCCAGTCCTCTATCAAGGGGCATTTTGGTTGTTTCTATGTCTTGGCCACTGTGAATAATGCTGTAGTAGTTACCAGGGGGAGGAAGATACAGGAGAGGGGAGATTGGGGGAAGGGTGTAAAGAGGGACAAATATGAGGTGATGGAAAATGATTTGGCTTTAGGTAATAGATATACAACATAATTGACTATTTAAATGATGAAGTGATGTTTGCCTGAAATCTGTGTACACTTATTGATCAATGTCAACCTGTTAAAATTAATTTTCTAAATAAAAATAAATAAATAAATAAATAAATAAATAAATAAATAAATAAAAACTCTGTGGTGCAAAGTAAGTGATTTCAACCCCAAATATCCTGTTAAAAACTGGAAAATGCAGTGAGTCATTCAATCATTTTCAAATACCTGATGTGTAAGGAAGACAAATTCAAGAGTATTTTCTATTCAGGAAGAAAGAAATAAAAACTACTGAAAAGGAAATCTTGGCTTTTATCCTAGATTATTTAGTAACCGAGTATATAAGAACAAGTTATTTACCTCACATAGATAAAAATGACGGGGTCAGTTAGACAAGATTCAAGGTACCTTCTAGTGCTATTGTTCTTTGGTTTAAAACTAGAGTCTGAGTCAATGGGGGAAGCTCTGTAGAAAATACTTTAAACCAATGGTTCTCAGCAAAGGTGTTACTGCCTCCTTGGGTTTAAATTCTGGAAATCTGCAGGAGTGTCTATGGTTCTCATAATTGTGGGCACAAGCTCCTTTAAATAGGCAGAGGACTAGGCTGTTAGATATTCGGCAATGTGTGAGACTATCTCACAGAATGAAACATTGTCAAATGTCTTATAGGACAGGCACGCAAATAAAAATCTGTTTATTATTTCTGAGCCTTCCCCCCCCCTATAGCTTTATATAAAGAGTGAATTTTCCAGGACTATAACAACATGGTAAATTAAGGGAAAGTTGTAATTTGTTTTGTTTGAAATTTAACAAGAGTTGGTCATCATTTTGGAAAAACTACATTATCCATAACAACATAACTCAGGTCTTTGAACACTAAGCATCACTCTTATGTGAATGCATCTATAGCACTTGCATTTGTAGCAGTTCTACAGATGACAAAAAACATCTGATGATTTCATTATGTCTCCTAATGTACTTATGCCCCAGCATTCACACATTGAAATAAATATTTTTTTATTAAAAGTTATTTTTCTTTCTTCTTTTTTTTAAATTAATTTTACTAGGGTGACATCAATAAATCAGGGTACATATGTTCAAAGAAAACATGTCCGAGTGACGTCACGGAAATGGCGCCATGAGAAGCGCGTCCGACAGCTCTCCCCTAAATCACAACAAATTTATCAACTAGAAACAGAAAAATTTATCCTCGGAGCATTCCGGAGTTCCACACAAACTGAAAGCAAAAGGACTGTTATCACTTGAATCTGAGAGACGAGGGTGTGGAGGAAGCTACCGCAGCGACGCTCATTCAAGCCGCCAGGGAGTGCGCCCGCGGTGAGTCAGCCCATATACTTGGGAACCGCGAGCCGCCGCGAGCCCGCGAGCCGCCGCAAACCCCCGCGAACCGCCACCGCGAGCTGCCCCGAGCCCCCGCGAACCGCCACCGCGAGCAGCTGCGCGTGCGCCCGGTCCGGTTGAGCACTGCTGACGTTCCCAGCGGCCCGCACACTGCGAGTGGGGGTCGCCGGCCACCGGTGCCCTGAGCGCCCCATTCGCGCGCGTGCCTTGGGCATTCCACGCGCCCAGGGCGCCCTACTGGCCCGCACACCCAGGGGGCTCCATTATCCTGCGCCTGGTGCGGTCCAGCCGCCAGCGGTGGGGCGAGCAGGAGAGGCTTGGGAGATTCTCTCCGTGGGCAGGGCACCTCACCCAGCCATTCAAGCTAACAATCAAGCGTTGGGGGAGGGGTGCGCGCAGGCAGCCTAAAATACCTTCGGAAACACAGCTGCGACCCAATCACTGAAATTAGCTTAACCCATAAAATCTGCGCACCCTCGGTTCTAATTGATAAGATCTCTCTCAGTTCAGCGATCCAAGACAAGAGGCGTGATATTTTTTAGTGCCTCTCGCTAAAGGGGCGGGGGCAACTTCTGATTGATAGAGCCTCCATATTCAGGGATAAACGCTAACAAGAAGGACTTGGCAGATAATAAGGTCTATACTACACTAGTCGTAAGCAGAGACTAGTGCCTCTTCTTCCCTGCAAAAACAGGCTACAAAGTGTGGAAAGCCTGGGTTGAGAGGTCCAACTAAATGATAGGCGCTGAACAGTCACCTTGACAACAATTGACTCCCACCCCCGCCTGATTACACTGGAGGCCCTGACTGTCAGAGCCTTTCCCAAAGCCTTGCACTGAGTGGGGATAGAGTGGGGATTTCCCAGCTCTTTGAGCCTCTTACTCCCCAGGCAGAAGCAGTTGCAGCCTTATAGCTGGATCACCAGGCTACTAATTCAGGAAGGGGGGACTAGGAGAGAGAATCCAGGAAAGCAAACTCTCTCATCGTTGGACCCTGCAAACGCCAACAAGCCTTTACTTCCAGCAAGACTAAAGCCAATTATATGACATTGCCATAGAATCCCATCAACTGCAAATCCCTAACTAAGAGTGACACAGGGGCAGAGCCTGGGGTACAGAGTCACCGACTAGGAAGAGGGAGAGAAAAGAAAAAGGAAGAAGTTAACCTCTCAAAATCAAGAAAAACCCACAGACTTTACAACTTGATCCACTAATTTTTTTTTTGTTGTTGTTGTTGTTGCTTGTTTCTTCTATCTTTTTGCCTTTATTTCCTCCACCTCGGTCCTTCTATTCTCTGCCCATCTTATGCTTCCCCTTTCTTGAACTACACTACCCATGAGTGTTGCATTTTATTTTTCTTCTTCATCCTCACCCTCCTTTAAGGTTATACTCCAAAACACTTAACTCTCACTCTCTCCTCTTTTGTTTTTTTTTTTGTCTTGCTTTATTTTGTTTTTTTCTCCTCCTATTTTATTTCTTCCTTCGTTTTTCTCTTTTTCTTATTTTTTCCTTTCTATTTGTTTTTTCTTTTCTCATTTTACTTTCCTCCCATATAATCCTCAATCATGAACAAATTAGTTAATTTGGGACTCAAGGCTTTTTTTTGGTTTTATTTCTCTTTTTTGCTTTTGTTTTTATTTTTTTTTTCTCTTGTTTGTTTATTTTTGTGGCATTTTGGGTCCTCCCAACCCAAGGTCTCCATTGTATTTAGTCTTCGCTCCACTTAATACAACAGATTTTTACTTATTATTTTTATTTTTTCTTCTTTATTATTCTTTTTTGGTCCTTTTTTCTGATTCCCTCTTATCCCTCTCATTATATCTCTTAGTTGACCATCACTTACAAGCAAATCATCTTATGCTTGTCTAAGATTTTCTTCCTTTTTTTTTTTTTTTTTTTTTTGCATTTAGTAGGTCCCTACTCCCTTTTTTTGCCCCTTGAACTCTTCACCCCAAATCAGGCCCTCCTTTATAGGCACGATATTTCCCTGAGGAGGGGAGAGGAGGGAAAGAGAAGAGAGAAAAAAGGGGGAAATAATAAATTATTACTGTTTTTTTTTGTGGGGTGTTTTACCCTTTTTTTTTTTTCTTTTTACTCTTTATTAATTCTAATTAGTGCTATCAATAAGACCACCCTCAGATGCCGATAAGAAAGAGGAAATCGAATATTATGGATACAAAAGAAAGAGAGGTAACACAGCTAGATGAGGAAAAATCTATGGAGAAAAGACTTAACATATTGGAAGCCTTGGAGCTAAATGACAGAGAATTTAACTAGAAATCTTAAAAATACTCAGAGATATACAAGAAAACACAGAAAGGCAATATAGGGAGATCAGAAAACAACTCAATGAACACAAAGAATATATTACCAAGGAAATTGAAACTATAAAAACAAATCAAACAGAAATGAAAAACTCAATTCACGAGCTGAAAAACGAGGTAACAAGCTTAGCTAACAGAACAGCCCAGATTGAAGATAGGATTAGTGAAATAGAAGACAAACAACTTGAGGCACAACAGAGAGAAGAAGAAAGAGACTCAAAAATAATAAAAAATGAGAAAGCCCTACAGGAATTGTCTGACTCCATCAGAAAGAATAACATAAGAATAATAGGTATATCAGAGGGAGAAGAGAAAGAAAATGGAATGGAGAATATACTCAAACAAATAATAGACGAGAACTTCCCAAGCCTGTGGAAGGAACTAAAGCCTCAAATTCAAGAAGCAAACAGAACACCAAGTTTTCTTAACCCCAACAAACCCACTCCAAGGCACATCATAATAAAGATGACACAAAACAATGACAAAGAAAAAATTCTCAAGGCAGCCAGGGAAAAGAAGAGTACAACATATAAAGGAAGGCCTATTAGATTATCATCAGATTTCTCAGCAGAAACTCTACAAGCTAGAAGAGAGTGGACCCCAATATTTAAAGCCCTGAAAGAGAGGAACTTTCAGCCAAGAATACTATACCCATCAAAGCTATCTTTCAAGTATGAAGGAGATATAAAAACATTCACAAATACAGAAAAGATGAGAGAATTTATCAACAGAAAGCCCCCACTCCAGGAAATACTAAGGGGGGTTTTCCAACCAGATTCAAAGAACAAAAGAAAAAAACACCACAAGTAACAGCTCCACCAAGAACACAATAAAACCAAACTTAAACTGTGACAACAAAGGAAAAAAAGGGGGGAGAGGATGGAGATTAACAGTAGCAAAGGATGATGAAGTGCAGAAATACTTATAAGATAAGGTACTACAATGAATATGGTAGGTACCCTTTTCATTACTTAATGGTAACCACCCTTAAAAAAACCACCACAAAAACACTTGACTTAAAAAAGGTAGCAACAGAGGAAAGAAGTATGGAACACAAACAAACAAAAACAAATGATAGAAAAACAAAAGAGAAGAATCAAACTAGATACAAAACTAACAGAAAGCAATTTATAAAATGGCAGTAGGGAACCCACAAGTGTCAATAATTACACTAAATGTAAATGGATTAAACTTACCAATAAAAAGACACAGAGTAGCAGAATGGATTAAAAAAGAAAATCCAACTATATGCTGCCTACAAGAAACACATCTAAGCAACAAGGATAAAAACAAATTCAAAGTGAAAGGCTGGAAAACAATACTCCAAGCAAACAACACCCAAAAAAAAGCAGGTGTAGCAATACTCATATCTAATAATGCTGACTACAAGACAGAAAAAGTACTCAGAGACAAAAATGGTCATTTCATAATGATTAAGGGGAAGTTGAATCAAGAAGACATAACAATCCTTAATATATATGCACCAAACCAAGGAGCACCAAAATATATAAGACAGCTACTTATTGACCTTAAAACAAAAACTAACAAAAATACAATCATACTTGGAGACCTCAATACACCGCTGACAGCTCTAGATCGGTCATCCAAACAGAGAATCAATAAAGATATAGTGGCCTTAAACGAAATACTAGAACACCTGGATATGATAGACATCTACAGGACACTTCATCCCAAAGCGACAGAGTATACATTTTTCTCTAGTGTACATGGAACATTCTCAAGAATTGACCATATGTTGGGCCACAAAGACAATATCAGCAAATTTAGAAAAATTGAAATTGTACCAAGCATATTTTCTGATCATAAAGCCTTGAAACTAGAATTCAACTGCAAAAAAAAGGGGGAAAAACCCACAAAAATGTGGAAACTAAACAACATACTTCTAAAAAATGAATGGGTCAAAGAAGAAATAAGTGCAGAAATCAAAAGATATATACAGACAAATGAAAATGAAAATACGACATATCAGAATCTCTGGGATGCAGCAAAAGCAGTAATAAGAGGAAAGTTCATATCACTTCAGGCCTATATGAACAAACAAGAGAGAGCCGAAGTAAACCACTTAACTTCACACCTTAAGGAACTAGAAAAAGAAGAACAAAGACAACCCAAAACCAGCTGAAGAAAGGAGATAATAAAAATCAGAGCAGAAATAAATGAAATAGAGAACAGAAAAACTATAGAAAAAATCAATAAAACAAGGAGCTGGTTCTTTGAAAAGATCAACAAAATTGACAAACCCTTGGCAAGACTCACCAAGGAAAAAAGACACAGGACTCAAATAAATAAAATCCAAAATGAAAGAGGAGAGATCACCACAGACATCATAGAAATACAAAGAATTATTGTAGAATACTATGAAAAATTATATGCCACCAAATACAACAACCTAGAAGAAATGGATAAATTCCTAGAACAATACAACCTTCCTAGACTGAGTCATGAAGAAGCAGAAAGCCTAAACAGACCAATCAGCAGGGAGGAAATAGAAAAAACTATTAAAAATCTCCCCAAAAATAAAAGTCCAGGCCCAGACGGTTATACTAGTGAATTCTATCAAACATTCAAAGAAGACTTGGTTCCTACTCTACTCAAAGTCTTCCAAAAAATTGAAGAAGAAGCAATACTTCCAAACACATTTTATGAGGCCAACATAACCCTCATACCAAAACCTGGCAAGGATGGCACAAAGAAAGAAAACTACAGACCAATATCTCTAATGAATACAGATGCTAAAATACTAAACAAAATACTGGCAAACCGAATACAACAACATATTAAAAAAATAATACATCATGATCAAGTGGGATTCATCCCAGAATGTCAAGGATGGTTCAACATACGCAAAACGGTTAACGTAATACACCATATCAACAAAACAAAGAACAAAAACCACATGATCTTATCAATAGATGCAGAAAAGGCTTTTGATAAAATACAACACAATTTTATGTTTAAGACTCTCAACAAAATGGGTATAGAAGGAAAATATCTCAACATGATAAAGGCCATATATGATAAACCATCAGCCAACATCCTATTAAACGGCATAAAACTGAGGACTTTCTACCTTAAATCAGGAACAAGACAGGGTTGTCCACTCTCTCCACTCTTATTCAACGTGGTGCTAGAAGTTCTGGCCAGAGCAATCAGACAAGACAAAGAAATAAAAGGCATCCATATCGGAAAAGAAGAAGTAAAGCTATCACTTTTTGCTGATGATATGATCCTATACATCGAAAACCCGAAGGACTCCACAAAAAGATTATTAGAAACAATAAACCAATACAGTAAGGTCGCAGGATACAAAATTAACATACAAAAGTCCATAGCCTTTCTATATGCCAACAATGAAATATTAGAAAACGAACTCAAAAAAATAATCCCCTTCACGATTGCAACAAAAAAAATAAAGTACCTAGGAATAAACATAACAAAGAACGTAAAGGACCTATATAATGAAAATTACAAAGCATTGTTAAGGGAAATCGAAAAAGATACAATGAGATGGAAAAATATTCCTTGTTCTTGGATAGGAAGAATAAATATAATCAAAATGGCCATATTACCCAAAGCAATATACAAATTTAATGCAATTCCCATCAAAATCCCTATGAGATTTTTTAAAGAAATGGAACAAAAAATCATCAGATTTATATGGAACTATAAAAAACCCCGAATAGCCAAAACAATCCTAAGGAAAAAGAATGAAGCTGGGGGCATTACAATACCTGACTTTAAACTATATTATAGGGCCACGATAATCAAAACAGCATGGTATTGGCAGAAAAATATACATTCAGACCAATGGAACAGAATAGAAAGCCCAGAAATAAAACCACATATATATGGTCAAATAATCTTTGATAAAGGGGCCAACAACACACAATGGAGAAAAGAAAGCCTCTTCAACAAATGGTGTTGGGAAAACTGAAAAGCCACATGCAAAAGAATGAAACTCGACTACGGCCTGTCCCCATGTACTAAAATTAATTCAAAATGGATCAAAGATCTAAATATAAGACCTGAAACAATAAAATACATAGAAGAAGACATAGGTACTAAAATCATGGACCTGGGTTTTAAAGAATATTTTATGAACGTGACTCCAATGGCAAGAGAAGTGAAGGCAAAGATAAATGAATGGGACTACATCAGAATTAAAAGTTTTTGCTCAGCAAGAGAAACTGATATCAAAATAAACAGACAGCCAACTATATGGGAACTGATATTTTCAAACGACAGCTCAGATAAGGGCCTAATATCCAAAATTTACAAAGAACTCATAAAACTCAACAACAAACAAACAAGCAATCCAATAAAAAAATGGGAAGAGGACATGAACAGACACTTCTCCCAGGAAGAGATACAAATGACCAACAGATATATGAAAAGATGCTCAGCTTCATTAGTTATTAGAGAAATGCAAATCAAAACTACAATGAGATACCACCTCACCCCTGTTAGATTAGCTATTATCAACAAGACGGGTAATAGCAAATGTTGGAGAGGCTGTGGAGAAAAAGGAACCCTCATTCACTGTTGGTGGGACTGTAAAGTAGTACAACCATTATGGAGGAAAGTATGGTGGTTCCTCAAAAAACTGCAAATAGAACTACCTTATGACCCAGCAATCCCTCTACTGGGTATATACCCCAAAACCTCAGAAACATTGATACGTGAAGACACATGTAGCCCCATGTTCATTGCAGCACTGTTCACAGTGGCCAAGACATGGAAACAACCAAAAAGCCCTTCAATAGAAGACTGGATAAAGAAGATGTGGCACATATACACTATGGAATACTACTCAGCCATAAGAAATGATGACATCAGATCATTTACAGCAAAATGGTGGGATCTTGATAACATTATAAGGAGTGAAATAAGCAAAGCAGAAAAAAACAAGAACTACATGATTCCATACATTGGTGGAACATAAAAATGAGAATAAGAGACATGGACAAGAGTGTGGTGGTTACCAAGGGTGGGGGGGGAGGGAGGACATGGGAGGGAGGGAGGGAGAGAGTTAGGGGGAGGGGGAGGGGCACAGAGAACTAGATAGAGGGTGACGGAGGACAATCTGACTTTGGGCGAGGGGTTTGCAACATAATTTGATGACAAAATAACCTAGACATGTTTTCTTTGAATATATGTACCCTGATTTATTAATGTCATCCCATTACCATTAATAAAAATTTATTAAAAAAAAAAAAAAAAAAAAGAAAACATGTCCAGGTTATCTTGTCAATCAATTATGTTGCATACCCATCACCCAAAGTCAGATTGTCCTCCATCACCTTCTATCTAGTTTTCTTTATGCTCCTCCCCCTCCCCCTTTCCCTCTCCCTCTCCTCCCACCCCCCCGTAACCACCACACTCTTATCAATGTCTCTTAGTCTCATTTTTATGTCCCACCTATGTATGGAATTATGCAGTTTTTGTTTTTTCCTGATTTACTTATTTCACTTCGTATAATGTTATCAAGATCCCACCATTTTGTTGTAAATGATCCGATGTCATCATTCCTTTTTTCTTTTTCTTTTTTTTTTTTTGTATTTTTCCAAAGCTGGAAACGGGGAGAGACAGTCAGACAGACTCCTGCATGCGCCTGATGGGGATCCACCCGGCACGCCCACCAGGGGGCGAGGCTCTGCCCACCAGGGGGGCGATGCTTTGCCCCTCCGGGGGGTCGCTCTGTTGCGACCAGAGCCACTCCAGTGCCTGAGGCAGAGGCCAAGGAGCAATCCCCTCCAATGGAGCCTCACTGTGGGAGGGGAAGAGAGAGACAGAGAGGAAGGAGAGGGGGAGGGGTGGAGAAGCAGATGGGCGCTTCTCCTGTGTGCCCTGGCCGGGAATTGAACCGGGGACTTCTGCACGCCAGGCCGACGCTCTACCACTGAGCCAACCGGCCAGGGACGATGTCATCATTTCTTATGGCTGAGTAGTATTCCATAGTGTATATGTGCCAGTCTTCTATTGAAGGGCTTTTTGGTTGTTTCCATGTCTTGGTCACTGTGAACAATGCTGCAATGAACATGGTGCTGCATGTGTCTTTACATATCAATGTTTCTGAGTTTTGGGGGTATATACCCAGTAGAGGGATTGCTGGGTCATAAGGTAGTTCTATTTTCAGTTTTTTGAGGAACCACCATACTTTCTTCCATAATGGTTGTACTACTTTACATTCCCACTAACAGTGAATGAGGGTACCTTTTTCTACACAGCCTCTCCAACATTTGCTATTACCTGTCTTGTTAATAATAGCTAATCGAACAGGTGTGAGGTGGTATCTCATTGCAGTTTTGATTTGCATTTCTCTAATAACTAATGAAGATGAGCATCTTTTCCTATATCTGTTGGCCATTTGTATTTCTTCCTGGGAGAAGTGTCTGTTCATATCCTCTTCCCATTTTTTTATTGGATTGTTTGTTGTTGAGTTTTATGAGTTCTTTGTATATTTTGGATATTAGGCCCTTATCTGAGCTGTTGTTTGAAAATATCATTTCCCATTTAGTTGACTGTCTGTTTATTTTGTTGTCAGTTTCTCTTGCTGAGCAAAAGCTTCTTAGTCTGATGTAGTGCCATTTATTTATTTTTGCCTTCACTTCCCTTGCCTATGGAGTCAAATTCATAAAATGCTCTTTAAAACCAAGGTCCATGAGTTTAGAACCTATGTCTTCTTCTATGTACTTTATTGTTTCAGGTCTTATATTTAGATCTTTGATCCATTTTGAATTAATTTTAGTACAAGGGGACAAACTGTAGTCAAGTTTCATTCTTTTGCATGTAGCTTTTCAGTTTTCCCAGCACCATTTGTTGAAGAGGCTTTCTTTTCTCCATTGTGTGTTGTTGGCCCCTTTATCAAAAATTATTTGACCATATATGTGTGGTTTTATTTCTAGACTTTCTATTCTGTTCCATTGGTCTGAGTGTCTATTTTTCTGCCAATACCATGCTGTTTTGATTGTTGTGGCTCTATAATATAGTTTGAAGTCTGGTATTGTAATGCCCTCAGCTTCGTTTTTTTTCTTTAGGATTGCTTTGGCTATTCGGGGTTTTTTATAGTTCCATATAAATCTCATAATTTTTTGTTCCATTTCTTTAAAAAATGTCATTGGAATTTTGATGGGAATTGCATTGAATTTGTATATTGCTTTAGGTAATATGGCCATCTTGATTATATTTATTCTTTCTATCCAAGAACAAGGAATATTCTTCCATCTCATTGTATCTTTTTCGATTTCCCTTAACAATGCTTTGTCGTTTTCATTATATAGGTCCTTTACATTTTTTGTTATGTTTATTCCTAGGTATTTTATTATTTTTGTTGCAGTCGTGAAGGGGATTATTTTTTTGAGTTCGTTCTCAAATGTTTCATTGTTGGCATATAGAAAGGCTACGGACTTTTGTATGTTAATTTTGTATGCTGCGACCTTACTGTATTGGCTTATTGTTTCTAGTAGTCTTTTTGTAGATTCTTTGGGGTTTTCGATGTATAGGCTCATATCATCTGCAAAAAGTGATACCTTTACTTCTTCTTTTCCGATATGGATGCCTTTTATTTCTTTGTGTTGTCTGATTGCTCTGGCTAGAACCTCTAGCACCACATTAAATAAGAGTGGAGAGAGTGGACAACCCTGTCTTGTTCCTGATTTAAGGGGGAAAGGTTTCAGTTTTGTGCCATTTAATATGATGTTAGCTGATGGTTTATCATATATGGCCTTTATCATGTTGAGATATTTTCCTTCTATACCCATTTTGTTTAGAGTCTTAAACATAAAATTGTGTTGTATTTTATTGAATGCTTTTTCTGCATCTATTGATAAGATCATGTGGTTTTTGTTCTTTGTTTTGTTGATATGGTGTATTACGTTAACCGTTTTACTTGTATTGAACCATCCTTGACATTCTGGGATGAATCCCTCTTGATCATGATGTATTATTTTTTTAATATGTTGTTGTATCTGATTTGCTAGTATTTTGTTTAGTATTTTAGCATCTGTATTCATTACAGATATTGATCTGTAGTTTTCTTTTTTTTGTGCTGTCCTTGCGCGGTTTCGGTATGAGGGTTATGTTGGCCTCATAAAATGTGTTTGGAAGTATTGCTTCTTCTTCAAATTTTTGGAAGACTTTGAGTAGAATAGGAACCAACTCTTCTTTGAATGTTTGATAGAATTTCCTAGTATAACTGTCTGGGCCTGGATTTTTATTTTGGGGGTTTTTAATAGTTTTTTTCTATTTCTTCCCTACTAATTGGTCTGTTTAGGCTTTCTGCTTCTTCTTGACTCAGTCTAGGAAGGTTGTATTGTTCTAGGAATTTATCCATTTCTTCTAGATTGTTGAATTTAGTGGCATAAAGTTTGTCATAGTATTCTACAATAATTCTTTGTATATCTATGATATCCGTGGTGATTTCTCCTCTTTCATTTTGGATTTTGTTTATATGAGTCTTTTCTCTTTTTTCCTTGGTAAGTCTTGCCAAGGGGTTGTCAATTTTGTTGCTCTTTTCAGAGAACCAGCTCCTTGTTCTATTAATTTTTTCTATAGTTTTTCTGCTCTCTATTTCATTTATTTCTGCTCTGATTTTTATTATCTCCTTTCTTCGGCTGGTTTTGGGTTGTCTTTGTTCTTCTTTTTCCAGTTCCTTAAGGTGTGAAGTTAAGTGGTTCACTTGGGCTCTCTCTTGTTTGTTCATATAAGCCTGAAGTGATATGAACTTCCCTCTTATCACTGCTTTTGCTGCTTCCCATAGATTCTGATATGTCATATTGTCATTTTCATTTGTCTGTATATATCTTTTGATCTCTGCGCTTATTTCTTCTTTGACCCATTAATTTTTTAGAAGTATGTTGTTTAGTTTCCACATTTTTGTGGGTTTTTTTTCTTCTTTTTTGCAGTTGAATTCTACTTTCAAGGCTTTATGATAAAAAATATGCTTGGTACAATATCGATTTTTCTGAATTTGTTGATGTTGTTTTTGTGGCCCAACATATGGTCAGTTTTTGAGAATGATCCACGTACACTGGAGGAAAATGTATACTCAGTCACTTCGGGATGAAATGTCCTGTAGATGTCTATCATAACCAGGTGCTCTAGTGTTTTGTTTAAGGCCAATATACCTTTATTGACTCTCTGTTTGGATGACCGATCTAGAGCCGTCAGCGGTGTATTGAGGTCTCCAAGTATGATTGTATTTTTGTCAGTTTTTGTTTTAAGGTCAATAAGTAGCTGTCTTATATATTTTGGTGCTCCTTGGTTTGGTGCATATATATTAAGGATTGTTATGTCTTCCTGATTCAACTTCCCCTTAATCATTATGAAATGACCATTTTTGTCTCTGAGTACTTTTTCTGTCTTGTAGTCAGCATTATTAGATATGAGTATTGCTACACCTGCTTTTTTTTGGGTGTTGTTTGCTTGGAGTATTGTTTTCCAGCCTTTCACTTTGAATTTGTTTTTTCCTTGTTGCTTAGATGAGTTTCTTGTAGGCAGCATACAGTTGGATTTTTTTTAATCCATTGTGCTACTCTGTGCCTTTTTATTGGTGAGTTTAATCCATTTACATTTCATGTAATTTTTGACACTTGTGGGTTCCCTATTGCCATTTTATACATTGTTTTCTGTTAGTTTTGTGTCCTGTTTGATTCTTCTCTTTCGTTTTTGTAATTTTTGTTTTTGTTTGATTGTATTCCATACATCTTTCCTCTGTTTCTATCTCTTTTAAATCATGTGCTTCTTTGGGTTTTTTTCAATGGTGGTTACCATTAAGTAATGAAAAGGGTTTCTACCCTGTTCATTGTAGTGCACTATCTTGTTAGTACTTTTGCACTCCATTGTCCTTTGCTACTGTTAATCTCCATCCTCTCCCCCCCCCCCTTTTTTTGTTGTTGTCACAGTTTAAATTTGGTTTTATTGTTTTCTTGGTGGAGCTTTTACTTGTGGTTTTGTTTTGTTTTGTTCTTTGTATCTGGTTGGAAAACCTCCTTTAGTAATTCCTGGAGTGGGGGTTTTCTGATGATAAATTCCCTCATTTTCTGTATCTGTGAATGTTTTTATTTCTCCTTCATATTTGAAGGATAGCTTTGATGGGTATAGTATTCATGGCTGAAAGTTCCTCTCTTTCAGGACTTTAAATATTGGGGTCTACTCTCTTCTAGCTCGTAGAGTTTCTGTTGAGAAATGTGATGATAATATAATGGGCCTTCCTTTATCTGTTGTATTCTTCTTTTCCCTGGCTGCCTTGAGAATTTTTTCTTTGTCGTTGGTTTGTGCCAGTTTCATTATGATGTACCTTGGAGTAGGTTTGTTGGGGTTGAGAAAACTCGGAGTTCTGTTTGCTTCTTGAATTTGAGGCTTTAGTTCTTTCTACAGGCTTGGGAAGTTCTCATGTATTATTTGTTTGAATATGTTCTCCATTCCATTTTCTCTCTCTTCTCCCTCGATATACCTATTATTCTTATATTATTCTTTTTGATGGAGTCAGAAAATTCCTGTAGGGCTTTCTCATTTTTTTTTAATTTTTGAGTCTCTTTCTTCTTCTCTCTGTTGTGCCTCAAGTTGCTTGTCTTCTATTTCACTAATCCTACCTTCTATCTGGCCTGTTCTATTAGCTAAGCTTGTTACCTCGTTTTTCAGCTCCTGAATTGAGTTTTTCATCTCTGTTTGATTTGTTGTTATAGTTTCAATTTTCTTGGTAATATATTCTTTGTGTTTGTTGAGTTGTTTTCTGAGCTCCCTAAATTGTCTTTCTGTGTTTACTTGTATATCTCTGAGTATTTTTAGGATTTCTATTTTAAATTCTGTCATTTAGCTTCAAGGTTTCCAATATATTAAATTTTTTCTCCATAGATTTTTCCTCATCTATCTGTGCTACCTCTCTGTCTTTTGTATCCATGATATTCAATTTCCTTTTCCTTAATGGCATCTGAGTGTGGTTTTGTTGATAGTATTAATGAGAATTAATAAAGAAGAAAAAGTTAAAAAAAAAAAGAATTAAAAAAATTATAATTCCTCCCCCCCTTTTTTTCCTCTCCTTTCCTTTCCCCTCCTTCTTGAGAAAATCTTGTGGTGAACTGTGAACTGTGAATTATGTTGTGCTAAATAGAACTAAAAATATCTATAATGGAGGGTCTGAGTTGGGGAGAAGTGATAAAGGGGCTAAAAGGGTATATGGACCCACAAAATACAAAAAAGGAAAAAATTTGGGTCAATAATAATATGATTTGCTTTTAGGTGATGGGTGACTAAGAGATATGATGAGAGGAATAAGAGGGAAACAGAAAAAAGGGGAAAAAATTTAAAAATTACTATTATATTTAGTGGAGCAAGAACTAGATAAAATGGAGATCCAGGGTTGGGAGCACTGCTAGTGAGTTAAAAAAGGAAAGTAAAAAACCCTCAAAGTGTCACAAAGAAAAATTTGAGTCCCAGATAAAATAATTTGTTCGTGATTGAGGATTGAATGAGAGGAAAAGTAAAGGAGAAAAGAAGAAACTAATATAGAGGGAGAAAAAAAAAAGAAAGAGGAAAACACAAAAAGAAGAAAAAAGAACAGAGAGAGAGAGAGAGAGAGTTAAGGGTTTTGGAGTGCAACCCTCATAGAGAGAAAGGAAGAAGAAAGAAAAGATAATGGGAGATGTAACACTTATGGGTAGTGTAGTTCAAGGAGAGGAGAGAGTAAGACTGGCAGAGAATTAAACGACCAAATTGGAAGAGGAAGAAAATAATCAAGACAAGAAGATAAGAGAAATAAACGAACAAATATATTAAAATGGGATAGGTTATAAAGTCTGGATTATTCTTGATTTTGAGAGGTTATCTTCTTGCTTTTTCTTTTCTCTCCCTCTTCCTGATTGGTGACTCTGTACCCCAGGTTCTGCCCCTGTGGCACGCTTAGGTAGAGGTTTGCAGTTGATAAGTCTCTATGGCGATGCCATGTATTGGGCTTCAGTCTCATTGGCAGTTGAGGCTCATTAGCATTTGCAGGCTCCGACAATGAGAGAGTCTGTGTTCCCGGAGCCTCTCTCCTAGTCTTTCCTTCCTGAATTAGTAGTCTGGTGATCCAGCTATGGGGTTGCTGCTGCCTCTGCCTGGAGAGTAAGAGGCTCAAAGAGCTGGCAAATCTCCACTCTATTCCCACTCAGCACAGGGCTCTGGGTAAGGCTCAATCAGTCAGAGCCCCTAGCATAATCAGGCAGGGCTTCAGCCCACAGAAAGATCTCTGACTCTGCCCATCTGTCTGGTAACACGGGCGCCCACTCCTGGGCTCTAGGAGGAATGTCTTGCCCACTATCTGCACATGCCGACCAGGAGATTGGGGCGAATGGTTGTCCCAAGTGCCTTTCTTTGTCTGGATTTGGTGCAAGCATTAGCTTGTGTTGACTGGGTTGCCACAAGCATAGTTTTTCCTCAGCTTTGATGTCTGTGCCACAGCCTGGTTCGGACGTTTGTGCTGCAGTTTGGTTCTATTCACACCCTTTGCCCTCCTTAATTCCTATACTCTCAGTTCCCAGTGAAAGCAGCCCTTATTTAGGTTAGTGAGGAAAGTGGAGTGTTTCTTCCTCTTTATTTCCTTTGGGGTTGATTATATATTTAGTCAATTTTTCGCTCGATCATACCTTCGCATTTAGTGTGGAACTTCTGGAAGCTACAAGGATAGATTTTTCTGTCTCTGGTTGAAGATCTTGTTGAATTTTCGGGGAGATTTATTGGTATCACTCCTTACAGTGCCATTTCTCTGACATCACTCCAAGAGTATTCTCTTCTTTTTTTTTTTTTAGGTGAGAGGAAGGGAGATAATGGGGCAGAGTCACACATGTGCCCTGACCAGGATCCACCTGGCAACCTCTGACGGGGGCCAATGTTCGAATTAATCGAATTGTTTTTAGCTCTGAGGCTGACATACTTGGACCAACGAAGCTATCCTCAGTGCCCAGAGCCATGCTCAAACCAACGGAGCCACTGGCTGCAGGAGAGGGAGATGGTGGTGGTGCAGGGAGAAGCAGATGGTTGTTTCTCTTGTGTGCCCTGACTGGGGATTGAACTGGTACATTCATATGCTGGACCAGTGCTCTACCCACTGAGCTACTGGCCAGGGCCAGAAGTTACTTTGTTTTCATTTATATTTCACATACATGGTGCATTAATTTTTTTAAAAAAATTAAGAGTGTAAGAAGGTAACATTATCTCAGGTTTATATTTCACAATTGTAAAGAGAGCATTGCAAAGTATTTTTTCCTTAAAGTTGATTTGATGTACTGTTGGAGAATCTTTATTTTAAAGGAGAGATACATTTACAAATAATTTTTATTCAGTTTAGTAATATGTTAAAAAGTATTCTTCCCCCAGATTTGCCTTGCTAATTATATTTGTGCTATTGTCAAAGTGATTTTGCATTCCTTGGCTACCCAGCAAGTGATTGAAGAATGAGAGACATATTGATTCCAAAACTATAACCATGTAGTTGGAGAAAATCAATATAGAGTTCAATGTGGAGGTCCTGATTGCCATCAAAGAGTGACTGCATGCTGCAGACCACATGATGGAAGTTTTCCCATTGGCATTGTTCGGAGATAGCAAGTCTAGGTCCTTGAGAAATGTGGAGGATTCATTTCGGCAGGACTAGATAAAATGAGTGATTTCTCAGAGGCTGCAACTCTGTCATCCTTTTCAATGACCCACTCTTTCAGTATTATAAATGTATTCTTATTTTCATTTTGTCATATCCCTAGTGTTTTGTTTTATTCTATTTTCTGAACTATTTTTGGTTAAACTCACACAGTGCCAGGCAAAGAAGCAGTCAGACTTATGCTTCACACATTGAAAAGAGGACTGGGATGAGATACCAGGAGATTCCATAATTGAAATTATCTCTATCAAGCCTCTCTTGTGTACCCCAAATGATGTATGATTTGGGGTTCAGAAAAATTTAGTCCTTTTCAATGTGAATTTTTTCCTACTCAGAGAGTTTGTGATTCTATCATATATAGGCATAAGAGATCAGCCTTAGGTTAAATACTCCCAGAGAGACAACATACACTGTTGAACTTTCCAACTGTTCCTGAGACAGTGCCACATAACCATAAAATATCACTTCATGCTCTTCCTCCTCTAATTTCATCCCTTTACTCACAACCTTCCCTGGCTCTCTATTACCCTCTTAGAACCAGGAGGCCAATAGTCTCCAACTCAATAGGGAGTAAAGGAGAAAGAACCAGCTCAGAGTAGGAAAATGGTAGAGAAGCGTTTCTTGACTCAAGAAATGTATTTCCCTCTACATTCCAACAAAGAAAGCCATTAGATAAAAAGTTCTTTTAAAAAATATTCCTTTACGGGGAAAGATGAAATCTAATGGTATTTACACTCAAATGCTAATTTCTCTACTCAAATAAAGAAGTTTTTCATTAACATGTAGTTTAACTTATGGACTAATTCCCTGATGTACTTATTAAATAAATTATCAATTTTCCAAATAATTTCTGACTTCCTCATTCCCTTCCTTTATGTGACACACTTTGTTAAGTGTCTACTAATTAATTATTGTAGTGAATACAGAGACACAACAGGAAGTCAGGCAGGTTTCCCGAGTGTGAAGCATCCATGCTTCCATCAAAAAGGGGTTTAATAAACAGATGATTTCATGTGGCTGGTTTTAATACTATAGAGTATTTATGAGGCGCTCTTGGAGCTCTGTGGTTCGGCTTGGTTCTTGGGAGCATGGGTCTTTGATTTCTGGGGGAGTGAGGACAAAGGAGGATTTAAGATGCATCTAAGGGGTGAGATGGGCTTTGCCAGGCAGAAAACCGTGGGAAAGGGTGGTTACAAGCAGATGAAAAGGACTGAACATTTTATCTACTTCTATAGTTTTAAAGTTTTATCTTGGTTATAAAACCCTTTTTGTGCACAAAGTCTTATGGAGGGCCTAATACATAAATAAGTAAAGATAGGTGACTGTTTCTAAAATGGGGCAGGAGACCTCAGGTGGCCCACCCACGACCTTCCTCACCTCCACCCCAAGCCGCTGAGCCTCCTGTGTATGCACAGGGATGGACTGAGCATGGCACCGGAGCTGGGTGACTTCTCAGTGGATTTGTGCTCTTACTTCATAGATGATGCATCAACGGCCCAGACTGAAGTTGCATAGTCAGTTAAATACAGAGCTCAGGCTAAAATGGAACTCTCCTGATAAACAGTTCTAAGAGCTGTAACTTCATTCTCTTAACAAAAAAGTTCATAAGATGCCATCTCTATGATTTTATGTTAGCTGTTAGGGATTCAAGGATGAAAAGAAAGAATACGACTTGGCCCTCCCCTTTTTGTTGGGTCTTATAGTCTAGTGGAGAAAGCAGATCAGAAAACAAACAACTATAATACAACAAGAAAGCAGACATTGATGACAGGAGATGGGAGGGAAATGCATGAGACACTTTAAGGAACTGCAAAATGAGTTTTGAACTAAAGTGTTTGGACAGCCAGAAAGACTGTTCAAAGGAAAAGAGGGTATCAGGAGATATGAGAGGGAGTGAAGAGAGCTGTTCAAGAAAACAGTGTGCCGGCCCTGCAGTTTAACTTGGACCTCTCAGATCAGTAACATGTTGAGTGAGGCTCACAGTTTATTCCTAGAGGGTCTTGCTTTGTATGATGCGCGCAAGTTGCAGATGTGAAGCCTGGTGAGTTGTTTGGAATATACTGTATCTATAATACTTCATACAGAAGAGGTAGAAAGGTTGGGGTAGGCTGGTCTGGCAAATGGATGAAGTTAATGACTCCTCACTCATGAAGGCAGTTCCTCCTGAGTGTCAATTATCCATCATCTCCCAGACACAGGATGGAATCAGCTGTTGGATTATACCAGGACAACTCACCACTTAGGCCCAAACATGTGTTTAAGAAAGTCCTCACCAAATATAGCATTCTGCTGAGATGGTGATTACCCATTTCCTCTTCATTTTTTTAGTTTTCTTAAACCATCTTTGTTCCATTTATAAATTCACAACAGGGCTAAGACACATCATGTATATTGCTACGGTCAATACTGCTTAAATGTAGATTGGGAGTAGGGTGTAAGGAAAAATCACAGGGCTTCAGCGAGAAATAGAGTATGAATTCTCTCAGAAATATTTGTTTTCTCTGTGACACTGAATTCCGGATGGTGAGTAATAAAGTATCCCCATCATTGCTGTCCCCCTTGAGAAGCAAGTCACTAGATTCTGAGAATCATCTACTTGGCCCCTGTCATGTGCCGTGGGACCCTGTGACCCACACCCATGTCCTCTTCCCAATGTTCTTGGTCAGCCAAGAAAATTTTGAGTTTCTTTTTCCCAGAGTAATTCACTGGGCTTGCTCTCCCATTTACCCTGCACCTGCCTGCTACTGTCTCTTCTCCCTGAGCAACCTTGGCCACGCACCTGTTAGCAAAGCCCAGGCAATTTTTACAAATGTGTCTGGGAACACTTATGTTCCTCAGCATGTAAGGAGAGACTTATAATTTTTTTGTTGAAGCAGGCCCCAAGCGGACAGCGAGAGCTTGTATTTAAGCGATGGACAGTGTTTTTAATCAGGGCATGCATGGCACTCTTTGTTACTGAGGCTGACAGGACTCCAATTAAAGTTGGGTAGTGAACAGAGGACTCAGGTGCCCCTAACCACAGTGCCAATGTATCAACAGGTAACCAGGAAGGACAGAAGCTGTCCTCATAGTCAGAGAAGTGACTCCTGAAATAGGTCAAGGAAATTTATTAAATTGCTATTTCAATGTGACCAGACTATCTATGTACTCTTTTCTCTAGATCTTCCTCTGTGAAAATAATTTAGAGGTTATTAGAGGCCTGATGTCTATTTCTCTAATAGTTTCCATAACCTGCTGAATTTGAGTGTTATATTGTCTGGTCATGTGATTAATTATCACCATTAGTGTACATTATTTGCTTTTTAAGGAACTGCATCATGTATAAAATGATAATGAAGATAGTAATAGTAATAATTACGCTCATGTGGTTACTTCCAACTAAAGAGTTCACAGGATTGGCTGCTCACCAGGCCGTCTTCTGGTACAGGCTGTTCCCTCTGGGACCACCCTTTTCTCTGATCCTACCATTTTTATGTAGGTGATCTCAGGTTAATATAAAGGCAGCCTTGGAGAGAAACGACATTACAAAAGGGAAAGGCAGAGTCAAGTTTTTGGGCATCTACCTGCACTAGGCCCTCATCCGATGCTCAGGTGAGCTGTGAAGGAATGCTTGGACCCCCACTGCAGCTCCTCTTTGCTTTAGGAGAGGCAGTGAGGTATTATGGGGGCCACACAGCCTCCGAACAGAGACCCAGAGAGTGGTTATGACAATTAAAGAGACAATGCACACAGATCATGTTGCCTAGTGCCTGGTATGCAGTGCATGCTTAATTTATGGCAACTATAATTATTGCTATTGTGACCTCGAGCAAGGCATTCAAATAAGCCTTAGTTTGCCCCTGGGGAAAATGGTGATGGTGACCCTACCATGCAGACTGCTGTGGGTCTTCTGGAATCCAGATACTACTCTTGGTGTATCAGGGCCCTCCTCCCGTGGGAGCGATAGCTATTGTTGCATATGAGGAAAAGGAATCTCATAGGCATTTACTTAGCAGGAGCATCTGGAGTGTTTATACAGGAGCCTTTACCTTGGAAGGGGGATAAAAGAGGTTGGAAGCAAGTATTGCTGGCTGATGACTTTAGACTCAATATCTTCAGGGATGTCAGAAGCCACCCCCTTGTGTGCTCAATTCACTTTCAAAACTGAACGTGGAAAGGGTTCTCACTAGGTTTTAAACTGTTAATCTGGAAACATCTGTCCTATTCCAAAAATCCAGTTAAAAATTGGAAGGTGAAGAGAAATTTCCCATTTTCTTGCTCAAACTTTCTTATCCAGATGACTCTGATAACTGGGCTAAAAAAGGCTTTGTGCAGAAAGCAGAGGAGAGAGGGAGTAGAAGAGACAACCAGCAATTTTGTCACTGAAATATTTTGCAGCTCATCAATCTGCAGGAGTGGCAGTGCCCCCATTCTTGAAGCAGATGAAAGTGGCACTGACAGAAACGACAGACCTAAAAAGCTTCTGTGAGGTGACTAGGCCACCACCGCTTGCCCTGAGAAATTGACAGACAGGAGTTAAAGGTGAGCACCAGGAGAACACACCGGAAGCCTCTTGTGGTCTCCTCAGAACCCACTTGAGGAGCTGGTGGGACCAAGGTTCCACTGGGACAGGCAGCAATCCCAGGAGGTGTTCAGGAGGGTCACACAGTGAATCTTTTATGGGCCTGAAGCTGCTCTCTGAGGGGGAATCTTCCCAGACACATTAAAAACCTCTCATAAAATGGGTGCTATCTTGACTTCTTTCCAAATTGGGCCAACATGCAGGGAGGATGGGGTGGGGCCAGAGACCCAGGATTAAGGAGGCTGATGAGAGAATCTTTTGGGTGTGGGGATTTGGTTCTAGTTCCTGCTTCTAGTTCTTCTTCCTCCTCTGATGCAAACACCTCGCACTTCAACTTCCCTCCGTCTCTCCACCCCCTTTCTATGCCCTGGCCCTCAAAACACTGGGAGAATTTGGCTTTCTATAGGGTATGAATATGAAATTTGTATATTAAGGAGTGTTGACACCTGGAAAGGATGTCAACACTCCTTAAGTGTTGAAGTGGAAAGGATGGCATATACCTGGTGAGTGGTCCTGTGCACAGTTGACAAGGGTCTGCAGGGGTCTGTTCTTCCTAAGGTTCTCTCCTAGATGGTCTGGATGGATTGTTTCCAAGTGGGCATGGCTGAATGCAATGGCGATGATGGCATTTTAACTGATTTTTCTGCAAACCAACTCTAGTAAGTAGAATAGTCACACCTGTGGATATGTTGGTGGCTTCTTGAAAGAGGAATTCTCCCAAGGAAAATATCAAGTGCTCTTGGGCAATTTATAGTATTTGAGTACCCTCATAGTGAAACAGTCTTAGAAACATCTGCAAAAAAGCATACATTTGTATCTATGGTTCACATATAAGAGAAATTCATTAAATTAGTTATTTTCTTAAAAAGCCTGAGGAACTGTAAGTTAGGGTATTTATAAAGTTTCAAGATGAATAAATATAGCCACAGGCTATTCAATTTGTTCCCAAATCGAAAGTTCTTGAAGAGTTAATAGGATCTAGTGATATGTTTATGTGTGTATAACATATATATACACATGTAAAATTATGCATATATGTATACATGTTTTCAACTGTACTACAGGAGATTTTTTTTTTTGGGGGGGCAGATCCATGAAAAAGACCAGTGGTAAAGTATAGTATGAAATGTTTGTAATGCATATTAGCACATTATTGCTTTTCACACATACACAGCCACTTATGGGCACTCAATAAAGCACCAGCACAGGTTGTATTCAAGATGAATGCATTCCTTGGGTTGTTAAATCAAAGATTCCTCTTACTGCTTGCTATTCCCTCATCTCCATGTGACTCTATCCTTTGCATTGTAATGTCTGTCTACACTACATTGCAGAAACTTCTTACTTCCTTCCAATCCATAGGCTGTCACCAGAAAGGCTTTTTATGAGTATTTCTGTAGCTTGTGACACCAGTGCTTACAACTTCATTTCCTTGTGCAAGAAGATATTTTCCTTCAGTTCTATTCCTACTCTGCCCACTTCTTTTCTTTCTTCATTGTTGCTTCTTATTCCTCCTCTTTGTGTATAGCCATTTAACAAAGTTCTGTCCTCAGCTCTTTTCTCTGCTTACACCTCTGTTTTGATGATCTCACCCCCTCATCAAAGCCAGTGGAATTTTCCAGTAGTTCCCTGATTCCCTTGATGGCCATGCTCTTTTAGCACCAGCCTCTGTCACCTAGCATCGTGAGGAGGGGCACACGTGGTCACAGTAGATGACCCGGCACGTGCAAATCTCCTGAGCTGCTGCAGCCAGCCACTTAGACTCTATGCACAAAGTCTACCTTGGACCAGGTGTCTGAGGCAAAGGCTTGCACCTGGCATAACTTTTCCTCATGGGTTGCCATCAGCACCCCCATCTCAAATGGTTGTTCCGTGGCCATCTTGCCTTACTCACCTCTAGCACCCATTTCACTTTACAGAGTTGAAGCTGCTTAAATGTCACTTGTTCAGAGATAACACTTTGTCTTGGCACTATATTTAATTTCCTTATGGCACTAATCACCATTTGTAATTATTGTATGTATTTATTGGCCTGTTTTCTGTAGCACAGCTTATCTGTATGTTTTGAAGCACAGACTTTTTGAAGGGGGCTGTCCCACAGAGATGACAGTTGCTCTTCAGCAAATACTTCCAGAAATAAGAGCATTCTCTTTGCACAAGGTTCATCTGGAGAAAGGGAAAGTAGGAGGCAAGCCTGCTGGGTCTTTTGCTGGGTATGCACTGAGAAGCTTCAGAATCCAAACCAGACTGCTCATCGGCATTAAAGACAGCTAGACTTGCTAAGTTGGAGTCTTGGTCAATAGTAGTGGTAGGAATAGTAAGAAGAACAAACCTCACTGAGCATTAACTATGCACAGGGGTTATACTAAGCACTTTATACATACATATATATATATGATAAGCACTATATATATATATATATATGATATAATCTTACAAGATGGATATGATGCAGAGGCTATTAATATTTTTGTTTCCAAGATCTAGAAAGGTAATCAGGACTTCCCAATCTTTTCCACCTGACAGAACACACGTAGACAATGTCACTACTTGTATGGGTACGGGAAGGAGGTCATGTGTAAAGGGGAGAGGCTGCTCACAGGTAGGGTGGACTAGCCTGGGGCCTCTGCCACCTCCCAGCTGCCCGGAGGACTGAGGGATCAATACCTTGACACAACTGTAATTTTTTGGAAGCTCTAGGTTAAGTGCATTTCCCAAGTCACTCCTAGTAAATGGCAGAGCAGGGCTTGAAGATTAGCTACAGGGACTGATTGCTACATGGTGTGTGTGTGTATGTGTGGTGGGGGAGTTAAGACACTTATTTCTTTATGTTGATGCCACACTCCTTGTCTCAGAGGTCTTCCCTGTGTTCTGCAGCACCTCTGCAATGCTGAGCCCAGGGATGAAGGCCAGTCTCTCCCCACCACAGCCATATTAGGTGCTCTTAGTATGCACTGTCCACTCTACTAAGGTTGCAGAAGATGCAAAAGAAGCCCAGGCTTTGCTGGGTGTGCTAGGGGAAACTCATTTTCACAATAAACAATTTGAGAAGTTTGCAAGTTTCTATTAATATATGCTCACCTTCTCTGAACTGGTAACTGACATTCTTCCTACAGAACTGTCAATTAACCCTGTATGGAAGAGCTACAAGCACTTCACAGCACCCTTCTCACTGCTAACAGGTGACAGGAAGGCACTGAGCTTAGAAGCCATCTTCATGACCTAGATTAAAGAAATTTTGAGCTAATGTAGTACTCTCTTAATCAGTGAGCAACAAGGTCTTTTGAAACCCCAATAAGAGTGAGGGTTTCCTAGTCATTTGATTCTCTGTGATGAGTATTTGGATTTTGGGCTGTCTGTCTGCATGAAGCATCTTGGGGGTAACAGTGTCTGGAGTGAACTTTGACACTGAGTGCCTGTGCCCCCCAGACAAGTCACCTAATTTCTCTGAATCTTAGTTTTGACACCTACAAAAAGAGTATAATAATGGCACTTATTTTGTAGGATTTGTTGGGAGAATTATGCAACTGGTTGTCAGCTAGTGCCATATAAGACCTCAATGATTTAGCTATTATGATTCACATTAAATGAAAACACTAACATCCATCTAGCAGGGAGTTTGGGAGGATTTAATGAGGTGATATATACAGTGTCTGGGGCACCGTATTTGCCTAATAATAATAAAAAAACAGAAGTAATAATAGCAATACTGCAATACCAGCATTTGTTGAGTGTTTAGTAACATATGTCTTAGAGACTTTACAAACATCAAGAGTAGCTGTTATGATTAAGATTTCACCATGTAGCTGTGTATTGGACACTATTTTAGCATTCTTACCTTCCGGAGGCTTGATGACTGGCATGTATGTGTTTATCTGTGTGCTCCCTCCCCATCCTCTCATTGTTTTTGCCTCTTCCACCTCCCAGTATGGTTAAGGGCAGTTCTCAGATATGTTTGGGAGAACAAATAATGTAAGTTTATGGAATGAATGAATGACCTTAGGTCTTTAAGAAGGGATTGCAAAAGAACCAACCCTATTGATGATCACCTCTCAAGTCTGGCTTCAATTTAAGGAGAAGAAGTGGTTTGTTCTTAGAAACAAAATGAGGAAACTCAGCAGACTAACTAAACAGACTCTGAATCTTTAGAAATCCTCCTCAGTCATGAAAATCCAACCTGAAATGAACTGGAATGGAGAGGCTCTTCTTAAGCTTTTTGAAGGTTCCCAGAACCAGCCCAAGAGGAGTTTGGAGCCTCCCCTGTGGCAAAGGTATCTGCTTGATAGAGCTCTGCCCACCCTTACCATCTCCCAGGGATTCAGTTACCATGGCTTCACCTAATGATGAATCAGAGATGCTAAAGAGTAAACAAGGTGGCAGGGAATAAGAATTATAAACCCTAGTGCTAAACTATAAACTAAGAGTGCCAAGAAGAATCTACTTGGTGTAATGGTTCTTTATTGCCTGTTAGACCCTTCTCATTGATTGCAATTTATTAATTCACACCTAATGAGAAATATTGGCTTCAAAGATCTCAGGGGCAGCTTGCTGAAATGGGAGGCCATGAGTTTTGGAGACTTATAGATTTAGATTTCAGTTCTGGTTCTGCAATGATCTGCCTGCCTCTCAGGAAGTTAGTTACTTTAACCTCTGACTGTTTGGCTCCTGAGGACAGAACTAAAGTCACCCCTCTGTCCGCTGGGCTGGTGACATGGAAAGCTTGTATGCAGTGTCCTGCACACAAAGGTTAGTTTACTATCCCTTGGGGTGTTCTGTAAGGGTCCTCTATACTAGACTTTTCTATTTCTACTTTCACTTTCTGTCATCAGAATGGTATTGTAACTCCATTATTCTAATGACATTATTTCAAAAATTCTTATTTATTATGTGTCGTTTCTCAGCTAGAAATAGCATTTATCTTTTTCCCCCCAGTCTCCCTCATCCACCCATGCTCAAATCCTCTCCATCCTAAGCTTCCTTTCACCTACTGTTAGGCCTAGTGCCTCATAATCTGTTGCTGGTTCTATATATATAACCAGTTTTCCAACTCTCTTCTCTCCACTGCTACTAAAATACAGACCTGGCTATGCCACTGAACTTCTCAGTGCATACAGAATGATATCTTATCTTCCTGCTTGGCCCCAAATCTTTCTTCTAAGAACCCATTTGCTTAGTGAATTATCTTGATAGATTATTGTGTTTGGGAGATGATAGTCTTTGAAAAATGGCCAGGTGAATTTGGAGGGAGATAGAGATAAGCAAACTGCTCTGGGTAAGATTCAGACAAAAGTCACAGAGCCTGACAGTGAGCAGGCTAAGAAGTTTAAAGAAGAGATCTGCCATCAGTGGGGCTAGAGGCTGAGCCAAGAAGAGAGGGTTCATGGATAGTCTCTAAAGGCAGGAAGGATTGGACTGTCTTATGTTCAATTGTAAGCTTGCTGTCTGCTGGATTGGACTGCATTATATCCCTCATCTCTCGCCCAAATTTTCCATAAAGTCCACTGCACATATAATCTTGCCTTGATGATACTTGGGGGAGGAAGAATTGGGGTGTCATCTAGTTGGATGAAGAGGTGAAGCAAAGGGGCATTGGAAAATGAAATGGAGAGTGGAGACAGAGACTCCATGGAAGCAGAGTCTGGGTTGGAAAACCTGGGAGAAAGGTAAGCCTCACAACTCCCTGGGTTTATTAAAGGGGCTCTAGGTTTTCTAATTGTGCATTACTGGGTACCAGAACCAATTTTACTTAAATGTTTCAGGACAATTTGAGCTCAGCAAACTGGAGGGCTTAGCGGTTATGCCTTTATTATAAACCTGGCAGTGACAGTCAGTTTTCCTTTTTTTCCCCATCAACAGAATCTCTGTAACACTGGGATTGACAATATACCCAGTCAGAAGACTACATTTCTCAGCCTCACTTACTGTAGCCAAGTGTCCGAGTTTTAGCTTATGTACGTAGTAGTAGTTACAGGGAAAAAGTTATGAGAAAAATTCTTATAAATGTGGGAAGTTGAAGACTTGCTTCAAATATCTATTCTCTTTCTTGCCTTCTGGAACTCAGATGTACTGACTGGAGCTTCAGCAGCCATTTTGGATCTCGAAGTCACCTTGAGAATAGAAGCCCAGCATCTGGGTGGTAGAGCAGAAAGATCAAACAGCCCGAGTCCCTGTGATTGTGGGGTCACAACAGCAGCCTCCCTTCAGATTTCTTTTACATAAAAGGTAAATGAAATAATCTCATTTTTTAGTTCTCTATTGTATGCAATTGAACCTATCTGACTGAATCTGCTAATACAGTGGTCCCCAACCCCCGGGCCGCAGACCGGTACCGGTCCATGGGCCATTTGGTACCAGTCTGCAGAGAAAAAGAAATAACTTACATTATTTCTGTTTTATTTATTTTTAAGTCTGAACAATGTTTTATTTTTAAAAAAATGACCAGATTTCCTCTGTTACATCCGTCTAAGACTCACTGTTGACGCTTGTCTTGTAAGTTCGACAATTATATTTAAAAATACCACAGTAGCATAATTTTATTTTGTGCATTTATCCGTCCCACCCTAAAGGCCGGTCCGTGAAAGTATTTTCTGACATTAAACCGGTCCTTGGCCCAAAAAAGGTTGGGGACCACTGTGCTAATACAGTAGCAGGATAATGAAATGATCAAAGAGTGGGCTTTAGAGTCAGCCTGTTCGTTGCTCTGTCCCTTCCTAAGCAGTAATCTTAAGCAAGTTACTAAACTTTTCAGAAGCCTCCATTTTCTCACATTTAGTATGAGGATAATAACACCACTTATAACATAGGGTTTTAATGCTAAGCACTTAGAACTTTTTTGGTACATAGTATGTGCTCAACATATGGTAGCTGTTGCTGCTACTATTATTATTATTATTATTCTTACTACCATAGTTACTTGTCAGGTTTGGTGTTCATCTCCATTAGTAAGCTATGGTTCTCCTAGGGTAGAGATAAGTTCTTACTAATTTTTGGTACTGCCTCAAGGCTAGTATATGGTAGGCACCCAATACATCTTTACTGAGCTATATTTTAGTTGCTTTTTGCCAACTGTTTGTTATGAGAAGATAATAAAAATTACTGGCATTGTGCAGTGGGCAGAGGACTGATGTGTATGCAAACTGTCATTTAATCTTTACCAAAACCATTTGAGATATGAGCTGGAAGGGTTATTGAAGAAAGTGCATGAACTTAGGAGTCATTTAGACCAACATTCTTTTTGAAATTCATTTTTAATAATATTAAAATAGAACTGAAAATAAATGTAGAAAAAAGTTAAACCAACCAACCATTCTATGAACTCAAGTTCATAGGAATCTCTTAGGGAAGGTTGCTTTTAGTGACCAGATGTCACTGGCATGGTGGCTTGGCTTTATGTTTCATCCCAGCCAACTGAATTAGAGAACCTATGTAAACCATCTTGCCTTCATCCCACAGTCTCTCAATAAAAAGTAGGTAGTAACCAGGAAGAAAAACTATTTCCCATACCTAGTTTATTTCATCTGGTATATAACAAAGGGTTTTTAGCTTTAGTAATGGACATGAGGTCTGGCTCTGATCTGCTAAGCTATTAAAAAATAGATCAGTCTTTTTTTTTTAATTCATTTTACTAGGATGACATCAATAAATCAGGGTACATATGTTCAAAGAAAACTTGTCCAGGTTATCTTGTCAATCAATTATGTTGCATACCCATCACCCAAAGTCAGATTGTCCTCCGTCACCTTCTATCTGGTTTGCTTTGTGCCCCTCCCCCTTTCCTCTCCACCCTCCCAACCACCACACTCTTGTCAATGTCTCTTAGTCTCATTTTTATGTCCCACCTACGTATGGAAATATGCAGTTCTTGTTTTTTTCTGATTTACTTATTTCACTCCGTATAATATTATCAAGATCCCACCATTTTGTTGTAAATGATCCAATGTCAACATTTCGTATGGCTGAGTAGTATTCCATAGTATATATGTGCCACATCTTCTTTATCCAGTCTTCTATTAGAGGGCTTTTTGGTTGTTTCCAGGTCTTGGCCACTGTGAACAATGCTACAATGAACATGGGGCTGCATGTGTCTTTACGTATCAATGTTTCTGAGTTTTGGGGGTATATACCCAGTAGAGGGATTGCTAGGTCATAAGGTAGTTCTATTTTCAGTTTTTTGAGGAACCACCATAATTTCTTCCATAATGGTTGTACTACTTTACATTCCCACCAACAGTGAATGTGGGTACCTTTTTCTCCGCAGCCTCTCCAACATTTGCTATTACCTGTCTTGTTAATAATAGCTAATCTAACAGGTGTGAGGTGGTATCTCATTGCAGTTTTGATTTGCATTTCTCTAATTAACTAATGAAGATGAGTATCTTTTCATATATCTGTTGGCCATTTATATTTCTTCCTGGGAGAAGTGTCTGTTCATGTCCTCTTCCCATTTTTTTATTGGATTGTTTTGTTTGTTGTTGAGTTTTATGAGTTCTTTGTATATTTTGGATATTAGGCCCTTATTTGAGCTGTTGTTTGAAAATATCATTTCCCATTTAGTTGGCTGTCTGTTTATTTTGTTGTCAGTTTCTCTTGCTGAGCAAAAACTTCTTAGTCTGAAGTAGTCCCATTCATTTATCTTTGCCTTCACTTCCCTTGTTTTTGGAGTCAAATTCATAAAATGCTCTTTAAATCCAAGGTCCATGAGTTTAGAACCTATGTCTTCTTCTATGTACTTTATTGTTTCAGGTCTTATATTTAGGTCTTTGATCATTTTGAATTAATTTTAGTACAAAGGGACAAACTGTAGTCAAGATTCATTCTTTTGCATGTAGCTTTCCTGTTTCCCCAGCACCATTTGTTGAAGAGGCTTTCTTTTCTCCATTGTGTGTTATTGGCCCCTTTATCAAAAATTATTTGACCAGCCCCTGGCTGGTTGGCTCAGCGATAGAGTGTCGGCCTGGCATGCGGGGGACCCGGGTTTGATTCCTGGCCAGGGCACATAGGAGAGGCATCCATTTGCTTCTCCACCCCTCCCTCCTTCCTCTCTGTCTCTCTCTTCCCCTCCCGCAGCCAAGGCTCCATTGGAGCGGAGATGGCCTGGGCGCTGGAGATGGCTCCTTGGCCTCTGCCCCAGGCGCTGGAGTGGCTCTGGTCGCGACAGAGCATTGCCCCTGGTGGGCGTGCCGGGTGGATCCCGTTCGGGCGCATGCGGGAGTCTGTCTGACTATCTCTCCCCGTTTCCAGCTTTTGTATTCCAGAAAAATACAAAAAAAAAAAAATTATTTGACCATATATATGTGGTTTTATTTCTGGACTTTCTCTATTCTGTTACATTGGTCTGAGTGTCTTTTTCTGCCAATGCCATGCTGTTTTGATTGTTGTGGCCCTATAATATAGTTTGAAGTCAGGTATTGTAATGCCCCCAGCTTCATTCTTTTTCTTTAGGATTGCTTTGGCTATTTGGGGTTTTTTATAGTTCCATATAAATCTGATGATTTCTTGTTCCATTTCTTTAAAAAATGTCATTGGAATTTTGATGGGAATTGCATTAAATTTGTATATTGCTTTAGGTAATATGGCCATCTTGATTATATTTATTCTTCCTATCCAAGAACAAGGAATATTCTTTCATCTCATTGTATCTTTTTTGATTTCCCTTAACAATGCTTTGTTGTTTTCATTATATAGGTCCTTTACATTCTTTGTTATGTTTATTCCTAGGTATTTTATTTTTTTTGTTGCAATTGTGAAGGGGATTATTTTTTTGAGTTCGTTCTCAAATGTTTCATTGTTGGCATATAGAAAAGCTATGGACTTTTGTATGTTAATTTTGTATGCTGCGACCTTACTATATTGGCTTATTGTTTCTAGTAGTCTTTTTGTAGATTCTTTGGGGATTTCGATGTATAGGATCATATCATCAACAAAAAGTGATACCTTTACTTCTTCTTTTCCAATATGGATGCCTTTTATTTCTTTGTGTTGTCTGATTGCTCTGGCTAGAACCTCTAGCACCACATTAAATAAGAGTGGAGAGAGTGGACAACCCTGTCTTGTTCCTGATTTAAGGGGGAAAGCCTTCAGTTTTGTGCCATTTAATATGATGTTAGCTGATGGTTTATCATATATGGCCTTTATCATGTTGAGATATTTTCCTTCTATACCCATTTTGTTGAGAGTCTTAAACATAAAATTGTGTTGTATTTTATGGAATGCCTTCTCTGCATCTATTGATAAGATCATGTGTTTTTTGTTCTTTGTTTTGTTGATATGGTGTATTACGTTAACCGTTTTACTTGTATTGAACCATCCTTGACATTCTGGGATGAATCCCTCTTGATCATGATGTATTATTTTTTTAATATGTTGTTGTATCTGATTTGCTAGTATTTTGTTTAGTATTTTAGCATCTGTATTCATTACAAATATTGGTCTGTAGTTTTCTTTTTTGTGCTGTTTTTGCCCGGTTTCAGTATGAGGGTTATGTTGGCCTCATAAAATGTGTTTGGAAGTATTGCTTCTTCTTCAAATTTTTGGAAGACTTTGAGTAGAATAGGAACCAACTCTTCTTTGAATGTTTGATAGAATTCCCTAGTATAACCGTCTGGGCCTGAACTTCTATTTTTGGGGAGGTTTTTAATAGTTTTTTCTATTTCTTCCTTACTAATTGATCTGTTTAGGCTTTCTGCTTCTTCTTGACTCAGTCTAGGAAGGTTGTATTGTTCTAGGAATTTATTCATTTCTTCAAAATTGTTGAATTTAGTGGCATAAAGTTTGTCATAGTATTCTACAATAATTCTTTGTATATCTATGGTGTCCGTGGTGATTTCTCCTCTTTCATTTTGGATTTTGTTTATATGAGTCTTTTCTCTTTTTTCCTTGGTAAGTCTTGTGAAGGGTTTGTCAATTTTGTTGATCTTTTCAAAGAACCACCTCCTTGTTTTATTAATTTTTTCTATAGTTTTTCTGTTCTCTATTTCATTTATTTCTGCTCTGATTTTTATTATCTCCTTTCTTCAGCTGGTTTTGAGTTGTCTTTGTTCTTTTTTTTTCAGTTCTTTAAGGTGTGAAGTTAAGTGGTTCACTTGGGCTCTCTCTTGTTGTTCATATATGCCTGAAGTTATATGAACTTACCTCTTATCACTGCTTTTGCTGCATCCCATAGATTCTGATATGTTGAATTGTCATTTTCATTTGTCTGTATATATCTTTTGATCTCTGCGCTTATTTCTTTTTTGACCCATTCATTTTTTAAAAGTATGTTGTTTAGTTTCCACATTTTTGTGGGTTTTTTTTCTTCTTTTTTGCAGTTGAATTTTACTTTCAAGGCTTTATGATAAAATAATATGCTTGGTACAATATCGATTTTTCTGAATTTGCTGATGTTATTTTTGTGGCCCAACATATGGTCAATTCTTGAGAATGATCCATGTACACTGGAGAAAAATGTATACTGTCACTTTGGGATGAAATGTTCTGTAGATGTCTATCATATCCAGGTGCTCTAGTGTTTTGTTTAAGGCCAATATATCTTTATTGACTCTCTGTTTGGATGACCGATCTAGAGCCGTCAGCTCTAGATCGTGTATTGAGGTGTATTGAGGTCTCCAAGTATGATTGTATTTTTGTTAGTTTTTGTTTTAAGGTCAATAAGTAGCTGTCTTATATATTTTGGTGCTCCTTGGTTTGGTTAATATATATTAAGAATTGTTCTGCCTTCTTGATTCAGCATCCCCTTGATCAGTATGAAATGACCATTTTTGTCTTTGAGTACTTTTGCTGTCTTGTAGTCAGCATTATCAATATGACTATTGCTATGCCTGCATTTTTTGGATGTTATTTGCTTGGAGTATTGTTTTTCAGGCTTTCACTTTGAATTTGTTTTTATCCTTGTTGCTTAGATGAATTTCTTGTAAGCAGCATACAGTTGGATTTTCTTTTTTAATCCATTCTGGTACTCTGTCTTTTTATTGGTGAGTTTAGTTCATTTACATTTAGTGTAACTACTGACACTTGTGGGTTCCTTATTGCCTTTTTTTTGTTGTTGTTGTATTTTTCTGAAGCTGGAAACGGGGAGGCAGTCAGACAGACTCCCGCATGTGCCCGACCGGGATCCACCCGGCATGCCCACCAGGGGGTGATGCTCTGCCCATCTGGGTGTTGCTCTGTTGCAACCAGAGCCATTCTAGCACCTGAGGCAGAAGCCATGGAGCCATCCTCAGTGCCCGGGCCAACTTTGCTCCAATGGAGCCTTGGCTGCGGGAGGGGAAGAGAGAGACAGAGAAGAAGTAGAGGAGAGGGGTGGAGAAGCAGATGGGCACATCTCCTGTGTGCCCTGGCCGGGAATCAAACCTGGGACTACTGCACACCAGGTCGACACTTTACCACTGAGCCAACCAGCCAGGGCCCCTTATTGCCATTTTATATATTGCTTTCTGTCAGTTTTGTGTCTTGTTTGATTCTTCTCTTTTGTTTTTTTATCCTTTGTTTTTGTTTGGTTTTATTCCATACTTCTTTCCTCTGTGGCTATCTTTTTTAAATCATGTGCTTCTGTGGTGGTTTTTTTAAGGGTGGTTACCAGTAAGTAATGAAAAGGGTTCCTACCCTGTTCATTGTAATGCACTATCTTGTGAGTTCTTCTGTACACCATCATCCTTTGCTACTATTAATTTCCATCCTCTGCCCCCTTTTTTTTTTTGTTTTTGTTGTCACAGTTTAAATTTGGTTTAATTTTTTTCTTGGTGGAGCTTTTACTTGTGGTTTTGTTTTGTTTTGTTCTTTGTATCTGGTTGGAAAACCCCCTTTAGTAATTCCTGGAGTGGGGGTTTTCTGATGATAAATTCTCTCATCTTTTCTGTATCTGTGAATGTTATTATTTCTCCTTTGGATTTGAAGGACAGCTTTGATGGGTATAGTATTCTTGGCTGAAAGATTCTCTCTTTCAGGATTTTAAATATTGGGGTCCACTCTCTTCTAGCTTGTAGAGTTTCTGTTGAGACATCTGATAATAATATAATGGGCCTTCCTTTATATGTTGTATTCTTCTTTTCTCTGGATGCCTTGAGAATTTTTTCTTTGTCGTTGGTTTGTGCCAGTTTCATTATGATGTGCCTTGGAGTTGGTTTGTTGGGGTTAAGAAAACTCGGAGTTCTGTTTGCTTCTTAAATTTGAGGCTTCAGTTCTTTCCACAGTCTTGGGAAGTTCTCATGTATTATTTGTTTGAATATGTTCTCCATTCCATTTTCTCTCTCTTCTCCCTCTGATATACCTATTATTTTTATGTTATTCTTTTTGATGGAGTCAGAAAATTCCTGTAGGGCTTTTTCATTTTTTTTTTATTTTGGGGTCTCTTTTTACTTCTCTCTGTTGTGCCTCAAGTTCCTTGTCTTCTATTTCACTAATCCTACCTTCTACCTGGCCTGTTCTATTAGCTAAGCTTGTTACCTCGTTTTTCAGTTCGTGAATTGAGTTTTTCATCTCTGTTTGATTTGTTGTTATAGTTTCAATTTTCTTGGTAATATATTCTTTATGTTCATTGAGGTGTTTTCTGAGCTCCCTAAATTGCCTTTCTGTGTTTTCTTGTATATCTCTGAGTATTTTTAGGATTTCTATTTTAAATTCTCTGTCATTTAGCTCCAAGGTTTCCAATATATTAATTTTTTTCCCATAGATTTTTCCTCATCTGTCTGTGCTACCTCTGTCTTTTGTATCCATGATATTCGATTTTGTTTTCCTTAATGGCAACTGAGGGTGGTTTTGTTGATAGTACTAATGAGAATTAATAAAGAATAAAAAGTTAAAAAAATTTTTAAAAATTATGATTTTCTTTTTTTTCCACTCCTCTCGTCTCCCCTTTTTCTTGAGACAATCTTGTGGTGAACTGGAAATTATATTGTGCTAAATAAAACAAAAACTACCTATAATGGAGGGCCTGAGTTGGGTAGAAGTGATAAAGGGGCAAAAAAAAGGGGGTATGGACCCACAAAATGCAAAAAAGGAAAAAATTTGGGTCAAGAATAAAATGATTTACTTTTAGGTGATGGTTAACTAAGAGATATAATGAGAGAAATAAGTGGGAAACAGGAAAAATGGAGAAAAAATAAAAAAAATTACTATTGTATTTTGTGGAGCAAAAACTAGATAAAATGGAGAGCTAGGGTTGGGAGCACTGCTAGTGAGTTAAAAAAGCAAAGTAAAAAACCTTCAAAGCGGCACAAAGAAAAATTTTTTCCCAAATAAAATAATCTGTTTGCAATTGAGGATTGAATGAGAGGAAAAGTAAAGGAGAAAAGAAGAAACTAATATAGAGGGAGAAGAAAAAAGAACAAAGGGAGAGAGAGAGAGAGAGTTAAAGGTTTTGGAGTGCAACCCTCACAGAGAGAAAGGAAGATGACAGAAAAGATAATGAGAGATGTAACACTTGTGGGTAGTGTAGTTCAAGGAGTGGAGAGAGTAAGACTGGCAGAGAATTAAACGACCAAAATGGAAAAGAAAGAAAATAATCAAGACAAGAAGATAAGAGAAACAAATGAACAAATATAGTAAAATGGGATAGGTTATAAAGTCTGTGGATTATTCTTGATTTTGAGAAGTTATCTTTCTTGCTCTTTCTTTTCTCTCCCTCTTCCTGGTTGGTGACTCTGTACCCTGGGTTCTGCCCCTGTGGCATGCTTAGGTAGGGGTTTGCAGTTGATAAGTCTCTATGGCGATGCCATGTATTGGGCTTCAGTCTCATTGGCAGTCGAAGCTCATTAGCATTCGCAGGCTCTGACAGTGAGAGAGTCCGTATTCCTGGAGCCTCTCTCCTAGTCTTTCCTTCCTGAATTAGCAGCCAGATGATCCAGCTATGGGGTTGCTGCTGCCTCTGCCTGGGGAGTAAGAGGCTCGAAGAGCTGGCAAATCCCCACTCTATTCCCACTCAGTGCAGGGCTCTGGGTAAGGCTCAATCAGTCAGAGCCGCTAGTGTAATCAGGCAGGGCTGGGAGCCAATTGTTTTCAAGGTGCCTTTCTATGTGCCTCTAGGTATGTCCCGAATGCCTCAGTACTTTGTGGGATCCCTTTCCCCAGGCTTTTTGCACATTGTAACCTGTTTTGGCTGTGTAGAAGATGCCCTAGTCGCTGTTTGCAAAGCAGGAGGTCTTAAAAGCTGTCAAAGCCCTCTTTTTAACATATAGCCCTGAGTAGGCAAGCTCTGCCAATCAGAGGTTGCCCCCACCCCTATTTATAGCATAACAGGAGGTACTAAAAAATATCTCCCCTCTTGTCTTAGATCGCTGACCTGAGATAGATCTTGTCAGTTAGGGTCTCATAGGTCAGTTGGGAGGCGAGCAGACTTTGGGTTAAGCTAATTCTTCATGGGTCTGTTTGCTTGTATGGCTCGGTGGGGTACCCCACCCACCTGGAGAAGTTCAAGGTAGGGAATCTTGCTTTTGTGCCACTCTTCAGGGTGCAGGGGTGACACTGAGACTCCGGTCAGAGCCCATACAAAGGCCTCTGACTCTGCCCCTCTGTCTGGTAACATGGGCGCCCACTCCCGGGACTCTAGGAGGAATCTCTCGCCCACTATCTGCGCATGCCGACCAGGAGATAGGGGCGGAAGGCTGCCCCACTTGCCTTTCTTTGTCTGGATTTGGCGTGAGTGTTAGCTTGTGTTGACTGGGTTGCCACAAGCAGATTTTCCTCTGCTTGGATGTCCGTGCCGTGGCCTGGTTCAGACGTTTGTGCCGCAGCCTGGTTCTATTCACACCGTATGCCCGCCTTAGTTCCTATACTCTCAATTCCCAGTGAAAGCAGCCCTTATTTAGGTCAGTGAGGAAGATGGAGTGTTTCTTCCTCCGTCTTATTTCCTTCGGGGTTGATTATATATTTAGTCAATTTTTCGCTCAATCATACCTTCGCATTTAGTGTGGAACTTCTGAAGGCTGCAAGGATAGATTTTTCTGTCTCTGGTTGAAGATCTTGTTGAATTTTGGGGGAAATTTATCAGTATTGCTCCTTACGGCACCATTTCTCTGATGTCCTCAGACTTTTTGGACAAAGGGCAAAGGCTACAGCACAAGCTATTTTCTGTGAAGTTTCCCTCCACTGTGACGGGGCTGGGGGGTAGTGATGGTATAAGGTGCAGGGCTGGTAGGTAGAGGCTGGGAAGTTACTATAACTTTGGGTCTTGTCTATTGTAGGGAAAGTCACTCTTTCTCCAAGACAGGTTTGTTTCATATTATAAGCTGATTTGCACTGTATCAGAAATGATGCCATTAGGCTAAGAAAATCTCTTAAAAGTCTACTGGCCAAATAGTCTCTCTCTTATCATATGTTTCCTCTTTTTATAGGTCATGGCTGCAGAAAAGCTAGGTTCTGGTTCCTGTAACAGTTCTTAACCCCAGCTCACATTTGAATCCTCTGGGAAACTTATAAAAGACCCCAACAACCAGGGTTCTACCCCAGTTCAATTTAATGAGAATCTTTAGGGGCAGAATCTGGGCATTAGCATTTTTAAAAACAAAGAAACAGAAATTGAAAGAAAAATTCAAAGATGAACCATAAAATATTTTCTGGGAGAAAGTATTTGTGTACCACATCTAAAAATGTCTTATATTCAGAATATATAAAGAACTCTTAAAAGTTTATAAAATAAATAAATGAAGAATCCAATTAAAATATTGGCAAAAATTTGAATAGACTTTTCACCAAAGATATATGGATGGCAAATAAGCACATAAAAAATGCTCAAAATATTAGTAATTAGAAAAACACAAATTAATCCCACATTGAAATATTGCCATATACCCTTTAAAATTGTAAACAGACAGAATAATCACAAAATACAACACATGACAATTGTGATGCTGGCAAGGAACTGAGCAATGGGAACTCTCACGTGTAGCTGGTGAGAATGAAGAATAATACTGCCACTTCGGAGAAACATTTGGCAGTTTACTCTAAAGTTAAGTATACATTTACTCACCACAAAAGCCAACAATACCACTTCTAGGTATTTACTCAAGAGACACAACAACTTGTGTTCACACAATAACCTGTATGTAAATATTTATAATGGCTTTATCCATAATGGCCTCAGACTGGATATAACCCAACTGTCATTCGACTAGTAAATGTATGAGAAAACTATGGTACATCTATACAGTGGGATACTATTCAGAAGTAAACTGCAATAACCCGCTGATGCAAACAATATGAATTTATGTTGCATCATACTAAGGGAAAGAAACCAAACTCAAAATGTTACATACTGAATGGTTCTATCTACATGACATCCCGGAAAAGGCAGAAAGTGTAAGGACTGAGAAGATCAGTGTTGCCGGGGATGGGGGTGGGAGGAGAAGAAAAGTACAAAGAGGTAACATGAAAGAATTATTTGAAGGTGATGGGACTCCTCTGCATCTTGATTGTGGTGGAGGTTACACAACTGTACATATTGGTCAAACTCAAAGAATTGTATATTTAAAAGGATAAACATTAATGTGTGTAATTATTACTCCATAAAGCTATCCATACCCTTCCCCAATCCATTATTCAGAAAAATTTTTTAATGATTTAAATTCATAATCAGGAGCCCAAGTTGGTTGGCTCAGTGGATAGAGCATCAGGCCCAGCATGGGACATCTTGAGTTCAATTCCTGGTCAGGGAACGCAGAAGAGACCATCTGCTTTTCTTCCCCCCTCTGCCTTTTCTCTCTCTTCCTCTCACACAGCCAGTGACTGGACTGGCTTGAGTGTTGGCCCTGGGTGCTGAGGATAGCTTGGTTGATCTGAACATCAGTCCCAGATGGGGATCAGTGAGTGGATTCTGGTCAGAGTGTATGTGGGAATCCATCTATCTTCCTACTTCTCACTTTAAAAAAAATATTCGTAGTCAGGGTTGAAAGATATTGGCACAACAAATTTGAATCTAGGCTTTGTTGGTTAGATTTCAACTTTTTCATATGTAAAACTAGAGATAATAAAACCTACCTTGAAGAGGCCCTGGCCGGTTGGCTCAGCGGTAGAGCGTCATCCTGGCGTGCGGGGGACCTGGGTTCGATTCCCGGCCAGGGCACACAGGAGAAGCGCCCATTTGCTTCTCCACCCCCCCTCTTTCCTCTCTGTCTCTCTCTTCCCCTCCCGCAGTCAAGGCTCCATTGGAGCAAAGATGGCCCGGGCGCTGGGGATGGCTCCTTGGCCTCTGCCCCAGGCGCTAGAGTGGCTCTGGTCGCGGCAGAGCATCGCCCCCTGGTGGGCAGAGCGTCGCCCCTGTTGGGCTTGCCGGGTGGATCCCGGTCGGGCGCATGAGGGAGTCTGTCTGACTGTCTCTCCCCATTTCCAGCTTCAGAAAAATCCAAACAAACAAACAAACAAAAAAAAAACAACCTACCTTGAAGAGATATTATGAGTTCTTAATATGATAATATATGGCAAGCTCCTAATACAGGGTTTGGCACAAAATTGGAAGAACTACTTATTTAGTTTATGTGTCAGGCATTGTATCAGGCACTTTATAGGCATCTCATTTAATCTTCATAACTACCTGAAGTAGGTATTATTATGACCATTTTTTTAAATGGAGAAACTGAGGCTCAGAGAAGTTATGGTACTTGCTCAAGTTTTCACAAGTAGTCATTGACTGAGCCAGATTCAAATCTAAAATTAACATTGCTGTGCCTGACCTTTGGTGGCGCAGTGGATAAAGCGTCGACCTGGAAATGTTGAGGTCGCCGGTTCGAAACCCTGGGCTTGCCTGGTCAAGGCACATATGGGAGTTGATGCTTCCAGCTCCTCCCCCTTCTCTCTCACTGTCTCTCTCTCCTCTCTCTCTCTCTTTCTCCTCTCTAAAAATGAATAAATAAATAAAAAATTAAAAAAATTAAAAAAAAATAAAATTAACATTGCTGATTACTGTACCACTATGAAATCTTAATTTAAAAATTCCACTCTTCAACTTCACTTCTGTTCCCTAGGACATTTTCTCAATATTTTATTTCAGTGATTTTCTGAACTCATTGAGAGGACGTCTCCACTGATCTTAACACTTCTCATGAATCACCACTACCCTCATGTTCTCTCTTCCAACCTACATTGTGTGGTCCCGCATTGTTTCTTCAGCCTCGGAAAACACTCCTCACCCCATTGCTTTTTTCTCTGTGCTTGGAAAAAGTTAAACCCAGTTAATCTCAACTTTTTATTTACTCCATTCTTGCAACCTAACAACCATTTATCCTGGAGATAAATGCAGACAGAGGAGACTCACCTTCAGATTGGCTTTAGAAAAGGAGATGGTAGTAAAACCAACAGGGAAGTAAAGCATGACAGGAGAGAGATAAAATTAGTCTGGAAATATTTCCCTCATCAAATTAAAAGGGTGTGACAAACAAACCAGTGCACTTTCTGGTTGCATGTGTCTAGTCTGTGCATCAGCCCACGTGGATGAAGACATTTTTAACGCAGAACTTTTGTTGTGATGGTATGTATTAGCACACAGGCTTCCCAATGGAAGTTAGCATTCCTACTTCTCATGAAACATTTGAAAACACCATGGCATTCACCCCTTCATGGGTCGAACTACACAATCTACCTCATGCTTTTTCATTATAACCATCAAGAATCAGAACACTTTTGTTTTCTTTCTTGTTAAAGTAGTCTGTTGACCTATCTCTGGTGTTCTGGAAAGGTACTGTGCAGGTCACAACTCAAGAGAAGAGGAGGGAAAGGAAATAGGGAAGCCATTTCCCAGATGATAAGCCCTAAATCCTAGAATCTCATTTGAAAATCTTATGAGTGTCATGATTCTTTCTCCAGGAGACAGAAGTACTAGCAGAGCTACCCTTGTAGAATATCAGTCTGTTATGGCAGATGGTGCTTTGTGAGTCTCACAGTGGCTTTACATTTCTAGTTTGATTTCCTCTTGCATAGGAGTCACAGTATCAGTTTGAGGATCATTAAATCCCAATCATATCAGATTTACTGATTTATTTTGCTACTCTTCTTATCCTTTATTTATTATTTATATCCTAGATATATTCACCTCCTTCCCTATGAAAGAATTGACTTATCTTTCAATGGAAGGAGAGCTGCAATGGAAGTGGAACCATTAGGACATGACAGGGAATTAGAAATTGGGATATGGCTGGGCAGCAGAACAATTCTTTGTATCAAAAACAAAACAAAACAAAGAAAAAGATAACTACTACAGTTGAACCAAAACTTATCCTTGAACTCTCCAGCACTCCAGTCACAAAGAAAGCATGATGACCACTTCTTTTTTACTTCATACATCATTACTAAATACTCTAGAATTGTGGAATGAACAGTAATAGGTCAGCAAGCATGCTTTCCATAGGCCTTCTGCTGCACAGAGACACTTACCTGATAATATGGATGCAACAGCTGCAATGATGAAGGACACAATGACACCAGGTCCTGCCATTTCCTTGGCCACCAGGCCAGATACCACGTACATCCCAGTGCCCACACAGCTGCCAACGCCAAGTGAAATGAGATCCACAGTGGTAAGCACTTGGGCTAGCTTGGTGCCGTGTGCGGTGGTGGCTCCTGTTCCCTCCAGCATCGACTCCACTGGTTTGGTGCGCAGGATCCTGGACTGCATGGCATACCAGGCAGCCCCCCACTGCACCTGTCGGGGGTCCAGGGAGGAGAGGAAGCCACTCATCCTGAGCGATAGAGATTCGGTGAAGGTCAACTGATGGAGGAGGGCTATGGAAGCCTTAGCGGGTGCTTCTAGAACTCATCTAGAGCACAAGGATCTCCCTTTTAGGAAAGGTCCAGAGGGACTCAAAGCAACCTTCTCCTTGGCATGAATGTCTGCAGGAAAAACACAAGAAAGGAAAAAGTGAGACTAAGCAGGAAACAAATTATGAGCAGCGGTAGTCAACCTGGTCCCTACTGCCTACTAGTGGGCATTCCAGCTTTCATGGAGGGCAGTAGCTGAGCAACCAAAGTATAAATAAAAAGATAGAATTAACTATAGTAAGTTGTTTTATAAAGATTTATTCTGCCAAACTTGGCGAAAATCCGACATAAAGTACTTGGTAAGTAATTATTATTATATGCTTTAACTTGCTGTAACTCTGCTTTATAGATTTTATAAAGTAAAGTCACTTCTCTACTTTATAAATCACTTTTACTGTGGGTGGTTAGAAAATTTTACTACTAACAGAGATACGAAAGTGGGCGGTAGGTATAAATAGGTTGACTACCCCTAACTTAGAGGCATGATAGGAGGTCCATGTTCTGTGCTGGAGGAACTGGCCCGACAAGTGTGCTCATATAAGGAGGGTCACATTTCTCCCTTTGTGCCCACTCCAGTCTTAAATGACAGTTTGTAGTTTGCACTGTGTTGCGGAGTTATTCTGAAGAGGATGCTCTGAGTCAGGGCACTGCCACTTACTTCTCTGGGACCTTGCGTAAATTACTTTACTTCTCTGTATTGGGTTTCAAGTGTATGGTGGGATAACAAAGCCTGCCTAGTGTTTATGTGAAGATTAAATTAGGGAATATCTGAAACAAGTTTAAGACAGTGCCTGGCACTGAAATGTGTCCAGACTCTTTTGTCTACATTCTAAATACTTTTACATAGCTGGCCAGGACTTGTTCTGTGATTCATGGGCATATATTTTGGAGAAACAATGTTTCTTACATAAGAATGTGAAATTAGATCTACGACTTTCAAGAGGCTCAGTGCCATCTGATGGGTTGTTTTGGAAACTTGCTCTCAAAAATATTTTTTTGTGGTTGTTAATCATTGTAGATGATTTCAAACATTTCATATAGAAAATGAAAAGATTATATGAAGCTACTGTCATTAGAAGTCAGAGTGCTATAGAATTCTATAAAAAAATTTAAGTACAGCTGAATGTTGTACTGATCCGATAGGCCTAGGACATTTACATTTATAATAAGTACTAGCCCATGCAATCTACCAATCCAGGGGTGGGCGAAAGTAAGTCTACAGTTGTGCATATGGAAAAAGACATGCAGGTTGTGATTATAATAATACAAAAATAAACTCTGTGTTTGGTGTACTCAAAACTATAAAGCTACTTTTGTCCACCCCTGTATTAATGAATACTACTTAGGACTTAACATAACACTTGTCTGCTTCTAAAGGCTTTGCAGACACTACCTAATTAGGGGAATCATGTGAAATGTGGTAGTTTGATTCACAGAAGTTGCATGATGGTCCAACTGGTTAAACTGCCTCCTAGACGTGACAGTATTGCTTCATGCTGCATTTTAATTCTTTTTTTATTATTAATTTTAATGGGGTGACATTGATAAATCAAGGTACATATGTTCAGAGAGAAACTCTCCAGATTATTTTGACATTTGATTATGTTGCATACCCTCACCAAAAGTCAAACTGTCTTCTGTCACCTTCTAACTGGTTTTCTTTGTGCCCCTTCCCTCCCCCCTTCTCCTTCCCTCCCACTTGGTTACCATCACATTCTTGTCCATGTCCCTGAGTTTCATTTTTATGTCCCATCTATGCATGGAATTATATAGTTCTTAGTTTTTTCTGATTTACTTATTTCACTCAGTATAGTGTTATCAAGGTCCATCCATGTTGTTGTAAATGATCCGATGTCATCATTTCTTATGGCTGAGTAGTATTCCATAGTATATATGTACCAAAGCTTTTTAATCCACTTGTCCTCTGACGGACACTTGGGCTGTTTCCAGATCTTTGCTATTGTGAACAATGTTGCCATAAACAAGGGGGTGCATTTCTCCTTTTGGAACAGTGCTATGGTGTTCTTAGGGTATAGTCCTAAAAGTGGGATAACCACAATATCTCATTGTGGTTTTAATTTGCATTTCTCTAATGATTAGTGATGTTGAGCATTTTTTCATATGCTTATTGGCCATCTGTATATCCTCTTTGGAGAAGTGTCTATTCATTTCTTTTGCCCATCTTTTGATTGAATTGTTTGTCTTCCTGGTGTTGAGTTTTACAAGTTCTTCATAAATTTTGGTTATTAACCCCTTATCAGACATAATAAACCCACAGCTTTATGGACAACTGATATTTCACAAAGGAGGTTAAGAGCATACAATGGAGTAAAGATAGCTTCTTTAATAAATAGTGTTGGGAAAATTGGACAACTACCTGCAAAAAAACTGAAACTATACCACCAACTTACATCATTCACAAAAATAAACTCAAAATGGATAAAAGACTTAAATGTAAGCCATGAAACCATAAGCATCTTAGAAGAAAACATAGGCAGTAAGCTCTCCGACATCTCTCGCAGCAATATATTTGCTGATTTATCTCCATGGGCAAGTGAAATAAAATACAGGATAAACAAATGGGACTATATCAAACTATAAAGTTTTTGCCAGCTAAAGACAATAAGAACAGAATAAAAAGACAAACTACACAATGGGAGAACATATTTGACAATATGTCTGCGTTTTAATTCTTAACAAAAGCTTGAATACCTGTATAGTTCGATAGTGCCACTGTATATGCAAGAATCATTTAAAAGTGTAGTGTATCAACATTCCTTTTTTTTTCTTTTAAGATTTGTAGATTTGTGAGAAAATATGTCACATGTATACCAGGAAAGCTGTAAGGACAACTGCTTTGCTTGAGCTCTCATAGAGAAATAAATGTATATATTATATGTTTAATTTCAACTCAGCCAGCATACTTGGGCATCCATTATGTGCCAGGCATGGTGTTAGGTTCAGGGTGGCAAAGACGTGGCACCTGCTCTCATGGAGCTTCCCATCTGGAATGGGAGGTGATGGGCAGCCAAACCACAAAGCAAGGGTGGGCGTTTGCTTGTTTGTTTTTCATAAAAGCTTTTTTTTTCTGATTACAAAAGCATATCATGGTGATTACAAAAAAAATTAAGCAATTTAAACAATGATATACAGTGAGGCAATACAATAACACAGGAAGATAAATAGAACCAGGTGATTCAAGAGAGAGGTAAGGACTTTTTTTATGAGTTGAATTGTAACACTTTTCAAATTCATATGTCAAAGCTTTAAGGCCCAGCACCTCAGAATGTACCTTATTTGGAAATAGAGTTGTTGAGGATGCAATTAGTTAAGATGAGATCATACTGGAATAGCGTGGGCACCTAATCCAATATGACTGGTGTCTTTATAAAAAGAGGTTTAGACACTGGGGCAAGTGCCCACACAAAGAACAAGATGTGGAGATGAAGGCAAAGGTCAGGGTGATACATTTATATGACAAGGAACACCGCGGACCTCTGGAAATCGACCAGAAGTTAGGAGAGAGCCACAGAACAAATTCTTCCTCACAGCCCTCAGCAGGAACCAGCTCTGCCAACACCTTGACCTCAGACGTCCAGCCACCAGAGCTGTGAGACAGTAAGTTTCTGTTGTTTAAGCCACCCTGTTTGTCATACTTTCTCATTGTAGCCTTAGCAAATGAATACAGGCTACAAAGGAAATCAAACAGGGTGATAAGCGGACAAGGGCTGTCTGTGGTCATGGCATCGGCTACGGAATGATGAAAAGGAGTCTATCATGCCAGGTGTCATTCTCCCTCCTGGGGTGTCTGCAGCAGAGAACAGGGAAGGCTGTTCTGGGAAATGAGTGTGACTGGAGCAGGGTGAGGAGGTGAATCTAAGTGTTGTGTTAGAGCTTTACATGTGTGTAATGCCGGTGGCCGAGGGGGGCAGGTCCATACTGGATTCGGGCAGATGGTAGAGAAACTGCGGAGCTGGAAAGCGTTGGGCCATTCCATTTAATAAAGTCTCACAACTGCCGACAAGCACACAGGTAGGGGAAACTGCCTCTCAGGCACACAAACAGCAAAATGGCCCCACAGTGGCGGGCAGGCAGTCTGCGCATCTGCAATCCCCAATCCCTGAGCCCAATGAGCGCTAATGCCCATAGCCTCATACGGGCCATATAGACACATGGCGTAGCCACGAGCTCACGTTCCAATTAGACAAAGTGCTTGCAGCTGGTAACCACGTGAGCAAGCCTAACACAGTTGCCCCACATTGTGTCAACTCATTTAATCCTTACAACCAAACTGCCTTTACAGATGAGGCAGCAGAGGCCGGGGGCGGTCCAGGAACTTCCTGGACATCATGGAGCCCATAATGGCAGAGCCAGCACTTGGCTGTGGAGTGTCTGCTGGCAGAACTCATGTCGTCACTCCTGGCTCTTCTGCCCGAAGTTTGCAGGGTCAGACTCTTAAGGGTCTTGCAGTGTGAAGTCATTGGAGGGTCTTATTGAAGTGAGAGACATATGATTTATATTCTTAAAAGCTCATTGTCACAGCTGTGTAGCGTTAACTGACGAATCATGCCTGAAGATGTTAGTCCAGCGGACAAAGGTGAGGGAGGTGTGCGCCTGCTGCTGAGGGAGGCATGGTGCTCCATCCCGGGCACACAGTGGACTTCCCCAGGGATCTTTCGGAGTCACTGGTGCCTGGCCCCCACCCCAGAAACCCCAGTTTAATTGACATGGGTTTGGAAAGGCAGGATTAAGGTCTCCTGCCCTACAACTCCAGTCAGGACTCCAGGTCTGGGTGTGGAAAACCAGATATTGCCTGTGATGGTTGATTTCATGTTTCAACCTGACTGGGATTAGGGATGCCAGACAGCTGGTAACATATTATATTTGGGTGTGTATGAGGGTATTTCTGGAAGAGATTAGCATTTGAATTTGGTAGACTAAGAAGCCTGCTCTCATCAGGGTGGGTGGGCATCATCCCATTTGTTAAGAACAAAAAGGTGGCAGAGGGGTGAATTTGCTGCTTCTGCTTGAGTGGAGACATCTACCTTCCCCTCTCCTTGGACACTGGTGTCCCCGTTCCTGAGCTTTTGGAGTCAGGCTGGAACTTACACCTCTGGATCTTCAGGACTTCAGACTCTGACTGAATTATAACACCAACTTTCCTGGCTCTCCAGCTTGCAGACAGCTTATTAATTGTGGGACTTCTCGGCCTCCATAACATGTGAGCCAATGTCTGTAATAAATCACCCATGTACTTCTGTGTATATCCTATTGACTCTGTTTCTGTGGAGAACCCTGATGAATATACTGCCATTTTCTCCATGGGGCTACAGGTTCTTCCTGCTTCTCTTCCCTGGCAGGCAGCTGGGCCTCTCAGCAACTGTCTTCTGTTACAGTGACTGGCTGCTGTGCTGTCTGGAGACACCCTCTGGGACACTTGTCTTGAGTAGCCTTCATCAGAAACTGTCACAAGGACAGTTGTTAGAGAAGTGATGGTTTCTATTTAATAGACAGTTAGCAACCATGGTGGGAAAACATAGAGACTCTAGTAGGACAAAAGTTGAGGGTGGTGAGGATTCCTCCCTGACTGTTCCCTCCATGTAGTTCTTCTGAGTGCTCGCTTATTGATGCAAGCAGGGGCTCAGGGCATTTCTTCTCTTGTTTGGAAATTTACTGGAGAGAACAAAATGTACAAGAGAAAACATGCTTCTAAGTGACTATTGACAGTATCCATATTCATTACTGCTAGATTATGTTAATCAAAGATAGTTTTGGAAGCTCATTGCTGTTGTCTTTCCAAGATGAGCAATAACTGTGTGTTGTGTTTTCTCTATCACTTTAATTCAAGTATCTCAAAATACTTCACAGCTTTAACTCAGGAAGGCTTATGAGGCCTCTGGGAGAAGAAAACCATCATTGTGGAGTTTGCTTGCTGGGGTACTCGAGCGTTCAGCGGGCTCCAAGGATAATGATGGTGCGAGCAGGTCTGGGTAAGCATGAAAATAATTATGGCTTAAAAGTTCACTGAGGTAGGATTATCGAATTACATTGGAGTCTGCCCTTGGAGGAGAGGAGAGAAAGGAAACAAAGGATAATAAAACTGTAAACAGCCCCAAATCATTTCTGCCTGCTTTTGCAAATACACTAAAGGATTACAGAAAGCCCTTTGTAACCTTCCTTTGAGTGATTGGTCAGCCTGTGCTGAAACATCTGGAACAGCAGAGAACATTGGCTGGTAGCAGCAGCCTCTTCACATGGTTGGATGGTTATAATCGCTACAGAATTCTTCTAACCAATGTCCCCTGGCAAACTGAGGTTAAAGTTAGAGGGAAAGGTGCCTGGTTTGATGAGCCCACTTGGTGACTGCAGGGTCAGAAGGGGCCTTCTGAGGCCCCTCTCCACTCCTGTATCCTGAGGTCCTATGATAACCCATCTCCCCTCCAACCTCACTGCTTTTCCTCCTCTGGGTGGAGCTCCTGGCTCCTGGTTAGGGACATAATTCAGCAGCCAAGTTCCCTGGGCTCAAATTCTGTCTCTGCCCTTACCAGCTGAGTGGCCTTGGGCAAAGCCTCTATATGCTTCTGTTTTGCTGTCCAGAAAATGAGGTAATAAGGGTACCCAGCTCTCAGGATGGTGGTAAGGAGCAAAGGAGGTAAGACGTATGATGCTTTCAGCACAGTACCTGGCACAGCGTGCATGAGTGTCATGGGAGTGCTAGCTCACACTGCCCTGCTCTGGCACCTGACCAGGTCTCTTGGTCTCCCATTGCTGACAGCCTCTCCCACCATCTCCACCTCCACAGGCAGCTCTTAGAGGACCCTTGGCTGGCTATACAGTCCTTATCCTGGCTTTTCTCTGCTAAAACTTCCCTGAATTTCTTCTGGCTTGCAGACTGTTATCTGAAAGGGCATCTCAGCAGATTTGCTTGGGCCTTTGGGGGTTATACTTTCTAGCATTCTTCTACACCCTTGACTTTCTGTCCAAGATGTACACACACCATTGGGTGGCTAGAACATGGTGGGTTTACCCATAATCACTACCCTACTCCTGGAGCATGGACCTTTCTGAGCTTGAGGCACATGGCTCTCTCAGCCCGTCCTGAATGGCAGAGTCTGTGCTGAGGACCTTGCTTCTGTTGCTCTCTGAGTCCTTGCCAGATGTGGTTCTATGTATGCACCCCAACTGTGGATGTACCTGCCTTGCAGTTACTAGGACTTTATATTGGTGACATGATACAGCTATTTTTGATTTGCTTGGAATGCCTTTAAAGGGGAGTTTGACTCTATGACAACTGAGCAGCTATGAAAAAGAGGTGGTACCAACTCAGCTTCCTTTCCAAAGCTTCGGTTTCCTTTTTTGTTTCCAAGAAGTTGAGTGCATTAATCAGCTCTTGCTGCAGTAACAAACAATCTCAAATTTCAATATATCACAGCAGTGACGTTTGCCTCTTGCTGGGACTCTGTTCCAGGCTGTGGATTAGCTTCAGGACTTTTTGTCATCTGGACTGTGAGTATTCACATGTCTGTTCATTCTGGAATTCAGGCAAGAGGGGTAGGCCCTGCTGGACACATGCTGGTTTCTCCTGGCACAGGCTAAGGACAGGAACTGGTGGGAATGTGCGATGCCTCTCTACTTCTGGCCAGAAGTGGCATTTCCACTTCCCATTGGCTTGAGTAAGTCAAATGACTAAGTCAACAGGGTGAGGTTGTATGCTTTTCTTCTAGAGGAGGATGTGAATAGCTATGATGATTTTATAACTTATCTCATTGGCCTATGTACAAGGCAGAGCAATTGTATTTTGTTTTTGAGGCTTTTTCTTTTTCCTGGAATGGGCAGAAGTATATGTATCTGAGGTATAAACTGAAAGAGACTTTGTTAAGTTTGTTCTTGTACTTTCATAATTAATTCCATAAAGATATAAATACTGATTTCCTTTAACACCAGTATAAATCCAAATTTTATCTGCTTCTGATATCAAGCAGGACAAAACAGTAAGTCATTTAAAATTTTTGCTTAAAATAAAGAAATTCTTATAAAAAACTTTATTAGGGTTGATTTTTATCTAGTCTGTGACAATATTTTTGCTTAAAATGTTTCCCACTCTGCTTCCCTGTTTGTCAACACTCCAGGGGTTGAGAATATCATCTGTGTATTTATTTGGCAGAAACTGTTGTGAAAACACTTTCAAGAGAATGCCTGGCTCCTACTTAGCGGGAGAAGGAGGGAAATCTGTTCAGAGATCTGGTCATTAAGCACTGAGACCCCACTGTTCTCCTCTAGCACCCAGGCAGGGATGAAACCACAGCCTGACGTAATGGTCCACTCTCTTCTCCCACTGATCCCAGGTCCAAGAGTCTCAGGTCTCTGCATGCTATCATGTGTTATTCACTGTGCGTTTAGTAATGTTAACAAAACCAGAGCCCAGCAAAATAAAAAACACTCCATGAATTTGATTTCAATGGGAAAGCCCTCTTTTAGGAAGGGCAAATCACACAAGAAAATTGATGAACCCTTTAAGTAGTGAGTTTTTTTCATGCTCGCTGACCCCGGGGAATGATTTTTTTTTTTTTAAATGAAATTAGTTCCAGTTACAGTTTTATTAACCTAAAATCATGTTTGTTTGATAACCAATTTATGGAAACAAGAAGAACACACATTTGCCTTTTTTTAATGTTGTCTTACACATTTATAAAATAAAAATTTTTGTACGATCATACTCTGGATGGTCAGGAGGCATGAGGATGTACATGAACGTTCATACTACTCAAAGGGTTAACCTTCCCATCTTACTGAGGACCTAAGAAAGTCTATTAAATTAGTCATTCATAAAAGTATTGAATGAGTTCCTACTATGTGTTTAGCTCAGTGTTGACTGTGGTAGCCATACCAGAAATCACTGTACTAGATATAGAATATCAGGAATTGGGATACAAGGTGGCTTCAGGGGGCAAATGGCCTCTGCTTTTTCTGCTAGATTCTCTCACTCACGCGCTAGCTGTGTCCTGGGATGCTGACTGGCATGGGACACCAAGGCTCCCTTTCCCTCTGTTTGGATTGGTCAGCGGGAGGCACCAGCAGGCAATGGGGAGGGTGGAGGAGAGAGAGGCCAGCTGTTTGTCTTCAGCTCCCCCTGCCAGGTTGCTGTGGGTTGGCTGTGTCCATCCACTAAAGACCAGGCTTCTGCCAGGTGGCCCTGTCCACGTAGCCCCCCCCCCCCAAGAGTCAGGACAACCCAGGTCTCCTTTTGCCCTTTCAGGCAGAGTGTGGTGCCTCCAGAAGTGCACCGCTTCATGAAGACTTTACCTGCACCTGTGTATGGTGCAGTTTTCTTGTTTTGTTTAGTTTTTAATTAGGGACAGAATTTTGGAGAGGACAAAACAAAACAACCTCAATGACATCTACCTACTGGTTCTCAAGAACACAGCTGGCAAAGTGATCCATTCAGCCACTTTTGGATGAGCAGCTCTGGAGCCTGAGCACTGGAATGCCATATTCCAGCCACACACCAGGTCATGGCAGGTCTGCTGACCTCCAAGCTGCACTGCTCCCTTTTTAGAAGGCAAAGGAAGTTGACTACATTTTCTATGTATGACATCAGTCTTATGTTAGGTTTGGGATAATCCAAGAAGGTTAAGTATCTGCCTGGTTGTTTATGTTGGTAATGTTCCTTTAAAATATATTTTCCTCCTAGGATCTGAGGGAAGGGATAAGAGTGTTTAAATGTTCCTCAGTGCTTTTCCTAGTGACTTGGCCTCAGTGGGAATTACTTTGTCCCAATTTGAAGAAGCACAGCTCTTGTAGGAGTCTTCTAAATGCTTTTATTCACATAGTTAACTAGCTGGCTTGTCCAGCATTGCTCGGAAAATCCTTAAGTAGGTACATCCCTGAAGCTACTCTCCCACCTATATGCTAAATAGAGCTGTGCATGTGAGAAGCTCCCTCACTGATCAATAACTATTATTTGAATAACTGAGTTTGTACCTTTGGGTTTGAAGTCTTATTTGAAACTAGTTTTATTTTCTCTATTCACCGTGTCTTAACTTTGGATTCAGTTGTTCTGGAGACTGGCTCCCTATCTTTCTGAGGTTCTTTCTAATACCCCCAAAAGATATTTCTACTTTTCTAGAATCTGCATTTTAGGTCAGATAATTTCAAGTAGACTCTTCATGTGAACAGAATTTTAATTTTACCGATGTAGGTTATTATTCTTGCTCTGTGAACTTTCAGTTCTGAGCAAAGCTGGACTCCATATACCCAGTCCACTCTACTCTTGGTTTGTACTATTCTTAATACCCACCATCTGCTTCAATGGGTTCAACGTGGGAGACTACAAGTAGCAAAGCTCTTGTAGTTGGAGGCTCAGCAAAAGGCTAAGTTCTCCCCCCCACTCCTCCATATTGGCATTGAAGCTGTGTATTTGCTCTCATCCCATCCCCCCACTTCACTTGCTTGCTACAAGCAATTTACATGCCCTTCCTATCACCTTTTGTTTGTTCTGATATTGGTTGATTTCAGTTATGCAGGGTGGAGGGTTATGCCTTGGAGATATGTGACTTTGTATTGGAGACTTCCTTATTTGCATATGGCTATATAATAAAGCAAACCAAGGGGTGTTTTGCTTTGACTTGCCATCAGCTTGCAGAGGCCTGTTGATCCCTTCCTTTTTCTCTTATGTTTATTTTCTTCATTCCTCATTGTTATCCCTCAGGGATCTGGAATTACTAGCTGTGCTGGTTCGGGACAGTTCAAAGCAGCTAGTAAATGTCTGGCACCTTGCGTGCAAGATGCAGAGACAGAAAGAGGAAGAAGATGGCCCGTGCCCACTAGGAGCTCCTGGCTGGCCAGGATAACAGTTATGACAATGAAGTGACCACCCAGTGTGATTCAGCAGGTCTCCCAACTCACCACAATGGTTTTACCTCCTAGACTTTCTTTTTGCTGTTTTTCTCACCTTCTCCTTCCACCCCTGAAGCTATTCACATTTTCATGTTCTTTTGGGGCTCAGTTCCATCCCATCTGTCATTAAATGTGTGTTAACCACATGGGCTTCCTCTTCTCTGATTTCCTACAGGACCCCCAACTCAGCACATATATAATTGGCTTGAACAGAATATTTCACACTTGCAAGCTATGCTCTCCTTAGAGTCCTCCAAATGGTCCTGGACTGCAAAGAAAATGAAATCCAGCCTGACCTGTGGTGGTGCAGTGAATAAAGTGTCAACCTGGAATGCTGAGGTTGCTGGTTCAAAACTCTGGACTTGTCTGGTAAAAGCACAAATGGGAAGCTACTACGGGTTGATGCTTCCTGCTTTTCTCCCCCAACTCTCTCTTTCTCCCCTCTCTCTAAAATGAATAAGTAAAAATCTTAAAAAAAAAAAAAAGAAATCCAGATTCCTTACTTCCTTACCCTGGCCTCCCGGGCCCTGCACATCCTGGTGTCTACACCTCCGAGTTCCTCCCCTGCTGCCATCCCTCCAGCTTCAGCCACACTGATCTCCTTTTGGTTCTTGAAACACACTGAACTCTGTTATTTCAGGGACTTTGCACTTGTTTCTTCATCCTGGAATCTTCTTGATCTAGGTGTTGGCATGGCTTTCTCCTTCTCATCATTCTGGTCTCAGCAGAAACGTCACCTCTGTGGAGGGAGAGCTTCCTGTACCACCTGAGCTAAAAGTAGCCCTTGTCTTTTATTCTTCCCTCATGTTCTATCTTATCTATCTATCTATCTATCTATCTACCTATCTATCATCTGTCATCTATCTATCTATATATTTATCATCTATTTATCTATCTATCTACCTACCTTCTATATTTTTGAATGATTTATTTATATTTTCATTGTCTGTATCCTCTCTGTAGTCTCTAAACTCCTTGAAGAGAGGGATTTTGTTGTCTTGATTTTTGATGAATCCCCAGGCAATCAACAAATATTTGTAGAAAAGAAAGATTCCTTCATAAAGCTAAAAAAAAGTACTAGGCATAAAATATATCTTAATGAAAATATAATTTACAATACCAGTTTGAAATAATCCCTGCTATCTTGAGACACTTATTTCAATGTAACATGACTTTCTTTAACTACTGTTTGTGCATAAAATAAAAAAGCACAAAACTTTAGGAATAATTTGATCCAAGTCTCAGATTTCACAAATGAGAAAACTCTTTATTTTCATTGAATGCCTTTACAGATCCCTTTGGGAAACTAACTTGTCTATAAATAAGTCAATCTAATTAAAAATAAATTATCTCTATAGTTTTGATCCTTTTACATTTATTAAGTTGAGGAAGAAAATTAATAACCCACAATATTATAGTAGTAAAATTTTTAATATGAAATGATTAAAATGGAGGTAAGCTTAGACTTGTACTTTTTGGTGTACATGGAGACATTTCACGGAGCTCCTTGGACACCTCAGTTTTTAACCCAATCAGAGGAGTAAAAAACCTCCCACATCACAGACTTCTGACAGCCTAGAAATGTAACACATTTTTGAAAAATGAAGATCTGCTTTGCTCTCTGCATTTCTAGTGTCTGACTTTGACACTTGGATGGCTCTTACACAGAGTCTGTGAGCTGCAGGCCCTGGGGTGCACTCTGCATGCACAGCGCAGAGCATTCCTTCCTGGAGGCAGGTTCTTACTATCATCAGGCCTTCTCATTAGGGAATCTGAAAGCTAAGAGAGCATATTTTACTGCCAACAGCCCCCAGTCACAGGGGCATGCCAAATTTCATCTGAGGACTTTTCAATGAATTTCCAGACTTCAAGCTATTTGACTGAAAAGTGCTTTCTTCCAAGCTGTTGAGTTAAAATTATCCCAAATTGCAAGTTTTTAAATTCGAATGTATTTCTCACAGAGCACTGTAAGGTGCAACTCTTAATGCAAATATAAATATTTTTTAAAAATGGAATAATTTATCCATTATCACAAGAATTCAAAGAAATACCAAGTAAAAGGAGACATTTTCTCTTATTAACATGGCAAAGGTTAAAATATAAAAATACTCATTGCTGATGAGGGGGTAAAAGACACGATACTTTTGTACACTGATGGTGGAAGTATGAACTAACGTGTGTGTTTTTGGAAAGTAAGTCTTATGTTAAAATAATCAGGTGGAAAAAGTTTTTTCTCAAGGGCATCTACTACAGTTTTATTTATAGTGGTAAAAATTGGAGACAACCTAAGTCTTCAAAAATAAGGACAAAGTTTAAATGAATTATAAGCATCCAAAGAATAAAATAGAAAGCAAACATTAAATTATTGCTCTAATATAATATTTAAGGATATAAAAACTCAGGAGATAGTAAATTAAAGCTACTATAACTGTTAGGTTTGGGTTCAGGGCTTCTTTAAATCCAAACCCCCTATAAACTCAAATTCCCCACACCCAACCTCTGACTAGGGCAACTTCTTTATTAAGTATCTCCCTCATCCAACCTTAGATCCCTCCTCTTAAGCAACTACCCCCAACCAGGAAAGGTTTTGAGAAATGTCCTTGGGATAAGGCCATTGGGAGGGACCCGAGGGTTAGGAAAGGGAGACATTCTGTGACCAAAGGCAACAAAGCAAGATAAGCTAATCTGAGCATGTCCAGCTGCACCCAACCCCATGCTAGCAAATGCCTGCAGCAACCCCTATATCTAAAGCTCCCTCCCGCAGCTTGGGGGCTGACACACTTTGCTGGTCTCAGCCCACCTGCACCCAGGCATTTTTAAAATAAATTTTCCTTTTGAAACACACAAACCTTGTGTTTTTGGCTCAACCTGCAGTTTCTGCCTTTCATTCTGATGCTGGAACCCGGGAGATGTGTGCTGGAGACAAGATGAGGGTCTAACCCCAACCCTGGGAGAAGTGAGGTTTTACACCCAGGGAGCGGTAAGTGGGAGCAGCTCCTCCCAGCTTTACCCCTGGAGCCTGCCTCCCGTGCCTGTGGAGTTGAGGGACTAGTTCCCCCAACCCTTTGGCCGCACCTCCTGAACTCACTGAGAAGGGAAACTCCCTTTCCCTGCCTGAAGAAGAACTAAGAACCGGACACTGGGATTCACTACCGCCCTCTCATTTTGCCTCTCCACATTCACACTGGTGAACAATCATTTTTGGGTGAGTGAATCTAGTGGCTCTATAACTGGGAACTTTCCCAATTCTTCCTGCAGCTCTGTTCTCATCCCACCATCCAGAATGGTCCATTCAAATCTGAAAATCCAATGTTTGTCAGGAGGGCTTCCCTGCATTTGCCTCTGGCTGGACTGGCCTATGAGGACGGCTGAAAAGCAGCCAGCCTCCAGTTCTGGTGAGCCTAAGACAGCAGGGATACCTGCCTTGTCTTAAAGCTCATCCTACTGTTCAGGACGGTCCGACCCCTCCTTGTAGACTGCTAGATGCTCACCCACCACATCATGGGGAACTCTCAATCCACCATCACCAAGACAACCCCTTTGGGTTGCCTCCAAAAAAACAAAAACAAAAACAGCTCCGAACACTCGGTCTTACACCAGACCTCAGGCTGTCAGCAAAACAAACAGTGGTCCAAAGTCCCCCATGCCCAGGCCTTCTTTGCACTCAGATCACAACCCTTTCACTGTGACTCCTGCTCTCCTCCCCAAATTTTCCTGATTGGGAGATAAATTTCATCTCCCAGTCAACACCTGACATTAGGAGCAAGCTGCAGAATCTGAAAGATGGCCCTCAAACTCCCCACTGAGACCTTTTAAATCTCACCTTCAAGGTCTTTAACAATAGGGATGAAGAAACCTCAAAGCAAATGCTAGCCTCTGCCATCAAGGGCCTGCAGACAGGGTGGATTTAACGGCGAGCCCTGACTTCTGAAGGGCTCCACAAAACCCCAACTTTACACTTTTTTCTAAAGACACCAAGGTTGGTTCCATATGTGCAATTTTAACATTAATAGTACATATATTTTTTTATTTATTTAAAAATATGGTTAACATGTATTTTTATTTTTCTTGTGTCTCTCTTTTTTTTAAGGGGCCCAATATTTTTTTCTGCGCCGGGGGCCTCAACCGACCTTAATCTGCCTCTGCTCGCATACCCAACCTCAGAGCACTAAGGGCAGTCTAAAAAGCAAAAATCATCCTATTAACACCCCACCGGGTATTGCTTTAAGTACAGCAATGAAGCCAGCTCCCAAGCCTTCCCCCTTTGTGGTGGGCCCATAGGAAGTCAGACTGCAATTGACCCTCTCTAGGTAAGACCCTTCCCAGGCTGGCTGGCCCCTCCCTTCCAGAGCTGATGGGCCTGGCCACTGAAGACTGAAGGTGCCTGAAGACAGATGCCCCATGATCATCACATCTTCTGAGCCTCGGGCAAACTTGATGATGGAAGGCAGGCCAATTTCTTTCCTTATAAATACCAGGGCAACCTACTCTGCCTTACTAGATAGAGTACAAAGGTCCCCTCCGATAGTCTGCAGTCTCTGTTGTGGGATTGATGGCCAAATTTCCTAGCCCATGTCGATGACACTTGTTACAGTTATATAATGTTATAGCAATTAAATATATAGAAATACAGTGGTACCTTGAGATATGAACAGACCAACATATGCCTTTTTTAAGATATGAGCTGTGACTCGGTCCATATTTTTGTTTGAGATCCGAGCAAAATTCTGAGATACGAGTTGTGATTCGGGAAGCTGCCGCTAGTTGGCGTGTTGATGCACGGGTCCAGTATCGGCAGTTTGATGTACGAGTTAACTGACTTACAGCTTGGTTACAGAACGAATTAAATTTGTATCTCAAGGTACCACTGTATAGGAAAATATGGAAGCTATATAGAAGTTAAGATATAATATTAAAAGCAATTAAGGAAAATGAATAACTATGATGTCTGGATGGGAAGTGATCTAGTGTGTGCAGACAAGATAGGCAGACTGCTTTTCGAGCAGGCCCTAGTCAGTGTGTGTAAGTTAAATATAGATAAGAAGTGGCTTGATGTCATAACTCTATATGTTAACATAAACAGGAAACTTCGCTAAGAACACCTTAAAGGTGGCTTGATGTGACATTTTGGTAGATTAACATAAAAAGGGCTCCCTTCAGAGGAACTCCCCAAAAGGTGGTTTGATGTGATAATCCTGCAGATTGACACCTGTTAAAAGGAACAGGCCAGAAAAGGTACCAAAGCTAAGGGTTCCCTTGCTGAGGTAGTCGCCCAGACTCCAACGTTGAACATGGACTGTCTCCATGCTGCTCTGGCCAAGAACAGCCAAAGAGAGCATGTCAGCAGGGCCCCCTTAAGCTGTACCCAGGCATGCCATAGGACTTGTGAGTAATAAACTGCCTCTGTGGTTCTTGCAACCACCTTGTGTGTCGGTTGTATCTTTCCTCTGGTGGCAGCTGATCTCAGTACCAGTAAGTAGAATCCTTATAGTCGCTTCAAGAGTAGTCTCGAAGAGGCTGCCAGCCTGCTGTTAAGTGGGAGTGTCCCACTGTGTGAGGAAGTCGAATCAGGGATGACTGATCAACATAGAGCACAGGTTCTACTGGGACAACACTCCTACAAGGCACACTAGGATCCCTCACTTTTATACATGCCTTTTTACTTCTCCCCTCCTGTCCCAACCCATTGCTGGGCTGAGATTCTCCCTCAAAATTAAATACCACCCTTACTTTTCATAACCTCCATAATCCTTTTAACCCCCTTGATGTGGCTCAAGCTTCCCTCCTACTTTTCCTACAAAGCTTAAAGGAAAAAGATCTCACTCCCCACCTCCTTTCCAGACAGTAAAACTCAGAAAAAAAGGAAAGAAAATAAAAAAAATTGTTCTAAAAGCTGGTTATTTCTGAATGAATAAGAACATTTATGAAAGTTGCAGAAGGTTTGTGCAAAGGGAAGAAATAAAAGGGAGAGGAACGGAGAAAGTAAACAAAGGTGAAAAAAAGGACATACATATTACAAAAAAAGGAACATCAGAAGGAAAATTCTAAACCTGGCCTTTAAAGTCTACAATAATCGGGAGGAGGAACTGAGACTAGTCCAAAGCTATGCCTTACAGATGTTTGCCAGGGCGTCTCCCAGACCTTAAAACAACAAAAAGGCTCCCCCAATCCCAGCAAGGATCTTCCGACCCTTACCCAGGTGCTTGCTTTAAGAGCAGACAGGAGGCACACTGGAACTGCTCGTCTCCCGTTGCCAGCCCACAGTCAGACCCTGCCCTCGCTGTGGTTGTGGGGGCCATTGGAAGCCAGACTGCCCATGAGACCTTCAGGGCACAGGGCATCCCTGGTCTCTCCTCAGCACTTCTTGGCATCCTTGGGGAAAGAAGGAGACTAACAGGGCCTGGCTTTGCCACAGGACTCCACCTCCACCATCTGAATGGCAAGGCCTTGGGTAATTCTATAGGTCACTGGTAAGGCCATTTCTTTCCTATTAGATATGAGAGTGACTTATCTGGCCCTCTTTAAATTTTCAGGACTACTGTTTCCTTCCTTCATCTTGATTATTGGGGTCCATGATATTCCCACCAACCCGCTGATCACCCCCTTCTCTATTGTCTAGAAAATCACCCCTTTACATCTTCCTTCCTAATTATTCCCAGCTGACCAACCCCCATCCTAGGATGAGATAAGAGGAAAAAAACTCTCACTTTTGGACAACCAACAACAGTTCTTTCCTCCCACAATCTTTCTGACTTACTATCTCACAAAACTACACAAACTCTCCCTCCTTCCTGAATTTAAGCCTTTCCCTCCACCAAACTATCAAGGCCACATCCCTCTTCTTCCAAGTCACATCCCAACAAGATGAACTGGTAGTTCTCACCAGGGCACTCACTCTAGCCCAAGGATGTGAAATTAACATATACACAGACTCCAGATGCACCTTTAACATTATACACTCACATGACAGTTTAAAAATGCTCATTCCTAACTTCCCACCCCCAATAAAAGACTCCATTGCTTTATGCACTCTCCTACTAACTCCAGCCCCCTTATGCTTCACCAGAACACCAGGGAACACTTCAGTTGGTCATCTGCCAAAAACAGCATGCAACATCACTGTCACTCTACAGTTTCCAACCACACATTAGTCTCAACAAATAGACTGTCAGGTGCCTCCTGAGACAGATGGCTGCTTTCTCCAACCAGTCCGGTTCTCCTCGTTTCCCACATTACATGCCTCTTCTTTTACTTGCTCTTATCCCTTTCGCTCCCTTTTCCTTGGATCACCTCCCACTCCAATGTTTTCTTTCATTTGTACTGCACCTGACACAACTACTCATCTCTCTCTCCTTATGGAGGCTGCAATAGCATCTACATTATCAATCTGGGCAGCAGAACCCCAAGGAAAGAACACCCTCTGTCCTCTTTCTTACCTCTTCTCAATTCATCTGCCTCCCTGTGTAACACAACAGGGGATATTCTTCCTCTGTAGGTGAGGATGCCTACCCTTGCCTTCCTACTAACTGGACAAGAACCTGTACTTTAACATACTTTCCTCCCAATGTTGATATAACCCCAACAACCAGTCTCTACCCATTTCAGTGATCCAGCAACTTTAGCACAGGAGGACAGTACAGCTCATCCCTCTCTCAGTAACTCTCAGCACAACTTTGGGGGTTGGGACAGGTATAGGAGGACTAACAACAGCTCTATGATACTTCAAAACCCTGTCAGAGGATCTAAAGAGAGCCTAGATAATATTGCAGAAAGCTTAGTAAATTTACAAGACCAAATAGATTCCCTCACAGCCACTGCCTTACAAAACAGGTGAGGATTAGATCTCCCCAGAGCCAAAAAACAAAGGGGGATTTTGCCTCTTCCTAGAAGAATGCTGCTTCTATGTCAATCAGGCTTAGTTCCAGATGCGACTTATTAGCTAATTTAAAAAGCCACTAAGCTAAGAGAATGTCAGTCTAACACCTAGGATGCTCGGTTAAACAAGATTAATTGGTATGCATGGCTACTCCCCTTCATAAGTCCTACAACCCTCCTTATCCTTGCTTTAATTTTCAAATCTTGTCTTGTACACCTCCTTTCTTCCTTTCTCCGGGACCGACTTAGGATATTTACAAACCAAACTGGAAAAATTGTTACTTCAAGTTACCTCATCATCACTTCATGCCACCTAAGCCAAACCCCAGAATATCACTATCAACAACCAGCTAACTCCCATTCATCTCCTTCCACATAACTACTTCACCGACTCTAACCAGAAGGCAGTAGCTACGGAAGAAGAGACCTTTGCCCCCTTTCCTTAAACAACAGAAGGCTAGAATGTCAGGTTTGGGTCCAGGGCTTCTTTAAATCCAAATCCCTTTAAAGTCAAAACCCCCTCACCCAGCCTCTGACTAGGGCAACTTCCTCATTAAGCATCTCCCTGGGAAAGGAAGACAGACTGTGACTAAAGGCAACAAACGAAGATATGTTAATCTGAACATGTCCAGCTGCACCCAACCTCATGCAGCAAATGCCTGCAGCAACCCCTCTATCTAACACCCCTTCCTGACACCCTTTCTTTGTCTCAGCCAGCCTGCACTTAGGCATTTTAAAAATAAATTAAAATTTCCTTTTGAAACACACTAGCCTCGTGTTTTTAGTTTGGACCACGGTTTTCTGCCTTTCAATAACATTAAAGACTATAGAATTGTGTATAAGGTATGATCCAATTTCATTCATGAGCTAAATATTAAAAGTATGGATCTATGTATGGTGGGATTTGGAATGCTTTCTATTTTTATCTTTTATGTGACCAACATGTAGTCCTTTAAAATCAGACAAAAATCTTTTTCAAAACAAAACACAGAAGATACCAGAGTAATGAGCAGGTGCTTGTTTATGTCCAGGAAAAGGTGTCCTTGGTTTTTGTATTTGCACTTCTATGCATCTCTACTATGGCAAACTGTTTTAGGATTTGTTCCCCACATGGAATGGGATTAGATTAGCCAATGCTATTATTATCATTCCATTCACTTTGAAGATAAAATTTTCAGACCAAAAGAAAGCTCTAATTTGGTTATGAAATCAACCTTCCACGACAGACTCAAATGACCAGAAGCCTGGATGTAGCATTCTTCTGGTTGCCACAGAAGCTCAGGCCAACATTCCTACTAGGAAGATAAAACCTGCCCCTAAAGGAAATACCTCAGTCCTATGACCCTGGCTTGTCTTAGCTTGGTTTTCTTTCATTCCACTTTGACCATCCGCCAGACAACTAATTCTGGTAATTTCATGGACTGTCCTAAAAATTCTGATTATTCTTAACAGTTTCATCTTACAAAACAAATAAAAACACCCCTCCTCCCATAAGTGCCACGCCCTCCTTAGGCATTGCCATGTGTAGCTGTGTCTCCTGGTTGTCTCCAGTTCTTTGTAAATGTCAGCTATCAGCTCTATCTGTTAGGTCTTCCATCTTCCTTGCTACCAAAATTCTTCTGCTGAGGTCATCAATGGTTTCCATGTTGCTGAATCCAATGAGTGCATTTAGCCCTTATTTCCCTCACTTGCCCTGTCAGAGACGGTCAACACAGTCACTCAAGTCCTCCTTCTCAGAATACTCTCATTCTTCTCAAAGCAGCGAGAGCCATGGGATTTGTGTGTGTCATGTGCAAGCCACACGGCACTCTCTTATCATTCTTTTAGGATTAAGCTATTGTGAGTTTTGTCTTTTTAAGTATAATGAAAATTTTAAAGGAATAATACATCCTTCAGAAGATCCTCACTGCTGCTACATTTTTAGTTCTTAATATAGTGTCTACTATTAACTGGAATCACAGTGATATTTAGATATGACCATGTGTTAGTGAGTCAACATCAATAAGCCGTTAAACTATGATGCCTGAGGTCTTTGCTGAAAGACTAGTCTAAACGGGTCTCTAGTTCAACATGAAAAAAAAAAAAAGAATCTTCTTGAAAATATAAACAAGAATACAAATATTCCTAAGGTAGAGGGTCAGATGGTTTATAAACTTTCAGGTCCATCTGGACTGCTGGTCATCTTTGCACTATGGCCCATGCTTGGAGCTGACCTGTCTGAGACTGTTGCTCTCTCTGCCACCTGAAGCTCAGGGTGGGAGTGCAAAGTCCCCTTGCCAAGAAAGGCTGGCAGCCCTTCCCTGGTTCCTTTGACCTTTTCCTTTCCCCAAGAAGACACACAGCCCAGATCGGACCTATTTTTTATACCCTCTCCAGAAGAGATAGCCATGATGCCTGATGTGTATCGGCCCAAGAAGAGCTCATGTCACTATGTTGTACATCAAGGAGAGCCATGAGCTCATGGATCTCTGTCTGTAAGAAGCACAATCTCTCTAGAACCAAGTGGGATGGGAAAGGGGATGAGCCAAATTGCATTTCATATTCTGACAACTGATGGGCATTCCAACAAATGAGCCTCTGTGCTCAGAGCCTGGGATTGAGCATGCTTTAATTGGGTCTGTCCGTCATAGGCAAGTGCTGACAGGGTGGGTCCTTCCTGCTTATCATTGGAGTCTGACCAGGACCCCCATTCCATTCGGTTACTGAGAAATCTCCGAAGAAAAAGGCGTGAACTCCCTTTGAGGAACGTCACAGGATTGAAACAGTCAGTTCCCTATTATTTTGAACTCTCAGTTTCATTGTTGCAAGTAGATAATGGATAAAATAGACTAAAAGAGACTCTTATTATGAGACTAAAAACTAAGCTGTTAAATGGTTATATGTCTAAAATGCAAATCATAGTGCTGAAAAAAGAGTGTTTCCCTCTCTGTCTTCTGTGTTTGCACATCTGAGGTAGAAATAGTTTCTCATGCTCTCCTGTGTTCCAGATGCTGCCTATGTCTTATCTTGGGTCACCGTCACCAAAAAATTGCACTACTTACATGATGCTTACTATATACCAGGCCCAATTTTAACTGATTTATATATGTTATTCTTACAATAACCTTATGAGGGAGATATTATTTTTAACCACTTCCAAATTAAAGATGAGGAAAATGGAGTATAGAATAGTTAAAGCCTTTGTTCATAGTGACACAGCTACTAACTGGCAGAGCTGGGATTTGAACTCAGGCAGTGTAGCTCCAGAGCAGTCCTGTCCAGCAGAGCTATCTGTGATGATGAAACATTCTTCTGCTGTCCAGTATGATAGCCATAATCACCTGAGCACTTGAAATGGGGCTAGTGCAACGGAAGAACCAAATTTTAAATTTTATTTAATTTTAATGAATTTAAATTTAGGTAGCACCATCTGGTTAGCAGCTAGTATACCAGACAACATAGCTGCTGAGTCTGTTCATTCATGTTCACATTAGCTAATATTATTATTACAGAAAAACATACAGGTTAGAACAAAGAAGGTAGACCTTTGGTAAACAACAACTCATTTATAGTTTGGGAAACTGTCACTTTTTCTTAATAACTTCCAAAATAACATCAGAACGGTGGCGGTACCTTTATCTAAGAGGTCGCTCCCTGTCAGAGAAGTTGGGGGTTGTATCCAAGACTCTGAAACTAGAATGTGGACATGGCAGTACGTCAGGCTCTAAAGCCACATGCTCTGGTCATCAGAGATGCACGCAGTCCTGCCCCGCCCCTTCTCCCCACCAATCCACTCTCCTGGCTCTTCATCCCAACAGGATAGGAAAGCCTATCTCTCTTCCTTCACCCTTATCAAAGTCTCCTTTTCCTTTCCTCTATTATTAATGCAGTAACAGTAGAACGGCCCTTTGTGACAGAACATCATGCTACATGTGTAGGGGAAGAGGTGTGGTCCCCTAGAGCTGAACTGACCAAACTGGAACAGCTTAACTTAGTAGTGGGTGGTGTACTCATTCTTAACTTCTGAAGAATGTTCTTTTTTGTCTCTCTTGGTTATTCTTTCCTCCAATATACCACAATTTTCCACCTTTGGGAATGAAATACAAGCCTCATAATTAAAAAAGCCATTGGTTAAAAGTACTAAAGTTTTATGTACTTCAAGTTCTGTTATTTAATTTGAAATTCTCCCAGCTGTTTCCTACCCCACTACTGAAAAAACTTCTTTCGTTCATGTTCACATTAGCTAATATTATTATTAAAGAAAAACATACACACTCATTTATAGTTTGGGAAACTGTCACTTTTTCTTAAACATGGTTTTTGATTAAACCGACTTTATATTAACCCATGGTGAGCCGAGCACAGTGTCCTGTTCCTAATAACCTCTCAACAACTATTAACATTTAATTGGTTTGCCTTCCTCTACCTTCCTTTAGTGACTTAAGACTTACCTGAATAGGAAATCTCACTTTAACCAGCAGGCACGAACAAAGAAGGTAGACAACACCAAAAAGCCAAGTTCAAATCCTGGTGCAGCCAGGCTTGAAGCACCCAGGCAATCCTGTTTTGGCATTAGAAGAGAACAGCTGTTCCTTGGTCAGACAGCAGCCTGTCCTTCTGATCACAGAATACTATCACGGTCCTATCTGGAGATGAAGACTCACCAGCTCCTAGACAGCAAATAATGATGGTTTTACTTCTTTTTTAATTTGGATGCCTTTTATTTCTTCTTCTTGTCTGATTGCTGTGGCTAGACCTCCATAACCTTCTTGGAGCTACAGGTGATCCAGAATTTGTGGCTGTCTCTGCTGAGCCCTGATGCTGTTGTAAATATCAGCTGCACGCCTAGGCTGGCTTTTATCTACTCTCGGCCAGTGTGTGTGACCTCTCTATTCCTGAAGTGTGGTCTTTCCGCCAGCCCCCTGCCTCCTCCTCCTCCTCCCCCTCCTTCTCGGGCATTGGCATGGGCTCGTGGTCTGCAGCTTGGGCTGCTCCGCGGGTGTGGGGGACTCCACGCCTTGCTGGGCTCTGCCCCCCTTGGGCGTGAGGGAGGCCTTTTCAGATCTGCCCCTTGCCTTCCCTGCGTGGGTTGCCAGGCTACCCCCCTCCCCCCCGCGCGTGCGCCTGCGCTTGGCAAGTGGGACACCTAACCCTGCAGGGTTTCACCTATCGGGTGCCTCCCTGGGATCCACCCTGTCCACCGTGTGGGTCAAGCGCTGCAACAGCCTCTGCAGCTGGGCCCTCCAGCCCTTTGGAGGATGCTCAGCAGGTTGGAGGGGCCCTGTAGCCCAGACCTCAGCACTCAAAACCTGTGTCTCTGATGCGCCCCCTGCTTCTAAGTGACTCTCTGCACTGACTGGAGCAGGAGAGCCTCTGGTGAGCAGGGTAATTGCTTCTCTTTGCTGGCTTGGTTCTCCCAAGAAGAATGTCCACTTTAGGTTTGGGGAGTGACCCAGTACAGGGGTCAGGGTGGCTGTCCCCCACAGTCTCTCCCTGTGCCCCCAAGACTACACTCTCCTCTCACAACTCCAGTCCTTCCTGTGCTTCCTGCTCCCAGAGCTCTGGGTAAGTGGCTGTGAGCGAGGTTTTCTGGGTGGTCTCTTTAAGATGGAGCCTGGGTCTGAGAGTTCTGTCTCCCTCTCACAAACAGTAACCTGGCTCTTCTTTCAGCTAAGTACTGACCAAATGCCTCCTCTAGTCTCTGGGGCTCCAGGCTGGGGTTCTGATCCTGTGGCTGAAGGCCCACAACTCTCGGGGCAACCCACTCTGCTGTGAGAGACCCTCCAGGTTGCCTCTCACTCCTGGGAGTTTGGGCAGCCCTTTCCGCATTTCTTCCAGCTCAGTGTGATTTTTTGATGATGCTTGGTTATAGATTCCTCTTAGTTTAGTCCAAAGTTGGTTTTTCAAGATGATTATTCCTAAACTAAGTTGTAATCCACTTTGGTTCTGGGAGGTGGGAGTTGTAACGTCCGCCTTCTCTGTCATCATTTTCACTCATCCTCACTTTCTTGATGGTATCATTTATAAGCAAAAGTGTTTAGATTTAATGTAGTTTAGCTTATCTATTATTTTATTTTGTTGCTTATGCTTTTGGTGGATATTTAAGAAACTTGCTTAATCCAAGGTTACAAAGATTTACCTTATGGTTTCTTACATTTAGGTCTTTGATCCATTCTGAGTTAATTTTTGTATATGATATGGATGAGTCCAACTTCATTCTTTTGAAGGTGGGTATTGAGTTGCCTCCACACCATTTGTTGAAGACTATTCTTTCCTCATTTAATTATCTCAGCATTTTTGTCAAAATCTATTGCTCATAAATGTAAGGGTTTATTTCTGGCCTCTTGACTCTTTCTCATGTCCCCACTGCATCATTATTAGCTCCTGTCAACTGAATGCCAATGTGCCTACCAATTACAATAGCTCATAAATACCTAGAACACTCCTCAGGAGGCAATGCCCTTGTTGACAGCCATTTCTTTAAAGTTACATTCTGTACCCTTCAACCTATTTCTTTCCCTGCCTCCTCCATTCCATCTCCCACATGGAGATGTATGTGTCTTTCCAGGTTATTACTTGCTTGAAAGCTGTAATGTGTGCCCAGCTCCACCTCATTGCTAAATGCACTGTTGGGACACTGTTGAGGTCAGTGAATTTTGGTTGAATGAATGAATCCTCAGTACTGTCATGAGTTCTTCCTGAGGTAATTGTTCTAGTTCTTTGGAGACATTGATTAGCCTTGCAGCTCATAAAGATTTTTGAACACTTATCTAAGTAATATACATATCTGTCATTTTTAAAGGAGATAGATGGGTCTGTATGTATAATTCCAGGGAATAAGAAAGGAAGCTTCCAGTTCTAAACACCATCATCCTCATCACTATCATCATCAATAACAGAAAGTCTTCTAAACACTAAAAATTCTCTACTGAGGCAAAACCTTTTCGTTTCATAAGAAAAGAGGCAGTTTGAAGCCCAAGTGCCCATGTGAGATATTTAAAGACAGTGGAAATGTTTGATGGAAAATAGCAGAGTCTATGGAGAGATGAGATGGCCTGGGTGCCGAAGAGCCATAGTGCAGGGGTACCTAAGAAGAGGACAGTTGGGAGAATATGCTCGCCTAAGTGGCAGCTGCTGTGTTTAAGTGACTTGGTTGCAAACATCACTGGAATTAACCTCAGACACCAATCCTCCTGTTAAAGCTCTGGTGCCCAAGCCACTGTTAAAAAGCTCTTTTTGGGGGGCTTGATTTGACATTTTGAAAATACTTATTTTCTTTCTCCAAAATTAATGTACATTGATTTTAAATCTTAAATATAGTTAAATAAAAAAGAAACAATATCCATCACCATATATTCCACTCCTTATAGATGGCACTGTGAGGTATACTCTTCTAGTAACTCTGCAGTATATAACCCTTCCTCAGTTTCATTCTGATAGTTAGTCTTTGGGGGAAACTGCAAATTTCAGAATAAAGAACAAAGCGAGCACAAGAAGAGGGTAAATGAGGAATGTGATGAGTTGACCAGCTCTTCTCCTTCCCGGGACTGTGCTGGGTATGGCTAGCAGTAATAAAGGTATTGATTCTATTACATCTTGCACTGCACACTGTGACGTCAGTAATGCAATTAAGCATGACAAGAATGAAATTAACCAAGAGTCAGATGGCAGCTCCTGGATTTTTAAGCTAAGGAGAAATGGATTTTGTCAAGGTTCAACATTTTATCCTCTATGTCTGTGTTTCATTTATTCAGAATGAAGTCCATGGGACCATGTTGAGACCTCACCCTAAATTGATAGTCAGCATTTCCTTCCCCCGACTGGAGGCTTTACCCTCAGCTCTGCAAAGGGCCAGCACTGAGTCTGTGCAACATCTAGGATACGACTCCCATCCTTTCTTCCCACAGCATCCACCCACTTCAGCCCTCATGGGTCACAGCTGCCCTAAGCACTCTGACAGCCCATCAGCCTCTTCTTTCAGTTCCTCCCTCCCCATCCCATGGTGGATACTGCTCTTAAAGCCAAGCCCTGGGCATTAGCTCTTTGCTCAGGAACCTTCAATAGTTCCCTGATGCAAAAGGAGTAAAGTTCTCACTCTTACAGCTTACTGCTCGTCTACCTTCCCAGCCACAGAGTCCGTTGCTCGTGGATGGCTCCAGGGAAAGGAATCTCTGAAGAGGCTGCCAGGCACTTCGAAAAATATTGTGTTTCCTTAGCTAATTAAGAAAGCTATACTTTCATCATGCTCAATGTAGACAATTTGGAAAATCTACAGAGTATAAAGGAGAAAAATATAATTACCCATATCGCACTGCCTATAATTAGCCACTGTCACTAACATTTTGGTGTAAAATGGTCCAAAATTATGGTCAAACTGTACATAAAATATTATATTCTGTTGTTTCTACTTATTATGTTATGGAAACTTGCTCAGATCACTAAAATAGTCTTATAAAATATGATTTGAATGGTTATTCAATGTTCCATTATACAGTTGTGCCACAAATGACATAATCATCCAACTATTGCTGGCATTGTTAGGCATTTAGGTTTCTATCAAGTTTTGGCTATTATAAATGAACTTGCTTGCACATAAATCTTTAACCACATTTTTGATGTTTGTTTAGAAGAAATTCTTAGAAGATTACACCATATAACTCATCTGTCTATTATTTTAATAATTAGAGTATTTGTTTTATCTCCCCTGCCAAATGTGGGCCTATCCTGTGTAAACTGGCAGAAAGTTCTGCCCATGATGGGTGCTCTACAAATGATGGTTGAATTAAAAGACAATTCACCTTTCTGTGTCACAATTTCCTTCAGCAGTTACCTTCATTTGTAAAATAAAGATGTTAAATTATATTACATTTCAGACATGACATTCTGTGGTTTTTATACTTTCAGAATTGAGCTAATAGCATATCTAAGATACAATCTTCATGAACAGTTGTTATCACAGCCCATTTCTTGCATAGGTCTCCGATTTCCCATAAGTCTCAGGATGGCCTGGGGCCTAACATGGCAAGTTGGGAAGTCCATGGGGTTTGCATTCTCTCAGCCCTGGCTTCAGTTTCTCCTCTGTGTGACCTTGCACACAAGATCTCAGCATCTCCAGACTTCAAGTCTTCTCTAAACACTATTAATCACACCTACTTTGCAGGTTGATGGGAGGACTGAATTGAATAATGTATGTAATCTTTATAATAGTGGATTTTAATTGTCATAGCTATTATTGTAAAACACATTTCAATAACTCACTTAGGCCTCCTGTGCCCTGGATGGTGACAAAGAAATTTGATCATACCAGGGCTATTCTTCAAGGAAGGCATTGATCCTCTTTTTCAACATCAGCACAGTGAATAGTGAATTAAACCTATTTTCTGCAAGTTTATTATTATTTATTTTTATTTTTTTTGTATTTTTCCAAAGCTGGAAACGGGGAGAGACAGTCAGACAGACTCCCGCATACACCCAACCGGGATCCACCCGGCATGCCCACCAGGGGCGACGCTCTGCCCACCAGGGGGCGATGCTCTGCCCCTCCGGGGCGTCGCTCTGCCACAACCAGAGCCACTCCAGTGCCTGGGGCAGAGGCCAAGGAGCCATCCCCAGCACCCGGGCCATCTTTGCTCCAATGGAGCCTCGGCTGCGGGAGGGGAAGAGAGAGACAGAGAGGAAGGAGGGGGGGGTGGAGAAGCAAATGGGCGCTTCTCCTATGTGCCCTGGCCGAGAATCGAACCCGGGTCCCCCGTACGCCAGGCCGACGCTCCACCGCTGAGCCAACCAGTCAGGGCCTGCAAGTTTATTTTTAATAGCAGAATCTAGACACAGAGCCTATTTAGGCATTCCTCAGAAAATTGAAAGGAAATAGGTATTGATTTTACCCCATCATGGACAGACACAGACACACAAAGGGAAGTCAATTTGATTTTTCAGATAAATTATTTTCAGATCAACATTATAGTCACTGAAACAGAGCCTACCAGGCTCTCTCCCACTCCCATGACCTTTGCAACAAAAGTAAAGTTAAAACCACTGATGTACTAAGGAGAAAAAACAAGAGGAGGACACCTGAAGTGCCCAGAAGAATAAATGAAATAAGAACTTCATTTAAGAAATAGTGTTCTTTGGGCTTTTCTGGGCTCTCAAAGGATTCCTTTTTTTTCATTCATCTCTCAGCCCTAATCAGTCAGCTAGGTGGATCAGGCTTTCTGTGGGTTCTGGCTGCCTGCTCTTTTCAATGGTTTCCAGATAGATTATGGGGAGATAAACTGGTTGGTCCCCTTACTGGGTGTAGGCCATCCAAGACTTTCTAATGAGATGTGTTTTGAGGGTTCAATGTTGAGCTTATCCTTTGGAATGTGGAGCCCACTCTCCCAGAAACTACTTAAGAATGGGCTGTTCTACTGCTCCGTGAGCCTGATACACAGGAACAGTGTGAGGAAAGGTGAGAGTGGGGGAAGAGATGCAGGTGTCTCATCAACAGGGCAGAGAGGCTGAGCTTGGTCCAGCAAAGGAGAAAAGTGTGGCCGAGGAGGGCTGGGCCCAGGTGGGAAGGAACACAAGTGTTTGTTACCTGGGCATTGCCTGGTCCTTACTGTGTGTATCTCAGAGAAAAGGCACAGCTGTGCTCTCTAGAGCCACTGGCCCACCATGAAAGCTGGACCGTCCACTAGTGGGCAGGAGGGACCAGGTTGACCAGCACTTCAAAAGTGGACGGTTTTTATAAAAAGGTTCGCCATCACGGCTCTAGAGGGATCAACTCCTTTCTGAGTTGGCATTCCCTTTGTGCGAGCCTCCTGCTAGTTGCTGGGCCCTAAGGATCATTCTGAGCAGCTGGATTGAGGATTTGGGGGTCTTCAACATGAATCTGTATGTTAACAAACTGATAAAGAGATTTTGGGGAAAAAAGTCAAAATGGCTTGGATTAACACATTTTATGTTTCTAAATATAAAGTGTATACTTAGGGACATTCCTGTTTTAAAGCCTGCCTCTACCACTTACTGGTTGTGTGATCCTGGGAAAGTTACCAGCAGTTCAAGCTTTCTCATGTGTAAACTGGGGCTAATAACCGCACCTATCTTACATGGTTGTTACGAGCAATCATATAAAAATAACGTTTGTAAGCACTTAAATCACAGTTCGAGCACCTTAGAAGTGCTAAAGAAATAAACCTAGACAAACCCACAGACAAACCATTTTATTATTTAAAATGTTATGGCTTCAAGCCAGGTAATTTTCAATTTGCCTTCATTTGTCCCTGAGTTATGTAATTCCATATTGATTTCAGGAATAGTACATCTAGAGTTGGCTAATTTTGTTACCTAGAGAAGTTCAAACCATTTATCAAACTTTTAGCAAGTGCTGATCATGTGTCAGGCACTCGGCTGGTCCTGGGGCAGGAGATGAAGGGATCTCAAATTCATTTTCTCTTAGTTGATGTAATGGAAATACAATTAGATTGGGGGATGTGCAACAGAAGAAGCTAGTATGACCTAGTGGATAATACGGAGATCTGGCCTCTGAGTACCTCTGTTCAAGTCCCATTCTGTCACTGACCAACTATATGATCTTATAACTTGAGCTCCCTACATTTGTTTATAATTTTTTTTTTTTGTAAAGCGAGGGTAATACTGACATGTTCCTTAAAAGGATGATTTTCAGAATTTAAATGAAATGTTCCATAGAACTTGCTTAGCAAATGCAGGTTTATAGTATCAGTCACTTACTGTTTATTGCCATTTATTGAAAAACAAAAGCCCTGAATTCTAGTCCTCCATTATTCACTAAATAGTTTTATAATCTTGGGCAAGACGCATGCTTCTGAATCGAAAGGGAAAGAAGGTTATCAGCCTCTTATGGGTGTATCATTGGTGGATATTCTCCCATTCAGTAGGCTGTCTTTCTGTTTTGTTAAAGATTTCCTTTACCGTGCAGAAGCTTTTTGGTTTAATGAAATACCCTTTGTTTACTTTTGCTTTTGTTTTCCTTGCTCAAGGAGACATATCCAAAATGATATTCCTCATATTGATGTCAAATAATTTACTACTTATGTTTTCTTCTAGGAGCTTTTTGGTAGCAGGCCTTATATTTAAGTCTTTAACCTATTTTGAGTTTATTTTTGTGTATGTTGTAGGAGAGTGGTCCAGTTTCATCTTTATTTGCATGTATCTGTCCATTCTTTCCAATACCATTTGTTAAAGAGACTGCTGTTATTCTAGTGTATATTTTTACCTCCTTTGGCATAGATTAGTTAACCATATAGACAGGGGTTTATTCCTGGGCTCTCTGTTCTATTCCATTAATCTATGTGTCAGTTTTTGTGCCAGTATCATATTATTTTAATTATTATAGCTTTAGGTATTCAAAATATATAAGAAACTTCTACAACTCAATAAAAATATAAACAATATGATTTAAAAATGGGCAGAGGACATGAAAAGACATTTCTCCAAAAAAGACATACATATGGCCAACAGATATACTGAAAAGATGCTCAGTGTCACCAATCATCAGAAAGATGCAGATTAAAACCACAATGAGATATCACCTCACACCAAAGTGGCTATTATCAAAAAAGTCAACAAATAACATGTGTTTGCAAGAATGATGAGAAACAGAATGGAGATTCCTCAAAAAACTAAAAATAGATATACTACATGTCCTAGCAATTCTACTTCTGGATATATATTCAAAGAAAATGAAAATACTAGTTTGAAAAGATGTATGCACCCCTATGTTTACTGCAGCACTATTGACAATAGCAAGTATAGTCAATCACCTAAGTGTCCAGTGATAGATGAATAAAGATGTAGTGTGTGTGTGTGTGTGTGTGTGTGTGTATATATTGTATATTGGCTCTGACTATTTGGCTCAGTGGTTGAGCTTTGGCCCACCATGTGGATGTCTCAGGTCGATTCGCAGTCAGGGCACACAGGAGAAGCGATCATCTGCTTCTCCACCCTTCCCCCTCTCCCTTCTCTCTATCTCTCTCTTCTTCTCCTGCAGCCAAGGCTCCATTGGAGCAAGTTGGCCTGGGCACTGAGGATGGCTCCATGGCCCCAGCCTCAGGCACTAGAATGGCTTCGATTGCAGTGGAACAATGACCCAGATGGGCAGAGCATCGCTCCCTAGTGGGCTTGCGGGATGGATCCTGGTCAGGCACATGCAGGAATTTGTCTCTCTGCCTCCCTGCTTCTCACTTAAAAAAGTACAAAAAATAAATAATAAATAAATAAATATTTACATATACATACATATGCACACAATAAAATATTATGCAACAATAAAAAGAAAAAATCTTACTATTTGTGACAACATGGATGGATCTAGAGTGTTTTATACTGAGTAAAATAAATCAGGCAGAGAAAGAAAAATACCATAGGGTTTTACCTATATGTGGAATCTAAACCAAACAAACAAACAAAAGAAAACAAAAACAGACCTATAGAAATGTAAACTGAGGGATGGTTATCGGAATAGAGGGGTGGAAAGAAGAGTGAAAAGGGAAAGGGGAATATAGTCTACGATACTGTGATAAGTTTGTAGGTGATTACTAGAATTAGTGGTGTGATCACATTGTAAGGTATAAAATTGTCAAAGCACTATATTGTACACCTGAAACTAATATAACTAATATAAGGTTGTATACCAACTATACTTAAATTAAAAATAAAATTAAAGGTTAGGAAGAGGTTGACTGAGATGGTCAGCCCTGACTATCAAGGGGAAGTTGAGTTGTACTTCCTGGGGACAAGAAGGAGTATGTCTGGAATACAGGAGGTTCCCAGGGCATGTCAGAACTTCCCTGTCCTGTGGTTAAAGCCATGGGAAATTGCAACAGTCCAATTCAGACTGCCCGTGCCTTGGTATTTAGAATTTAAAATATAGAAAATAAAAGGAGTGGCAGGAGAAATTAACTACTTATATTTCCTCTCAGATTTACAATTCCCAAATTCTAAATCCCCATTTTACTTCTTGCTTCCTGAGTTTTGTACACTGTGACATCTGGGCAAATAGCCAGTTTTATTTTCAGATCACCATGGTAGATGTGAATAGCACAGTAATAAGACGGTGTGGCTGAAAATCCAACAGAATTCACACCCACTTTGTATGAAAAATGTCAAATGACAGAGTTAAATATGATGTTTCTCCTATGATGTCATTCTGAGCAGAGAATTACAAAATTGAATTTCAATGACTAGGCTTTTTCGCTGGCTATTTATATGAGGTTGTAGTATAAGAATGGCTTGTTTAAGCTTCGTTTTATACCTTAGACAGAACTAGCAGCAGTTCCTTCCCACGGTAATAGTGCTGAGTCCTGGTGTGAGCAGTCATCCCTGTGAGTGGCCCTGCTGAGGTGAAGGATGTGAGCTGTCGATTTTCATGCAAGTAGCTGCGTGGCTGAGTGACTGTCTGGGAGGTTATATAGGAATTCAACTGCATGCAAGTCACCTTCATAAAACCCACAATGAGACAGTGCTTTGTAAATTTGTACCTCACAAAATTATTAGTATGTCCTTGTCAATTGCCAGTATTAATATTGATCAAAGGCCCTATTTCAATAGCATATTAGTGGTTTCAAAGCATTGTCTCAACTTTTAAGTCTGTTCAAAAGGAAAATAAAGAATATAATTCCTTTTTTTTTTTAGAGAAGTGGATTATTATTAAATTAAAACTAATTTCTTAAGCAATTGTAAGATTGTCTTCTGGGTACCAGAAAAGACATAAATATCTTAATTAGTAAAACAAATTGGTTTCAGAAATTCAATGCTACCCTTTTCCTTAAAAATTTTGTTACTATAAAAGTAATAAGTATCATTATAAAAATTTAGGAAGTAAGAAGACCTATAATCTATTATGTTAACATGCCTACTGTCACACTAGTATTTAAATTATTTTTATGTAGGACATATAGCATTCACGGAGTAATAATTTTGTTCTTCTTCTCTGGGCAAATGCTTTTTAAATACCTGAACACTCATTAGTTTGCATTATTAAGAAAGGGATATTGATTGGCCCTGGCCGGTTGGCTCAGTTTTAGAGCGTTGGCCTGGAGTGTAGGAGTCCTGGGTTCGATTCCCAGCCAGGGCTCACAGGAGAAGCGCCCATCTGCTTCTCCACCCCTCCCCCTCTCCTTCCTCTCTGTCTCTCTCTTCCCCTCCAGCAGCCAAGGCTCCATTGGAGCAAAGTTGGCCCGGGCACTGAGGATGGCTCTGTAGCCTCTGCCTCAGGCACTAGAATGGCTCTGGTTGCAACAGAGCAACGCCCCAGATGGGCAGAGCATCGCTCCCTGGTGAGCATGCCAGGGTTTGTCTGACTGCCTCCCTATTTCCAACTTCAGAAAAATACAAAAAAAAAAAAAAAAAAAAAAAAAAGAAAGGTATATTGATTAATTTGTGTTCTAATTAAATGCCAGAGTTTTTTTTTTTTTAAACATTACTAATTCTAATACGTGGCTTAAAAAACAAGCCAAAAGACTAAACTGAATATACAGAGTTTCTCTCCCTTTCTCTCTTTCTTCCCGCCCCTCCCCCCTTGAAGTTGGGAACCACACTGAGTTTGATTTTATTAAATGGGCCTTAAGTCTCACACCGTGTGTAATTAACAGCTACGTCAAACCAAACCCTTTCAGTCCACTGACATTTCAGAGGTGATAAAGACCGATTGGGTCTTTGCCACCTCTCTGTCCTAGGTAAGTCATTCACTGGGATCAGTAGTAACTGGGAAGAAGAACTTTATTCCATTATAAAGCACCGGCAGCCAAGCTGCCAAGATTTCATTTTGAAGAAACAAGTATGATTTGGGTTGGGCTGGTCAGTGTGTGAGTCCTGCCTGGGTTGCTGGATGGTTTTACTACTCTTCATCTCTGTGAGGAGGTCACGGAACTGTGATCCGCAGACAACTCCACTCTCTCCTGAATTGTTAGGAACATTTTACTCTAATCCCTCCAACCTCACCAAGGCCATCTTGCCAGTCTGATACGGGGCCAGGTACAGTGAGTGCTTCTCCTCCAAAAACAAAATTTTAAAATATTTAAGTTATGAAATATTTCAGACATAAAGTATAGAAAGTGATATTATAACTACTCTTATTTAACCTTTTTGCTTTTGCTCTCTCTTTCTAAAAAGAAATAAAAAGTACCAGTTAATAGCTAAGTCTCTCCTATTTCCTTTCTTCCCTCTTTTTCTTGTGAACCCCAAGAAGAAATGCATGTGTCAAAATGGATTTCTTGTACTTAATAGGACACAAATTCATAACCAGAGTCTAGCAGCCATTGCTGACTGAAGTCTCCCACGCACTCTGCATTTTTCACGAAAAGCCACAAACTGAGCTTTCAACCTCCTATACTGCTCCTGCTGCCTGAATCAAACATTATGAAGAACTTTCTCGTCTAGTTTTGTGGTCAATGGACTGAGACCTGCCCCATCTAAACAAAATCGCACCATTATATCCTCATTGACATCTTTACTATCCAATCAGAAGGCATAATATCAACTAATCAAAACTGCACTATTTGGACTAATCAGAAATGTACAATTTGAAAACCTCATTTGTATAAAGTGGACCGAATTGGGAAACTGAGCAGAAAGTTTCTCTATGAAAGAATCCCCTTTTGTCTCAGTAGAGTGCACTTCTGGTTTTCCACCAGAGCATGTGTCTCCATGGTTTGCAAACTGTTCACCTAAGTAAAGTTTCTCCTTTCTGCCCCTATTGGGAATTTTCAACACTCTATAGAGGTATGGAGATGGTATCTCTCATTCCCATGAATGTTTAAAACTTTATCTTTAACCACATTAAGTTGTGGTCATATAGATCAGTGGTCCCAACCTTTTTTGGGCCATGGACCGGTTTAATGTCAGAAAATATTTTCACGGACCGGCCTTTAGGGTGGGACAGATAAATGTATCACGTGACCGAGACAAGCATCAAGAGTGAGTCTTAGACGGATGTAGCAGAGGGAATCTGGTCATTTAAAAAAATAAAATATCATTCAGACTTAAATATAAATAAAATGGAAATAATGTAAGTTATTTATTCTTTCTCTGCGAACTGGTACCAAATGGCCCATGGACTGATACTGGTCTGTGGCCCCGGAGGTTGGGGACCACTGATATAGATTATTGTTTTATATGTGTTCAAAATATTTAAAAGTAGTACTGATTAGCTTTTTCACTCAAGTTTTTATTTTTGAGATTTATCTGTTTTTAGCTCTAGATAATCTACTTTAACTCAGGTATATCTCACTGTTTTAATACACTAAAATTAGTGAAACTTACTTACCCATTCTCCTAGTGCTGGCAGTCTGGTTGTTTCTCTTTTCACCATGAATACAAACAATGCCACAGTGTGTCTCCTTACATGTGTGTGGTTGGTGTGGCTAGGGCGTTAGCAACTTTTCTAGACATTGCCAAACTTTACTAAATATTGCCAAACTGTTTTGTACAGTGGTTGCAGAAATGTACACTTCAACCAGACTTCTTGTTTTAAAGTCTGGTAACACTAAGCGTTGCACATCCTCACCAACGCTTAGTGTTACCAGACTTTAAAATTGTTTATATGATAGATTTGAAATGGCTTCAATTTGTATTTCTGATTATTCATTTAATTAAGTAGGTTTTTTCATGTGTTTTTGATCCATCGGTTTCCTTTCCTGTGAATTCCTTCTTGCTAACTATTGCCCATTTTCTACTGTTGTTTGTTTTTTTAAAAAATACATTTGTAGGAATTTGAAAAGACATATGATATGTACTAATCTTTCATTAGTTGTATGCATTGACTATATCTTCTACAAGTCTGTGAATTTTCTTTTTATTCCCTTTTTAAGTTTATTTTATTATGATGTCAAGTAGACCTAAACAATCACATTTATTTTGCTGATAGAATCCTAAAATTAAAAAGGGATTTTTCTTTCTGATGAAGCTTGATTTTAAGAACCGAAAATAATGATAATAAAATTATATGGCAAATGTAGACCTCCAGTGCTGTTTCTCTTCACCTCTGATAGCTAATGTAAAGTTTGCTTCAAGAGGGAATACACTTGGGATAACGCTTTAAGCCAATCATTTTTATAAAAATATGGAGTAAAGAAATTTTACCAAAAGAGAAAAAAAGAGAGAGAGAGAGCTATGGTATTAGATTTTTTTTAGTTAATATAGCGTGTCTTTAAAAAAGAATTGTTAATACAACTTCTTTTTTTTTTTTTTTTTTTTGAAAGAGAGGCAGGAGAGAAATGAGAAAGAGAGATAGGAACATGGACTTGCTTCTCTGTGTGCCCTGACCAGGGAATCAAGCCAGCAACCTCCTCGCTCTGGGACAACGCTCAACCAACTGAGCTTTCCAGACAGGGCTTAATTTCTACTGATTTTTAGAGAAGCAGAGAAAGGAAGGGAGAGAGAGGGGTGGGGGGAAAGGAAGTATTTGCTGTTCCACTCAGTCACGCATTTTTTTAAGTTGCTTTCCCTGTATGCCCTAAGTGAAAATCGAACCCACACTCTGTTTTTTCAGGATGATGCTCTTAACTGACTAAGCTAACTGGCCAGGGCCAATGCCTATGTTCTAAAATAAAAATAAATCACTTAACTAGAAGATAAGCCTCTTCCCCAAGAGAAAAACCAGATACTGTCTCTCTACAGAACCCCTCATAATCTGCACATAATGGACCCATAGTTTTGGTTCATGGAAAACAAGAACAAGAGCAGAAAGTGGTCCAGCATTTACAGCTCTCCCCAATAATAAGAAAATCTTGAGCATAGTTGGGTAATGTTTTCAATATTCAATGAGAAATTATATTTAATTAATCTGTTTGGCTTTTAGTTTAGCTTATTCTTAAAATTGTCTCAGTCATATATATACTGCTCACAAAAATTAAGAATAGTTTAAAAATGAATATGAAGCTATAAAATATCCTCTAATTTTTGTGAGCAGTTATAGTATAACCACTTCCACTATGTTTTTGAAACAATACATAGCAGAAAAGATAAATATACACACACTTGACGGTGTAGTGTTAACCTGTAAAAAATAATACTAGCCAATTCCCTAACTTTTTTTTACATGTATAGGAAAGAAATGAGTTATGGAAGGTAGTCTTGCTTTCTATTTTAACATTTACTCTGCATTCTAATATTTTATATGTGGCTTATAACACACTGTCACAATGAGTCCGTGGTTTGTCCTTTTTTTTAAAAATGGTGTCTTTTATTGCAAAGAAATCTTTAATTTTAAGGTAGTCGATTTTGCCAATATTTTCACTTATGATTCACTGTTTTGAATGTGATAACTTCCTTCTATTGTCATAAAGATTTTATCATATATTTACCTAAAAGTTTTAAAATTTAGCTTTTCACATTCTGAAATTTTATCAATTTGACAGTTATTTTGCTAAATATTTTAAGGCTATGTTGTTAAGGGAATATGAATTTAGAATTATTATATACAGTCTTGATTTTTCCTTTTATCATTATATCATCATTTTATAATAATGTTTTGTACTAAAATTATTTTATCTGATATTAATGTAGCCATAACAGTCTCTTTTGATTAGTAGCTGAAAAATGTAGATGATATTTTTTTATCCCTTTACATTGAACCTTTCCTTGCTTTGTTTTTAAAGAATATCCCTTAAATAAAATATTAAAAATCCACCCACAGTACCTTTAAATTACTCATTTAATTTGTGTATGCTTATTGTATTACTGGAATATTTAGATTTCATTATGTTATTTTGTGTTGTGTATTTTTCATGTTTTTTCTTTGCTTCTTTTTATTTATTTATTTTTATTTTTATTTTTATTTTTTTTCATTTTTCTGAAGCTGGAAACGGGAGAGACAGTCAGACAGACTCCCGCATGCGCCCGACCGGGATCCGCCCGACCGGGATCCACCCGGCACGCCCACCAGGGGCGACGCTCTGCCCACCAGGGGGCGATGCTCTGCCCATCCTGGGCATCGCCATGTTGTGACCAGAGCCACTCTAGCACCTGGGGCAGAGGCCACAGAGCCATCCCCAGCACCCGGGTCATCATCTTTGCTCCAATGGAGCCTTGGCTGCGGGAGGGGAAGAGAGAGACAGAGAGGAAAGCACGGCGGAGGGGTGGAGAAGCAAATGGGCGCTTCTCCTGTGTGCCCTGGCCGGGAATCAAACCCGGGTTTCTTTTTATTTTTCAAAAAGATTGAACAAATTCCTTCTTACTCATTTGGCTGTGATACAATCTATTATTTTTCTTAGTTATCCTTAATTATTAACATAAAATATAAAGCTAGTCAATATTTTTGCCTATGTTCTGCATGAAACAATTACCTTTAACTCCTTTTGCCCTTATCAATTTCCCTCACTCTTCAATGTTATTGTTGCCTACTATTTTATTCCCACCTCATTTTTAAGTCCATACTGCCATGGTCATTATTCTAATTATTTATTTGTTTGTTTATAACAGGTAGGTGCTTTTTTTTTTAATTTTTATTTATTCATTTTTAGAGAGGAGAGAGAGAGAGAGAGAGAGAGAGAGAGAGAGAAGGGGGGAGGAGCTGGAAGCATCAACTCCCATATGTGCCTTGACTGGGTAAGCCCAGGGTTTCGAACCAGCGACCTCAGCATTTCCAGGTCGACGCTTTATCCACTGCGCCACCACAGGTCAGGCTGGTAGGTGCTTTTTTAGTTTCCTGATTTCTTTATTTACTCATTCTTCTGGGTTCAATATGTTTCTTTTATAAGATTGTTCTTTAGTTGTTTTTTCATTAAAATTCTCTGAGTGATTAACTTAGTGTTTGTTAAAAACGTTTTTATTTCAATTTAAAGCATACTAATTGACAGTCATTTCCCTCATCATTTTGAATACACTATTCTGTTGTCTTCTGGTCTCTATTGTTGTTTTGCAGAAGTGCACTGAGATTCAACTGTCATTTTTTTCTTGACAGTCTTTATAGTCACTGTGTACATTTGAGATTTTTCTTCTTGTCTTTGGAATTATGAAGTTTATTACATGATTTTAGATATGATTTTATTTTTATTTTTCTGCTGAGAACTGGTGGTTATCCATACAGTTGAAAATACATATATGTATGAAATTCTGAAAAATTCTCAGAAATTATATTTTCAAAACTTGTTGCATACATATTTTTTCTGGTCTCTCTTTCTGAAATGTCTTTATGATACGATAAATGCTGGCACTTCTTATTTCATTCTTTTGTCTCTTAGTTGTGTTTTCATGTTTATGTCTCTTACCTTTCTCTACTGCATCCTGTGCAAGTGTCTTAAATCTATTTTTTAGTTCACTGATTCTCTCTTTACTTTAGTTATGTGTAATATCCTGCTTAAGCTTAAGCTTTCAATGACCATATTTTTTACTTCTAAATCTTCAATTGGTTCTTTTTCAAACCAGTTATTTCTTTCTCATGACATCTTGTTCTTTTTGTGTGGTCTCTACCCACTAAGATTGTTTTGTTATCTCTAGTTTGGGATGATAATCTCCAGTTCTTTGTGTTTATATATTCTGAATTATGGGAAATATTTTCTTATATGTTTTATAATTTTTGATTGTGAGCTAACCAGTGGCCTTTGTCTTCTCATGGTTATCCCATCTGGCCTGAATTGTGAGAGTATCCCTTTAGAGCTGTTTACATTTTTCTTCTGCTAGTTGACTCATAGATATCTGTGGCTCAATTTTTATATTAAAATTTCAGTCTTGGGATTTCTATACCAATTGTGAGTAGTATGAATCTGAGCTCCAAACCCTTTCATGGAAAGGCTTGAGGTTTTAATCAAAACATTTTTTTTTGTCCTTCATGATCAGAGATCAATGGGTAGGATTTTTCTAGCCCCTAACTTCACTGAGAGTGAGGTCCTTTAATAATCCTGGATCTAAGTAGGGAAGTCTCAATCCCAACTCTCCTCTTCCTGGGTCTAAATCTATTATCCCTTTTGCATTGGCCTTCAAATCCAAGTTCTTAAAATTAGTAGCTTTTCCTGGGTCTTATAACCCCTCTCTCCCTCACTCTTGCTTGGAAGAACATGCCCCTTCTGCCTCTTTTGCCTCTTAGTTCTTTGAGACTTAATTGGTGCTACTACTACTACTACTAATACATCCTGTGATCGTAAGCCCCTCACAGTCCAGGGCCCACAACTGTTAGCTCTTTGGGAACATGACTCATGTTTTCTTTTTTTACGGTTAATATAGACCTGGCAAGCTTTTTGCAACAAATATTTGTTAATTGATCCACAAACTCCCCAGTGTGAAAAACTTCTGTGTGTGTCTCATCACAGAAAATATATAAGCTGTTTTTCACTTGAACTGATATAGTTAAAGATACCACAAGCTTCAGGTTCTTTTGGGGTATTTTGGAGAAATCACTGGACTAGGAATCAAAAGTCCAGGGTTTTAGCCTAATCTGTTGTAGAAAAAATTATGTGTCTTTAGATAAAATATTCTATCTTCCTCAACCTCAGTTTGACTACAAAATGAGGATAGTATATCTACTTCTCTTACTGTGCTGTGATAAGAATTAAATAATAAATGCCTTGTGGAAAAAATGGTATATATTTTAGAAAGCTATCTATGGCATACTGTTGATAATGTGTTATTTGTGAGTAAGAACTCAGTAAACAACAAAGCCAGTAATATGATTTCCTGATTCTTTCTGGGAAAGAGTACTTATTCTGGCACTGTCTGGTTGCCAACCTTGCTGCTAAAGAAATATTGTTTTAGTTTGTGAAACTTCCTTTAATGGTTTACATGCTGACCAAAGGTGGAGCTCTATTGATATTCCAGATGGCTTAGAGGATGCTTCATTTTTGAACATTTGACTAAAATTTATTAAACATCATCCTCTCTTCTAGCAAAATACTCATAGTTTTATTTAAGTCAATACAATATTTACCACCATGATGTCTTTCTAAACAGAAACGGACTCACTTACATCTTCCTTCCACTTCTTCCACCCACCCTCACTGAGGTGCACTCAGATCCTCTGTATTGATCCACAGCCATGAGCCTCCCGCCACACAAAAGGTAAACTCACATCACTTTAACAAACATTGGTTCTTAAAAGTTGTGTGCAAAGCAAACTTATGCAAATGAAATATATTTTCACATTAAATAACACATTCTCTCCCTTTGGTTATGATCTGCATTGAGTCAACATTGGATTTAGCACTCTATCTCTCTAACAAGTTCAGTCTCTGATAGACTGTAAACATTTACTATTTAGAACTCCTAGTGATTTTTTAAAAATTAAACACTGAATCTCTGCCACTAAGTATTTCCTGCCTTATCTACTGTTAACATTCTTGTAATGGGTTTTCACATAAGAGGTATGTGTATAATATTTATCTTCTCTCCCATTTCATTTTTGAGTCAGTACCTCTTTAAAAATGTGGATGACAAAAAGTTGAGTACAGGTCATCTTTCCAGTGTTGTAAGAGAATGCCGTGAAGTGGAATGCTGTTGGAACAGACAGTGATGAGCTAGTTCCCGAAGCCAGCCTTTTCCAGCGGGTAATCACAGCCACATAAATTATAGGTTCTTCTGGAGAACAGAATGATTTTCTGAGTCATTTTCAGAGCCTCTGAAATAACACTTCCTGTTGGTAGAGCTCTGCTGTGCTAAGGTAAAATCTTAGTTGCTGACCCCATGGAGAGGACATGTAGGGACTAGAAAGCACACTGGCCAGAGCTGGAGCTGGAAGAAAAAATTGGGCCTGACACTTTTATTTCATGAAAAAGGAAAGTGAAACCCAAATGGTGTACCCAGGGTCACATTGCTAGCTAGAGGCTGCAGTCCCAGGACCCAGATGGTCTGCCTTCGGTGTACTGGCTTTGGTTTTATTTTATTAAGTTTTAACAGTTTATGCTTTTTCAGAAGAAATAGGCCATACTCAACGTTTGACAGATACATGTTAGAATCACTGCCTCTACCTGTTACAAGTTTATGGTCTTTCTGAGTCTTGTTTTTTTTTTTTCAACTAAAAAATGGGCATATAGGAGAACATCAGAGAAATGGTGCTGTAAGGAGCGATACCGATAAATCTCCCCCAAAATTCAACAAGATCTTCAACCAGAGACAGAAAAATCTATCCTTGGAGCCTCCAGAAGTTCCACAGTAAATGCAAAGGTATGATCGAGCAAAAAATTGACTAAATATATAATCAACCCTGAAGAAAATAAGACAGAGGAAGAAACACTCTGCCTTCCTCACTAACCTAAATAAGGGCTGCTTTCACTGGGAACTGAGAGTACAGGAACTAAGGTGGGCATAGGGTGTGAATAGAACCAGGCTGCAGCATAAACGTCCAAATCAGGCCGTGGCATGGACATCCAAGCCGAGGAAAAACTATGCTTGTGGCAACCCAGTCAACACAAGCTAAAGCTCGCACCAAATCCAGATAAAGAAAGGCAAGTGGGGCAGCCATCGGCCCAGATCTCCTGGTCAGTGCGCGCACATAGTGGGCGAGAGATTCCTCCTAGAGCCCCGGGAGTGGGCGCCTGTGTTACCAGACAGAGGGGCAGAGTCAGAGGCCTTTGTGTGGGCTGAATCCAGAGTCTTGAGGTCGCCCCTGAGCCCTGAAAAGTGGCACGCAGGGAGTGAGCGGGAGCGAAATTCCCTATGCTCAAACTTCTCTCCGTGGGCAGGTTGCTGCCTCACCCAGGGAGAGAGGCAGCTGGCATGATATCCTGGTCAGCGAGTGCAGATAGTGGGCAAGAGATTCCCCCGGGAATGGGCACCGGTGTTCCTGGACAGAGGAGCAGAGTCAGAGGCCTTTGTGTGGGCGGAAACCGGAGTCTCAGTGTCACCCCTGCGCCCTGAAGATTGGCACGTGAAAGCGAGATTCCCTACGCTTGAACTTCTCCAAGGTGGGGGGAGTGGGGTGCCTCACCCAGCCATACAAGCTAACAGACCCGTGAAGAATTAGCTTAATCCACAGTCTGCTCACCTCCCAACTGACCTATGCAACCCTAACTGACAAGATCTCTCTCAGGTCAGCGATCTAAGACAAGAGGGGAGATAATTTTTGGTACCTCTTGTTATGCTATGCACATAGGGGTGGGGGCCACCTCTGATTGGCAGAGCTTGCATACTCAGGGCTATATGTTAAAAAGAGGGATTTTGCAGTTTGTAAGTCCTCCTGCTTTGCGAACAGCGACTAGAGCATCTTCTACCCAGCCAAAACAGGTTACAAAGTGCCAAAAGCCTGGGGAAAGTGGTCCCACAGAGTGCTGAGGCATTTGGGACATGTCTAGAAGTGCATAGAAAGGCACATTGAAAATAATTGGCTCCTAGCCCTGCCTGATTATACTAGTGGCTCTGACTGATTGAGCCTTCCTAGAGCCCTGCCCTGAATGGGAATAGAGTGGGGATTTGCCAGCTCTTTGAGCCTCTTACTCTCCAAGCAGAGGCAGCAGCAACCCCACAGCTGGATCGTCAGGCAGCTAATTCAGGAAGGAAAGACTAGGAGAGAGGCTCCGGGAACACAGACTCTCTCATTGTCGGAGCCTGCAAATGCTAATGAGCCTCGACTGCCAACAAAACTGAAGCCAAATATATGACATCGCCATAGAGACTTATCAACTGCAAACCTCTACATAAGCATGCCACAGATGCAGAACCCAGGGTACAGAGTCACCGACCAGGAAGAGGGAGAGAAAAGAAAAAGCAAGAAGATAACCTCTCAAAATCAAGAATAATCCACAGACTTTATAACCTATCCCATTTTATTATATTTGTTCGTTTGTTTCTCTTATCTTCTTGTCTTGATTATTTTCTTCCTCTTCCAATTTGGTCATTTAATTCTCTGCTGGTCTTACTCTCTCCTCTCCTTGAACTACACTACCCATAAGTGTTACATCTCCCATTATCTTTTCTTTCTTCTTCCTTTCTCTCTGTGAGGGTTGCACTCCTTTTGTTCTTTTTTTTCTTTTTTCTTCTTTTTGTGTTTTCCTCTTTCTTTTTTTCTCCCTCTATATTAGTTTCTTCTTTTCTCCTTTACTATTCCTCTCATTCAATCCTCAATCACGAACAAATTATTTTATTTGGGACTCAAATTTTTTTTTGTAGCACTTTGGGGATTTTTTACTTCACTTTTTTAAAACTCACCCCTGGCTGCCCATTTTATCTAGTTTTTGCTCCACTAAATACAATAGTAATTTTTAATTTTTTTTCCTTTTTTCCTGTTTCCCTCTTATTCCTCTCATTATATCTCTTAGTCAACCATCACCTAAAAGCAAATCATTTTATTCTTGACCCAAATTTTTTCCTTTTTTGCATTCTGTGGGTCCATACCCCCTTTTTTTGCCCCTTTATCACTTCTCCTCAAATCAGGACCTCCATTATAGGTAGCTTTTGTTCTATTTAGCACACTATAATTCACGGTTCACCACAAGATTTTCTCAAAAAGGAGGGGAGAGGAGAGAGAGGAAAAACAAGGGGGGAAAAATTATATTTATTTTTTTTAAACTTTTTATTCTTTATTATTTCTCATTAGTACTATCAACAAAACCACCATCAGATGCCATTAAGGAAAAGGAAATTGAATATTATCGATACAAAAGACAAAGAGGTAGCACAGATAGATGAGGAAAAATCTATGGAGAAAAAATTTAATATATTGGAAACCTTGGAGCTAAATGACAGAGAATTTAAAATAGAAATCCTAAAAAGATATACAAGATATACAAGAAAACACAGAAAGGCTATTTAGGGAGCTCAGAAAACAACTCAATGAACACAAAGCATATATTACCGAGAAAATTGAAACTATAACAACAAATCAAACAGAGATGAAAAACTCAATTCACGAGCTGAAAAATGAGGTAACAAGCTTAGCTAATAGAACAGGCCAGATAGAAGGTAGGATTAGTGAAATAGAAGACAAGCAACTTGAGGCCCAACAGAGAGAAGAAAGAGATTCAAAAATTAAAAAAAATGAGAAAGCCCTACAGGAATTGTCTAACTCCATCAAAAAGAATAACATAAGAATAATAGGTATATCAGAGGGAGAAGAGAGAGAAAATGGAATGGAGAACATATTCAAACAAATAATAGATGAGAACTTCCTAAGACTGTGGAAAGAACTGAAGCCTTAAATTCAAGAAGCAAACAGAACTCCAAGTTTTCTCAACACCAACAAACCTACTCCAAGGCACATCATAATGAAATTGGCACAAACCAATGACAAAGAAAAATTTCTCAAGGCAGCTACGGAAAAAAAGAATACAACATATAAAGGAAGTCCCATTATATTATCATCAGATTTCTCAACAGAAACTCTATAAGCTAGAAGAGAGTGGACCCCAATATTTAAAGTCCTGAAAGAGAGGAACTTTCAGCCAAGAATACTATACCCATCAAAGCTATCCTTCAAATATGAAGGAGAAATAAAAACATTCACAGATACAGAAAAGATGAGGGACTTTATCCTCAGAAAACCCCACTCCAGGAATTACTAAAGGGGATTTTCCAACCAAATACAAAGAACAAAACAAAACAAAACCACAAGTAAAAGCTCCAACAAGAACACAATAAAACCAAATTTAAACTGTGACAACAACAACAAAAAAAGGGGGAGAGGACAGAGATTAACAGTAGCAAAGGACGATGGATTGCAAAAGTACTCACAACATAGTGCACTACAATGAAAAGGGTAGGAACCATTTTCATTACTTAATGGTAACCACCCTTGAAGAAACCACAACAGAAGCACATGATTTAAAAAGGTTAGCAACAGAGGAAAGATGTATGTAATACATCCATACAAAAACAAACAATAGAAAAACGAAAGAGAAGAATCAAACAAGACACAAAACTAACAAAAAGCAATATAAAAAATAGCAATAGGGCACTCATAAGTGTCAATAATTACACTAAATGTAAATGAATTAAACTCACCAATAAAAAGGCACAGAGTAGCAGAATGGATTAAAAAAGAAAATCCAACTGTATGCTGTCTACAAGAAACTCATCTAAGCAACAAGGATAAAAAACAAATTCAAAGTGAAAGGCTGGAATACAATACCCCAAGCAAATAACATCCAAAAAAAAGCAGGTATAGCAATACTCATATCTGATAATGCTGACTACAAGACAGCAAATTACTCAGAGACAAAAATGATCATTTCATAATGAATAAGGGGACGCTGAATCAAGAAGACATAACAATTCTTAATATATATGCACCAAACCAAGGAGCACCAAAATATATAAGACAGCTACTTATTGACCTTAAAACAAAAACTGAAAAAATACAATCATACTTGGAGACCTCAATACACCACTGACAGTCTAGTTCAGTTATCCAAACAGAGAATCAACAAAGATAATTTGGCCTTAAACAAAACACTAGAGCACCTGGATATGATAGACATCTACAGGACATTTCATCCCAAAGTGACTGAGTATACATTTTTCTCCAGTGTACATGGATCATTTTCAAGAATTGACCATATGTTGGGCCACAAAAACAACATCAGCAAATTCAGAAAAATCAAAGTTGTAGCAAGCATATATTCTGATCATAAAGCCTTGAAACTAGAATTCAACTGCAAAAAAGAGGAAAAAATCCCACAAAAATGTGGAAACTAAACAACATACTTTTAAAAAATGAATGGGTCAAAGAAGAAATAAGCGCAGAGATCAAAAGATATATACAGACTAATGAAAATGACAATACGACATATCAGAATCTATGGGATGCAGCAAAAGCAGTGATAAGAGGGAAGTTCATATCCCTTCAGGCCTATATGAACAAACAAGGGAGAGTCCAAGTGAACCACTTAACTTTGCATCTTAAGGAACCAGAAAAAGAAGAACAAAGACAACCCAAAACCAGCCAAAGAAAGGAGATAATAAAAATCAGAGCAGAAATAAATGAAATAGAGAATAGAAAATCTATAGAAAAAATTAATAGAACAAGGAGCTTGTTTTCTGAAAAGATCAACAAAATTGACAAACCCCTGGCAAGACTTACCAAGGAAAAAAGAGAAAAGACACACATAAACAAAATCCAAAATGAAAGAGGAGAAATCACCATGGACACCGTAGATATACAAAGAATTATTGTAGAATACTATGAAAAACTTTATGCCACTAAATTCAACAATCTAGAAGAAATGGATAAATACAACCTTCCTAGACTGAGTCAAGAAGAAGCTGAAAGTCTAAACAGACCAATTAGTAGGGAAGAAATAGAAAAAACTATTAAAAACCTCCCCAGAAATAAAAGTCCAGGCCCAGATAGTTATACTAGTGAATTCTATCAAACATTCAAAGAAGACTTGATTCCTATTCTACTGAAAGTCTTCCAAAAAATTGAAGAAGAAGCAATACTTCCAAATACATTTTATGAGGCCAACATAACCCTCATACCGAAACTGGGCAAGGACGGCACAAAAAAAGAAAACTACAGACCAATATCTCTAATGAATACAGATGCTAAAATACTAAACAAAATACTAGCAAATCGAATACAACAACATATTAAAAAAATAATATATCATGATCAAGGGATTTATCCCAGAATCTCAAGGATGGTTCGACATACGTAAAATGGTTAACGTAAAACACCATATCAACAAAACAAAGAACAAAAACCACATGATCTTATCAATAGATGCAGAGAAGGTATTCAATAAAATACAACACAATTTTCTGGTTAAGGCTCTCAACAAAATGGGTATAGAAGGAAAATATCTCAACATGATAAAGGCCATATATGATAAACCATCAGCTAACATTATATTAAATGGCACAAAACTGAAGGCTTTTCCCCTTAAATCAGGAACAAGACAGGGTTGTCCACTCTCTCCACTCTTATTTAATATGGTGCTAGAGGTTCTAGCCAGAGCAATCAGACAAGACAAAGAAATAAAAGGCATCCATATCAGAAAAGAAGAAGTAAAGGTATCACTTTTTGCAGATGATATTATCCTATACATCGAAACCCCCAAAAAATCCACAAAAAGACTACTAGAAACAATAAACCAATATAGTAAGGTTGCAGGATACCAAATTAACATACAGAAGTCCGTAGCCTTTCTATATGCCAACAATGAAACATTTGAGAACAAACTTAAAAAAATAATCCCCTTCATGATTGCAACAACAAAAAAATACCTAGAAATAAACATAACAAAGAATGTAAAGGAGTTATATAATGAAAACTACAAACCATTTTTAAGGGAAATCGAAAAAGATACAATGAGATGGAAGAATATTCCTTGTTCTTGGATAGGAAGAATAAATATAATCAAGATGGCCATATTACCCAAAGCAATATACAAATTTAATGCAATTCTCATAAAATTCCAATGACATTTTTTAAAGAAATGGAACAAAAAATCATCAGATTTATATGGAACTATAAAAAACCCCGAATAGCCAAAGCAATCCTAAAGAAAAAGAATGAATCTGGGGGCATTACAATATCTGAGTTCAAACTATATTATAGAGCCACGACAATCAAAACAGCATGGTATTGGCAGAAAAATAGACACTCAGACCAATGGAACAGAATAGAAAGTCCAGAAATAAAACCACATATATATGGTCAAATAATTTTTGATAAAGGGGCTAACAACAGTCAATGGAGAAAAGAAAGCCTCTTCAACAAATGGTGCTGGGAAAACTGGACAGCCATATGCAAGAGAATGAAACTCAACTACAGTTTGTCCCCTTGTACTAAAATGAATTCAAAATGGATCAAAGACCTAAATATAAGACCTGAAACAATAAAGTACATAGAAGAAGACATAGGTTCTAAATTTATGGACCTTGGTTTTAAAGAGCATTTTATGAATTTGACACCAAAGGCAAGGGAAGTGAAGGCAAAGATAAATGAATGGAACTACATCAGACTAAGAAGTTTTTGCTCAGCAAGAGAAACTGACAACAAAATAAACAGACATCCAACTAAATGGGAAATGATATTTTCAAACAACAGCTCAGATAAGGGCCTAATATCCAAAATATATGAAGAACTCATAAAACTCAACAACAAACAAATAAAGAATGAAATAAAAAAATGGGAAGAGGACATGACCAGACACTTCTCTCAGGAAGAAATACAAATGGCCAACAGATATATGAAAAGATGCTCATCTTCATTAGTTATTAGAGAAATGCAAATCAAAACTACAATGAGATACCACCTCACAGCTGTTAGATTAGCTATTATTAACAAGACAGGTAATAGCAAATGTTGGAGAGGCTGTGCAGAAAAAAGAACTCATCCACTGTTGGTGGGAATGTAAAGTAGTACAACCATTATGGAAGAAAGTATGGTGGTTTCTCTAAAAACTGAAAATAGAATTACCTTATGACCCAGCAATCCCTCTACTGGGTATATACCTCCAAAACTCAGAAACATTGATACGTAAAGACAATGGAATACTTACTACTGAGCCATAAGAAATGATGACATCGGATCATTTACAAGAAAATGATGGGATCTTGATAACATTATATAAAGTGAAATAAGTAAATCAGAAAAAACCAAGAACTGCATTATTTCATACGTAGGTGGGACATAAAAAACAAGACCAAGAGACATTGACAAGAGTGTGGTGGTTAGGGGGAGGCAGGGAGAAGGTAAGGGGGAAGGGGAGGGGCACAAAGAAAACTAGATAGAAGTTGACAATATTATATCATGTGCAAATCATGATAGTTTTACTTCTTCTTTTCCAATTTGGATGCCTTTTATTTTTCTTCTTGTCTGATAGTTGTGGCTAAGACTTCCAGAACTACGTTGAGTAAGAGTGGTGAAAGGGGGCACCCCTCCTTGTTCCTGATCTTAAGGGGATTGCTTTTAATTTTTTCCCATTGAGTATGATGTTGGCTGTGGGTTTGTCATAGATGGCCTTTATCATGTTGAGGTATGTTCCCTGTATTCCCACTTTGCTGAGAGTTTTGATCCTGAATGGGTGCTGGATTTTATCAAATGCTTTTTCTGTATCTATTGATATTATCACGTGATTTTTCTTCTTTTTTTTTGTTTATGTGATGAATCACATTGATTGATTTGCAAATACTGTACCAGCCTTGCCTCCCCAGAGAAAATCCCACTTGATCATGATGTATGATTTTTTTGATGTATTGCTGGATCCAGTTTGCTAATATTTTATTGAGAATTTTAGCATCTAAATTTATCAGGAATATTGGCCTGTAGTTTTTTTTCTTTGTATTGTCTTTGCCTGGTTTTAGAATGAGAATTATTCTCACCTCATAAAAGGAGCTTGGAAATTTTTCCTCCTCTTGAATTTTTTGAAATATGAGAAGGATAGGAGTTAGTTCTTCTTTGAATCTTTGGTAGAATTCACCTGTGAAAACTTCTGGCCCAGGGCTTTTGTTTGTTGGGAGTTTTTAAATAACTGTTTCGATCTCATTTGTTGTAATCAGTCTGTTTAGGTTTTCTGATTTTTCCAGATTGATTTTTGAAAGAGTATATGTTTCAAGGAATTTGTCCATTTCACCTAGGTTGTCAAATTTTTTGCATATAGTTCTTCATAGTATTTTCTTACAGTCTTTTGTATTTCTGCTGTGTCAGTTGTTACTTCTCTGCTCTCATTTCTAATTTTATTTATTTGAGTCCTCTCTCTTTTTTTTCTTGGTGAGTCTGGTTAAAGGTTCATCAACTTTGTTTATCTTTTCAAAGAACCAGCTCTTGGTTTTATTGATCCTCTGTATTTTTTTTTTTAGCCTCTATGTCATTTATTTCCACTTTATTATTTCCTTCCTTCTACTAGCTCTGGGCTTTACTTTGCTGTTCTTTTTCTAATTCTTTTAGATGCAGGTTTAAGTTGTTTATTTGTGCTTTTTCTAGCTTCTTAAGGTATGTCTGTAATGCTATGAACTTCTCTCTCAGGACTGCTTTTGCTGTGTCCCATAAATTTTGAGTTGTTGTATGTTCATTTTCATTTGTTTTAAGGAAATTTTTGATTTTTTCCTTGATCTCATTGTTAACCCATTTGTTATTTAATAACATGCTATTTAGTTTTCAAGTGTTTGAGTGTTTTCCAGTTTTTCTATTGTAGATGATTTCTAGTTTCATGCCATTGTGATCAGAGATGATGCTTGATATGATTTCAATCTTCTTAAATTTATTGAGACTCATTTTGTGTCCTAACATGTGGTCTATTCTAGAGAATGTACCATGAGCACTTGAAAAGAATGTATATTCTGCTGCTTTAGAGTAAAAGGTTCTGAAGATATCCATTTTATCCAGTTGATCTAGTGTGTCCTTTAATTCTTCTGTTTCTTTGTTAATTTTTTTTTTGAGGATCTATCCAGTCATGTTAGTGGAGTATTGAAATCCCCTACTATTATAGTATTGCTGTTGATCTCGCCCTTTAAATCCATCAAAATCTGCTTTATATATTTAGGTGCTCTTGTATTAGGTGCATACATATTTATAATGCTTATATCTTCCTGTTGGATTGCTCCCTTTATAATTATGTAGTGACCTTCTTTATCCCTTACTATCGCCTTTGTTTTAAAGTCTATTTTGTCAGATATAAGTATTGCTACCTCAGCTTTTTTCTTCATTTCCATTTGCATGAAATATTTTTTTTCATCACTTTACTTTCAGTCTATGTGTATCTTTTGTTTTGAGGTGGGTCTTTTGTAGACAGCATACGTACAGGTCCTGTTTTCTTATCCACACACTACTCTATGTCTTTTGATTGGAGCATTTAATGCATTTACATTTAAGGTTATTGTTGATATGTAGTTGTTTATTGCCATTTTATTATTTAAATTTACATACCTCGTTTACTCGATTTCCTCCCCTTTGTTCTGTTTACAACAGGCCCCTTAACACTTCTTGCAGCATTTGTTTGGTTATACTGAATTCTTGAGGGTTTTTTTTTTGTCTGTGAAGCTTTTTATTTCTCCTTCAATTTTAAATGATAGCCTTGCTGGATAAAGAAGTCTTGGTTGTAGGCTCTTGTTTTGCATGCCATTCCCTTGTAAACTTAACTGTTTCTGTTGAAAAGTCAGATGTCATCCTTATGGGGCTCCTTTGTAGGTGATTGACTGCTCTTCTCTTACAGCTTTTAGTATTTTTTCTTTATCTCTTAGCTTTTGTATATAAATTCCTAGTTCATCTTAATGTATGTGAAGTGTCTGGTATATACTAGATTAAAATACAGATGTTATTGTCATAACTCTAGTTCAGTGGTTATCAAAGTGTGTGCCAGGGTGTACTGGTGCACCCTAGAAGATTTCCTGGTGCACCCTATGGTATTTCAGAGGAATATGTGCCCGTTGGGGACCAAAAACCCAACAGGGTGTTTGGAGTTTAGATTTTTGGGGGACAGAGGTGTGGGGAATTGGCTGTAAGCTGAAAGTCTGCCCAACCCCACACCTCACTTATCCAATTAGGTTACAAAAAGGTGTTAAGCTGTGGTGCTGGATTGTTTACACTACCCCCCTTGTTCCCCGGAATGACTGGAGGCAAGTTTCTTCTATCCTTTGGTATAAAGTTAAGATGATATGTATGGTGGGGGTTTTCTGCATTCAGCACGATTAAGAGTAAAAAGAAGAATTCTTCAATGTATTGACAAGAAAATGAGAGTTTGCCTTTCAAATATATGCCCAAACATTGAAGAAATTGCTAGGACACGTCAGGCTTATGTTTCTCATAAACACAAGAATGAAAAACTTGACACATTTGTGCCGGGACCTGCTGAATTTACTAAATCTTACTAAGAATGTATCTATATATATAAAAAGATAACTTTTTTGTCATTTAAAAATTTTTTAACTTCTCTTTTTTTTATGAATTCTAAAAATCATAACTCAAAAAATGTAACATAAAAATGTTTTTTTAATGTCAGAATAAATTTAATTTTATCATATTTATTTTGTTTAATTACCATAAAAGCACATTTGGACTTTATATTTTTTTTTAGTATTTGACTTAATTATTATAACATATTTCTCAGAATTTGTATATAGTGTGCCTACAATTATTTGTAGGATTTTAAATGCACCCCGACTTCAAAAATTAGAGAACAATTGCTCTAGGTAATGGTGTGGTTTAACTGCTACCTCTAATTGGAATAGTAACTTGCACTTGCTATAGCTGTTTTTCTGGCAACTAAGTCTTTTCTCGTCTCTCCAGCTTTGGCCTCTATGTAGATTCAGGTTCCATATAGGCCTTTCTTGGGAATCAAGACTTTTCTTTTTTTAGTAGTTCTAGTCACCCATTGATCTGGTTCCTATAGAAGAATTTTGGATCATTAGGAGGGAATCTGTAGTCTCTTTAAACTCTGAGGACTAGGAGAAATAGATCCTCACTTCTCACATCAGCTTATTTTTCTCTCTTTTGAGACAGTTGACCTTGAAGTAGTAAACTGGTTAGTATTAGAAGTGAGATACTCAGCAATGTGTTAAAAACCCTGGGCTGGGGTGGGCATGGGGTCTAAAGGTAATATAAGGGAAGTCCTTCCAGAGCCCAGCTTCGGCTGAGAAGAACAAGGAGAGAAGCTGATGGCTCCTTGTCCTGTCAGTAGCTAAGTAAATTTGGCTTCTCATCCTGTTGAAGCAGCCCCTTCCTTGCTGTCACTAAAAAATGAAGAAAAAAATGGAAGTGAAGGAAAAGGCAGCATCAGAATAGTAATGGAAAAAATAAAAATAAGAGATGAAGGGTGGAAAAATAAAGTGAGGAAATCAAGCCTTTAGGAGTTTTGGTGCTTGGTGCATTTGTCCACTGTGGAACTGAACTGAATATGATCCATGAAATGCATCTTTAAATTAGCATTATGTTACTGATGGAATCTGGATGTTACTGATGTCAAGCTGGAAACTACCATGGCAATCATCTTATAGATGAACATCTCAGGCCCAGGACAGCAAAGGGGAGGCGCAGGTGGAGGGGGCTGGCCTGACCCCCTATCCTGGCTTTCTTTCCCCTTGGTGTTTTCTTGGCGTTGTTCTGGTTCTGGGTACACAAAGCTCATCTGGTTTTACCCCTCTCCGCACTTCTGTCCATCCCCACCAGCCCTCTCACCAGAAAAAGAGAGCGGTGGCTGGCAGCTGAAGTCGGGTGTGAAGCCAAGGAGAAAGGGGCAATCTCTTTCCCCAGTTCTCAGACTTGTCTCATCTCAAATAAGCTCTGGGTGACATGGTTCATTCGACACTACCCAAGAAATAGTGAAAATGGCCCCTGGTTCTAACAGCTCTGAAACATTCTCTTTCTTTGTACATTTTTCATAGTTTAATCTCTTGACTTGGCTTTTCTATTTCCACCCTCTGTCTCCCTCATCTATTCAGAACCTTCCAGCACTCTTCTGGCCACAACTCCACAGCACTGAAACCTTTTGTAACTCCCACTGCCTGTGGCTTAAAGCCTAATTTCCTTAGCTCAGCATTCAAATTCTATGAGAGGTGAGTTTTTTTTTTTTTTTTTTTTTTTTTTTTTTTTTTAAATTTTATTTATTCATTTTTTTTTAGAGAGGAGAGGGAGAGACAGAGAGAGAGAAGGGGGGGGGGGAGGAGCTGGAAGCATCAACTCCCATATGTGCCTTGACCAGGCAAGCCCAGGGTTTTGAACCGGCGACCTCAGCATTTCCAGGTCGACGTTTTATCCACTGCGCCACCACAGGTCAGGCTATGAGAGGTGAGTTTCACTGTCTGATAGCCATTGAGCTAGTAATGAAAGGCTTCTCTAAACAACTCTAAGCAGCAAAGCCCCAAACAAATTCAGGTGAGGATCACTGTAGCATTCATTAAGGAAACAAAAAGGCCAACCCTGAGAACTTGAACATTTAAAACAAAGCTAATGTGGGCCACCCTGAGCAATGTGATGCAATCATACCTGTGGTTATACTTTAAACATTCTACTTGCAACAGATATTTTTCTACACCTTGACTAGAAATTGGCACTGAATATGAGCTGAGCTGTGAGAATAGGCAGGCAAATTTATTTCATTACCTAACAACAGTGATTTTCCATTGATTTTTGTTTGTTTTGGTTTTGGTCTTATACTAAGAAAGGTTGAAAGTCCCTTTTCTTAAGAAGAAAAAATCACCTTAAAAACCCAAATGGGAGGCAAAGAGAGGGTAATTAGGGACAAGGGGGGGTGGGGGTGTCATATTGAGTGGGATACTTGAATCCATGTTAACACAATAAATTAAAATTAATAAAAAATTTAAAAAGACCCAATGGTTTTCTGCATATAAATTAGGCCTCTAGGTTTGGTAAAGTTGAGATCATTAATTAGTAGCTTCATGATGATGCATTTTGCAAGTGACTTCTGAAAACTGGGGAAAATTGAATGATTCAGAGCCGACAAAGAGCCAAGTGTTTATTTATGTGTAAGATGTGCCTCTTATTCTCAATCTGGGGACACTGGTAAAAGCTCTGATTAGCATAAAAGAAATGCATCTCACTTCTCACCCAGCCAAATGCTTACAGACTTCTACCTCAGTTCTCCACTTTAAGCAAAGTATGTTAAAAAGAATGTAATTTTTCCCCCTCCTTCTTTTTTGCTGACATTTTTTTGTTTGTACTCTCTCATTAACATTGTCTTAATATGCTCTAGTCTACCAGCAAAATTAAACTTAAAATTCTCTTCAACTGAACAAAATGGCCTTTCCAATTACTTTCCTTCCTTTCATGTACCCATTTTGCTTAATAACTATCCCTTCAGCCACCAGTTCTGTCATTATAGCTTATTAGTCTTACTGTACTCTATTTTGGCTTTGGGGTAATCACAACAATCACAGCCAAAGGCTTCCAGATTCTTAATGTACTGAGTGGCACCATAGTATTTATTTATAACTGTAGTTTGAAATAGACGTGGGGCAGAAAGGAAGGGCATAAGATAGTCACTAGGACAGTACTGAAACAGAGAAATCTTTCTCCTTTGACAGTTAAGTTCTATAGTGGCATATTTTAGGTGTCTGAATTAGGAATTTATTTCTGCTCAGCAGTCTATACTCATTCAGATATTTTCTTCCTTTGTGTTCTGAGGCTGTGTGACTAGGTAAGAACTTAAAATGAATCCTAAACTGGCTGTGTAGTTTGTGCTTACTTGGAACCAGGATAACTTGTCAGCTCCAGGGAAAAATAAAAAAACAGTAGTCAAATGGTTGTTGGGCATCTTTCAGAGCAATGATGTTGTATGGTTTTTAGAAAAACCTTTTGAGAGTTGATTCCTTTGACATTTTTGTGGATGAGTCAGAGTCACTCCATGAATGTTTTCTGTACTGAAAATGACTAATGGGTACAGTTTCAAATGTCAGAGTCCACACGGAGATTTCTGACAAAGATAAACCAGATTCGAATGCTCTTAGAACAAAGTCAGATCATGGTACCCTCTGAGTTGAAATAAACAAAAAAGTATATGAAATTTGTGCCTTACAAAAATAACTCAACCACCAGGGTGGTATATTCATGATAAGTGGTTAAACTGGGGCATCTATGAGAACTTCCTAAAAGAGACTAGCATGTAATTCACATGAGATAGACCATGAGTTAAGAAGTGATGACATGTCTAAAACGATATCCTAACAGAGAGAGGGACTGCATAGAGCAGGGATCAGGAACCTTTTGGGTGAGAGAGCCATGAATGCCACATATTTTAAAATGTAATTCTGTGAGAGCCATACAATATGTTTAACACTAAATACAAGTAAATGTGTGCATTTTATGTTACACCAACACTTTTAAAGTACATTAAGTCTCTGAATTCTTTTTAATAATGTTGTTATGCTGTTGCTAACCAATGATGAATAATGTACTTCTTACCATTAATGCGACTTCTGGTGCTGCATGGTTTTGCTGATGGCTTTGTAGTCTGGTTGATATGTGGTGAGGTTAAGCTTCATGCAGGCGTTGAGACTTCCATCCATTAAACGTGATCGTAGGTTGGTCTTAACGTTCTTTAGATGTGAGACAGACTACTCACATGCATACATAAAGCCAAACATTGTCAGTAGAACAATACTCACATGTTGCAGTGTGTGGTATGTGACAGGAAATGTATTTCAAGTTTTGACAATCAGCTGGTCTGCGGGTTGAAGTTTTTTCATTTCTCCCCACTTGTGTTTGCTCGCCAACTCTGCTTGCTGTCATGCAAGTCTTTCCAAATCTTTATTCAGTGACTTAAACTTATTCACAAACATGTCTGAGGCCTTCAGGTCAGCGGCTTGTAGCTCAAAATTTCTGATGGAGACACCAGGGATGTAACTCAGGTTGGCACTGTCTACTACACACTCGTGTGGATGGGTGATGAACTTAAGAAGATGAGTGCGGCCTGACCTGTGGTGGCGCAGTGGATAAAGCGTAGACCTGGAAATGCTGAGGTCGCCAGTTCAAAACCCTGGGCTTGCCTGGTCAAGGCACATGTGGGAGTTGATGCTTCCAGCTCCTCCCCCGTCTCTCTCCCTCGCCCCTCTAAAATGAATAAATAAAATAAAAATTAAAAAAAAAAGATGAGTGCGCTCATGAAATTCTCCAAAGCATGCTTTGAATGACTGCAGGAGATTAAATGTGAAGCCCGCTAGGTGCTGGAGATCAAGATGTTGAGCAGGGTCACTTGCTATGCATGCATATTTAAACTCTCCCTGTTTTTCAAAGTGTTGTAAATTACCTGTTTCAATGTCAGTGATGAAGAGTTCCAGCTTGTTTTCAAATGTGAACACTGCTTGTTGAAGGGATAAGACTGTATTTCCAATGCCTTGCATTTTCACATTGAGTTGGTTCAGATGTTCAGTCATGTCTACAAGATAGTAGAACTTCAGGAGCACTCAGTGTTAGCTAACTCAGGATGCTCAATGTTTTTCATTTCAAAAAAAGTTTGGTTTTCACTCAGACAAACCCCAAAATGGCTGAGCACCTTTCTTCTTGACAACCAACGCATATTGCTGTGCAGAAGCAGACCAGCATAATTACTCCCAACTTCATCCAGCAGTGTTTTAAACTGGCAATCATTTAAAGCTTGAGCAATAATAAAGTTGACCACCCAAATGACCAGCGACATCACCTCACTAAGCTGCTCGCCACACATCTGAGCACAAAGTGCCTCCTGATGTAGGATGCAGTGAGAACTTAGGATGGGTCTCTTTTCATGTTCACGAAGAAGCGCTACAAATCCTGTTTTCCCCACCATGCATGGAGCACCATCAGTACACACCGAAATAAGTTTTTCCATCGGTAGATTTTTTTCTTTAGCAAACTCAGTGAAAGACTTGAATAAATCCTCCCCTCTTGTTGTCTCTTTCATAGGCAAAACAGCAACACTTTCCTCACGTAGTGTGTCACCAACAGCATACCTTGCAATCACGCTGAACTGGGATAAATGGCTTACGTCTGTTGACTCATCCAAAGCGAGATAAAAGAATGTGGCTGCATTTATGTCCTTCACTTGTGTTGCCTCGATTTGATTTGCCATCATGGTGGCATGATCATGAACAGTTCTTGCCAACAGAGGCATGTCTTTTATTCATTTGATTATCCTGTCTTTATTCAAAAAGACGTCAAAAAGTTCAATAGCAACATCAAGCATGAATGTTTTGGCATACTCTCCATCTGTGAATGGCTTTCTGTTTCTCACAATTGCTAAAGCACCAGCAAAGCTAGCCGAATTCCAGTCACCTTGTTGGGTCCAAACATGGAGTTGCTGCTGACTAGCTTGCACTCTGTACAGTAGGTCTTAACATGCTTTCTTCCAGCTGTCCCCCACTGGATATTTTGATGCAAATGTATCAATAGTATGGCGTGTGTCCAAGTGCTGCTTTATATTTGACTGTTTCATCAATGCAATTTTATCATTGCATATTAGACACACTGCAGAACCTCTCTCCACAAAGGTGAATTCTTCTGTCCATTCCTGCTGAAAAGTATGATACATTCCTCATCTTTTTTTCTTTTAACCATCTTCTTCATCAAAAGGGTTTCTGCAATTAGCTAGCTGACTACTTGATTAAAAGGAGGGAAATTTACTTCCTGACCTCACAACAACCTGTGTATGTTACGCATTATCCTATAAAAATTTGGTGTTGTCCTAGAGGACAACTGTAATTGGCTCCAGCCACCAGCAACCATGGACATGAGCGGTAGGAAATGAATGGATTGTAATACATGAGAATGTTTTATATTTTTAATGTTATTATTTTTTAATTAAAGATTTGTCTGTGAGCCAGATGTAGCCATCAAAAGAGTCACATCTGGCTCATAAGCCATAGGTGTCTGACCCCTGGCATAGAGACTAGATTAAGTCTCTACCATCTGCCAAAGCTTCTCCAACACTAGAGAAAAGAGAAAGAAAAAGACATTCTACTTGAAGGGCTCAGCTACTCTAGTAACCTAGAAGAAGTTGTTGGGCAGAATTTGGGTGACTTTTCTAGTCTCTGTTGCAGCCTGCATGGCATATTTCATGAGACTGTCTAGCTGTGTTAATCCTGATATGCTTGCAGGTCATCTTTGATCAGTCATTTGGGTTTCTCACTCTCCTAATACAAGGAAGGGGATGACCTGGGCAACAATCACAAGCATCCCCCATTGCATGTGATTATGTTGGCAGCCTCTCAGGATTTGGGGAGCATGGCTGGATTCGGCAGAACTAGATAAGTTTTGATAGAACTGATAGGATATTTTCTATACCTAATATACCTGGTCAGACTGTTAGACAATCATTACTCTGTAAAGACCTGCCTGGGAAGCCAGTTCTTGTTCTCTCCCCTTTTTCTTGCTTATCTTTTCAATATAATTCTTACTGAAACACGACCTGTTTTATTTGGCTTAAAATAATTCTTAAGAAGAAATTTAAACAAGAAATGTGAGTTCCATTGATTTTCTAAAAGAAAATCTATCACTATAAATTTTGTGTGTACTAAATTAAATGTACCATGCTGATCAATTCAGGCAAAATACCATGCCTCTGAAGCCGAAGTGGTTTGGAAACTATCTTCTTTCATTTCCTTAGCTACTACAAAACTTGTTTAAATTCATCCAATTACCCAATTATCAGGTCTCTGGAATTGTGAGTCTAATAATCTTTCACTTAGCATGAACTTTGGATGAACTTTGCTCCATTATCAAGTGAGGGGAGCCATGGACACTACCTTCTTTCTTCATGGGCACATTATTTTCTGTGGGGAGCTCCAGCTGAGTGACAGCATCAGTCATATACAGGCATGGGCAAAGGTAGGTTTCCAGTTGTAATACAAATAAATACTACAATAATAACCAATAATATAAGAATAAACACTGTGTTTGCATACTCACAACTGTAAGCCTACTTTTGCCCACCTCTGTATAGCCTTTAGACTAGAAATTGTGTTAAACTCATCCATAACCAGCTTCTTAATATGATAGATGGACCAATAAAGAATGGGGGATAGGCCCTGGCCAGTTGGCTCAGTGGTAGAGCGTCCGCCTGGTGTGCGGGGGACCCGGGTTCAATTCCAGGCCAGGGCACATAGGAGAAGCGCCCATTTGCTTCTCCACCCCCCCTCCTTCCTCTCTGTCTCTCTCTTCCCCTCCCGCAGCCAAGGCTCCATTGGAGCAAAGATGGCCTGGGCGCTGGGGATGGCTCCTTGGCCTCTGCCCCAGGCGCTAGAGTGGCTCTGGTCGCGGCAGAGCGACGTCCTGGAGGGGCAGAGCATCACCCCCTGGTGGGCAGAGCGTCGCCCCTGGTGGGTGTGCCGGCTGGATCCCCGGTCGGGCACATGTGGGAGTCTGTCTGACTGTCTCTCCCCGTTTCCAGCTTCAGAAAAATGCCCTGGCCGGTTGGCTCAGCGGTAGAGCGTCGGCCTGGCGTGCGGGGGACCCGGGTTCGATTTCCAGCCAGGGCACATAGGAGAAGCGCCCATTTGCTTCTCCACCCCCCCTCCTTCCTCTCTGTCTCTCTCTTCCCCTCCCGCAGCCCAGGCTCCATTGGAGCAGAAAAATACAAAAAAAAAAAAAAAAAAGAGAATGGGGGAAAACAATTTATGGGTATTCTAAACAATGCTTGGAATGAACCTCTGAGTATGGCGTAATCAGTCATTTCCTTCCATCCTTATGGGGTTATGCAATGAAAGGGGTGCAGGAGTGTGAACAGTGATGAAATGCTGTATTATCTACTCTTGGGAACCTGCATGTTGGTGAGAAGAATAAAGCACTGGACTGGAAATCAGAGAATCTAATCACAGTGCTACTTTTAGCTGTGCAAACTTGTGCAAATGGCTTTACCTCTCCAGTTCTTAGTTTCCACTCTTATAAAATGAGTGGATTAGTTTAGATGATTTCTACTGGATGTGTATTGGATGCGAAGTGAAGGAGGAAGTTAGCCAGAGAATGGGAAGTAGGAAATAATCAATTTCAGAAATCTAAATATGCACAGACTAACTTGACTATGAGGTGAAATTTCAGATAGTAAACCTGGATAAATTATTAGGAATGTGCAGATGACTGAACAGCTCAACCCTGTTGACAAAGAGGGCTGGCATTCTGGAGTCTGAAGTCCCATCTCTTATGTGCTCTCTGTGCAGGCAACTTCATCTTTCTGAAGGCTCCCTCAGCTAGAAAATAGAAAGGCACCGATCATTTAACACAAGCATGAGCAGCATATTATTTACAGAACCACCAGATTAAGATGTCTTCTGTTCAGGCTGTGCTTCTGTAATCTCTGGCAGTTTGAAATGAGGAGGCAGAGGAGGGTGTGTGAGGTGGGGTAAGAATGTTCTGCCTATGAGTTGGCTGTGTTATCAGTGTTTCTGAAGAGAGTGCTCTCTTATCATGGAGAAGCAGCTCAGGGTCTGATCTCTCACCTGGTTCTAATGAAGGAACTATATCTTAATAATGAGGAATGGAAAAGTTGGAGCTTCATACTTAATCACTACATTATGTGTTACATTAGATTATGATCCAGTGATGAATAAAATTCTCAAAGGCAGCACAGAGTAGGGCAAAATGCTATGAATTAAGAAGATGAACTGGTCCTGGCTGGTTGGCTCAACAGTAGAGTGTCAGCTTGGTGTGTGGAAGTCCCAGGTTCGGTTACTGGTCAGGGCACACAGGAGAGGTGACCATCTGCTTCTCCACCCCTCCTCCTTCCCTCTCTTTGTCTTACCCTCCTGCAGCCATGGCTCAAATGAGCAAGTGGGCCCTTGTCACTGAGGATGGCTCCATGGCCTCACCTCAGGAGCTAAAATAGCTCTGTTGCTGAGCAACAGAGCAGCAGCACAGATGGGCAGGGTGAATCCCGGTCAGGGCACATGCAAGGGTCTGTGTCTCTGCCTCCCTGCCTCTCACTTGATTAAAAGAGAAAGAAGAAGAAGAAGAAGATGGACTAGACTCCTTGTCCTGCCACTTATTTGCTGGTTGACCTTGGACAAGTCATTTAACATGTCTGAGTTTTAATTACTTCAACTATAAAATATAAGAAAAGAAAAAGGCAGGGATGATTTCTGAGGTTCCTTCTAGCTATAATATTAGACTTCATGATGCTGGTGTCTGCTATGAATCAGGCCTGAATTTAATGATATTTGTAAAAATATTCATAAAACCCTGTTCAAGAAAAGAAACTCCAAGCTGAATGAAGATATCTGCTCAGCTGCATCCAAGTCTCTTTAGAGTCCTTTCAATATGACCTCCCATCATTCCCAGCCAGACCTCTATCTGATCACATTAGCCCGCACATACTCCAGTTACATTCACACATTCAGCATTTGCTTATGCTGTTCCAATTCTAAAGTAGCCACATGGCAAAATATTACATATCATTCAAAGTTCAGTTCTGTTGTAATGTCTCTATGGAGATAAATTGCTCCCTGGTTTCTTCTTGGAGGCCTCCTCAGAATATGTTTCAGCATATGTCATTTGCATAATAATTAAGTGTTGTTATTATTCAGGGTCTCATGAAGAGGAGCCACAAAGGAATGAAGCAGCAACAATACAGCAAGTGGAGACCTCAATCTCTCCAGGATTGATGTGCCTTAGAGCAGTGGTCCCCAACACCTGGGCTGCGGACCGGTACTGGTCCATGGATCATTTGGTACTGGTCGCAGAGGAAGAATAAATAACTTACATTATTTCCATTTTATTTATATTTAAGTCTGAACGATGTTTTATTTTTAAAAAATGACCAGATTCCCTGTTACATCCGTCTAAGACTCACTCTTGATGCTTGTCTTGGTCACGTGATACATTTATCCATCCCACCCTAAAGGCCGGTCTGTGAAAATATTTTCTGACATTAAACCGGTCCATGGCCCAAAAATGGTTGAGGACCACTGCCTTAGAAAGATCAGCTATTCAATTTATTAAGCAGAAACATGACATAATGCGTGAGAAACTAACAAGCAGAATACAGTGTACAATTTTTTTATTTAGTTTTGCAAAACTAATTAGATTTCTCTTGCCCTTTCTGAGACATAACACCACACCATCTGCTGTCTGATTCCTGACCTGCAGAAAGCTCCAGCAGGGTCAAGCATTTGCGTCTGTGGGGCCTTTCCTGGACGTGACTGCCTTCAGTATGCTTGGTATTGACCTTCACTTTCTCAAATGGGAACAGAAAGTCACTTAGTACAGTGGTCTTCAAACTTTTTTGGGCCACGGACTGGTTTAATGTCAGAAAATATTTTCATGGACCGGCCTTTAGGATGGGATGGATAAATGTATCACGTGACAGAGACAGCATCAAGAGTGAGTCTTAGATGGATGTAACAGACAGAATCTGGTCATTTTTAAAAAATAAAACATTGTTCAGACTTAAATATAAATAAAATGGAAATAATGTAAGTTATTTATTCTTTCTCTGCGGACTGGTACCAAATGGCCCACGGACCGGTACCAGTCCACGGCCCAGGGGTTTGGGGACCACTGACTTAGTGCTTTGGCTTTCCTCCAACAATTAAGGAGCCTGTATCTATCAGATTGTGAGTAACTTGAGGGCAAGGATTGTGTCCAATGCTTAGCTAGAGTCATGCTTGTCATAAAGTAGGGGTCACAAAGAAATCATATGTTGCTTGAACAGATTGCAAAGGTGGTGGTTTTCAGAATCATGATTCACTGCTTTTGGGTTCCCAATGCCAACCTTTCATCTGGGCCTGGCATTATGGGCATGTTAACCTATTGGGACTTTATGCACCTGCTGAAATTAGAAGGGGCTTCTTGTAGAAGGTTTTGAGGGCTAGTTTGAAAACCATTGATTTCTGACCCAATATTTTACTTCTCAGTAAAATTATTGTATGTTCAATAATGATTCTGAGCTGCTGTAGAGTTCACATGAGTATGGCTAGATTTCATCTGTGAAAGAAAATCAGAAGTATATTCTCTCTGTCCACATCCACTGGGAAATCAGGGACCATTGACAGCACATTCCTTTGAGCTGGTACTGCTCCAAGTTGAGAACCATTGATTTTAGATGAAACCATGAGGTCTCCCATATTTTAAGTACCATTTTCTAGAAATGCAAATTTAGATCCAAGATCTTCTTAACCTGAAAGACTTTGATTTAACTTTCAACCCTTGTTCAGGACTGGGTAACAACCTAAGAGTTACTTTTGACTTAGAGGGACTGAAAGGATGAAAAACATTCTTCTGTATGGAATTTATGGTTTATGGGGAACTTTAACAAATGTTATCTCACTAGCCCTTGTTGTAATGTGAGGGACAGATTCCATTGCCTCCATTTTAAAGGTAAGGAAACTGAGTTTTGAAGAAGTTGAATGGTGCTGGAACAGTCTTGCAGTCATTTCAATGCTGATACTGAAAACCAGGTCTTAGCTGACCCCTAGATCATCCTATGAAAAGTACCTAGAAAACCACAGAGGCAGAAGTAGAGTTATACATTTGATAATTGCCTTTGGTGTTAGTGAGCTATGTGGTTAGTTCATCAAGCTGGAAACTAAAGCTAAAGAATAAACAACCAAACAAATACATTTATTTGGCTGCTATTATAACATTTTTAGCTTATTAGACATATCATATTAAGTGTTAAATTTCCATCAACAGATTAGCACACATTAAAATCCACAGCAAAATAGAAGAGTAGTGTGGTATATTGTACATATGCCTAATCTGGTAAGATAGGTTTAATAAGAAAAAAAATGAATATCACACATGATTTTGAAAGTTTCACTCTTACTCTTGACCTGAGCCCATCAATAGGAAATGACACTCTGGAAACTCTCCTTCTCTAGCTTAAAAGTTGTCTATTTGTCCCTTTGAGTCAAAAACCTAGAGCAGAAGTCAAAAGACTCCATTGAAAAGTAAAGATACAGAGGGCTGACTTTTGTACCCTTAGAAGGTGCTGGACTCTGCACCAGCAGACATTCATTTCAAGCAATGTGTGCTGTTCACACATTCTGGGAAATATAGCAGAGTGGTCCTTATTGTGTGCAATAAATTGCAAAGCACTAAATGATTGATCAATGGCATCAATAACAAAAGGACAAGAACTATCTTGCAGAAAGACAATGTAAATATCTATACAGTTTTATCAGAAGTAGAGAATCAAGGTTCAAGTCAGAAAATGTAGGTAAAATGAAAATTCTTAAAAAAGGGCTTTATGTATTATGTGGCCAATAAATGACACACATTGGTTATCTGAGAAACTTGTGGTTTTCAAAAAGGCAGTATAGCATAATAGTTAAGAGCACAAACTTGTTAGCTGTATAAATTTGGGCAGATTATTTAACTTATTTCAGATCCAGGTTTAACAAATGTAAAGTGGGGATAGTAACATTATCAACATTATAGAATCATTGTAAATGTAAATAAATATTAGCTATCATCATCATCATCATCATCATTGTTATTATTTTTGTTACTGATTGAAATACTAGAATGAAATGTCTAGAACTTCCAAAAAGTAAGTAATGATGTAAAACTAAAAACCTTGATTTATTTTTTTATTATTTGGGCTGAATGAAGCTGAGTATGAATTATTCATTCAAGTCCTTGACCTCATTTCATGGAATCATAGAATGTTATAGTTTGCAGGACCTGAAATACTATTTAACTCAAATTTCTTATTTTAGAGATAAAGATGAAGAAGGTAACAGGAGTTAAATATATGCCCAAATTCTTGCAGCAAGGATTGTGGAGTTTTGAGTCCTTTTCTTCTGACCCATAGTTTCATCAATAAAATTTTTACCCATTGACTATCCTTAACCAGTAGTTCTGGAAGTACAAAAGGAAATAACCTGAAATTCAAATCCGTCTCCTTTTCTACCTGTGGCAGCCCTGGTAAAAGTTGGTGAAAAGGTGAAACTCATTGAATAGACAAGTATTTATGACTAATAAAAAGTTGCTTGGGGCCCTGGCCGGTTGGCTCAGTGGTAGAGCGTCGGCCTGGTATGCAGGAGTCCTGGGTTCGATTCCCAGCCAGGGCACACAGGAGAAGCACCCATATGCTTCTCCACCCCTCCCCCTCTCCCTCCTCTCTGTCTCTCTTCCCCTCTCGCAGCCAAGGCTTCATTGGAGCAAAGTTGGCTCAGGCGCTGAGGATGGCTCCATGGCATCTGCCTCAGGTGCTAGAATGGCTCTGGTCACAACAGAGTGATGCCCCAGATGGGCAGAGCATCGCCCCCTGGTGGGCATGCCGGGTGATTCTGGTCTGGAGTATGCGGGAGTCTGTCTGACTGCCTCCCCGTTTCCAACTTCAGAAAAATACAAAAAAAAAGTTGCTTGGTGTTAAAAGATTCAAAAAGTAGTGGAGTGAGAGAGAGGAGTCTGAAGTCTTTCTTCTGCCTCTATTATTAACTTGAATGATTGTTCTCAACCTGAATTTTTGTTTGTAAAATGAGAGTTAGCTTACATGACTGTTAAAAAATATTGGCACACATCTCATAATAGTTAAGGGGACACTGAATCAAGAAGACATAACAATTCTTAATATATATGCACCAAACCAAGGAGCACCAAAATATATAAGACAGCTACTTATTGACCTTAAAACAAAAACTGACAAAAATACAATCATACTTGGAGACCTCAATACACCGCTGACACTCTAGATCGATCATCCAAACAGAGAATCAATAAAGATATATTGGCCTTAAACAAAACACTAGAGCACCTGGATATGATACATATCTACAGGACATTTCATCCCAAAGTGACAGAGTATACATTTTTCTCCAGTGTACATAGATCATTCTCAAGAATTGACCATATGTTGGGCCACAAAAACAACATCACCAAATTCAGAAAAATCAAAGTTTGTACCAAGCATATTTTCTGATCATAAAGCCTTGAAACTGGAATTCAACTGCAAAAAAGAAAAAAAATCCCACAAAAATGTGGAAACTAAATAACATACTTTTAAAAAATGAATGGGTCAAAGAAGAAATAAGTGCAGAGATCAAAAGATATATACAGACAAATGAAAATGACAATACCACATATCAGAATCTATGGAATGCAGCAAAAGCAGTGATAAGAGGGAAGTTCAAATCCCTTCAGGCCTATATGAACAAACAACAGAGAGCCCAAGTGAACCAATTAACTTCACACCTTAAGGAACTGGAAAAAGAAGAACAAAGACAACTCAAAACCAGCCGAGGAAAGGAGATAATAAAAATCAGAGCAGAAATAAATGAAATAGAGAGCAGAAAAACTATAGAAAAAATTAATAGAACAAGGAGGTGGTTCTTTGAAAAGATCAACAAAATTGACAACCCCCTGGCAAGACTTACCAAGAAAAAAACAGAAAAGACACATATAAACAAAATCCAAAATGAAAGAGGAGAAATCACCACGGACACTATAGATATACAAAGAATTATTGTAGAATACTATGAAAAACTTTATGCCACTAAATTCAACAACCTAGAAGAAATGGATAAATTCCTAGAACAATACAACCTTCCTAGACTGAGTCAAGAAGAAGCAGAAAGCCTAAACAGACCTATTAGTAGAGAAAAAATAGGAAAAACCATTAAAAAACTCCCCAAAAATAAAAGTCCAAGCCCAGACAGCTATACTAGCGAATTTTATCAAACATTCAAAGAAGACTTGGTTCCTATTCTACTCAAAGTCTTCCAAAAAATTGAAGAAGAAACAATACTTCCAAACATATTTTATGAGGCTAACATAACCCTCATACCGAAACCAGGCAAGGATGGCACAAAAAAGAAAACTACAGACCAATATATCTAATGAATACAGATGCTAAAATACTAAACAAAATACTAGCAAACCAAATCAACAACATATTAAAAAGATAATACATCACGATCAAGTGGGATTCATCCCAGGATGTCAAGGATGGTTCAACATACGTAAAACGGTTAATGTAATACACCATATCAACAAAACAAAGAACAAAAACCACATGATCTTATCAATAGATACAGAAAAGGCATTCGATAAAATACAACACAATTTTCTGTTTAAGACTCTCAACAAAATGGGTATAGAAGGAACATATCTCAACATGATAAAGGCCATATATGATAAACCATAAGCTAACATCATATTAAATGGCACAAAACTGAAGGCTTTTCCCCTTAAATCAGGAACAAGACAGGGTTGTCCACTCTCTCCACTCTTAATTAATGTACTACTAGAGGTTCTAGCCAGAGCAATCAGACAAGACAAAGAAATAAAAGGCATCCATATCGGAAAAGAAGAAGTAAAGGTATCACTTTTTGTTGATGATATGATCCTATACATCAAAAACCCCAAAGAATCCACAAAAAGACTACTAGAAACAATAAGCCAATACAGTAAAGTCGCAGCATACAAAATTAACATACAGAAGTCAATAGCCTTTCTATATGCCAACAATGAAACATTTAAGAACGAACTCAAAAGAATAATCCCCTTCACGATTGCAACAACAACAACAAAAAAATACCTAAGAATAAACATAACAAAGAATGTAAAGGACTTTATAACAAAAACTACAAGCCATTTTTAAGGGAAATCGAAAAAGATATAATGAGATGGAAGAATATTCCTTGTTCTTGGTTAGGAAGAATAAATATAATCAAGATGGCCATATTACCCAAAGCAATATACAAATTTAACGCAATTCCCATCATAATTCCAATGACATTTTTTAAAGAAATGGAACAAAAAATCATCAGGTTTATATAGAACTATAAAAAACCCCGAATAGCCAAAGCAATCCTAAAGAAAAAGAACGAAGCTGGGGGCATTACAATACCTGACTTCAAACTATATTATAGGGCCACGATAATCAAACAGGATGGTATTGGCAGAAAAATAGACACTCAGATCAATGGAACAGAATAGAAAGCCCAGAAATAAAACCACATATATACGGTCAAATAATTTTTTTTTTTGCATTTTTTCCGAAGCTGGAAATGGGGAGGCAGTCAGATAGACTCCAGCATGCGCCCAACTGGATCCACCCAGCATGCCCACCAGGGGAAGATGCTCTGCCCCTCTGGGGTGTCGCTCTGTTGCATCCAGAGCCATCTTAATGCCTGAGGCAGAGGCCACAGAGTCATTCTCAGCGCCCGGGCCATCTTTGCTTCAATGGAGCCTTGGCTGAGGTAGGGGAAGAGAGAGACAGAGAGGAAAGAGAGGAGAGGGGTAGAGAAGCAGATGGGCACTTCTCCTGTGTTCCCTGGCCGGGAATCAAACCCGGGACTCCCGCATGCCAGTCCGATGCTCTACCACTGAGCCAACCAGCCAGGGCCCCAGTCAAATAATTTTTGATAAAGGGGCCAACAACACACAATGGAGAAAAGAAAGCCTCTTCAACAAATGGTGCTGGGAAAACTGGAAAGCCACATGCAAAAGAATGAAACTGGACTACAGTTTGTCCCCTGTACTAAAATTAATTCAAAGTGGATCAAAGATCTAAATATAAGACCTGAAACAATAAAGTACATAGAAGAAGACATAGGTTCTAAACTCATGGACCTTGGTTTTAAAGAGCATTTAATGAATTTGACTCCAAAGGCAAGAGAAGTGAAGGCAAAAATTAATGAATGGGACTACATCAGACTAAGAAGTTTTTGCTCAGCAAGAGAAACTGATAACAAAATAAACAGACTTCCAACTAAATGGGAAATGATATTTTCAAACAACTGCTCAGAGAAGGGTCTAATATCCAAAATATACAAAGAACTCATAAAACTCAACAACAAACAAACAAACAATCCAATAAAAAAATGGGAAGAGGACATGAACAGACACTTCTCCCAGGAAGAAATACAAATGGCCAACAGATATATGAAAAGACGCTCATCTTCATTAGTTATTAGAGAAATGCAAATCAAAACTGCAATGAGATACCACCTCACACCTTTTAGATTAGCTATTATTAACAAGACAGGTAATAGCAAATGTTGGAGAGGCTGTGGAGAAAAAGGAACCCTCATTCACTGTTGGTGGGAATGTAAAGTAGTACAACCATTATGGAAGAAAGTATGGTGATTCCTCAAAAAACTGAAAATAGAACTACCTTATGACCCAGCAATCCCTCTACTGGGTATATACCCCCAAAACTCAGAAACATTGATATGTAAAGACAGATGCAGCTCCATGTTCATTGCAGCATTGTTCACAGGGGCCAAGACATAGAAACAACCAAAAAGCCCATCACTAGATGACTGGATAAAGAAGATGTGGCACATATACACTATGGAATACTACTGAGCCATAAGAAATGATGACATCGGATCATTTACAGAAAAATGGTGGGATCTTGATAACATTATACGAAGTGAAATAAGTAAATTAGAAAAAACCATGAACTTCATTATTCCATACATAGATGGGATATAAAAGTGAGACTACAAGATATTGATAAGAGTGTGGTGGTTACGGGGGGGTGGGGGAAGAGGGAGAGGGAAAGGGGGAGGGGGAGGGGCACAAAGAAAACTAGATAGAAGGTGACAGAGGACAATCTGACTTTGGGTGATGGGTAAGCAACATAATTGATTGACAAGATAACCTGGACATGTTTTCTTTGAACATATGTACCCTGATTTATTGATGTCACCCTAGTAAAATTAATTAAAAAATATTGGCACAATAACATACTGTATAAATATAATCCCTAATGAATAGTTAATTCTTTACATTTATGAAGACCATTAGAATGTTCAAACACCTGGATATAATTGTTTTAATTTTCTGATTATTAAAAACCAAAGAGAAAATCTATCTAAAAAATGAACATGCCATGGGAACCAGCTTACTCATTTGTAGGACAGTCTTTGGAATTTTTTCCTTTGGCAAATGAGAATCAGTTAATTCTAGGCATTTGCTTATTGACCTACTAGTATAGAATGCTCTGTTTTTCTTTCATTTTTGTTGGTTATCACCAGTTAAAACTCTTAAAGGATAATATTCTGTGACCTACCAGACTATGATGTCACCAGCTCTTCTCTAATTAATATATGTGCTTTCATTCTAAACTAAGCTCCTTCTGAATTTAGGAATTGTAATTACTGTAACAATCATGGAGCCCAAATACTTTCTCACAGAAATAACAAGTACCTCTTTAAGGTAAAAGTGGAAAATAACATGCAACTGCTTTCAAGATGTGTTTATAAAGTTGTCTCATCACAGTGAAATGCAGGACCCTTGGGCTGATATATCCCTTGTTCCTTGAAGAGGGAAGCAGGATACTATTCACAGAAACAGTCTCTCTTGGCCATCACCATCTGTGTCTCTAGAGGAGCTCAGAGGCTAAGAATGGTTTTCAGGGTGAGATTTGATGTTCTGTGTGGATTTTTGTTTGTTTTTGTGGTTGTTTGTTTTTGCCAAAGGAAAATGCCACAGGGAATATTTATTTCATGGTTAGATGAGTACATGGCATGAACTGACCTGGAACAATGGCCTAAATTTAACAAATATTTATTGAGCACCCATGTGCCAAGCTACAGGAGTTTCAAATACCGAATGACCACACATTTCTGTGCCAATATAGAGCACTCCTCAATTATGTTATTGATTAAGCAAATGGTTAAATGCTACAACCATCAGTTTCAAAGCCTCATTCTCAGTTCTCTTTATTTTCTGGAATAGAAGATCAGTGAAATCCCTCAAACTAAAGACAGTATAAATTGAACTCTTTTCACCTTCAAGGTAATATATTATTTTTCCTTTCTAAAATCCAGGCCCCTCCACAAGATAAACAAATCCCTTGAAATGAATAAACCATGATTCCCAACAAAAGGTGTTTATTATTAAAGCCAGCATGAAGTACCAAAGGCCAGGTTTGACAATCTCACTAAAAAGTTTTTTAGTAATATAATTCCACATGCAACAGAGGCCTGAGAGTATGTCTCAACCATTTTTCTGGCAGACCATCTTACAAATTACCACCCCAACTTTTATTAAGACTTAACAAAGTCTTTCTTTTTTGAGGGAGAGAGAGAGAGAGAGAGAAATATAGAAAGAAACAGAGAGAGAGGAAGAGAGAGAGAGAGAAAGAAACAGAGAGAGGAAGAGAGAGAGAAGGAACGACTCGTTGCTTCACTTGGTTGTGCATTGACTTCTTCTTTACATGCTTTGACTGGGAATCAGACCCCTTGCTCAAGCCAGTGACCCTAGGCTCAAGCTGATGACCTTGAGCTCAAGCCAGTGACCTCGGGTTTAAAACTGGCAACCTCAGTATTCCAGGTTGATGCTCTATCTACTGTGCCACCACAGGTCAGGCAAGACAACAAAGTCTTAACAAAGGTAAATTAGAGCTCTTGGAGCTAGAGATAGAATCTAGAGCTCTTGGCCATATTCAACTTGATTTCTCAGGTGTTTTGCCGAGAAACAAAAAACAAAATTACTTCATTGAGTTTTCAGGATGAAAAACAATCATAATAAATACAATTAAGGATCACCTGATGAAACCCTTTGCAGGCTTTTTAAAAAAAATAATGTCTGAATATTGTATTAACATTTGTGTTGTCAGAAAAAAAATGTAAGTATCAAAATGGTCAACCATTAAGAAAGGCATGGCTGCCTATGCATCATCTCCTTACCCAGTCAGGGATATAGAAGAGCACTCCTACTTGAGGCATAAACACCATAGAACAAGATGCAGGGCTAAGCAATAGATGCCAGGTGCTTAAGGTTCTACTCATGACCCCAAGAGGTTTTACATGAAAGAATGGGTGGAGCCTGACCTGTGGTGGCGCAGTGGATAAACCGTCGACCTGGAAATGCCGAGGTTGCCGGTTCGAAACCCTGGGCTTGCCTGGTCAAGGCACATATGGGAGTTGATGCTTCCCGCTCCTCCCCCCTGTCTCTCTTTCCTCTCTCTCTCTCTCCCCCTCTTTCTCTCCTCTCTAAAATGAATAAATAAAAATTAAAAAAAAAAAAAGAATGGGTGGTATAATGACCTCTTATTTAAGGTCAGGATTCCTAATGCAACCACAAGAATTTATTTTTCTTAAGTTCATCCTTACTTTAGGTTAAGCAACAGATGAGATAGAATTGCTTTTGATCTCATCATTCATGACATAATGAACAATAGTAATTGCCTGAAACAATCATGAAAGCGAACTGGGTCCCTATAAAAGGCAATAACCTGCAAAAGCTCCTAGAGTTAAAATAGAATCTAGAGACCTTGACTGTATTCATGAGATGGGTAGCAGCTCATTTCAATTAGTAATTAGTAAACATATTCCTTTAAATGATCTCCCTTACTCATTCATACTGAGGAATAGCCATACTACTTTTTATGTTTTCTCTAAGCTTTTATTACTATAACAGGATAATTATTGGCAATTTGATTCAATACTATTAGATAAGAAGTAAAAGCTGTTTGAAAACTGCTGAGGTTTCCTACTTATTTTTTATTCTAAAGAAAATGCTTGGGGACAAATAAACTAAACCACAAACACTATTTTGATTCACAGAACTTAACCAATTAGAAATCTCAACAGTACAAATGGTTTTGTCTTTGGCATTCTTCTTTTCACTGTAAAAATGACAACAAAAACAAAATATACTTATACTAAGAATTAAAAACATTGTCAAATGCTTTTAGTTAAAACTATCCTGTTTGTTCATTATGGTAATATAGTCTACTATACTATCTATGTGAAATTATCAACCATTATAGATTCAGCCATGCTTTTTACGAAGTACTTTTATAAACCTACAGTTTGAGTTTTACTGTATGTAGCCTTTTGAGACAGGTATGTAAGTTTTAATCAACATTTTCCAAATGAAGAAATTGAGCCCTGTTGGACCTTATAATGTCCCCAAGTAGTAAAGAGCACATTTACTATTAACTTCAAGTCCTCTATTCTTTCCATACTTATTGTACTACACTTACTAAGACAAGATGCATGTACATATTCACACATATTTGTAATAACATATATGTGTGTATATGTATATAATTATAAATTTGCATTCTGTATAAGAACTTCAAGTTATTATCTAAGGTGGAATTCAGAAAACTAGCAAGACTCATCTGTGAAACATTTTACTCTATTGATAAAATGAAATCCATATGAAAAAGCTTCTTCAATGAGACATGTGCTCTCTTTGCTAACCTTATTGTCTTAAGAATCTTTGGGTTTCTGAGAATGTTCTAGGTGCAAGTGTCTTTTTCTCCTTTCTGGCAGAAGTTTCAAAACAAAGTCTTAAGTCTTTTTCTCAATTCCAAGTTTTCAGTTTCTGTAAGGATGTTTTTAGCACTTTGTAAAGCAATATTGGTTTACAGAACTTTCTGCAATGCTGGAAAGGTTTTATATCTAGAGTGTCCAATAAGGTAACTGTTAACCATACATGGTTAAAATATGGTTAATATGATTAAGGAACTGAATTTTTAGTTACATGTGGCTAGAGACTACCATATTGAGCAGAATAGTCCTGAATAATTTAAAATTCTGGTTCACTGATGCACTGAGTTCCAAGCATCCTAGCAACAATATCCTTGCAACAGCACCCAGTGAAGGTACAATAGAAGTTATGTATTTAATTATTAGTTATACCTTAATTGATTCTAGAGGGGATTTGAAACAGAATATTGGTATTAGCATTAAAAAAAAACATATGGGAATCTTTAAGTAAAGGATAACAAATGGGGGGATAAGTTATGGTAAATATTAAGGAATAAAAATAGCAGAATAATGCCATTTGAATTTCTAAATTTTACATATTTAAAGCAGAATAGAACTATCCAATTTAATAAAATAATTTCCTTCTTGCTAATGCAATACTAGGGCTACAAAATTCAATTAAAGAATGTGAGATTTTACTATGGGCTGAAATGGAAGCAAAAAGAAATGAATAGGACATCAGGTTCTGCTGTATGTGAGAGTGGACTAAAAATCTAGGAAAAAATTATTCTGTTGAAAATAGATCATAGAATAGGAAATATGGACAACATAAAAGCAAGTAGAGAAATGCCACACTTCCATCTCCATTTCTGAACTTCTTCCACAGGGAGTTATAAGGAAAGTGGGTCAGATGTCTCAGGTATGTTGGGTCAGACAACACTGGATTGGTGAGACCAGAGGGGAAACAAAAGGAAGAAAAGGTAGCTAAGAAAACTGCTTGTAGTTTATATGTTTGTGTTTGTGACATATTACTGAATCTAGTTTGCTGATGGTGATGCTCTTGTCAAAGATAATCAAAGAGGATAGCATGAAAGAGTATTTGAGACACCAGGAGTGTAGGAAAAAGGCATTTGCCCTTAAATCAAGTTAACTTAGTTCCAATCCTAATATTCACTTACTTAGACTAGTGACCATCCTATGGTCCCCAAATACTCCTGCTTGTACAATAGCAATGCTGAATGACCCTAAGGTTATTCCTGCCCTAAAGCTCAAGAGTATAACTCTCAACATGAAAACACCTGTGGGTGTTTTATTATCTAGTTTTCCAGATTTCCTGAAAGTCTGCTGCTCTTTCAGGAAGACTGCTGTTTTACTCTTCTAACTTGTTTTTGCAATCACAAAGCTCAAGTAGTAGGAACAGTGTTATCTCAAGCAGCATGCACAAAAGTAGTTGGTGTGGTGGAAGTGAGTAACAGTGGGTGGGTGAACAAATTGAAGAGGAAAGGGTTGGAAGAGAGTAGTGTTTGTGAAAAAGTAAGTAGTCCTTTCTTCTTTGACATCTTTGCTATATATCTCAATAACAGCTATGCAAAGCCAAATGCTAAATAGGGCATGAAAACTATCTTGGACTTTGGAGTTAAGCAGACCTAAATTTGAACACAAGCTCTGGATTTAAGATACCTAACTTCAGGTTTTAAAAAAAATCTCTGTGATACTTATGGTGGGCAGTTTTTGAAGTTTAAATGAGATGATATTACCCAGCATATAGTAAGTGTTCAGTAAATATTCTCTTAACTTTGCGTCCCAAAGTTGGCTTAGTTCTTTTACTATATTACCTATAATATAAACAATTAATCAAAGAAACAAACATGCAGGAATGCTTAGAGATCACATCTAGAGGGTGTAAACAGCCTGCAGTGGGGAAAGAAGGGTGCTGAGCAAAGAAATAACCACAGCCAGGAATAAATAACTCAGTCTTTCCATTGATGAAGCTCCTTCCTTTGGGTAGCCTCACAATTCTCTGGTTCCCCAAAGCAACAGAAGTGTTTATTAGAATAACATCCTTAACTGCTTTTCCAATACTTCAACAACAAAGATTCAGCGCGCAGGCAGAGGAAAGAGAACGAGACATTACACGTCTTATACCCACTCAAAGTTAGTTCAACTGGATTCTGGAGTGACGCCGCTCCTTGCTGCTCTACCCCAGGGAGGGAAGAGCACCTTTCCCCGTCTCTCTACGTTTCTTGCTCCACTTGTATTTGGTTCTAACGCAGTTTCTGCTGGCAAGCAGTGAGCCGCCAGTTCTCTGGCGGTGTTAGCTTCCCGCCTTGAAGAACTTTCAGCACCGAGGACAGCGCTCACATTGACAGTAGGCTCTGTACCTTAGGATCCTGCTTGGGGCTATCCTGCCTCGAGTGCTCTCCTGGATCCCACATCCCAAGGCGGGGGGTGGGGGGGGTGGAGGGATGAGGCGGGTGATCATTTTGTGGTCCTTCGCCAACTCCGGCCCGTGACTGGCTCCACAGTTCGGCGAGAATCTCTGCCCCAGAGTCGGTTTCCTTGCACCTCTCAGTCCAAGCTTCGCCAGGACAAGGCTTGCTGTTCCAGCATACCCCCACCCCCATTTTTCCTTGGCCCATTTTTATTTCTACTCATTTGGCGACTTCTCTCTTACTAGGGGTGAGAAGCGGAGAGAAAAGGAGGTTCGGGGCTGCGTCCTGCGAGGCCATATTGCCCTACTCTGGCCCTCTGGATTCGCAGAAAACGGATGTGCTTGAGATGAGGAAAGAGAAGGCTCTGACGGGGTAGTAAGTGCCGGCAAGAGTCCTTTTCTCAGGGCTCCCCCCCCACTCTGGCCAGAGACCTTCCCTGGATACTTCTCCCATCACGTCCTCCTCTCCGCATCCGGCGTGTCACCGCTCCCTGGGGACAGAGCCCCTTGGAGCTACCGGCCTGGTCAGGGCACCAGGCTCTGGAGTCCCTTTGAAGAGTTTGCTCTCAGGTAAAAGGGCAGACGTTGTCTCGCCGTTCCCTCGGGCTGCGGCCGGAAAAGCGTCTCTTCCTTTCCGTGGTCTCCTTTCAAGGCCGAGACCAAGCTGCGGGCGCAGGCTCTGTGCCACAGCGCGGAGGACAAGAGGGGCCCGGCGTCCCGCTTCTCCTCCGTCTCCCGCCCCAGCCGCGCTGAGGCTGCATTTGCCCGAGCTCAGCCTGGCAGCTCCTGTGAGCCGGAGCCCAGCGTCCCCAGACTCTGGACGCTGTCCGGGCCCCATTCTGGGCCAGAGCCTTGGAGGGACTCCGACCCCACTCCTAGCTTTTTCCAGGGGACCCCTTCCCTGAGGGCGCTCTCAGCGTCCGCGCCATGTTTCTGCTTCCTCCCTCCCGGTGACTCCGGCTCCCTGGTTCATTCAACTAGAGGCGACCATCCCATTTGCGGATGTCCAGCTGGGAAGCCAGGGCACGGAGGGGGATAGACTGCGGCGAAGGGGGCCTTTCACTCACCTGAGCGCTGGCGGCGATGACCTGGCTGCTGGGACTGGTGCTGGCCGTCTGCACTTAAAGCGCTGGGCTCTCTCTCCCACTGGGATGCGGGGTACTGGTGGCAAAGGAATGAAAGAGGCAGCCGCCGCGGCTGAACAGCTCCTCAATTATTCAGATAGCCCCCCCCCACCTCTTTGCCCGGGCCAGTCTGTCATCTCTCAAGCTCGGCTGTCTCCGCCTTCCTGGAGTCACGTGGGCTTGCCAACCCCTTACATTACCGAGCCCAAGCCTCTCACCAGACACCGCCCCCACCTCCAAAACACACACACACACACACACACACACACACACACACACACACACACACACGCGGAAGCAATTCTCTGTCCTGGGAACGCAGGAACAGGCAAGACTGCAGTGTCAGTATAGTGAGAAAGTGAGAAGGTATCTGTCACAATCCCACCTCTGCTGGACTGGGCACTGAAGAAAGCTGGCTACTCAGACCTGCTTCCTGCCCTCTGAAAGCTTACCCCTCCTCTCCTGAGCCCTGCTGCTCTTTTAAGTTTCTTCCGTTTTCCTCAGGGTTATTGGAAAGGAATGATGGGAGAGATTGAAGTTTTCTCTCCTCCTAAAAAAAAATCAAGACCTCCTTCAACTCTCTAGAAGGCCAGGTTTTATTTGGGTTCTCATCATCCTATAAGTGGAAAGACCATGGACTCAAGATGTGAAGACCCACCAGGAATTCCAGTCTGTGTGAGGTTGGGTTATTTCTCTTTCCCTGGCTGTTCTTCTTTCATCTGGAAAATGACCACCTCACAAGATTAATTAATTCTAATGAGAATTAGAAATGATTATGATCTTGATACTGCCTAACCCAGTGCCAGATCCATATTGGGAACTCAATCAATGAGAGTTGTCCTCCTGCCTCTGTTAAAATAAATTTCAGATTGTGATCTGTGTGTGTGAAATAGAGTTATCTTCTGTAAACTTGGAAGGGGATATCTGTGAGGTTAGGCTAGGCAGATAACTAGTTTGAGTAGGGACAGGAGAAACACAAGGTTTATATTTGCCATTGGTTCTGGTAATATGAATATCCCAGAGCTATGTTATATGTTAAAAAGATGACGACTAGATAGTACCAACCCAGACATGTTTGGCCTCATCAGAAGATGAATTACTTAACATGTATTGAGTAGACTGATTTAGGTAGAAAGTACCTACATTAATTCTTGCTTTGGTCCAAGCCCTTAAAATGTATGGGAGTTAATTAAATGTAACTCTCTGCTCTTGAAAACAAATTCACTGGATTTATGTTTGAGGGGAATACTGACTGACTGCTACTCCCTCCTTCAGTTGGAGCAGCTCAAATCTTCCTGTAAGCTGTAAGTTCTAGCTCAGAAGCCCTGGGTTCACCCCAGAACAATGACTGATCAATGCCAGGACAATTCAAGCTCATTACTGCTTTGGACCAGCATCTAGGCCCGAAGTCTTGGTATATCCCCATAACTTAAATTTATGAGAGTCTTGCAAGAACAAAGTGTATCAGACACAAGAAGCCATGAAACAATTCAGGAAAGACACAGAATTAAAAAATCAGAAATATAGAGTCATAGTTCAGGCTCTGCTAGTTACTTATTGTAAAATCTTTGGTATCACTCAAGCTCTCAGAGTCTTATCTTTGAAATGGAAATAGACTGTCTTTCTGCCTTTTCCATAAGACAGTTGTAATGCTCAAATGAAATAAAATGTATGAGAAATCACACTGTGAATGTTAAGGACTAAACAAATATAAGCTGTTAATATTATGGACTGAAGGAAACTATTGGTCAAATAAGTTTGTAATATATGATTATTATGTTTGCTCACTTATAGTTTGCACTGAGAACTGGGCAGCGCCAGGTTATGTTTGTGAAATTACAAATTACCTTCCTGTTTGGAAAGGACCATTGTCTTGCTAATGTTTGCTGGAGGAGAGGTTTTTCATGCCAGAAAGTTTTGAAAAGAGCAGAGAAGAAGAAGAGGCATGCTTTGCAGAGAGGAGGACAATGCAGAGTGCTGAGAGAGAAGCCAGTTTGTGCAGAGAGAGAGAAGGTGTGCAGATGGGGAACCAGAGCTGAGGAGCTTTTGCGAGCCCTACTGAGACTGGTGGGGCCTTTGATTCTAGGAGAAACCAGAGAAGATTCTTCTGGTTGTGGAATCAGAGAATGTGTCAGGACTTTGTGAGCCCTGAGTGAAAGGGAAGTGTTTTTTCACTGTGTGTTTGCTCCCCGGCTGGTTTGAGACTTTAATAAAAGAATGGCCCACCATTTTTTGGATCCACTGTTTCTTTACTGTCTGTCCAAATCTAATGGGAACCTGTATGTAGATGGCCACAATGGCTGTGACTGCTGGCCATACAGAAACCCTCAATTTATTCTAGTCCAGATGCATTATGGACATAAAGGGATGGGAAAATGGGCTTTGTCATGGACTGGACAGCCACTAAAATGTCAGTGTATTTCTGTAAGTCTGTGCATATGCATGTAATTCAAGGAGTGTAGTGTTGTGAATGCTGAGTTGTAAAGTAACTAAATCTACAATTCCGCGGGCTTTTGTAGAGGCACCAAGTCCAAATAAGTTTTTGAAAAGTTTTATTAAAGGAGGAAATTTATTAAATATGCCGGCCGCATATGGCTGACACAGGGCAACAGACCCAAATTGTGCAGACCCCCAAAACAGTTCAGGGGCTGTTTATATACTCCTAATTATACATGGGAGGGGAGAAAACCTGACATCACGGCATAAGTTTATACCTTTTGTTTAGAGATACATACATTAACTGCATGTATGGGGTAGTTTCCATAGGGACAAATGCCTGTAAATGGTTCATCAGTATAAGAAAATATTTTAATTTAATCTTTTTCTTCCTGTACCTGGCTAGCTATTCACCCTTTTCCCCATAGGTATGTGGGGAGGTCAGAGAATTCAAGTCTCCTTCCTCTTCTGCATTTACAACACAATGCCATTGGCCATCTTAGTTTTGATGCTAATCACACAAGCATAAAAATCACACTTACAAAATCCCTCTGCATGCCTAGCCCAAATTAATAAATGTTCTTTAAACTTTCTAAAATATTAATATTAATTCTGTAGCTTTTGGTACTTTACAACAGCTGTATTTTTAAATTTTTCATGCTCTTCTGTGTTGGAGTTGTAGATTATAACTAATTTTTTCCCCTCTGGCCTTTCAGTTTTATATTAGCACCAGCCACAACCACAGTGGTTTTGAGTATTTAATATTTGAGATAAGTTTGTGCCTGTATTTCAGGACAGCAGAGTTTAGACTTTTCTGTCCCTGATAGGTAAAATTGATTTAGGTTGGAAATTCAAAATTGATTTGAGTTCAAGAAAAATATTTCACACAAAAGAGCAATTTCTGGTTACTTATCAGTACCTTACATGGTGAAATGAGTCTCCAATTCGCTGTCAACAGACCCAGTGAAATCTGCACGCAAACCAGAAACTCCTGAAGAGCTTCCTTACCATAAAGCACTCACCAGTTCAGTTTCCCAGTTTATTCCTTTTAACAGTCTTTAGAATATTTCTGTCTAAATGTTATTATACTTAGGGAGATCAAAAGAGTGAAAAATACCAACCCATGCTTCTATACATATCATTTGAAAAATTGTCCAGATAGGTAAAATGCTGCCTCTGACTCTTACCCACCTCTATGCTGTCATGAGAAAAAATGAGGCATGGAAGACTAAGCATGAAATAATTTAATGTTGCCTGAAAAAATGATGCAGTTACTTGAATGAGTATGACTTTCAGAAAAATTTTGACACTTTCACCAGAAATTGTTCTGAAACTCTGAATAATATTTTAAAAATAGTTTTTTTTCTCATTTTTATTAATTTTAATGCATTGATAAATCAGGGTACATATGTTCCGAGAAAACATCTCCAGATTATTTTGACATTTGATTATGCTGCATACCCCTCACCCAAAGTCAAATTGTCTTCCGTCACCTTCTATCTGGTTTTCTTTGTGCCCCTCCCTTCCCCCCACCCCCTCTCTCTGCTTCCTCGCCCCCTCCCCCCTCAACCCCCACCCCCCGTTACCATCACATTCTTGTCCATGTCTCTGAGTCTCATTTTTATGTCCCGTTTATGTATGGGTTCATATAGTTCTTAATTTTTTTCTGATTTACTTATTTCACTCAGTATAATGTTATCAAGGTCCATCCATGTTGTTGTAAATGATCTGATGTCATCATTTGGTATTTGGTACATTCCATATGTACCAAAGCTTTTTAATCCACTCGTCCTCTGACAGACACTTGGGCTGCTTCCAGATCTTTGCTATTGTGAACAATGCTGCCATAAAAATAGTTTTGAATGCCCAAATCAACTTTACCCAGCAAAAGGCAGAAAAAAGAGCTTGGGAAACAGATCTTGCATAGATTACAACAGAAAGTTACACCTTAACAATGATTTCTTGATAAAGCCTCCCTTGGGTCCTACCCCTTTACTTATAAACTCTTATCTTTTATTTGTTGACTGTTACCTTTATAAGTCACTGTAGACACTTTCCAGCTATCAGTAGAGCATTCATGAACTAATTAATAGACATGCAGTAGACTAAAATGTAGTTGAACATTTAGAGACACACACAGGAACAACAACTGATGCATATCTCAGTTTCAGGGTTAAGCAATGATACCACAGAGTGACTGCTAATTAGATCTTGAAAATACACATCCCAGTTTCTTGTTCCAAAAACTGGAATATGAAGTTTTGATTCATTAATTCATCATGTTCTAGACACTTGAGAAACAGCCATAAACAATACATAAGTGGTTTCTGCTCTCCTTGAGCTTATGAATTAGTGGAGTGAGTCAGACCCTAAAAAAAGTAAACAAAGAACTAGAGAAAAGTTCCATGATCAGAACAAAGTAGAATGTAATAATAAGGGGTGCAGGGGCACACTTTGCCTGAGTGGTGAAGAACTGACAAAAGCAAACAGGACCCAGACACAAAAGTTGTTACTCTTCAAAGAAGGGGCAGTGCCCTCTTACCTGAAACCTTTTGCCAAAAGCCTGTCATTTGCAGGGTGATCACTAAAATCTTTCTCGATTGACCTGCTTGGATGAATTGTGGTTAAGTCACAAGGGCATTGGCTGGATGCCTCAGAAACAATTACTTACATCTGCCTCATGATTCACAATGATGAATACTTGATGTTTTCTTCTAGAAGAATTCTCAGTTCATCAATGCATCTGACTTTTGCCTTTAAACAGATTCAGAAGCTGAGAACACAGATTCAGAAGCTGGCACTGCAACAGCCTGGCCAGAAGCTAGTCCAGAAACTTCCAAAGGAAAAGGTGGTTCTGAGCAGTAGAAGGAAGACACAGAACCAGATCCCAGCATATCATAGGCACATAATAGAGACACAGAATAAGTAACTTGCTGCTAGGATTCTACCAATTTCTAAGCTAAATTTTTTACTAGTAATTATTCATTGAGTATATAAATTCCAAGAGAAAGAATATTCATTTTATTCCTCCCAAATTTACAAAGAGATACAGAATAGCACTCTCCCCCACCCCACCACATGCACCCCCTGCAGACTGAATGAAGTTGCTTAATGATAAAGCTGTGGAGAGAAGTCAGGAGTGTCAGACCAACAGAGTTCTCTGACATGGAAGGAAACATTAAAGCAAACACTTCTTCACAATTAGTATGTGTTTCCTTTAAGTCCATTCACTTTTCTACTTAAATAAATTTGTTTTAAAGAGATTTCTAATTCTCTTTTAAATAGAAAACTGGTATCTGTTGGCATAAATACATGGCAACCATTTTAAATAAATATAGTGAAAAATAAAAGAATACTATTATAGTCAAGCTAAATATGATTGCTTGCCAAGTAACCTGAAGCTTGCTTTCTCCTAATTAAAAAAGAAAATTAGCAACTGTTAAGAGGTATTAAAGACATATTGGCATCAAACTAAGTTTTTTCTTCATGAAGTAATCAGATAAATTTGAAATATAAGTGGGAAAGAAATATCTTCCTAACTCCATGATTATAGGCATTTAGTGCTGAGTCCTACCTAGTATCTAAACCAGCATTTCTTCCAACTTTAATGTGCATATAAATCATCTTAGGATGTTGTAAAAATATAGAATTGGAGTCAATAGATCTGTGTGAGTTTCAGAAAAAACTCAAAGATTTGCATTTCTAATACAGTCTCAGTGCTGCTGGTGCTGCTGTTTCTTGGATCACTCTTTGAGTAGTAAGAATTGTAAGTACTAGTGCTGTTACGTGTTCCACATTTTGGGATATGCTAACTCTTATATCATTGATGGGAAAAGTGGGCATTTAAAGGTTGTGAGTAACCTGTGGTCCTACAGTTAGTTGGTAGATGAATCAGGGCCAAAACTCGTTTCACAGACTTCTAGTCCCTCAGTTCAGTGCTCTTTCCCAAAAATGCTGTAAGGGTATTGACTTGCTACTAGGGCCAAACAAACTAACAAAACAAGCAATCCCCCCAAAGAAAAACAAAAGAACATTTTAAAGCAGCAATCACATGAATGCCAAAGTTTGAACTGCTGTATTCTATGGTATACCCAAATTCTCAGTAGCTTATGATGAAAACTATATTTATGGGTCACATTATGTCTCCACTGTGGGTCACTATGGGCTCTCTTTCTCTCATGATCTCATTTATTTAAGTTTCACAAGCCAGTGAGGCATTTTTTTCGCCACTGGGTCCTTTTGTATCATAGAGAAGGGAAAGGCAATATAATGGCAGGGGAACACAGAATGCCAAGAAACTTTGGTGATAGCAGGGACATAAAAATAGATTGGCCAAAAGAGAAGATGGTGCTGGAGTAGGCGAACATACCAACCCCCACCTCCCAGAACCAAAGTGGATTACAAACTAATTTTAAGAACTATCATCTGGAAAAACCAACTTTGGACTAAACTAAGAGAACTCTTCAACCAAGAAACACTGAAGAAGCCACACCAAGACTGGTAGGAAAAGTAGAAACTCAAAGAGGGCTGCCCAGCTCCCCAGAGCGAACAGCAGCCGGGAGAGACTTGCGTGGCGGGAAGTGAGATTAGCAGAGAGGGGAGGGTCCTGAATCCCAGGAACAAAGCCCCAGCCTGCAGCCCCAGAGCCTAGAAGAGGAGTATGGACAGTATTTAGCTGGAAACAAGACAGGATACGGTTTGTGAAAAAGAGACTGATTTCTCATACCTAGGATTCTTCTTAAAGGGACCATGCAGAAAACCTCTCTCACAACCACTCACCCAGGGTTCTGGGGAATGGGGAGAGAGGAGAGGACTGGAGTAGCAGGAAGACAGTAGTGAGTTTTAGGGTCTGAGCTGCAGCGCTCGCATCCACACGGCTGAGGGCTTGCTGGAGAGCGAGCAGCGGCGGAACGCGAAAGTGTGGTTCTGTTGGCAAGGATGGAAGCCGGGTGGCCACCACTGGGCCCAGGTGTGCGTTCAGTCTTGCCTGGGTGGGGAGGAGGGGACGTGCAAAAGTGGTCAAGCCTAGCTGCAGGCTGCCTGTAATCCAGCCTGTGGGAGAAGGGCAGAAACCCTGGAAGGGGTGGACACAGGCTCTTCAGCAAGGGCACAGGAGCACAGCCTTGTCCCGCCCACAGAACCGAGGCTTGTGGCCTGACTTGGGAGCCAGCTCCTCCCACGGGGGTGGAGCCAAAAGCCCAGAAAAGGTAAAGTCCCACTACTGAGCATGGGCGCACAGTCCCACCCAGCCTGTGGAGCTCTTCCTGCAAGGGCAGGGCGAAAGCACAGAAACAGGCAAAGACACACAGTTGAGCAAAGGTGCTTGCCACTGTCCTCAGGGCTGAGCATTATGCCACCCACAGGGCTGGGGCAAAGGCCAAGTCCACCAAGGCTTGTATACACGAGCATGTGATCACAGCCACCCCGTGAAGGAAAGGCAGAAACCACAGCAACAGCCCCAATGGGAAGGCACCAGCAATGCCCATACCCAAATGCCCTAGGCAGCAACAGAAGAGGGGGTGGCGGGCCTGCAGACAGACCACACCTAGGGAACAGAGGCCACACCCAGTGGACTCCAGTGGCCAAGACCTTCTTTTACACAGAGAAGATGAGAAGGCAGAGAAATGCAACACAAATGAGTCAAGAGAAATCCCCAGAAAAGGACCTGCATGAATCAGATATAACCAAATTACCAAATGCAGAGTTTAAAATAATAATTATTAGGATGCTCAAAGATATTAGAACAACAATAGATAGTCATCATGAACACCTAAATAAAGAAAATAGCAGATATAAAAACGGACATTGAAATAATAAAAAATATCAGTCAGAAATGACAAATACAATATTAGAAATGAAGAACACAATGGGAGGAATTAAAAGCAGGATGGATGAAGCAGAGAATTGAATCAGCGAGTTAGAGGACACGATAAATAAAGACACGGAAGCAGAACAGAAAAAAGAAAAGAGACTCAAAAAGTCTGAGGAAAATCTAAGAGAGCTCTATGACAACATGAAGAGAAATAACATCCGCATCATAGGGGTTCCTGAAGAAGAAGAGAAAGAACAAGGCATAGAGACTTTGTTCAAACATATCATAGCTGAAAACTTCCCTCAATTAAGGCAGGAAAGCATCTCACATGCTCAGGAAGCACAGAGAACTCCATTAAAGAGAAACCCAAAGAAATCAACACCAAGACATAATTGAAATACCAAAGCTAAGTGATAAAGAGAAAATATTAAAAGCTGATAGAGAAAAAAAGACTATCACCTACAAAGGAGCCCCCATAAGGATGACTTCTGACTTCTCAACAGAAACACTTGAGGCCAGAAGGGAATGGCATGAAATATTCAAAGTAATGCAGAACAAGAGCCTACAATCAAGACTACTTTATCCAGCAAGGCTATCATTTAAAATTGAAGGAGAAATAAAAAGCTTTACAGAAAAAAAAAAAAAAAAAAAAAAAAACCCTCAAGAAATTAACTACAACCAAACCAAGGCTGCAAGAAATGCTAAGGGGCCTGTTGTAAACAGATCAAAGGAGAAAAAGAATATAGCAAAAGAGGAATACAATTTTAAAGATTAAAATAGCAATAAACAATTACATATCAATAATAACCTTAAATGTAAATGGATTAAAGGATCTGATCAAAAGACATAAGGTAGCTGCATGGATAAAAAAACAGGACCCATACATATGCTGTCTACAAGAGACACACCTTAAAACAAAAGATGCACATAGACTCAAGATAAATGGATGGAAAAAAAATTTTCACGCAAATGGAAATGAAAAAAAAGCTGGGGTAGCAATACTTATATCAGACAAAATGGACTTTAAAACAAAGACTATAGTAAGAGATAAAGAAGGTCACTACATAATGATAAAGAGAGCATTCCAACTGGAAGATATAACCATTATAAATATCTATGCACCTAATATAGGAGCACCTAAATATATAAAGCAGACTTTGATGGATTTAAAGGAAGAGATCAACAGTAATACTATAATAGTAGGGGACTTCAATACCCCACTAACATCACTAGATAGATCCTCAAGAAAGAAAATTAACAAAGAAATAGCAGACTTAAAGGACATACTAGATCAACTCAATTTAATAGATATCTTCAGAACCTTTCACCCTAAAGCAGCAGAATATACATTCTTTTCAAGTGCTCATGGTACATTCTCTAGAATAGACCACATGTTAGGGCACAAAAGTGGTCTCAACAAATTTAAGAAGATTGAAATCATATCGAGCACTTTCTCTGATCACAATGGCATGAAACTAGAAATCAACCACAACAGAAAAACTGAAAAATACTCAAACACTTGGAAACTAAATAGCACGTTATTAAATAATGAATGGGAAAACAATGAGATCAAAGAAGAAATGTAAAAATTCCTAGAAAAGAAAGATAATTAGCATACATCAACTCAAAATTTATGGGACTCAGCAAAAGCAGTCTTGAGAGGGAAATTCATAGCATTACAGGCATACCTCAAGAAGCTAGAAAAAGCTCAAATAAACAACTTGACCCTACATCTAAAAGAAGTAGAAAAAGAACAGCAAGTAAAGCCCAGAGCTAGTAGAAGAAAGGAAATAATAAAGATCAGAGCAGAAATAAATGACATAGAGGCTAAAGAAACAATAGAGAGAATCAATGAAACCAGGAGCTAGTTCTTTGAAAAGGTAAACAAGATTGATGAACCTTTAACCAGACTCACAAAAAAAAAAAAAAAAAAAAAGAGAGGACTCAAATAAATAAAATTAGAAATGATAGTGGAGAAATAACAACTGACACAACAGAAATACAAAATATTGTAAGAAAATACTATGAAGAACTGTAAGCCAAAAAACTAGACAACCTAGATGAAATGGACAAATTTCTTGAAACATATAATCTTCCAAAAATTAATCTGGAAGAATCAGAAAACATAAACAGACCAATTACAACAAATCAGATTGAAACATTTATCAAAAAGCTCCCAAAAAAGAAAAGTCCTGGGCCTGATGGCTTCACAAGTGAGTTCTACCAAATATTCAAAGAAGAACTAAGTCTTATCCTTCTCAAAGTATTTCAAAAAATTCAAGAGGAAGGAAGACTTCCAAGCTCCTTTTATGAGGTGAGCATAATTCTGATTCCAAAACCAGGCAAAGACAACAAAAAGAAAGAAAATTATAAGCCAATATCCCAGATGAATTAGAGATGCTAAAATCCTCAACAAAATATTAGCAAACTGGATCCAGCAATATATGAAAAAAATCATACACCATGATCAAGTGGGATTTATTCTTGGGAGGCAAGGCTGGTACAATATTCACAAATCAGTCAATATGATTCATCACATAAACAAAAGGAAGGAGAAAAACCACATGATAATTTCAATAGATGCAGAAAAAGCATTTGCTAAAATCCAACACCCATTCAGAATCAAAACTCTCAGCAAAGTGGGAATACAGGGAACATACCACAACATGATAAAGGCCATCTATGACAAACCCACAGCCAATATCATACTCAATAAGCAAAAATTAAAAGCAATCCCCTTAAGATCAGGAGCAAGGCAGGGGTGCCCCCTTTCACCACTCGTATTCAACATAGTTCTGGAAGTCCTCGCCACAGCAATCAGACAAGAAAAAGAAATAAAAGGCATCCAAATTGGAAAAGAAGAAGTAAAACTATCATTATTTGCAGAAGATACGATATTGTATATAGAAAACCCTAAATTCACAGTCAGAAAACTACTAGATCTCATAAATGAATTCAACAAGGTGGCAGGATATAAAAGTAATACTCAGAAATCAGAGGCATTTTTATACACTAACAATAAACTGTCAGAAAGAGAAATTAAGGAATCAATCCCCTTTACTATTGCAACCAAAAAAATAAAGTACCTAGAAATAAAGTTAACTGGGCAGATTAAAGACTTGTACTCAGAAAATCATAAAACATTGATAAAAGAAATCAGAGAAGATACAAACAAGCGGAAGCATATACTGTGCTCATAGTTAGGAAGAATAAACATCATTAAAATGTCTATATTACTCAAAGCAATTTATAAATTTAATGCAATACCGATTAAAATACCAATGACTTACTTCAAAGATATAGAACACATATTCCAAAAATTTATATGGAATCAAAAGAGAACACGAATAACCTCAGCAATCTTGAAAAGGAAGAATAAAACGGGAGGTATCACACGTCCAGATATCAAGTTATATTATAAGGCCATTGTACTCAAAACAGCCTGGTACTGGCATAAGAACAGGCATATAGATCAATGGAACAGAACTGAGAACCCAGAAATAAACCCACACTTTTATGGACAACTGATATTTGACAAAGGAGGTAAGAGCATACATTGGAGTAAAGACAGCCTCTTCAACAAAAGGTGTTGGGAGAATTGAAAAGCTACCTGCAAAAAAATGAAATTAGACCACCAACTTACACCATTCACAAAAGTAAACTCAAAATGGATAAAAGACTTAAATGTAAGCCGTGAAACCATAAGCATCTTAGAAGAAAACATAGGTAGTAAGCTCTCTGACATTTCTCGCAGCAATGTATTTGCTGATTTGTCTTCACAGGCAAGTGAAATAAAAGACAGGATAAACAAATGGGACGATATCAAACTAAAAAGCTTCTGCACAGCTAAAGACAATAAGAACAGAATAAAAAAACAAACTACACAATGGGAGAACATATTTGACAATGCTTCTGATAAGGGGTTAATAACCAAAATTTATAAAGAACTTGTGAAACTCAACACCAGGAAGACAAACAATCCAATCAAGAATGGGCAGATGACGTCAGAGTAATGGCGTGGTAGGAGGCGATACCAATAAATCTCCCCCAAAACTCAACAAGATCTTCAACCAGAAACAGAAAAATCTGTCCTTGGACTCTCCAGATGTTCCGCAATACACCCAAAGGTATGGTCGAGCGAAAATTGGGTAAATATACAATCAAACCCCAAAGAAAATAGGGAGTAAGAAATGCTCCACCTTCCTCACTAACCTAAATAGGGCTGCTTTCACTGGGAACTGAGAGTGTAGAAACTGAGGCGGGCAAAGCGGGCAAATAGATCCAGGCCGCAGCACAAATGGCCGAACCAGGATTTGGCATGGAGATCCAAGCCGAGGAAAAATTGTGCTTATAGCAACCCAGTCAATACAAGCTAACACTCACACCAAACCCAGATAAAGAAAGACAGGCAGGGCAGCCATTGGCCCGATCTCCTGATCGGCGCACACAGATAGTGGGCAAGAGATTCCTTCAAAAGCCCTGGGAGTGGGAGCCCATGTTACTCCACAGAGAGGCAGAGTCAGAGGCCTTTGTGTGGGTCGAAAGCGGAACCTCGGGACCACCCCAGCGCCCTGAAAAAGCCACGCACAGGGAGGGAGTGAGAGGTAATTCTAATGCTGGAACTTTTCTGTGCGGGCGGGGTTTTCACTCAGAGGGTGAGACTGCCGGCCTGATATCCTAGTCTGCGTGCACAGACAGTGAGCAAGAGATTCCTCTGAGCACCACGGGAGTGGGTGCCCACCTGCCTGCCCATGTTACCGAACAGAGTGGCAGAGCCAGAGGTTTTTGTGTGGGTGGAAGCCCCGCCTGATTATGCTAGCAGCTCTGATTGACTGAGCCTTACCCAGAGCCTTGTGCTTAATGGGAATAGAGTGGGGAATTGCCAGCTGTTTGAGCCTCTTACTATCCAGGCAGAGGCAGCAGCAACCCCATAGCTGGATTATCAGGCTACTAATTGAGGAAGGAAAGACTAGGAGAGAAGCTCCAGGAACACAGACTCTCTCACTGTTGGAGTCTACAAATGCTAATGAGCCTTGACTACCAACAAAACTGAAGCCCAATACATGACATAGCCATAGAGACTTATAAACTGCAAACCTGTACCTGAGCATGCCATAGGGGCAGAACCTGGGGTACAGAGTCACCAACCAGGAAGAGGGAGAGAAAAGAAAATGCAAGAAGATAACCTCTCAAAATCAAGAATAATCCACAGACTGTATTACCTATCCCATTTTATTATATTTGTTCATTTGTTTTTCTTATCTTCATTCTTGATTTTTTTTCCTCCTCCAATTTGGTCGTTTAATTCTGTGCCGGTCTTACTCTCTCCTCTCCTTGAACTACACTACCCATAACTGTTGCATCTCCCATTATCTTTTCTTTCCTCTTCCTTTCTCTCTATGAGGGTTGCACTCCAAAACCCTTAACTCTCTCTCTCTCCTCTTTTTTCTTCTTTTAGTGGTTTCCTTTTTTTTTCTCCCTCTTTCTTTTCTCCCTCCATATTAGTTTCTTCTTTTCTCTTTTATGTCTCCTCTCATTCGATCCTCAATAACAGCAAATTATCTTATCTTGGACTCAAACTTATGTTTGTGGCATTTTAGGGGGGTTTTATTTCACTTTTTAAACTCACTAGCAGTGCTCCCATCCCTGGCTCTCCATTTTATCTAGTTCTTGTTTCACTAAATAAAATAGTAATTTTTTAATCCCCCCCTCATTTTCCAGTTTCCCTCTTATTCCTCTCATCATATCTCTTAGTCAACCAACACCTAAAATCAAATCATTTTATCCTTTACCCAAATTTTTTCCTTATTTGCTTTTTGTGGGTCCATACCCCCTTTTTTTGCCCCTTTATTACTTCTCCACAATTCAGGCCCTCCATTACAGGCACTGTTTGTTCTATTTAATACAATATAATTCACAGTTCACCACAAGATTTTCTCAAGAAGGAGGGGAGAGCAGAGGAGAGAAAAAAAGAAGGGGGGGAATAATTTCCTTTTTTTAAAATTTAATTTTATTATTATTTTTTAATTTTTAATTTTTTAAAAAACCTGTTTTCTATTTTTTATTTTTTTAACTTTTTATTCTTTATTATATCTCATTAATACTATCAACAAAACCACACACCAATGCCATTAAGGAAGGGAAAATAAAATATAATGGATACAAACGAAAGAGAGGTAACACAGATAGATGAGGAAAAATCTTTGGAGAAAAAATTTAATATATTGGAATCCTTAGAGTTAAATGACAGAGAATTTAAAAAGAAATCCTAAAAATACTCCAAGATATATAAGAAAACACAGAAAGGCAATTTAGGGAGCTCAGAAAACAACTCAGTGAACACAAAGAATATATTTCCAAGGAAATTGAAACTATAAAAACAAATCAAACAGAGATGAAAAACTCAATTCATGAGCTGAAAAATGAGGTAACAAGCTTAGCTAATAGAACAGGCCAGATAGAAGGTAGGATTAGTAAAATAGAAGACAAGCAACTTGAGGCACAACAGAGAGAAGAAAAAAGAGAGTCAAAAATTAAAAAAAAATGAGATAGCCCTACAGGAATTATCTGACTCCATCAAAAAGAATAATGTAAGAATAATAGGTATATCGGAGGGAGAAGAGAGAGAAAATTGAATGGAGAACATATTCAAACAAATAATAGATGAGAACTTCTCAAGCCTGTGGAAAGAACTAAAGCCTCAAATTCAAGAAGCGAACAGAACTCCGAGTTTTCTTAACCCCAACAAACCTACTCCAAGGCACATCATAATGAAATTGGTACAAACCAATGGCAAAGAAAAAATTCTCAAGGCAGCCAGGGAAAAGAAGAATACAACATATAAAGGAAGGACCGTTAGATTATCATCAGATTACTCAACAGAAACTCTACAAGCTAGAAGAGAGTGGACCCAATATTTAAAGTCCTGAAAGAGAGGAACTTTTAGCCACAAATACTATACCCATCAAAGCTATCCTTCAAATATGGAGAAATAAAAACATTCACAGATACAGAAAAGATGAGGACTTTATCATCAGAAAACCCCCACTCCAGAAATTACTAAAGGGGGTTCTCCAAGCACATACAAAGAACAAAAAAACAAAAAAAAACAAAGCCACAAGTAAAAGCTCCAACAAGAACACAATAAAACCAAATTTAAACTGTGACAACAACAAAAAGAAAGGGGGGGGGGAGAGGATGGAGATTAACAGTAGCAAAGGATGATGGAGTGCAAAAAGTACTCACAAGATAATGCACTACAATGAATAGAGTAGGAACCCTTTTCATTACTTAATGGTAACCACCATTGAAAAAACCACCACAGAAGCACATGATTTAAAAAAGATAGCAACAGAGGAAAGATGTATGCAACACAACCAAATAAAAACAAAAGATAGAAAAATGAAAGAGAAGGATCAAATAAGACACAAAACTAACAGAAAGCAATCTATAAAATGGCAATAGGAAACTCACTAGTGTCAATAATTACACTAAATGTAAACGAATTAAACTCACCAGTAAAAAGGCACAGAATAGCAGAATGGATCAAAAAAAAAATCCAAGTGTATGCTGCCTACAAGAAACTCATCTAAGCAACAAGGATAAAAACAAATTCAAAGTTAAAGGGTGGAGAACAATACTCCAAGCAAATAACATCCAAAAAAAGCAGGCGTAGAAATACTCATATCTGATAATGCTGACTACAAGACAGCAAAAGTACTCAGAGACAAAAATGGCCATTTCATAATGGCTAAGGGGACACTGAATCAAGAAGACATAACAATTCTTAGTATATATGCACCAAACCAAGGAGCACCAAAATATATAAGACAGCTACTTATTGACCTTAAAACAAAAACTGACAAAAATACAATCATACTTGGAGACCTCAATACACCACTGACGGCTCTAGATTGGTCATCCAAACAGAGAATCAACAAAGATATTTTGGCCTTAAACAAAACACTAGAGCACCTGGATATAATAGACATCTACAGGACATTTCATCCCAAAGTGACAGAGTATACATTTTTCTCCAGTGTACATGGATCATTCTCAAGACTTGACCATATGTTGGGCCACAAAAACAACATCACCAAATTCAGAAAAATCAAAGTTGTACCAAGCATATTTTCTGATCATAAAGCCTTGAAACTAGAATTCAAATGCAAAAAAGAGGAAAAAAAATCCAACAAAAATGTGGAAACTAAACAACATACTTTAAAAAAATGAATGGATCAAAGAAGAAATAAGTAAAGAGATCAAAAGATATATACAGACAAATGAAAATGACAATACAACATATCAGAATCTATGGGATGCAGCAAAAGCAGTGATAAGAGGGAAGTTCATATCCCTTCAGGTTTATATGAACAAACAAGAGAGAGCCCAAGTGAACCGATTAACTTCACACCTTAAGGAATTGGAAAAAGAAGAATAAAGACAACCCAAAACCAGCCGAAGAAAGGAGATAATAAAAATCAGAGCAGAAATAAATGAAATAGAGAAACAGAAAAACTATAGAAAAAATTAATAGAACAAGAAGCTGGTTCTTTGAAAGATCAACAAAATTGACAAACCCTTGGCAAGACTTACCAACGAAAAAAGAGAAAAAACTCATATAAACAAAATCCAAAATGAAAGAGGAGAAATCACCATGGACATTGTAGATATACAAAGAATTATTGTAGAATACTATGAAAAACTTTATGCCACTAAATTCAACAACCTAGAAGAAATAGATAAATTCCTAGAACAATACAACCTTCCTACACTGAGTCAAGAAGAAGCAGAAAGCCTAAACAGACCAATTAGTAGAGAAGAAATAGAAAAAAACATTAAAAACCTCGCCCAAAATAAAAGTCCAGGCCCAGATGGCTATATCAGAAAATTTTATCAAACATTCAAAGAAGACTTGGTTCCTATTCTACTCAATGTCTTCCAAAAAATTGAAGAAGCAGCAATACTTCCAAACATATTTTATGAGGCCAACATAACCCTCATACCGAAACTGGGCAAGGACGGCAGAAAAAAAGAAAACTACACACAATATCTCTAATGAATACAGATGCTAAAATACTAAACAAAATACTAGCAAATCGAATACAACAACATATTAAAAAAATAATACATCATGATCAAGTGGGATTCATCCCAGAATCTCAAGGGTGGTTCAACATACATAAAACGGTTAACGTAATACACCATATCAACAAAACAAAGAACAAAAACCACATGATCTTATCAATAGATGCAGAAAAGGCATTCGATAAAATACAACACACAATTTTATGTTTAAGACTCTCAACAAAATGGGTATAGAAGGAAAATATCTCAACATGATAAAGGCCATATATGATAAACCATCAGCTAACATCATATTAAATGACACAAAACTGAAGGCTTTCCTCCTTAAATCAGGAACAAGAAAGAGTTGTCCACTCTCTCCACTCTTATTTAATGTACTACAAGAGGTTCTACCCAGAGCAATTAGACAAGACAAAGAAATAAAAGGCATCCATATCAGAAAAGAAGAAGTAAAGTATCACTTTTTGCAGATGATATGATCCTATACATCTAAAACCCCAAAGAATCTACAAAAAGACTATTAGAAACAATAAGCTAATACAGTAAGGTCACAGGATACAAAATTAACATACAGAAGTCCATAACCTTTCTACATGCCAACAATGAAACATTTGAGAACAAACTCAAAAGAATAATCCCTTTCACGATTGCAACAACAACAAAAAAAACCTAGGAATAAACATAACAAAGAATGTAAAGGACTTATATAATGAAAACTATAAACCATTGTTAAGGAAAATCGAAAAAGATATAATGAGATGGAAGAATATTCCTTGTTCTTGGTTTGGAAGAATAAATATAATCAAGATGGACATATTACCCAAAGCAATATACAAATTTAATGCAATTCCCACCAAATTCCAATGACATTTTTTAAAGAAATGGAGCAAAAAGTCATCAGATTTATATGGAACTATAAAAAACCCCGAATAGCCAAAGCAATCCTAAAGAAAAAGAACGAAGCTGGGGGCATTACAATACCAGACTTCAAACTATGTTATAGAGCCACGACAATCAAAACAGCATGGTCTTGGCAGAAAAATAGACATTCTGACCAATGGAACAGAATAGAAAGCCCAGACATATAGTCAAATAATTTTTGATAAAGGGGCCAACAACACACAATGGAGGAAAGAAAGCCTCTTCAACAAATGGTGCTGGGAAAACTGGAAAGCCACATGCAAAAGAATGAAACTGGACTACAGTTTGTTCCCCTGTACTAAAATTAACTCAAAATGGATCAAAGGTCTAAATATTCAATATAAGACCTGAAACAATAAAGCATATAGAAGAAGACATAGGTACTAAACTGATGGACCTGGGTTTTAAAGAGCATTTTATGAATTTGAATACAAAGGCAAGAGAAGTGAAGGCAAAAATTAATGAATGGGACTACATCAGACTAAGAAGTTTTTGCTCAGCAAGAGAAACTGATAACAAAATAAACAGACAGCCAACTAAATGGGAAATGATATTTTTAAACAACTGCTCAGATAAGGGCCTAATATCCAAAATATACAAAGAACTCATAAAACTCAACAACTAACAAACAATCCAATAAAAAAATGGGAAGAGGATATAAGCAGACACTTCTCCCAGGAAGAAATACAAATGGCCAACAGATATATGAAAAGATGCTCATCTTCATTAGTTATTAGAGAAATGCAAATCAAAACTGCAATGAGATACCACCTCACACCTGTTAGATTAGCTATTATTAACAAGACAGGTAATAGCAAATGTTGGAGAGGCTGTGGAGAAAAAGGAACCCTCATCCACTGTTGGTGGGAATGTAAAGTAGTACAACCATTATGGAAGAAAGTATGGTGATTCCTCAAAAAACTGAAAATAGTACTACTTTATGACCCAGCAATCCCTCTACTGGGTATATACCCCCAAAACTCAGAAACTTTGATACGTAAGGACACATACAGCCCCATGTTCATTGCAGCATTGTTCACAGTGGCCAGGACATGGAAACAACCGAGAAGCCCATCAGTAGATGACTGGATAAAGAAGATGTGGCACATATACACTATGGAATACTACTGAGCCATAAGAAATGATGACATCGGATCATTTACAGCAAAATGGTGGGATCTTGATAACATTATACGAAGTGAAATAAGTAAATCAGAAAAAACCATGAACTGCATTATTCCATATGTAGGTGGGACATAAAAGTGAGACTAAGAGACATTGATAAGAGTGTGGTGGTTACGGGGGGAGGGGAAAGCGGGAGAGGGAAAGGGGAGGGGGAAGGGCACAAAGAAAACTAGATAGAAGGTGACAGAGGACAATCTGACTTTGGGTGATGGGTATGCAACATAATTGAATGACAAAATAACCTTGACATGTTTTCTTTGAATATATGTATCCTGATTTATTGATGTCACCCCATTAAAAAAATAAAATCATAAAAAAATGGGCAAAAGAAATGAATAGACACTTCTCCAAAGAGGCATACAGATGGCCAATAGGCATATTAAAAAATGCTCAACATCGCTAATCATTAGTGAAATGCAAATTAAAACCACAATGAGATATCACCTCACATCAGTCAGAATGGCGCTCATCAAAAAAACAATACAGAATAAGTGCTGGCGAGGATGTGGAGAAAAGAGAACCCTCCTGCACTGCTGGTGGGAATGCAGACTGGTGCAGCCACTGTGGAAAACAGTATGCAGATTCCTCAGAAAATTAAAAATTGAACTTCCTTTTGATCCAGCTATACCACTGTTAGTAATATACCCCAAGAACACCATAGCACTGTATGAAAAGAAGCAATTCACCCTCATGTTTATGGCAGCATTGTTCACAATAGCGAAGATCTGGAAACAGCCCAAGTGTCCGTAAGAGGACGAGTGGATTAAAAAGCTTTTGTACATATATACTATGGAATATTACTCAGCCATAAGAAATGATGACATCAAAACATTTACAACAACATGGATGAACCTTGATAACATTATACTGAGTGAAATAAGTAAATCAGAAAAAACTAAGAACTATATGATTCCATACATAGGTGGGACATAAAAATGAGACTCAGAGACATGGACAAGAGTGTGGTGGTAACGGGGTGGGGGGGAGGAGAGGGAGGTTCATGGGGGAGGGGAGGGGCACAAAGAAAACCAGTTAGAAGGTGATGAAAGACAATTGGACTTTGGGTGATGGGAATGCAGCATAAGCAAATGGCAAAATAACCTAGAGATGTTTTCTCTGAACATATGTACCCTGATTTATCAATATCACCCCATTAAAATTAATTAAAAAATAGATTGACCAGTAGGGAAAGTGGTCATGGTGACTAGAAGAGAGAAGGGGCAGAGAAAAAGGAAAGTAAGAGAAAACAAAGGAAATAATAATTTCTTTTTCTCTCCATTGTTTCATTGATTTGATATATCGAAAGAGGTAGGGGAAGAGAAAAAGAGAGGGAGAGTAAGGGTGAGAAGCATTAACTCACCATTCCACTTAGTTGTTCCATTTAGTTGTGTACTCATTGATTGCTTCTCATACACACCCTAACTGGGGATAAAACTTGTGACTGCAGTATGCTGGAAGGATGCTTTATCTAATGAGCCACCCAGCCATGAGACATAATAACTTCTAGAGGGCCTACTAAATGTAAGGCCCTGTCTTAGGACATTTACAGTATTTTGTCTTTACAACATTTCCATCATGTTGTTATTAGCCTGTTTTACACTCAAAGAAACAGACACTCAGAGGGCTTCTATAACTTGTCAAGGTCAACATGAACTTAAATCAGGATCAGTCCCTGACTGTAAACTTGAGTTTCTCCCAAGAAGTCTAAGAAAGCCATTCTTGCAAAGCAAAGCAGGATTGGTCCTAAAGAATAGACTACTTGTTCACACTGATATTGGAATTCCTGAGGCTTGGTTTTGCTGTGGAAGGCACATGCAGGCAAATAGCTGAAAATCCTGATTTCATAGTGGCTACTACATGGGATTATACAGTTCTTGTGGGATACCCAGTTTCTTCAGAAGCCATTGAAGGGGAGGATGTAATAATTAAAGTCAGAGTGGGTGTTGAGAAGACTTCCTCTGGTGACTGAGAGTCATGGTGGCTAGAATTGTTTCATGTGCTGCTGAGGACATGGTGGGAAGCAGCAGGGACTCTTGAGTCAAACAGACCTGAGTTTGTATTGAAACTCAGCTATTAAGTAGTCATGTGGCATTTGACAAATCATTCAAGTTCTCTGAAACTCAGCATTTTACCCATGAAAGAGGATCGTGATGCCTTTGTGGTGGTGAAGACTGGGAATGATATATGTTGAGTGCCTAGCACATGCAGTTGCTCAATATCAATGGCTATTATTGGCATTATCAGTAATAACATGGTGGATGTGAAACAGACTGCAGAGGCTCAGCCTCCACCCACCTGAGTGAGCTCATCAGGGCAAGTTTCTGTTCTGAGCCTCCATTTGTTCTTCACAAAAATGAGAGATTGAGAGCAAACTTCTTCTAAGAGCTCTTCCATAGACTTAGTCAATGGATCAGGAGTCATGTGGTTCTCCCAGGGAAGGATAGGAAATAGTCCTGGTGAGCACCTACACCAAAGGACGCCATGAGAGGGGGAAGAGCTCATGTTGAATGAAGAGGTCCAGGGCTCATTGGAAGAGTTCCTGAACCCTAGACAGTAGCAAACCTTATTTTGTTACCATTGCCACCAACCAATGGCCCATTACAAAATAAGCAAAGTTAAGAATGATTTGGATTAAGAGGTGATCTTTTTAGCCACCACTGCATGTAAGAAAAGCCATATTTGCTAACAAAAGCAGTACCCAGCAAAGAAGCAGCCATAGCAGCAGCTTTGAATACAAAACAAAATGTTGGTAAGCACCAGAGAGAACTGGAAGGAGAAGAATGAAGCTCACTCTGATGGGACTGATGTTCGCTTGCTCCAGTCTCAGCAGCTAATTCTGCTGCCACTAAGTGGAGAATGGATTATACTGGCAGTGGGCCAATTTTGTCCACAGCAGATTCCCTTTAAGAGATAGGCATGAAAATCACTACCCTCTGAGTAAGCATTCATTGGATACAACAGTGATTATTTTGTCAGCCTTTTAAAGATATGTATTCACCTGCTGTGTATAAGCTTTTTCTTGTTTAATTCAATGACTTTTATTTATTTATATTTTTATTGAATTTATTGGAGTGACATTGGTTAATAAAATTATATGTTTCAAGTGTACAATTCTGTAATAGGTCATCTGTATATTGTATTGTGTGTTCACCATCCCAAGTCAATTATCTTTCCATCACCATTTTTCCTCCCTTTAACCTCTTCTACCTCCCTCCACCCCCTTTCCTTCTGATAATCACCATACTGTTGTCTGTATCTATAAAGTTTTTTTGCTTAATACCTTTACCTTTTTCACCCAGCCCTTAATCCCCCTTCCACTCTGACAGCTGTGAGTCTGTTCTGTGTATCTGTGAGTCTTTTTAAACTTTTTTAGTTTATTTTTTTCATTAAATTCCACATATAAGTGAAATCATCCAATATTTGTTTTCTCTGACTGGCTTATTTTACTTAGCATAATACTCTCCAGGTTCATCCATGCTGTCTCAAAAGGTAAGATTTCTTTTTATTTTTTTTATGACTGAGTAGTATTTCACTGTGTAAATTTACCGCAGCTTTTTTATCCACTCATCTACTGATGGGCACTTGGGCTGCTTCTAAATTTTGGCTATTGTAAATAATGCTGCAGCGAGCATAGAGATGCATATATTGTTTCAAATTAGTGATTCAGGTTTCTTTGAATATATTCCCAGAAGTGGAATTGCTAGGTCATAAGGCAGTTACATTTTTTATTTTTTGAGATAACTTCTACTGCTTTTCATAGTGGCAGCACCAATCTTGTGCACAAGGGTTCACTTTTCTCCATATCCTTGTCAACACTTGTTGTTTGTTGATTTATTGATGAAGCCATTTTGACAGGTGTGAGGTGGTGTTTAATTATGGTTTTAATTTGCATTTCTTTCTCTATTGGCCATCTGTATGTCTTCTTTAAAGAAGTGTTTATTTAGGTTTGTTGTTCATTTTTAAATTGGATTTTTTAATGTGAAGTTTATAAGTTCTTTGTAAGTTTTAAATATTAACCCTTAATCAGGTGTATCATTGGCAAATATGTTTTTCCATTCAATGGGATTTTATTTCATTGATTGTTTTCTTTGCTGGGCAAAAACCATTTTGTTTGATATAGTCTCATTTGTTTATTTCTTCTTTACTTTCCCTTGCCTGAGGAGATATATTAGAAAAAACATTGCTATAAGAAATGTATAGGATTTTACTGTTTATGTTTTCTTCTAAGACTTTTATGGTTTTGAGTCTAACATTTAAAACTTTAATTCATTTTCACTTTATTCTTGTGTATGATGTAAGAAGGTAGTCTGGTTTTATTTTTTGCACATATCTGTCTAATTTTAAACACCATTTACTGAATAGACTCTTTACCCCATTGTATGTTCTTGCTTCCTTTGTCAAATATTAATTGATTATAAAGGTGTGGGTTTATTTCTGGGCTTTCTATTTTGTTCCACTGATCTTTAAGTCTTTATATCAGATACCATGCTATTTTGATTACTATCACCTTATTGTATAGTTTGATATTAAGTAGCACAATTCCTCCAACTTTATTCTTCTTTCTTAAGATTGCTATGGCTATTTGGGGACTTTTGTAGTTTCATATAAACTTTTGATATATTTGTTCTAGTTCTGTGAAATATGCTATTGGTATCTTTATACAAATTGTGCTGAATCTATGGGTTGCTTTGTGTAGAATAGCCATTTCAATGATGTTAATTTTTTTTTTTTTGTATTTTTCTGAAGCTGGAAACGGGGAGAGACAGTCAGACAGACTCCCGCATGCGCCCGTCCGGGATCCACCCGGCACGCCCACCAGGGGCGACGCTCTGTCCACCAGGGGGCGATGCTCTGCCCCTCCAGGGCGTCGCTCTGCCGCGACCAGAGCCACTCTAGCACCTGGGGCAGAGGCCAAGGAGCCATCCCCAGCGCCCGGGCCATCTTTGCTCCAATGGAGCCTTGGCTGCGGGAGGGGAAGAGAGAGACAGAGAGGAAGGAGGGGGGTGGAGAAGCAAATGGGCGCTTCTCCTATGTGCCCTGGCTGGCAATCAAACCCGGGTCCCCCGCACGCCAGGCTGACGCTCTACCACTGAGCCAACCGACCAGGGCCCAATGATGTTAATTTTTATCTATGAACATGATATATGTTTCTGCTTACTTGTATCTTCTTCAATTTATTTCCTCAGTGTTTTATACTGTTTTTAATATAAGTCTTTTACATTCTTGTTTAAAGTTATTACAAGGTAGCCTGATTGGACAGTGATGCAGTGGATGGAGCATCAACCTGGAACACTGGGGACCCAGGTTTGAAACCTCAAAGTCACTGGCTTGAGCATGGGCTCATCAGGCTTGATCATGGGTTCACCTGCTGGAGCATGGGGTTGCCAGCTTGAGCATGGGATCATGGGCATGACTCCATGGCCACTGGCTTGAAGCCCAAGGTTGCTGGCTTGAGCCCAAGGTCACTGGCTTGAGCAAGTGGTCACTGGCTCAGCAGGAGCCCTGTGGTCAAGGCATGTATGAGAAAGCAATCAATGAAAAACTAAGGTGCCACAATGAAGAATTGATGCTTCTCATCTCTAGCCCTTCCTGTCTGCCTGTCCATCTGTCCTATTTGCTCTCGCTTAAAAAAATAGTTATTACAAGGTATTATTTTTTGACATAATTATAAATAGGATTGTTTTCTTAGTTCCCTTTTCTGATAGTTTATTATTGGTGTATAAAAATGTAACTGATATTTAGATATTTATTTTGTATCCTGCTACATTACTGAATTCCTTTATTAGTTCTAGTAGTTATTTTGGTGGAATTGTTAGGGTTCTCTATATACAGTATCATGTCGTCTGCTAATTCAGTTACTTTTAGAAAATAAGAATACTTTATTCTATTTACTTATTTTTTAAAGCTCTTTCCATTTACTTATTTCTTAAAGCACTTATGAACAGCAAATACTTTGTAAAGTATTCTAGCACATTAGATGAAAGTGATGAGACAATTTGAAAAAAGCAATGAAGTTTTAGTTTTTATCTTCTTCAGGTCTTGCTGGGGAAGATCTAAATCATTGGCTGAAGATATGTTTTCAGAATCCCCAGGGAGGAAGTGATCACAGCCTGCTGCTTCCTTACACAAAATGTTGTAGTGTTTAATTGTCCTTGCATTAAGATTTTCTATGTCTCATTGTGTCAGTTACCAGGAATGCTTTTATGATGATTCAAGGCAAGATAAAGTTAAGTTTTACATGTAGGATTCAGTTATCCTGCAGCCCTCTGTCTTCAGATTGATGGATCACGGTGGCACTGGCACTTGGCTCTCTGTTCAGTTTGGTCTCGGACACTTTCTCCATGTGGCTTGGGGCAACTAGTAATGAACTTCCAGATCTTGAAACAAGACTCAGCCTCTTGGATCAATTTGTGAAGTAGACACCACTTAATGTTTTCTAGGTACTGATTCTGCAGGCCCCACTTTCAAAGATCTAGCTAAGTGTTACTGTACAGGAGAGGCACAAAAAATTTTTTTCTTGTTTTGATCTATGTTTATATACTTATGCTCAGTAGAGGCTTGGACCTCTATTAAAATGGGTATAAAACAAGAGGCACCTATTTAATCTGTAATAACACTGCTATTAAAAATTAGAATGGTTTCCTTTATCCTTACCCTGCCTTAATAATTAATACAAAACCATGCTTTATTCATGAGATCTGTTTCTAATCCTGAGCTTCTCTGCTCATTTCTGATGTGCAGATGTAGTGACGAAGATGATGACAGTACAGCAGTAGTGTCTATGCCTTCTCATCCTCTCTGTGTGCTACCAGCCCCTACTCTGGCTGAATGAGCTGCTGCTCTTTCACTATGTTTAGTCTTGGGAACATTTGCATCAATTAATGGATCATCAGAAGAAATACCTTCATCTATGATGGGAAATAAAGCAAACTTAGAGGTTATAATTGTTTGTCCAGAACAGATGCTGACAATGGCTGGTTTAAAAAGCAAGTGCTCATCTCCTTTGAATTCTGTAAGTAATTGTAACATCTCTGATTCTTTACTAAAAGAACTCTTCATAAAACTTGATCCACCTCACACATGTAATGCTTTTGGCTGGTTAGAAATCCTTGTAAAACAAGAGAAAGAAGGTCAACATGAAAGAAAGCAACAATAGAATGCTTGCCCTATTCAGAAAGATGAAGTGACTCTGGCTTTGGGAGAGGTGTGTGTCCAGTCAAAGAAACTGCATTAAATATTTTTTCAGATTCTTTTTTTTTAATTGAATTTATTGGGATGACACTGGTTAATAAAATTACATAAGTTTCAGGTGTACAATTCTGTAATACATTATCTATATATTGTGTTATGTGAATTAAGTATTTTCCCCATGTCAGGTAAGTGAACTACAAGATAAAGAAATCCCAAAGTGTATATAATGTGTTTTTGTGGGGGGTAAAATAACCTTCAGTCATGAAAATGATGCTGTGTTTCAAGCCTCCCCTGATGAGACTTGGGGCTGATTTAAGGCAGTTATTGAAGGAGATATATATTTGAACAAAATGAGAAAGCTGTAGTAACACAGCATCTTTTTGGAGTTGGTTTCATCCTGATAAAGAAGACCAGATGACTTTTTAAAATAAAAATGATAATGGCTAACATTTATTGGGTGCTGACAAGGTCATCGATGTCAGTCATTTGCTGACTAAGTTAGTCAAAATAAACTCTTAATGACCAAATTAGAGATAGAATCTGATGTATGAGTTTTCAAGAAGAATTTCAAAGCAGCTGCACTGTGGAAAACTCATTCAATGAACATTAAATAGATATTTCCCAAAGGCCTATTATGTGCATGGTGACCAAACTGGGTCTTTGTAATAAAAAACCCTAAATGAAAGGCTTATGTGACTAAAAAGTCAAGGTCTTCAGGCACAGCTGGGTCTAGGTGCTGAATAAAACATCACTAGGTGTCTGCTATCATCTCAGTTCTGTTTATTTCTGAATTAGCTTTATGTTCAGCCATGCTATCCTCAAGAATGGCAAATGGCCACCAGTGGCCCCAAGCTCACAGCTTACCAGGTTAACAACCATGGTGAAAAGAGAGTATCTATTTCCCAATAGTTCCAGCACAAGTCTCAAGGCTGACTCTCATTAAACTGACTGAGGTTATTTGCCTATTTCTTAATTCATTGTTAAGTTCAAGGAAATGGAATACAATAATTGGCTGGTTTATGCCCTGTGTCCACCATAGTTCTAGAAGGTGGGGTTAGCATCATCATTAGCACATGGACTGGGAGTGGGGAGTAACAATAAGACACTGTTATCAAAAGAAAGAAGTTCTAGGCAGGTGGTAACAATGGCATATTTTCCAAATTTTATTGCCCATAGAATTCATTTTCTTGAAATTACTATCCATTAAACATACTTGTGGAAATGCAGTCTGAACTGATTTGATCCTTAAACAATGTTGCATAATGAAGATGGTCTTGTGCCTAGAGATTCTTACCTGCCCCCATTAATGTTGTTTGTAAATCAAGATGAAAAGTACATTTCCTGAGTATTTATACACTTAGGACCTGCCACATTGACAATAATAATTGTAATTAAATTTTTTCCTCAAATTATCGCTCTGAATTTGTTCAGTGCTGTATACTTTATCAAGTGTTTCCACCCATATGACACGTCATTATTTCTTAGAGAATATCAACTGCAGTTAATTACTCCATTACGTTGGCTACCAGACATCAGTCTACTTGTCATTAGTTGTCAAAATATCATACCTGATTCCCAGATCCTTTTCGCTCCACCTGTCACCTTGCTGGACTCAAGAACTCTTAATGAAGTTGTTAAATGTGCTAATTAATTTTGCCTTCGTGAAAACATCTTTTATTTTAGTGCCATAAGATATTAACAGAGAGAAGATTTGTTTGAAGGAAGAAGACTGGCAAATTGTTCCCAGCTGTCAATCTGAAAAATGACAGAAGGCAATGGTTCAGGCCCCAAGTTATTTATGTTGAAGAGCAGTGGCATTGGGATGGCTTAGTAGGAGCTGACACTCAGAACTGGGTAATTTATTTTTTACCCAAAAGTCTAATTTAAACTGACTTGAAAATAAAGGAAATTTATGGCCCTGGCTGGTTGGCTCAGTGCTAGAGCAATGGCCCTGTGTGTGGATATCCCAGGTTTGATTTGCAATCAGGTTACACAGAGAAGCAATCATCTGCTTCTCCACCCTGCCCTCCTTCTCTCTCTCTCTCTTCCTCTCCCCTCCCACAGCCTTGGCTTGATTGATTTGAGAGCATTGGCCCTGGGCACTGAGGATGGCTCCATGGATCCTCCACCTCATGTGCTGAAAATGGCTCCTTTGCGAGCATGGCCCCAGATGGGCAGAGCATCAGCTCCAGGCATGGGTTGCTGAGTGGATCCCAGTCAGGAGACATGCAGAAGTCTGTCTCTCTATCTCCTCTCCTCTCATGTGGAAAAAGAAAAAAAAAGAAAATTTATTTGCTTTTATAATCGTATGCCTATCTTAGATCCTTTTAAAGACAAGAATGAATAGATAGATAGATAGATAGATAAAGTATATGTAGGATAGAGTTCAAGATGTGTTTGATTCAGTGACTTAACACAGTCATCAAAAAGAGCTTCTTTTCATGGCATCAGAATGGCTGCAATGGTTCCAAGCATCACGTCCACGATATACAATACAGAAGAAAAGAGTACCCTTTCTTTCTCATGAGCCCTATACAAACATCTTCTCCAGTCTCATAACCCTTCCTGACAAGAACTCTAACCAGATGTTTGGATTATGTTGATTAATAGCCTATCCTTAAAGCCAGACTTGGGGTTAGTGTTCCCTCAATCAGATGGGGTGCTTACTAAGGAATAGGAGTTAGATATGGGAGAGGCTTCAAACAGCTCATTAGTGCAGAAGTGTATCAGTGCATTCTCTCTTTGTCCTTTGAATATTATCTATTTATTCTCATTCTACAAAGGATTTCAGACAAGGAATGGCCATCTATAAGAGGAGTTGGAGATAACAGAGAGAGACCTGAGTTTGGAATTTAATAATGTCATATCCCATCTCCATGACCTTGGGCAAGCCTTATATCTGACATCTTAAATTTAATGTCTCTCATTGGTTAAAGAGAATAATATCACAATGTTGTTGTGATCAAAGAAAAGATCATGATTTTAGCAGCATTTTCTAGTTTACAATGAAAATGTAAGCTATTGCTATTTTGCATTGCTGGCTTTGCTTAACAAACATTACAGATGTCAAGGTAGCATATTTACTTTGAAAAATGTTCTATTCCAAATCACCAGTTGCAAAAGAGAGAGAGAGAGAGAGAGAGAGAGAGAGAGAAAGCAGCAGTGACTTTTAGATATATGGTACTGAGCACAAGAAACAATGACACTGGAGTAACTGGAGAAAGACCAGATGGATGCCTTTTTGATCAAAGGAGTTATTTTTAGAAACATGTTCAGTTTCCTAGAACAGTGTCATGTGGGGAGAAATTATGCTCTGCAGTATAAGGTACTGTACTAGTTATTCCCCTTGGCATATCCAGAGATATATATAAAAAAACACACCAAGCCTGACCAGGCAGTGGTGCAGTAAATAGAGCATTGGACTGGAATGCAAAGGACTCAGGTTCAAGACCCCAAGCTCACCAGCTTGAGCACAGGCTCATCTGGTTTGAGCAAAGCTCACCAGCTTGGTCCCAAGGTCGCTGGCTTGAGCAAGGGGTTACTTGGTCTGCTGAGGACCCACGGTCAAGGCACATATGAGAAAGCAGTCAATGAACAACTAAGGTGTTGCAACAAAAAACTAATGATTGATGCTTCTCATCTCTCTCTTTTCCTGTCTGTCTGTCCCTATCTATTCCTCTCTCTGAATCTCTCTGTTGGATTGCTCCCTTTATCATTATGTAGTGACCGTCTTAATCTCTTACCATAGTCTTTATTTTAAAGTCCATTTTGTCTGATATAAGTATTGCTACACCAGGTTCTTTTTCATTTCATTTCCATGAAATATTTTTTTTCCATCCTTTTACCTTCAGTCTATGTGCATCTTTTCAAGTGCTCATGGTACATTCTCTAGGATATACTACATGTTAGGGCACAAAAGTGGTCTCAACAAATTTAAGAAGAGTGGTTATATCAAGCATTTTTTCTGATCACAATGGCATGAAACTAGAAATCAACCACAACAGAAAAACTGAAAAATACTCAAACACTAGGAAACTAAATAGCATGTTATTAAATAATGAATGGGTTAACAATGAAATAAAAAAACAAGTTAAAAAATTCCTAGAAATGAATGATAATGAGCATACATAAACTCAAAATTTATGGAACACAGCAAAAGCAGTACAGAGAGGGAAGTTTATAGCAGCACTACAGGCATACCTTAAGAAGCTAGAAAAAGCTCAAATAAACAACTTGACCCTACATCTAAAAGAAGTAGAAAAAGAACAGCAAGTAAAGCCCAGAGCTAGTAGAAGGAAGGAAATAATAAAGATCAGAGCAGAAATAAATGACATAGAGGCTAAAGAAATAATAGAGAGAATCAATGAAACCAGGAGCTGGTTCTTTGAAAAGGTAAACAAGATCAATGAACCTTTAACCAGACTCACCAAGAAGTATAACCATTATAAATATCTATGCACCTAATATAGGAGCACCTAAATATATAAAGCAGACTCTGATGGATATAAAGGGCAAGATCAATAGCAATACTATAATAGTAGGCAATTTCAATACCCCACTAAAATCACTAGATAGATCCTCAAGAAAGAAAATTAACAAAGAAACAACAGACTTAAAGGACACACTAGATCAACTCAATTTAATAGATATCTTCAGAACCTTTCACCATAAAGCAGCAGAATATACATTCTTTTCAAGTGCTTATGATTAAAATAAGTGTTTTAATATGTTCTATTTTGAAATTGTAAACAAAATCTGATGCCATCATATCTTTTAGTGTATTTACTGCATTATATAAATTATTATATTTTCACAAAGATGATGCCCAAGAAGACATTCTACCTCATTATATTAAACTAAATGTTGAAAATTTTACAATAAGACGAAAATCTAAAATCTTGAGTTGCAAAACAATTGTAGCTTACAGAGAAAAACTAATGTCAGACTTGAGATCAGCACATTTGAGTTAAGTAAGAACAAGTGTTTTTGTGGATGCAACAAATATTTTGTTCTCCAGTGTAATTAAATAGATGACTATCTGTTAATTTTTATATACAATTCACTCTGGTAATAAAATCAATTTAGACACCTAGCCAAGTATGCTAAGAGACTTTAAGAGGTTGTAAAATCAGTTTGGCTTTAAATATGATATCTTAGTGTCATTTTCAAATCAATTTTCCTAAAATTAAGAATATAAAGAACTTAAAATTTTTATAGACTTCTGAGGCTTAGAAAAGGTAGTCTCAGGAATAAAGTCCTCCCATTATTATCCACTTGTAAATTTACAGATTACTGGAGGCAGCCAGAGGAGTTATCATTTATTAAGCAGCTACTATGTTCCAGACATCATCTGACACTGTAAAATCACCAACTTAAAAGTATAACCATCTCCCAAATATTATGAGGTCAGTATTATTATTCCTCTATCATATGAGAAAGTTGAGGATAAAAAGGTTAATGATTTACTTAAGGTTACATGACAATTTGGTACCTGTATATTCCAAAATCCATGTTTTGTTTTTGTTTTTTCGGTGTGATTTTTTTTGTTGTTTTTTTCAGAAGCAAAAGAAGTAAAACTATTTGCAGATGATATGATATAATATTGTATATAGAAAACCCTAAAATCTCAGTCAAAAAACTACTGGTCCTCAGAAGACAAGATGATGCTGGAGTAGGCGGACGTACCAACCCCCACCTCCCAGAACCAAAGTGGATTACAAACTAATTTTAAGAACTATCATCTGGAAAAACCAACTTTGGACTAAACTAAGAGAACTCTTCAACCAAGGAACACTGAAGAAGCCACACCGAGACTGGTAGGAAAAGTGGAAATGTGGAGAGGGCTGCCCAGCTCCCCAGAGCGAATGGCAGCCGGGAGAGACTCACGTGGCGGGAAGTGAGTTTAGTAGAGAGGGGAGGGTCCTGAGTCCCAGGAACAAAGCCCCAGCCTGAAGCCCCAGAGCTTAGAAGAGGCGTATGGGCAGTATTTAGCTGGAAACAAGTCAGGATACGGTTTGTGAGAAAAAGTCTGATTTCTCATACCCAGGATTCTTCTTAAAGGGACCATGCAGAAAACCTCTCTCACAACCACTCATCCGGGGCTCTGGGGAATGGGGAGAGAGGAGAGGACTGAAGTAGCAGGAAGAGAGTGTAATCTAGGAGGCACAGGGAGAAACATTTTGGGAGAGAGCCACCCTACCTCCTGGGACAAGTCACTCCCCAAATCTGAAGTGAATATTGCCCCCAGAAACAGCAATACCAGCAAAGGAAGCAAGACACCAGCCAAACAAGCTCTCCCGCAGCACTCAGAGCAGAGTTGCTTAGAAGGAGGGAGCTTTCAGGACTACAGTAGTGAGTGTTAGGGTCTGAGCTGCAGCGGCCTCACCCCACATGGCTGGGGCTTGCCGGAGGGCGGGTGGTGGCGGGACGTGGAGGCATGGTTCTGGAAGCCGGCTGGCCACCACTGGGCTCATGTATGAGCTCAGTCTTGCCCAACTGGGGAGGAGTAGGCGTGCAAAAGCAGTCAAGCCCAGCTGCCGGCAGCCTGTAATCCAGCCTGCGGGGGGAAGGGCAGGAACCCTGGAAGGGGTGGAGACCAGCCCTTGAGCAAGGGCGCAGGAGCACAGCCTTGTCCCACCCGCAGAACTGAGGCTTGTGGCCTGACTTGGGAGCTGGTTCCTCCTGCAGGGGTGGAGCCAAAATCCCAGAACAGGTGGATTTCCGCTACTGAGCTGAGTGTGGGCACGCAGTCCTGCCCAGCTGGTAGAGCCAAGGCTAGCAGCCGTTCCACTAGTGGACTCTTCCTGCAGCGGCGGGCGAAATCCCAGAAACAGGCAGAGACCCACAGCTGAGCAAAGGTGTTCGCCACTGCCCTCAGGGCTGAGCATAATGCCACCCACAGGGCTGGGGCAAAGGCCAAGGCCACCAAGGCTTGTGCACCCGAGCATGTGATCACAGCCACTCCCATGAAGGAGAGGTGGAAACCACAGCAACAGCCCCAGTGGGCAGGCACCAGCAACTCCCAAACCCCAAAGCCCTAGGCAGCAACAGAAGAGGGGGTGGCGGGCCTGCAGATAAACCATACCTAGGGAACAGAGGTCATACCCAGTGGACTCCAGTGGCCAAAATCTTCATTTACACAGAGAAAATGCAAAGGCAAAGAAATGCAACACAAATGAACCAAGAGAAATCCCCAGAAAAGGACCTAAATGAATAAGATATAACCAAATTATCAGATGCAGAGTTTAAAATAACGATTGTTAGGATGCTCAAAGTTATTAGAACAACAATAGATTGTCATTACAAACACCTAAATAAAGATATAGCAAATATAAAAAGGACATTGAAATAATAAAAAAGAATCAGTCAGAAATGACAAATACAGTATCTGAAATAAAGAACACAATGGAAGGAACTAAAAGCAGGATGGATGAAGAGGAGAATTGAATCAGCGAGTTAAAGGACATGATAAATAAAGACACAGAAGCAGAGCAGAAAAAAGAAAAGAGACTCAAAAAGTCTGAGGAAACTCTAAGAGAGCTCTGTGACAACATGAAGAGAAATATCATCTGCATCATAAGGGTTCCTGAAGAAGAAGAGAAAAAACAAAACATAGAGACTTTGTTCAAGCATATCATAGCTGAAAACTTCCCTTGATTAAGGCAGGAAAACATCTCACATGTTCAGGAAGCACAGAGAACTCTATTAAGGAGAAACCCAAAGAAATCAACACCAAGACACATCATAATTAAAATACCAAAGCTAAGTGATAAAGAGAAAAAAGCTGCTAGACAAAAAAAAGACTATCATCTACAAAGGAGCCTCCATAAGGATGACTTCTAACTTCTTAAAGGAAACACTTGAGGCCAGAAGGGAATGTCAAGAAATATTCAAAGTAATACAAAACAAGAGCCTACAACCAAGACTACTTTATCCAGCAAGGCTATCATTTAAAATTGAAGGAGAAATAAAAAAGCTTTACAGACAAAAAAACCCCCTCAAGGAATTCACTACAACCAAACCAAGGCTGCAAGAAATGCTAAGGAACCTGTTGTAAACAGATCAAAGGAGAAAAAGAATATAGCAAAAGAGGAATACAGTTTTAAAGAATAAAATGGCAATAATAATTACATATCAATAATAACCTTAAATGTAAATGGATTAAATGATTCAATCAAAAGATATAAGGTAGCTGCATGGATAAGAAAACAGGACCCATACATATGCTGTCTACAAGAGACAAACTTTAAATCAAAAGATACACATAGACTGAAGATAAATGGATGGGAAAAAATATTTCACACAAATGGAAATGAAAAAAAAGCTGGGGTAGCAATACTTATATCAGACAAAATGGACTTTAAAACAAAGACTATAGTAAGAAATAAAGAAGGTCACTACGTAATGATAAAGGGAGCAATTCAAAAGGAAGATATAGCCATTATAAATATCTACGCACCTACTATAGGAGCACCTAAATATATAAAAGCAGACTTTGATGGATTCAAAGGGAGAGATCAACAGCAATAGTAGGGGATTTCAATACCCCATTAACATCATTAGATAGATCCTCAAGAAAGAAAATTAACAAAGAAACAGCAGACTTATAGGACACACTAGATCAACTTGATTTAATAGATATCTTTAAAACCTTTCACCCTAAGGCAGCAGAATATACATTCTTTTCAAGTGCTCATGGTACATTCTCTAAGATAGACCACATGTTAGGGCACAAAAGCAGTCTCAACAAATTTAAGAACATTGAAAACACATAAAGAATTTTCTCTGATCAAAATGGTATTAAACTAGAAATCAACCACAACAAAAAAACTGAAAAATACTCAAACACTTGGAAACTAAGTACCATGATATTAAATTATGAATGGGTAAACAATGAGATCATAGAAAAAAATTAAAAATTCCTAGAAACAAACGATAATGAGCATACATCAACTCAAAATTTATGGGACACAGCAAAATCAGTCCTGAGAAGGAAGTTTATAGCACTACAGGCATACCTTAGGAAGCTAGAAAAAGCTCAAATAAACAACTTGACCCTACATCTAAATGAAGTAGAAAAAGAACAGCAAGTAAAGCCCAGAGCTAGTAGAAGAAAGGAAATAATAAATATCAGAGCAGAAATAAATGACATAGAGGCTAAAGAAACAATACAGAGGATAAACAAAACCGGGAGCTGGTTCTTTGAAAAGGTAAACAAGATCGATGAACCTTTAACCAAACTCACCAAGAAAAAAAGAGAGAGGACTCAAATAAGTAAAGTTAGAAATGAGAGTGGAGAAATAACAACTGACACAACAGAAATACAAAATATTGTAAGAAAATACTATGAAGAACTGTAAGCCAAAAAACTAGACAACCTAGATGAAATGGACAAATTCCTTGAAACATATAATCTTCCAAAAATTAATCTGGAAGAATCAAAAAACCTAAACAGACCCATTACAACAAATGAGATTGAAACAGTTATCAGGAAAGCTCCCAAAAAAGAAAAATCCTGGGCCTGATGGCTTCACAAGTGAATTCTACCAAATATTCAAAGAAGAACTAACTCTTATCCTTCTCAAGCTATTTCAAAAAATTCAAGAGGAAGGAAGACTTCCAAGCTCCTTTTGTGAGGCGGCATATTTCTGATTCCCAAACCAGGCAAAGACAACACAAAGAAAAAAAAAATTATAAGCCAATATTCCTGATGAATTTATATGCTAAAATCCTCAACAAAATATTAGCAAACCGGCCGTGGCCGGTTGGCTCAGTGGTAGAGTGTCGGCCTGGTGTGCAGAAGGCCTGGGTTTGATTCCTGGCCAGAGCACACAGGAGAGGCGCCCATCTGCCTCTCCACCCCTCCCCCTCTCCTTCCTCTCTGTCTCTCTCTTCCCCTCCCGCAGCGAGGCTCCATTGGAGCAAAGATGGCCCGGACGCTGGGGATGGCTCCTTGGCCTCTGCCCCAGGCGCTAGAGTAGCTCTGGTCACAACAGAGTGATGCCCCGAATGGGCAGAGTATCGCCCCCTGGTGGGCATGCCAGGTGGATCCCGATCGGGTGCATGCCGGAGTCTCTCTGACTGTCTCTCCCCATTTCCAGCTTCAGAAAAATACAAAAAAAAAAAAATATTAGCAAACCGTATCTAGCAATATATGAAAAAAATCATACACCATGATCAAGTGGGATTTATTCTTGGGAGGCAAGGCTGGTACAATATTCACAAATCAATCAATGTGATTCATCACATAAACAAAAGGAAGGAGAAAAACCACATGATAGTTTCTATTGATGCAGAAAAAGCATTTGATAAAATCCAGCACCCATTCAGGATCAAAACTCTCAGTAAAGTGGGAATACAGGGAACATACCTCAACATGATAAAGGCCACCTATGACAAACCCACAGCCAACATCATACTCAATAAGCAAAAATTAAAAGCAATCCCCTTAAGATCAGGAACAAGGCAGGGGTGCCCCCTTTCACCACTCGTATTCAACATAATTCTGTAAGTCCTAGCCACAGCAATCAGACAAGAAAAAGAAATAAAAGGCATCCAAATTGGAAAAGAAGAAGTAAAACTATCATGATTTGCAGATGATATGATATTGTATATAGAAAATACTAAAGTCTCAGTCAAAAAACTACTAGACCTGATAAATGAATTCAGCAAGGTGGCAGGATATAAAATCAATACTCAGAAATCAGAGGCATTTTTATACACTAACAATGAATTGTCAGAAAGAGAAATTAAGGAATCAATCCCCTTTACCATTGCAACCAAAAAAATAAAGTAACTAGGAATAAATTTAACCAGGGAGATTAAAAACTTGTACTCGGAAAATTATAAAACATTGATAAAAGAAATCAGAGAAGATACAAACAAGTGGAAGCATATACTGTGCTCATAGTTAGGAAGAATAAACATCATTAAAATGTCTATATTATTCAAAGCAATTTATAAATTTAATGCAATACCGATTAAAATACCAATGACTTACTTCAAAGATATAGAACACATATTCCAAAAATTTATATGGAATCAAAAGAGAACACGAATAACCTCAGCAATCTTGAAAAGGAAGAATAAAACGGGAGGTATCACATGTCCAAATCAAGTTATATTATAAGGCCATTGTACTCAAAACAGCCTGGTACTGGCATAAGAACAGGCATATAGATCAATGGAACAGAACTGAGAACCCAGAAATAAACCCACACTTTTATGGACAACTGATATTTGACAAAGGATGTAAGAGCATACATTGGAGTAAAGACAGCCTCTTCAACAAATGGTGTTGGGAAAATTGGACAGCTACTTGCAAAAAAATGAAACTAGGCCACCAACTTACACCATTCACAAAAATAAACTCAAAATGGATAAAAGACTTAAATGTAAGCCGTGAAACCATAAGCATCTTAGAAGAAAACATAAGAAGTAAGCTCTTTGACATCTGTCGCAGCAATGTATTTGCCAATTTGTTTCCACAGGCAAGTGAAACAAAAGACAGGATAAACAAATGGGACTTTATCAAGCTAAAAAGTTTCTGCACAGCTAAAGACAATAAGACCAGAATAAAAAGACAAACTACACAATGGGAGAATATATTTGACAATGCATCTGATAAGGGGTTAATAACCAAAATTTATAAAGAACTTGTGAAACTCAACACCAGGAAGACAAACAATCCAATCAAAAATGGGCAAAAGAATATATAGACACAAGAGTGACGTCACGGAAATGGCGCCGTGAGCAGCGCGTCCAACAGCTCTCCCCTAAATCACAACAAATTTATCAACTAGAAACAGAAAAATTTATCCTCGGAGCATTCCGGAGTTCCACACAAACTGATAGCGAAAGGACTGTTATCACTTGAATCTGAGAGACGAGGGTGTGGAGGAATCTACCACAGGGACGGTCTTTCAAACCGCGAGGAAGTGCGCCTGGGTGCTATCAACAAGACCACCCTCAGATGCCGATAAGAAAGAGGAAATCGAATATTATGGATACAAAAGAAAGAGAGGTAACACAAATAGATGTGGAAAAATCTATGGAAAAAAGACTTAACATATTGGAAGCCTTGGAGCTAAATGACAGAGAATTTAAAATAGAAATCTTAAAAATACTCAGAGATATACAAGAAAACACAGAAAGGCAATATAGGGAGATCAGAAAAAAACTCAATGAACACAAAGAATATATTACCAAGAAAATTGAAACTATAAAAACAAATCAAACAGAAATGAAAAACTCAATTCACGAGCTGAAAAACGAGGTAACAAGCTTAGCTAACAGAACAGCCCAGATTGAAGATAGGATTAGTAAAATAGAAGACAAACAACTTGAGGCACAACAGAGAGAAGAAGAAAGAGACTCAAAAATAATAAAAAACGAGAAAGCCCTACAGGAATTGTCTGACTCCATCAGAAAGAATAACATAAGAATAATAGGTATATCAGAGGGAGAAGAGAAAGAAAATGGAATGGAGAATATACTCAAACAAATAATAGACGAGAACTTCCCAAGCCTGTGGAAGGAACTAAAGCCTCAAATTCAAGAAGCAAACAGAACACCAAGTTTTCTTAACCCCAACAAACCCACTCCAAGGCACATCATAATAAAGATGACACAAACCAATGACAAAGAAAAAATTCTCAAGGCAGCCAGGGAAAAGAAGAGTACAACATATAAAGGAAGGCCTATTAGATTATCATCAGATTTCTCAGCAGAAACTCTACAAGCTAGAAGAGAGTGGACTCCAATATTTAAAGCCCTGAAAGAGAGGAACTTTCAGCCAAGAATACTATACCCATCAAAGCTATCCTTCAAGTACGAAGGAGATATAAAAACACTCACAAATACAGAAAAGATGAGAGAATTTATCAGCAGAAAGCCCCCACTCCAGGAAATACTAAAGGGGGTTTTCCAACCAGATTCAAAGAACAAAAGAAAACAACACCACAAGTAACAGCTCCACCAAGAACACAATAAAACCAAACATAAACTGTGACAACAAAGGAAAAAAAGGGGGGAGAGGATGGAGATTAACAGTAGCAAAGGATGATGAAGTGCAGAAATACTTATAAGATAGGGTACTACAATCAATATGGTAGGTACCCTTTTCATTACTTAATGGTAACCACCCTTAAAAAAACCACCACAAAAACACTTGACTTAAAAAAGGTAGCAACAGAGGAAAGAAGTATGGAACACAAACAAACAAAAACAAATGATAGAAAAACAAAAGAGAAGAATCAAACTAGATACAAAACTAACAGAAAGCAATTTATAAAATGGCAGTAGGGAACCCACAAGTGTCAATAATTACACTAAATGTAAATGGATTAAACTTACCAATAAAAAGACACAGAGTAGCAGAATGGATTAAAAAAGAAAATCCAACTATATGCTGCCTACAAGAAACACATCTAAGCAACAAGGATAAAAACAAATTCAAAGTGAAAGGCTGGAAAACAATACTCCAAGCAAACAACACCCAAAAAAAAGCAGGCGTAGCAATACTCATATCTAATAATGCTGACTACAAGACAGAAAAAGTACTCAGAGACAAAAATGGTCATTTCATAATGATTAAGGGGAAGTTGAATCAAGAAGACATAACAATCCTTAATATATATGCACCAAACCAAGGAGCACCAAAATATATAAGACAGCTACTTATTGACCTTAAAACAAAAACTGACAAAAATACAATCATACTTGGAGACCTCAATACACCGCTGACGGCTCTAGATCGGTCATCCAATCAGAGAATCAATAAAGATATAGTGGCCTTAAACGAAATACTAGAACACCTGGATATGATAGACATCTACAGGACATTTCATCCCAAAGTGACAGAGTATACATTTTTCTCTAGTGTACATGGAACATTCTCAAGAATTGACCATATGTTGGGCCACAAAGACAATATCAGCAAATTTAGAAAAATTGAAATTGTACCGAGCATATTTTCTGATCATAAAGCCTTGAAACTAGAATTCAACTGCAAAAAAGAGGGGGAAAAACCCACAAAATTGTGGAAACTAAACAACATACTTCTAAAAAATGAATGGGTCAAAGAAGAAATAAGCGCAGAGATCAAAAGATATATACAGACAAATGAAAATGAAAATACGACATATCAGAATCTCTGGGATGCAGCAAAAGCAGTAATAAGAGGAAAGTTCATATCACTTCAGGCCTATATGAACAAACAAGAGAGAGCCGAAGTAAACCACTTAACTTCACACCTTAAGGAACTAGAAAAAGAAGAACAAAGACAACCCAAAACCAGCCGAAGAAAGGAGATAATAAAAATCAGAGCAGAAATAAATGAAATAGAGAACAGAAAAACTATAGAAAAAATCAATAAAACAAGGAGCTGGTTCTTTGAAAAGATCAACAAAATTGACAAACCCTTGGCAAGACTCACCAAGGTAAAAAGACACAGGACTCAAATAAATAAAATCCAAAATGAAAGAGGAGAGATCACCACAGACATCATAGATATACAAAGAATTATTGTAGAATACTATGAAAAACTATATGCCACCAAATACAACAATCTAGAAGAAATGGATAAATTCCTAGAACAATACAACCTTCCTAGACTGAGTCATGAAGAAGCAGAAAGCCTAAACAGACCAATCAGCAGGGAGGAAATAGAAAAAACTATTAAAAACCTCCCCAAAAATAAAAGTCCAGGCCCAGACGGTTATACTAGTGAATTCTATCAAACATTCAAAGAAGACTTGGTTCCTATTCTACTCAAAGTCTTCCAAAAAATTGAAGAAGAAGCAATACTTCCAAATACATTTTATGAGGCCAACATAACCCTCATACCAAAACCTGGCAAGGATGGCACAAAGAAAGAAAACTACAGACCAATATCTCTAATGAATACAGATGCTAAAATACTAAACAAAATACTGGCAAACCGAATACAACAACATATTAAAAAAATAATACATCATGATCAAGTGGGATTCATCCCAGAATCTCAAGGATGGTTCAACATACGCAAAACGGTTAACGTAATACACCATATCAACAAAACAAAGAACAAAAACCACATGATCTTATCAATAGATGCAGAAAAGGCTTTTGATAAAATACAACACAATTTTATGTTTAAGACTCTCAACAAAATGGGTATAGAAGGAAAATATCTCAACATGATAAAGGCCATATATGATAAACCATCAGCCAACATCATATTAAACGGCATAAAACTGAGGACTTTCTACCTTAAATCAGGAACAAGACAGGGTTGTCCACTCTCTCCACCTTTATTTAACGTGGTGCTAGAAGTTCTGGCCAGAGCAATCAGACAAGACAAATAAATAAAAGGCATCCATATCGGAAAAGAAGAAGTAAAGCTATCACTTTTTGCTGATGATATGATCCTATACATCGAAAACCCGAAGGACTCCACAAAAAGATTATTAGAAACAATAAACCAATACAGTAAGGTCACAGGATACAAAATTAACATACAAAAGTCAATAGCCTTTCTATATGCCAACAATGAAATATTAGAAAACGAACTCAAAAAAATAATCCCCTTCACGATTGCAACAAAAAAAATAAAATACCTAGGAATAAACATAACAAAGAACGTAAAGGACCTATATAATGAAAATTACAAAGCATTGTTAAGGGAAATCGAAAAAGATACAATGAGATGGAAAAATATTCCTTGTTCTTGGATAGGAAGAATAAATATAATCAAAATGGCCATATTACCCAAAGCAATATACAAATTTAATGCAATTCCCATCAAAATCCCTATGAGATTTTTTAAAGAAATGGAACAAAAAATCATCAGATTTATATGGAACTATAAAAAACCCCGAATAGCCAAAACAATCCTAAGGAAAAAGAATGAAGCTGGGGGCATTGCATTACCTGACTTTAAACTATATTATAGGGCCACGATAATCAAAACAGCATGGTATTGGCAGAAAAATAGACACTCAGACCAATGGAACAGAATAGAAAGCCCAGAAATAAAACCACATATATATGGTCAAATAATCTTTGATAAAGGGGCCAACAACACACAATGGAGAAAAGAAAGCCTCTTCAACAAATGGTGTTGGGAAAACTGGAAAGCCACATGCAAAAGAATGAAACTCGACTACAGCCTGTCCCCGTGTACTAAAATTAATTCAAAATGGATCAAAGACCTAAATATAAGATCTGAAACAATAAAGTACATAGAAGAAGACATAGGTACTAAAATCATGGACCTGGGTTTTAAAGAACACTTTATGAACTTGACTCCAATGGCAAGAGAAGTGAAGGCAAAGATAAATGAATGGGACTACATCAGAATTAAAAGTTTTTGCTCAGCAAGAGAAACTGATATCAAAATAAACAGACAGCCAACTATATGGGAACTGATATTTTCAAACGACAGCTCAGATAAGGTCCTAATATCCAAAATTTACAAAGAACTCATAAAACTCAACAACAAACAAACAAACAATGCAATAAAAAAATGGGAAGAGAACATGAACAGACACTTCTCCCAGGAAGAGATACAAATGGCCAACAGATATATGAAAAGATGCTCAGCTTCATTAGTTATTAGAGAAATGCAAATCAAAACTACAATGATATACCACCTCACTCCTGTTAGATTAGCTATTATCAACAAGACGGGTAATAGCAAATGTTGGAGAGGCTGTGGAGAAAAAGGAACCCTCATTCACTGTTGGTGGGACTGTAAAGTAGTACAACCATTATGGAGGAAAGTATAGTGGTTCCTCAAAAAACTGAAAATAGAACTACCTTATGACCCAGCAATCCCTCTACTGGGTATATACCCCAAAACCTCAGAAACATTGATACGTGAAGACACATGTAGCCCCATGTTCATTGCAGCACTGTTCACAGTGGCCAAGACATGGAAACAACCAAAAAGCCCTTCAATAGAAGACTGGATAAAGAAGATGTGGCACATATACACTATGGAATACTACTCAGCCATATGAAATGATGACATCAGATCATTTACAGCAAAATGGTGGGATCTTGATAACATTATAAGGAGTGAAATAAGTAAATCAGACAAAAACAAGAACTACATGATTCCATACATTGGTGGAACATAAAAACGAGACTAAGAGACATGGACAAGAGTGTAGTGGTTACCAAGGGTGGGGGGGAGGGAGGACATGGGAGGGAGGGAGGGAGAGAGTTAGGGGGAGGGGGAGGGGCACAGAGAACTAGATAGAGGGTGACTGAGGACAATCTGACTTTGGGCGAGGGGTTTGCAACATAATTTAATGACACCCTAGACATGTTTTCATTGAATATATGTACCCTGATTTATTAATGTCATCCCATTACCATTAATAAAAATTTATTATAGAAAAAAAAAAAAAGAATATATAGACACTTCTCCAAAGAGGACATACAGATGGCCAATAGGCATATGAAAAAATGCTCAACATCACTAATCATTAGAGAAATGCAAATTAAAACCACAATGAGATATCACCTTATACCAGTCAGAATGGTGCTCATCAATAAAACAACACAGAATTAGTGCTGGCAAGGATGTGGAGAAAAGGGAACCCTCCTGCACTGCTGGTGGGAATGCAGACTGGTGCAGCCACTGTAGAAAACAGTATGCTGATTTTTCAAGAAATTAAAAATCGAACTGCCTTTTGACCCAGCTATCCCACTGTTAGGAATATACCCCAAGAACACCATAGCACTGTTTCAAAAGAAGAAATGCAGCTTCATGTTTATGGCAGCATTGTTCATAATAGCAAAGATCTGGAAATAGCCCAAGTGTCCGTCAGAGGATGAGTGGATTAAAAAGCTTTGGTATATATATACTATGGAATACTACTCAGCCAGAAGAAATGATGACATCGGATCTTTTACAACAACATGGTGGACCTTGATAAATTATACTGAGTGAAATAAGTAAATCAGAAAAAACTAAGAACGATATGATTCCATACATAGGTGGGACATAAGAATGAGATTCAGAGACATGGACAACAGTGTTGGGGTTACAGGGTGGGGGGAGGAGAGGGAGGGGGTTAGGGGAGGAGAGGGGCACAAAGAAAACCAGTTAGAAGGTGATGGTAGGCAATTTTATCAATGTCACCCCATTAAAATTAATAAAAATAAAAGTATTGGTCTCACGGCTAATTCAGGTAGTTAAAAGATTAGTATAAGGATTCTAATTCTGCTTCTCAGGCCACATCCTGCAAAAAGGTCCCCAAGAAAATTGGTGATTTGGCTCCTTTGATTTTGCCAATTGGATTAAAAAAAAATAGGTCAGAAATGCCCTGAAATAGAACTAACAATACATGAGCATAAATTTAAAGGACTTTTTGATACTGGTGCTGATGTATCTGTTATTGCTAAGCTACATTGGCCCCCTTCCTGGCCCACTCATGCAGCAGCCACAGAATTACAAGGTATAGGGCAGAGTAAATCCCCTCAACATAGTTCTAGTTTTCTAAATTGGGAAGATTAAGAAGATCACTCTGGATTTTTTAAGCCTTATGTGCTCCCTGGATGGCCAGTTAATTTGTGGGATAGAGATGTTTTGAAAAATATGGGAGAGTTGCTTGTCAGTTCTAATGGTTTAGTCAGTACTCAGATGCTTGATCGGGGATTTTTACCCACCAAGGGACTAGGGAAAGAAGAGCAAGGAATTCTCACCCCCATAGAAGTGGCACCCAATATCAGAAGGTGTGGATTAGGATATCAAAATTTAGCATAGGGGCCTTGGTAGCTCCTGCTACCTCAATAATGCATTGTGCAGACCCAATTACTTGGAAATCAGATAATCCTGTATGGTTAGACCAACGGCCCCTTTCTCAGGAGAAATTTAGGGCAGCTGCTCAATTGGTACAACAGCAGCTACAGCTTGGGCACATTGAACCATCTAATAGCCCATGGAATACACTTCCATATTTTTTTTTTCCTGAAGCTGGAAACGGGGAGAGACAGTCAGACAGACTCCCGCATGTGCCCGACCGGGATCCACCCGGCACGCCCACCAGGGGCAATGCTCTGCCCACCAGGGGGTGATGCTCTACCCCTCTAGGGTGTTGCTCTGCCACGACCAGAGCCACTCTAGCGCCTGGGGCAGAGGCCAAGGAGCCATCCCCAGCGCCCGGGCCATCTTTGCTCCAATGGAGCCTTGGCTGCGGGAGGGGAAGAGAGAGACAGAGAGGAAGGAGGGGGCGGGGGTGGAGAAGCAAATGGGCGCTTCTCCTATGTGCCCTGGCCAGGAATCGAACCCGGGTCCCCCGCACGCCAGGCCGACGCTCTACCGCTGAGCCAACCGGCCAGGGCCACTTCCATATTTTGATCTTGTCGCCTCCTGGATTATCAAGGGGCATAGGCGACCCTTATAGCTTATAGGTTTTGAGCCTCAAAATTATTGTTCCTTTTTTCAAAGGTTCAACAACAATGGCTCTGGGAAACTTCCACTAAATAGCAAATTTCTCTTGCAAATAAATGGACAACTTTATACTGAAACTGTCAACTTAAAATCAGCTCAAAGACTAGAATCTATGCCATTATTATTTGCCATATTCCCCCTTTAATCTATATACAGACAGCAAATATTTACTTATGGTGGTTCCACTATAAAGACTGTGGTCTTAGGGACAAATGCTGATGAACTATTTCAGCACTTCCTCCTTCTTCAAAGATTTGTATGTCAACATAGAGCTCCATGTTTTATAGGACATACTCGAGCTCACTCCATGCTCCCTGGAGCTTTATCACAAGGGAATGCCCTTGTTGATCAAGCTACCCAAAAGAAAATTATTTGGAGCAACCATGACAGATTGAGCAATTCAGTCTCATACTAGTCATCACCAGAACACTGCAGCCCTGTGTAAACAGTTTCAACTTTCTTGGGAAGCAGCACAGCAGATTGGGAAATCCTTTCCAAGGGGTCTTATACCACAATCTGTCCCTTAATTTGGAGTTAACCCTCAAGGACTCCTACCAGGACAACTTTGGCAAATGGATGTTACTTATATACCTTCATTTGGCAAACAGTCCTATGTCCACGTTACAGTGGATACCTATTCTGGATTTATAGTAACCTCTGTCAGAACAGGAGAGGCTGCTAAGCATGTTATAACTCATTGTCTGTATGCATTGTTCTATTATTGAATTTCCTAAACTGGTTAAACTGACAATGCTCCTGCATATGGAACAAAAGCATTTACTGTATTTTGTCAAACCTTTCAAATTATGTGTATTTCTTACAATCTTTAAAGTCAAGGTATTATTAAAGTGTACCCAGCAAATATTTTAAGGTCAATTTAAAAAAATTTAAAAGGGGGGAGTCATATCCTGGAATTCTTATGGGTCTACCATATCATGCTTTTTACTTAAAATTTTTTAAATTTCTTTTGAATGCTGATGAACAGGAGATGTCAAATCTTTTTCTCCTGCAAACTACTACCTTCTTTATTTTTCCAGCTAATAACACTGTTTTGTCTTTTTCCAAATAGCCCCAGATATATGGAAAAGATTTATATAGGCAGATGGGGATCCTCAAACCCCTCAGCGAGATCTTCTGAGCATGGCTTTTAAGATACCAAGAGGCAAAAAAAGCCCAATAGAGATCAGGGGAACTACCAGCTTTTAGGATATGCCCTTAAAGGCTCAAACACCCTAAAGGGGTCTCATAGGATGCCATCTGGGTCCTGCTTCAATAGTGGAAAGGAAGGTCATTGAGCTAAAGCCTGCCAGACTTACATGCCTCTTCTGTGAGGAAACAGGGACACCAGAAGGTAGGCTTCCCCCTTGCTCCTCTAAGGGAGGGTTCAGTCTCTTCCAGCCCTGCTCCAGCCACCTATGACCTAACCTTGCCCAGAATGCTGGGGTTTGCCACTGAAGGCTGAAGGTGCCCAGGGCCGTCGGCCCCATCTACCACACTGTGGACGAGCATAACGTATTTCTTCCAAGAAGCAGGTAAACTGATCTCATTCACACAAGGGCCACTTAACTATGTCTTGCCTGAATAGTCAGGTTTTTTATTCTTCCCTTGAAAATCTCTGTTGTGGGTGTTGATAGTCCTATTTTCTGCTGCTTTGCTTAATATATAGTGTTTCCTTTATTCCTCCTACCTCAATGCCCCACTCATATTTCAGGCTGGGACCTACTCCTAATTTAGAGCTCTCTTTCCCTCTTTTGCCAACTTCTATTATGAATCTACCTTTGCCACCCAGCTTAGTGTATCCCAAGGTTCTGTTTACTAAGCCACAGTTGCAGAGCTCCAGGGAAAAGCAACCTGGTCTCATCTCTCCAGTCAGAGGAGAACAGAAGCTCCATCTCCACACATGCTACAAATGGCTTTTCCAGTCTACCTGAATTATTACCAGCTAGAAGCAACAGTCATTGGGACTTGGATGTGAGCTGCAAAGTATAGAATTGTGACAACAATTCCAGTGCCATACGGACTTTTCCTGAATGTGGACTTTTCCTGGACTCCTGCTCCTTGGAATAGCTCCTAACAGACTGAATTGGGGTTGGGTTGCATTTTTCAGGGACTTGGCATGGTGTTGGGGTCAACTTGGACTTGGTGAACTTGTTAAGGACAGTAATCTTTTATGGATTCTTGCTGTATTGGTCAAGAGTTTGCTTAAAGGCTTTAATCACTGTAAAAAAATAGAAGACTGGATAAGGAAGATGTGGCACATATACACCATGGTATACTATTCAGCCATAAGAAATGATGACATCGAATCACTTACAACAAAATGGTGGGATCTTGATAACATTATATGGAGTGAAATAAGTAAATCAGAAAAAAACAAGAACTGCAGGATTCCACACATTGGTGGAACATAAAAATGAGACTAAGAGACATGAACAAGAGTGGGGTGGTTACAGGGGGCAGGGGGAGGGGATGAGGGAGAGGGGGAGGGGGAGGGGCACAAAAACTAGATAGAAGGTGACGGAGGATAATTTTACTTTGGGTGATGGGTATGCAAAATAATTGAATGACAAGATAACCTGGACATGTTTTCTTTGAATATATGTACCCTGATTTATTGATGTCACCCCATTAAAAATTAATAAAAATTTATTTATTAAAAAACAAAACAACAACAACAAAAAACTACTGGTCCTGATAAATGAATTCAGCAAGGTGGCAGGATATAAAATTAATACTCAGAAATCAGAGGCATTTTTATACACCAACAATGAACTGTCAGAAAAAGAAATTAAGACCTGGCTTTTGGTGGTGCAGTGGATCAAGCGTTGACCTGGAATGCTGAGGTCGCCGGTTCAAAACCCTGGGCTTGCCTGGTTAAGGTACATATGGGAGTTAACGCATCCTGCTCCTCTCCTCTTCTCTCTCTTTCTCTCTCTCTCTCTTTTCTAAAATGAATAAATAAATTTTTTAAAAAAGAAAGAGAAATTGAGGAAACAATCTCCTTCACTATTCTAACCAAAAAATTAAAGTACCTAGGAGTAAATTTAACCAAGAAGATTAAAGACTTGTATTCAGAAAATTATAAAACATTGATAAAAGAAATCAAGGAAGATACAAAAAAGTGGAAGCATATACCATGCTCATGGTTAGGAAGAATAAACATCATTAAAATGTCTATATTACTCAAAGCAATTTATAAATTCAATGCAGTATCAATTAAAATACCAATGACTTACTTCAAATATAGAACACATATTTCAAAAATTTATATGGAACAAAAAAGAACACGAATAGCCTCAGCAATCATGAAAAGGAAGAATAAAGTGGGAGGTATCACACTTCCTGATATCAAGTTATATTACAAGGCCATTGTACTCAAAACAACTAGGTACTGGCATAAGAACAGGCATATGTATCAATTGAACAGAATAGAGAATCCAGAAATAAACCTACACCTTTATGGACAACTGATAGGGGGTAAGAAGAGTAAAGGAGGTACAATGGAGTAAAGACAGTCTCCTTAACAAATGGTGTTGGGAAACTTGGACAGCTCCATGTAAAAAAAAAAGAAAAAGAAAAAGAAACTAGACCACCAACTTATACCATTCACAAAAATAAACTCAAAATGGATAAAAGACTTAAATGTAAGCCATGAAACCATAAGCATCTTAGAAGAAAACATAGTAAGCTCTCTGACATCTCTTGCAGCAATATATTTGCTGATTTATCTCCACGGGCAAGGGAAATAAAAGACAGGATAAACAAATGGGACTATATCAAACTAAAAAGCTGTTGCACAGCTAAAGACAATAAGAACAGAATAAAACGACAAACTACGCAATGGGAGAACATATTCGACAATTCATTTGATAAGGGGTTAATAACCAAAATTTATAAAGAACTTGTAAAACTCAACACCAGGAAGACAAACAATCCAATAAAAAAACGGGCAAAGGAAATGAATAGACACTTCTCCAAAGAGGACATACAGATGGCCAATAGGCATATGAAAAAATGCTCAACACACTAATCATTTTTCATATTAGAGAAATGCAAATTAAAACCAAATGAGATATCACCTCACACCAGTCAGAATGGCGCTCATCAACAAAACAACACAGAATAAGTGCTGGAAAGGATGTGGAGAAAAGGGAACCCTCCTTCACTGCTGGTGGGAATGCAGACTGGTGCAGCCACTATGGAAAACAGTATAGAGATTCCTCAAAAAATTAAAAATCAAACTGACTTTTGACCCAGCTATCCTACTTTTAGGAATATACCCCAAGAACATCATAGCACTGTGTCAAAAGGAGAAATGCACCCCCATGTTCATGGCAGCATTGTTCACAATAACGAAGATCTGGAAACAGCCCAAAAGTCCATCATGAGTGGATTAAAAAGCTTTGGTATATACATACTATGGACTATTACTCAGTCATAAGAAATGATGATGTTGGATCATTTATAACAACATGGATCAAAATTTATAACATTATACTGAGTGAAATAAGTAAATCAGAACAAACTAAGAACTATATAATTCCATACGTAGGTGGGACATAAAAATGAGACTCAGAGACATGGATAAAAGGGTGGTGGTCACGGAAGGGGAGGAGAGGACAATAGCAGCACAAAGAAAACCAGATAGAAGGGGACGAAAGACAATTTGACTTTGAGTAATGCGTATGCAACATAATCAAATGCCAAAATAACCTGGAGATGTTTTCTCTGAACATATGTACCCTGATTTATCAATGTCACCTCATTAAAATTAATAATAATAAAAAATGAATAAAAACATCATAAAAAAGTAAGCTGACAGTTGACACATCATTTTCTTATCTTTCTTTGCTTTATCTTGCTTCCGACCTTGAATCAGGCGGTAATTATTACAGTCTAGTCAGCCGTTTAGGACCGGGAGTTAATCTTGAGAATGGAGACCATGTAGAATTGCCAGTTCCACCCTGGACTTCCTATCTAGACTCTTCTTTTATGTGAGAAAAAAAACTAACTTATAAATCTTTGAAGTTACTCTTATTTGAAATATTTGTTGCTAGTATTAGAACACATTACTCAGTGGTCACCTCTAATCATCAGTGTATAATAATTTGTTAGTAAATTTGAAACCACTGTGACATATCATTACTACTCAAATGGATGACCTGTGAAAGTTTCCATATATCCATTCAAAAAACTGTTCTCTCCAATGGAGACTTTTAGTAAAATAAAATTATTATCAACTTAAATTATCATGCTTTAAAAAAATTTATTCCATAGATAAATAGTTGAAAATAAGTGTATGCACGAGAGACTGAATTTACAGGGAAAAAACAAGTAGAATTCTTCATATTGCTTTACTCTGCAACAGTCTGCATCAGAATTTATAATTCATTTAATACTTCAACACCAATTTTTCATAGAAAAGTGCATTGTTTTGAAGGGGAGTACTTGTATGCTACCATAAAACTAAGTGAATAGTTCTTAAAGTATATTGTAATGTTAAATATGAACTGCTGTTAAGCATGTCTGGAGCCACTCGGTGATGGCAGAAATGGCCAAGTGCTTTGATTAGAAATTATCTGTGTTTAGGCCAGGGGTTATTTGTGAAATTTTTTTCTGGAAAAATTGCATCGACATATTTGTATTCAGTTTCTCTTAAACTATCTAGATAGATGGCATTCACAAGTGGAGAACGACTCATATTCTCCTTCATGCCTCCACGTTTAAAGATAATGACATTAACTTATGCTTGCTCTTGCTTCATCGTACTAACTAAATCTGTACTCTTACACCGATACTTTCCTGTGGCTCCTTTGGCTTGGGGCACTCCGCTGGAATTTTTCACAGAGCATTCTTGTATGCTTCTTCTTTCTTTCAGTTTTGGGGGTTGACATGACCTTGAGTGAAATCATTCCTCTTTAGCTTCTGGCCCATTGAGTTTTCTCTCTTTCACCATCTTTCTAACCATATTCAATTTCTAGACTATACTTCTGAATAAATAAAAAAAATGTCTTATATGATTCTCTCAATTTTAGCTGGTGGCCTGAGTGAATGGGGGGGAGAAGGTTTGAGGTTGGGGAAGAAGCCCAGGGAGGACAGAGGAAGTGATAGTAGAATTTAGCCCTCATTTTTAGTTTTAAAACTCTATGAATCTTCTAGCTTTTTATTTAACTCATGATCAGGTGCTAGATCTCTTTAATTTAAGCAACCATTTGTAGATCATTTATGTACTTGGTGCCATACTAGTTACTGGGAATAAACAGGTAGAAGATACAGTATCTACCTTCCAGGGGTTTACTATCTAATGGAGGTGAAGAAAAGTATATGAAAATTACAGTTCTCTCTCGTGGGTGTGACTGAAAAGCTCTAAGAGAATCAGAGATGGCATAAAACAATCATTAGTGTTTATGGATTTTATTTCATGGGCTAGCCTGGAAATAAAGTAGAGGTTGGTAAGTTAGAGAGGAATTATCAAACAATATTCCAGACGATATTTATAAGTCCTTTCACCCACTGAAGCCATTTTCCTTAAACTTGGTGTAGTTCTTAATCGATAAGGTCCCAGACCCATGGAAATAAGAAACCAGGGGTTGCTATCCTTGGTGCTGAAACAGATATTCCTGTGTAGGTAGGTAAAGAAGATGGTCTAATAAACGGTACTGGTTTCTAAAATTAGGGGTGGGAGGGAAGATGAAGATATTTGCCCAGAGGGCAGACTGACCAGTGGGTGGGAGGGCTTCATTTTGACTAATAGATTAGGAAGTGTACATGAGCAGTCATTACTGACAGACAAAGGTTAGGTCCTTCCTAGTCTAATTCCTGTTATGATTCATTGGCTTCAAGGAAGATTCACTAGACTACTGCAAGGGAAGCACAACAAGGTGCTTCAGCCTCCATGTCCTGATGCAGCAGATGCCATGGAGATGTGTAGGCATTTGGGGGAGTGGGGTCTGGAAACACACAGTATAGCAGCTGTTCTCGGTCCCACTGTCCCAGCAGCTATTTTCAGGGTTGAGGCTGAAACTGTCTTTATAAATATACCAGCTCTGGGAACATACTTTTTAAGAAAATTTTAAAGCATAGTGCTTCTTTCTGTCCCTTAGTCATATGATTTATAACATTTTCTCAGAGGGCTTGTATGTGTTTTGTGAAGACCAGTGTAAAGGCAACACAGCATTGTAGAAAGCCACAGGCAGACCTGGAAGCTCAGTTCATTTATTTGCCAGCTATATGACTTTGAGGAAATTAATTTTTTGAGCATTTGTTTGCTAATATATAAAATTGGTTAAGAAACTTAAGTCACAGAATTGTAATGAGGCTTTACAAGCAAAACACATGTAAAGGGCCAGCACCATTACTGACAAGGGTAGGTACTCCCATAAATGGTAGTTATTAAACATAAATACTACTATTTTCAGTGAGTTTTTGTTTTTTTCTTGGGGGGATTGTGGGCAAAGAATCAGAGGATATATTCTTTTGATAAGAGCCAATACAGTTCCATTGCATTAGGTGCACAGCACTTGTAAATCTCTTTCTTTCTTTTTGGGAAGGGAGCTGACTGATAGGCAAGGGGTAGGAATGAGCCCCTTGATAGATTTAAAGCTAAATTTCCTATCCAGAGTAGTCTTGACATAGGCCATTTACTATTCTTGGATTTCTTTTTCTTCTTTTGCACTCTGGAGCATAGAACTGAGTTTCTCATACCTACTCTTAAGTTTAAGTCTCACCATCTCCTAAGTTTATGTCTTGCTATCATCATTGATTCATAGAGAACCTTCACTTTCTTTGTATTTTATTTCAATATTTTCTCTACTCTTCTCCTAACCCAATTCCTCTCTCCTCCTTCACTTAAAAATGATATTTTATGAATGACTTTCTATTTCACTATTCATGTCTAATTACACATATATCAATATATAGATAAAAATACATAGTGCTGTGTGTGTATTTTACATGTACAGAAATTGTCTTTTGTCAGAAATCTCATTTTATTTCTTAGTTTACATCTTAGAGTTATGTTTTAAGCTTCATTTTTATTGTATTTTGCAGATTTATTTTATTCTATCAGATTCTTCCATAGGTTTTCTTCTTATGCATCTACTGCATTTAATCTCTTTGTGGTTGACTATTCTTATTGTTTTAAATGATACTTGAATTAATATTCACTTACATATCTCCTTGTGCACTTGAAAGAGAGTTTCTGTGGGTACAACCAGGAGTAGAGTTACAAAATAGACAAGTATGAACATGCTCTGTAAGCTCGATTAGTTTATGAAATGGCTGCTCAAGTTTGCATCTTCACTAGGAGTTCAAGAGTGTTTCTGTTTTCACATATCCTCATCAGCACTTGAAATTATCTATTTTTCTATTTTTTCCAGTCTGATGTGTATAAAGTAGTATCTTTTTATTCTTTTATTTGAATTTCTCTGATTCCTGATGAAGTTGTGCTTCCTTTTCTGTGAATCAGAGTGTTTATTTGACCATGTTTCTATTCGCTTATCTTTCTTTGTATTGCAGAATTATATTATTAGTTTAGATAGTAATTTATTGTCAGTCATGGACATTATAAACATCTTCTCCCAGACAGTCACCTATCTATTAATTTTGTCTGTAGCTTTTTTAATGAATAAAAATATTTGTATGGCATAGTTGAATTTAGTAAAAATTTCAGATTGTATTATAATTGAAATATAACAGATACAAAACTTTGCACAAATCATATGTGTGGTAGTTAGTGATTTTCACAAAGTAAACAGTCCTTTGTTCACTTTTCAAGACAAGAAATAGAACATTATAAATGTCTCCCTTTTGCTGCCTTTTCTTTATTTCCTCTCTCATCCCTAAAGTTAGCAACTGTCTTAGATATTTCTACAAATCACTCCAAATTTTGTGACTTAAAGCAATAAACATTTACTACTTCACACAGTTTCTTAGTGTCAGGAATCTAGGAGCAGCTGAGTAGAGTGTTTTGGACTTAGATACTCATGAGACCTCAGTGAAAGATATTGGCCAGGCTGACAACATCTGAAGGCTTTGTTAAAATGTGCTTCCAAAGAGGCTCACTTATGTGGCTTTTGGTGAGAGTCTTCCTCTCTGGTTGTTGCAGAAGGCAATTTAGTTAGCTAAAGTATTAAATGCTTTTGTGCCTTGTTCATATCCACTGTGAATGAACCATTTCTGTGCATGTTGAGCCAGAGACTGGTATCTGTGATTCTTGGCCAGAGAGTTTTCTCTGGTCACTGGAGCATCCTCTGCCTGTGTGCAGGTAAGGCTGCAAGTACCAAAGAATTAACATTTGTTTCATTCCTGAAACAGCCTTTAACCTATGACTGATGGAACTGGGAAGATAAAGGATCCCATTTCTATGTCCTCTGGGGAGGATAAAACTGAGGCATGTGCTCTACACTGGCTCCCAGTCTAACTTAATAAATTAAATACAAGTTGTTAAAAATGATAATTTGCTTGAAAATACAATTGATTCCTTCTTTTATTTTCTTCACTCATTTGCTGGTATTAACTGGAATCAACTTCCAAATAAATTACTGCTCATAAAACTTTATTTTAGGGTCTGCTTTTGTGGTATCCCCAAATAAGAAAGTTAATATTTCCATTTGCATTTTTAAAGCTATGTTCAAAAGTAAAATCATATATAATTTTAAATCTTATATTACCCTTTTCTAATTTTATTATTAAAATTTTGCATTACTAATAAAGACAGTTTGATAGTTTTTCTTCTCTTCTTGAACAACTTATACTAGAGAGTGATTATCTAGTCTTCAAAAGTGTATAGAACTCATACATAAAATCATCTCTGTGTGATACTTTTTGGGGAAGAAAGAGAAAGTTTTGATAGCAATTGTAATTTCTGAAATGGCCACTGGTTTATATAAGTTTTCTTGTATCAATTTTGCCATATTTTACATATTGCAAGAAGGTTATTCATTTTAACTAGGTTTTCAAATATATTGGTTTATTGTTGTTTATAATAGTCTTTAAATGGTATAGTGGAGCTTGTTCTGAGAGCTAATGATTATTAAATTTTCAAGAACTTTATGAGTGGTTGATGTTACATTGGCAACTGGTCACTACTGGTAACAGGCCATGGTAATTTACATTATGGAGATTGGCAAACACTATGTATTAGAATTTTCTTCCTGGTGAACTTGTTCTAAGTACCAGCACACCACTAGTTTTTTTCATACTTCCCTGGTCCCTCCATCTCCATCTCTTTTACTGATTTCTTCTCCTTATCTTGACTTAACATTTCAAAGTCCCATTGCAGAGTGCTTGGTCCCTTCTCTTCTTTGTCTACACTGATTGCCCTTGGTGATCTCACCTAGTCTCAGGGTTTTAAAAATCACTTATGTTCCCATAGATCCCAATGTCATATCTCTAGTTTGGACCTTTTCCCCTAAATACTAGACTCACGTATCAGTTGTCTGTTGCGAACCAGCACTACTCACAACTTTTCAAATCTCAGATGGGAATGGTGGAGGATTAAAAAATGAACACAGAAAGAAAAACGGTGGGATCAGAAGGACCCATTGCCAAGCTGATGGCTTTCAAGAGTGAGTCTCCACCCCAAAATGCTTTATTTATAAGGCAGAGAGCAAAGCCATTAGCAAATCAAAGAGATCTCTGATACAAATTCACATTTCTGAGGCAAACCAAAAATTCTCCCCAGAGCCCCCAAGACCCTCCACCATGCATAGTAACATCTTAACTTCACAAAACAAAGGTTAAAAAATAACTACTTACATTTTCTTTGAGGGACATGAAGGACGGATGAGTAGAAACCATCAGCATTATGGCTAACATGGAGGTGTTGGGAAGGGCATGTAAATTGCCTTTACCAACTTAATCAAATGATCAGAGGCTGTGGAGAAGAACTTAGCCTTTAGCAACTTAAGCAAGTGAGGTGGAGGATGGACAACAAGGACCCTGTCAGCTTACTGCTGGTCCCCCACATCTCTGTCCCCCACAAATCTAAACTACAAGGACTCTGTCAGCTTGCAGTCTTCCATGGTTGTCAACTCAACATCTCTTACTTGATGCTAATAGACACCTCAAATTTAACACGATTAAAACTGACCTCAAGCTCACTCCAGGGGAAGCCTTCTTCATCTCAATTGATGACAACTCCATATTTCAGTTACTCAGGTTAAAAGTCTTACAGTCATTCATGACTTCTGTTTTTCTCTCATACCCTATATTCAATCCATTAACAAATCATTTTAGCTGCACATTAAAAATACACACATCTGGTAATTTCTCACTATTTTAGCCTGAGTTCTCATTATTTCCTAATTGAATTATTGCCATAGCCTTCTAGTAGTTTTTCTCACACCCATCTTTGCCCTCCCTAGAGTCTATCATCATGTTCTTCAGGTAGCCAGAGTGATCCCTTTTTAAGGATCAGATTATGCTACTCTTTTGCTCAAAACTCTTTGATGGCTCCCAGTTTCATTTAGAGTATAAGCCAGAGTCCTTATGATGGGCTTCACCTTTACCTTTCTGACCACATCTCCAATTAAATTCCCCTCCCTTCAAAATCTACTATAGTCACTTTGATCTATTCATTATTCTTTCAAACCACAAAAACAACAAAACAAAACAAAAGACAGGCAAGCTTCTGAATCATAGCTTCTGTCTGGAATGTTCTTCCCTTGGATAACTGTACAACCTACTTCTTCATTTGATTAGAAAAACATATTGTTTATTTTCTCCCCCCCCCCATTGAAATCTGGGCCTTACACCGGTAAGGATTTTTCTGTTTGTTCCCCAAGGTAACCTAACAGAGAAGCAGAAGACCTGACACACTGTGGTGCTTAGCACGTTTCTGCTGAATGATTATCTGCTTAATTAGTGAAGAAATGCCCTTGCCATTCTTGTTAAGTTTCAGAGCTATACCCAGTATCTCTAGGATAAACTCTTAGAAAATCAGATAGATGAGTCTAGCTTCAGTGGTGCATCTTTGTGGGTTTTTTTTTATAAATTTTTATTAATTTTAATGGGGTGACATCAATAAATCAGGGTACATATGTTCAAAGAAAACATCTCCAGGTTATCTTGTCATTCAATTGTGTTGCATACCCATCACCCAAAGTCAGATTGTCCTCCGTCACCTTCTATCTGAGAGCTACTCTTGTGCTGTCCTGTCCCCTGACTAGAGAAGCAGACCTCGTTTTCTTAGGAAATCACAGGCAGTTGAAAGTACTTCATCCCTTCTTCACCATCTGTCAGTGTGAAAGCCTGTTTGGAATGAGAAGAAACTTTACTTTTCTTTGGCTGGGAGCCCCACTCCCTTTTGGGACCCTTTTGAGACAAGGAAGATCAGAAAGCAGAATTAAAATTAAAGCTTGTATAGCTTTACCTGTGCTTACAGGTCTGTGTGCCCTGAATTAACACTCACTCTTTAAAGAAAAAGAACCTGCTTTTAACTCCATGCCTAAGATTAGAAAGTTAGTACTTAATCAGGTAAATACAAAGGTTATCATTCAGAAATAGGTTTAACAATTGATTGAGGAGATTCAGCTCAATAGAGTATAACAGTTTTATTTTTTTCAATTAACACTTTAAAGTATGCTTCGATAAGTTCCCCATTTCCCATTTCTTGGTGGCATCTTCAATTGATTCCATAACTTCTTGTCACTTTCTCTAATTAGAGTCAATTTTATCAAGAGGGACAAATATAGGGTGACGAAAGATGCCTTGACTCTGGGTGATGGGCACACAGCACAATCAACAGTTCAAATGCTATAGTGATGTTCACCTGAAACCTGTGTGCTCTTGTTGATAAATGTCACCCCATTACATTTAATTTCTAAATAAAAAAAATCAGTTCAATTTCAAAGTCTTTTAAAATTTCTCCTGTCCCCTCCACACAGTACCAACCTAGCAGGGACCTCTGCGTGCTGGAAGCAGAGGGGAAGGCAGGTGCACACACCCTGCCCTATCCTCTCTCAGCTCTCTGTCTTCTGGAATAGTTGGGGGCTAGAAGGAGAGTTGGTGCAGGCACTAGCCATCTTCCACAACTGGCCACATGTATGTGGCAGGGAGATGTCCCTGGCCAAGCCGTATTTTGATCTGGTTCTGCTTGGTGCTGGTGGCCTCTGTTGTTGAGTGGTTTTACACAGATACTATTCAAGGTTTCTTTGAGGGTGGTGTCAGATTTAGTCTGATTTCCATGCTTGATACTGAGGATTCTTTAGAAAGAGACAGTTGGGTCACTTTTTGGCCTGACGAGTGGTCCATGCCTCCACCCTCCTCTCCTGATGGGATATCACCTCACCTGGCCAGGTGGCTGCCTTGGCAACCCAATAACTCCTCCCTCCCACCACAATTTCTATGCTTCTTTGCTATTATAGCCATTGAATTGTGTTCCACACACTGTAAGAATCCTGGGGACTGGAATGATGTCATTTCAACTATCATTTTCTTACATGGCATAACATGTTACAGTTCTCATTCTGGTAAATCCTCCCTTAGAAATATCCAAACAAGGAGCAAGCACCAGTCTGTAGATTTAGAAGCATCTCTTCTCTCCATCTGTGGATGTATGTCAAGATGCCCTAAGAATTCTGTCCCCACACTTTGACCCTGTCTGGAAGACACTCTCAAAGCAGGACTAGATTCTTCAGCAAGCACCCATCTAAGGTGTGAGATGATAGGCACTACTTCTGTGGACACCTCCAATCTCTGCCAATGATTCCTTTGGAGCCTTCTGTCCATCGCATGACACTAGGTAATGTGGTAGTGGTGGGTAGATTTCCTTTAAAATTTATGATCCTCTTTGACAGAAGAAAGCTGTCTCTGGGAAAGAGCTTCTTAACCAGAGACTACAATTCCCAGCGCCCTTTGTGTCTAGGTCAGCCCCCATGGCTGGTTCTCACCAATGGAAAGTGAGCAGAAATGATATAGGACACTTCAGGTGAAAGCATCTATGAAGCAGACATGCCTCCTCTAGGTACCATTTTTACTTCCAATATCTGGTTTAGGTGATAGAACTCAGAAAATGGGCAAAATTACATGATGAGAGAAGCCAGAATCCCTAAATCACTTACAGATGAAAGTTCTCTGTTGAACAGGAATGTCTGCTTCGAACTGTTCTGTGAGAAAAAAAAACTATTGTGTTTGAGCTATTCTAGAGTTTGGGTTCATTGGTTCTGGCAGCTCATGTTGCATAACTATTATACATGACAAGGAAGCACTAGTGCTTTTCCCTGGTAGTGGGAGGAAGAAGCCTCAAACAATGAACCTGCCCTCCTTACACGAGACAATCACTCTTTACCAACATCCAGTCTTCCATAACCTGAAGGCTGAAGTGAAGGTTGGGAGTAGGAAGGTATGTTTTGTTGGCTCTTAGTTTGCTGTGGGGCCAGTGTGTGGCCCAAGCATTGATAGCTCTATTAAAAAGTAAAGATACCTATTCACCAATTCTAGGGAAATAGAAAATGTTTCTCTCAGCATTTGTGACAGAAATTTTTGAAACTATGAAAATGTGTTCACGGACCACTCACAGTCATCATCACAAAGCCTTGAGGAAGCGAGAAGCCCAGATCAGTAACCACGGACATGGACTCCTCGCTTTTGTTTATTGTGACCTCTGTTCCCTGTCACTGGCACGCTCGCGTTGAGACTTATGGAGGGGCAGCTGCAGTAATCCCCGCGGCTGAAGAAAATGTCTTATGGAGTGATGCCTGGAGGAGCTCTTTATGGAATATGAGCCAGGCCTGGCTTTGGTGTCAGTGCTCACCTGACTCCACGAAATGCCTCCTTCCATACCTGCTGCTGAGCTGGGGTGCGGATGATGCCAGGACCATTAGAATGTGGTTAACTGGGGCCAAGACACCAGTGCGGGTGTGAGAGGTACAATCACCTGACAAATACTGATCACAAAAATTAGGGGATGTTTCAAAATGAATATGAAGCAATAGACTATCCCCTAATTTTTGTGAGCAGACAGGTAAATGGTAGGTAGCAAGGAGGTCTTGTGGGAGGCTAAAGGTGAATGCTCTGGAAGGTGGGAGAACTGTGGCATTAATTTGTTAGAATAAAAATAAGATAAGAGATTCCAGGCTGGGAGTTAGCAGGACGACTCCAGTTTCCAGAAGGTGGGACCAGTGGAATGGTGAGTCAGGCTTGAGAAGAAATGTGCAGGGTAGGAGAACCAAAATGGGCTCAGGCACTAGAACCTTCAGGAACCACAGGAAAAGGCTGCATGGAACTATTGATATTGTCAAGGTCGTCTTGGTACTGAGTCACTGAGTGTCTGTTCTGGGGTTATGGAACTGAGTGTCTGGGGAGGGAGCAGTGGTTCCAGTGTCTGGCCAGGGCTGCACCCACAAGTCAAGGATGAGTGCCCCAGACCGGTAAGCTCAAAGGGCCAGAGCTGCAGATAGCAGCTGGTCAAGCAGATCAGCACCTTGCCCTGTCTGAAATTCCCATGATTACAGTTAAGGCTTTAGGTTGAAACAATGTACAAAGCCATTATTAAAATGCAAGTATTTCCCAGGAGACATAATTAGCATCTGCACATCTGCGTATTAGAGTATCAGAATAGCTAATTCTAAAGGGAGGAGGATTTCTTTGCTAAGTCTCTTACATGAAATGTGGGATGGAACTAATTTATCTAGTTTCTTGTATATTTTACTCATTTTCAAATCTTATTTAATCTTCTTATCATCAACTCCAGGTTCACTCATTATTATCACTTCACAGCCATTTGCAAATGGACTCACCGTGAGTAAGTGGCTGTGGTAAGCTGTATTGTGCAATATATTTGCTGTCCCTCCTTGGGGATGGGTTAAACATCCCTGCTTTGTTGGTGACAGACTTGGCCATAGAACCAGTTTGGTCAGTAAAATGTAAACGGAAGTAATGTGAGCAGAAACTTCAAAAACTAGCATATGGGTCTACTGTTCCTTCCCCTTTTCCACAAGATCAATTTCCTAGATAGAGGTTCTCCTTTAGCCTGGGTCTGGAGCTGAAAACACCAGAGAACAGAGCCACAGCTCTGTTCACAATTGATATGTATACACTCCAAGTGAAAAAAAACCTTTGCTATTGAAAGCCACCAAGATGCTGGGTTGGTTTGTTACTACAGCATCACTTAGCCTAAGCTGATAATAAAGGGACTGACACAGAATTCAAGCCCAGGCCAGTCTCACTCCAAGCCCAAGTCCTTTCCCTTCCCAGCATGTCACCTTCCAGCAGGAGGACTCAGAGGCTGAGGCACCACTGCTGTGTCCTCCTCCTGCCAATGACCAGTAGAAGCTAGAGAGAGTTTTGTGGGCATAGCCATCCCCAGCGGAGCCCCTCCGAGAGCAGAATGTAGGGTAGCACAGCCAATCCGCTCCTCACTCTGGGAAGCAGTGAAGCAGGAGAAGGAACAGTGCTGACAGTGAGGAGCTCAGTGATGCCCGAGTGTTTCCAGATGCTCTCTCGGGCTCCGCTAAGTGGGAACTGGTACTATCTAGTAGACAGGCTCCCCAGCTGGAGTGCCGGGCCAGCATTTCACTCCCAGTCTTCTCCTATCCCCAGAGTAACTGGAAGTCCTTCATCCCAGATTGGACAGGGACACTTACTTCCCTGTAGGGGCATAGCCCAAGTAGGAAACAAACAAACAAACAAACAAACAAACAAACAAGCAAGGAGCCTGGCTAGCCTCAAGTGTTCTGAAGTTGGAGCTTTTCTATCCCAAACACCCACAGCACTTTTCCTGCAGGGATTTTAAACTGAGATAATGGATCTGACAACCCTTCTCTTAAATTGAATTTTCCCTAGAATTCTGTGTTGCAGGGAAAAGTCCAGCCTGAGACAATGGCTTGGAGAACTGTCCTAAAGAGCCCCCCCCCCAATCTGTCAAAGGCACCAGGAATCAGTGGGGGCAGCTCTGTCTGCCTGGGGCAGAGAGCGTGCAGGCTGAGCCCTCTGTTAGTGCGTGAGCATGGCTTCCATTTTTAGGGACAGGATCTTGTAGGCAACCTGCAGGCCACCAGCTCCATCATTTGTTTGGCTCTTAAATCGTCTTTGAGCCTCTACATAATATGCCCTCGAGTGACTGATCATGTTTAGGAGCTGATTGTCACCTGAGTTTCTTGGGTATCTTTGTTTTTCTGAAATTCAGAGCACCAAAAATATCATTTTGTTCCATTTTACAATGAATCCTTTTGAGATGCTTACAAAACAGGGAGTTTGTAGAAAACCTTAGGGTCTACACTGGCTTATAAATAGTTTACAAAAAAAAACAAAAGGATACAGAAATTCCCTTTGTTCCATGATATGTATGTAGATTTGCTACATTTACTAGTGAGGCTTTTCCTCATTACATGGCTCCTCATTCAGCCATGTGAGGGAACAAATGCATCGCCGAGGCTCTGGCCGTCTCAGGATACCGATGGTTATAGTAGACATGGCCAGTTGCTCCATGCCAATGGACCCAGATTTAGTTTTAGATCTCCACTGTGTCTAGTTCCCTGCTAGAGTAACAGCCAACATATAAAGAGGGCTTCACTGTTTCTACAAGGTTTTTACATGCATTTCCTAATCAGACCTTTACAATTTCTGCAGACTAGAGTAGAATGTTCTTAGCTGCTTCTGTATACAGCAGGTCATATAATGGTTTCCCCTTCCATTGTGTGGAACTGGATGGATGGTCAGGGACAAGGTTGCTTTGGTGTGGTTCTGAATCATGTGCTTTTTATCTATAAAAAAGGTGCACAAAATGGGACAGAAATGAACAAATAAAGAGGAGGAGAAATTGGATAAAGGAAAGCAAGGAAGGAAGATGGACAGGGTATAAAAATAAGAGGTAAAGTGTATAACCAAAGCTCTGCCTGACTGCATGGAGTACTCAGCAGGCAGACATAGTGCTTCCCTTCTGTAAAGGTGGTGGCCGTGGCCAAGCAGGTCCACACTGGATTCAAGCAGATGGTAAAGGAATTGTGGAGCCGGAAAATGATGGACCATTCCATTTATTAGAGTCTCACAATGGTGGATGAGCAAGCAGGCAGAGAAAACCGCTTCTCTCCCTCTCTCTCTCTGAGCTCATGAGCAAACAGCCTGGGGTGGGGGGAACTACTTCTCTGGCAAACAATAGCAAAAAATGGCCCCTGTCAATGGCAGCAAGCAATCCACAATCTACAATCTGCTGCCCCAACGGCAAGCACCTGCAGCCTTACGTAGACTATACACACCATGGCGCTGCCCTGAGCTCATACACCAGTCAGGCAAAGTACAAGCGAGCAAGCCTAACACACTTGTTTGCCCAACATTCCACCTTTTTAGTTTTGCTCTTTTCACAATCTTACATGACAGATATCTTCTGCAATGGTCCCTGTGCATTAAGGGAGGAGTGAGATACATTAAGTAAGCAAACAGACTACAGCAACAGCACAAGGTATACAATTACAATAATTACAAAGGTGCCCTTCACAATGTCTCCCTGAGCACTCTGCCCAAGGCGCTAACTGAAGGCCCATCTCCAACCCCCTACCCCACGGTAGGTGGGAGGGCTTGTATAGTCTAGGCAGGGTGTGCCCATGGGAACCGTAAAGTGTCCTTGGTGCACCTCTACAACTGGATGAGAACAGCTTCCCGGTGCAGGAGGGCCTCCACTGGAGTTGCCGCCCCCCCAATCAGGATCTCTCATACTGTCCAAGGCAGCATGTCCATCCAATAAGGGAGCCAGTGCCCCCCTCTGGTTGCAGTCCAAGAGTTCATTACACCGCTCAGATGGTCAGCCCACGATAGATAGCCCAGCTGTCTGTGTAAATCACCAAGGTAAAGGTCCATTACAGGCAACTAGGCACACAGCTCTTCGTAAATGGACCTCAGCACCTTTCCATAAGTGTGCTCTGTCCGTTGCCACAAGCCCCATCCAACCCCTCAGCAAGCTCACAGGGCCTGGCAGGGTCAAACACATTCAAGTCCTGTGCCACCTTGACAGTTCTTTTGGTTGCTGCTCCTGTTGCAAAAAAGAACTTACTATCTTCTAACCTAACACCAATACCTGCTGCACATTAGAAGGTGATCAATGGATTGTCAATTTCACATGGGGCCTTAGGCCTCCCAGCCCATTTCTGTTAGGTGAGTCTCTTGGCTTTCCCCCTATTCAAACTGGAACAATGGGTTTGGGGGAGGATCTTCTTCTCCCACAGCTGTCTCCAGCAAGTAATCCTGCAACTGTGCAACCTGAACGCTGACCATTTTCTTGGTGGCTGCTGTGGCCACCTGCTTCTTTAGCAGCTGGAACCTCTGCTCTGGCTCATGCTGCTGCCAAAGCTCTAACAGGCCTCTATTAGACCTGCCATCCAACTTCTCCCTATCTGCCCCAGCTGCAGTCAAATCTATGCACATCTGTGTTCAGGTGACCTTTACAGGCCTGTTTCCCTTGTTAGTTGGCGGGGGGTGGTAGAATAGGCAGCAGCCCTCACTGCTTTATGATCCCATGTGGCCTCCAGCTCTCTCAATCTGCTACCATTTGTGTAACCACATTGATGGGCTGTCTCACATAGGGGGCCAAGATAGCTACTAGTGACTCAAAAAGGGCAGATGGGTGCTGCAGAGAATAATGTCCTTTATCTCTGCCTTAAACATGTACTCATTTGGTCCATAGGACCCTGGGGTAAAAGCAGCATTCTTCATACCTAGTTCCCAAAGGACCTTGGTTAGCTCACTATTGCACTGCCACCTACTCACTCCACCTGGCAAGTCTCTGGTATTCTTCCAGACTGTATGAATGGTGGCCCTCACCCATTCTAAGAGGGCATGATTTCCTGGGTTGTCATGGCAGTTCTGAAGATGATGCCTCAAGGAGGACTGCATGGTAATGGTGACCAATTTCTCCATCTCTGTTCTGAAGAGCATAATGTCATCCACCCCTATGTCACGCCACCATAGCAACCAAGGCTACCAGGTAAGTTTCTGCCTAAGCCGCACCCCTGAGTATAAGGACAGACCACAGAGTGCTCCACCACCTATTGAGGGGGTTGTGCCTGCCCCTGAGGGACTCTTGGCTGCTGGGTTTTTACCTTCTGGGCCACCATCAGCTGAACTCTGAGTTTGCAGATGGCAGCTTCAGCCTGAGCCTTCTTATCCTCAGAAGAGTTGGAAATGTCTACTCCTGCTGGTTCTGGGTAGAACCCGCTGACTCGGGTGCAACTCTGTATTCCGTGCTTGCTTAGGCTCCTGTGGCTGCCAGCTCTTGGCCTGAAGCTGACATTCTAGTTCTTGAACCCACAGTTGTTTCTCCACCAACTGTTGGCGCTGATGGTCCGCTTCCAGGGGAAACTGGAGCTCGTGAACCTGTAACTCATCCTGCAGAGATAACTCCAGTCCCAGGCACTATTGGTGCTCAGCCTGCATCTCACACTGCAGCTTTTGAGAGCAGTTGGCCTCCTTCTCCAGTGCTCACTTTAGTTAAGCCATTGTTGCCACTTAGTCTGCAGCTTATTCTGGAGCTTTTGAGCTCGAGCAGCCTCACACACAGAGCTCTTGGTTTCCTCTCTCAGGGTTGTAAAAGACACCCAGCCCATGGCCGCCAACAGGAGAGCCACTAGGAACAGCCACTCCTCCATTTCACCCTTCAAAGGTGTTGGTGGCCCCATACCAATCTGATCCAAACCCTGCCAGCTGCGCAGATGTGAGGCCGGTATCCATGGCAATGCAGATTCACATTGGATTCGGGAAGATAGTAAAGAAACTGTGGAGCTGGAAAATGGTGGGCCATTCCATTTATTAGAATCTTGCAATGGCAGATGAGCAAGCAAGCAGGGAAAACCACTCCTATCTCTCTGAGCTCACAAGCAAGCAGGCCAGGGGGAAATGTCTTCTCCGGCAAACAATAGCAAAAAATGGCTCCTCCCAATGGCAGCATGCCATCCGCAATCTACAATCTCCCGCCCAGGGGGCAAGCACCTGCAGCCTTACATTGGACTATACACACATGATGCTGTTCCGTGCTCATGCACCAATCAGGCAAAGTACAAGTGAGCAAGCATAACACACTTGTTTGCCCAACAACTTCTCTGATTGAAATCCCTGAAATGGCTCGAGCATCTTGTAGGAGCGCTCACTTCATTTGCTGCCTGAATTAATGGGGGTGGCTTATAACACTTCCTCCTGGATAGAAGAATTCTTGTATTTTCATGTGCATGAATCCCATTCTCCTGTTTTTGTCATAAAATAACTGATAATAAATAAAACATCCCAGCAATCTAATTCTTCTTGCCCAGGCAATTTCAGATAATATTAGGGATAAGATTTTTCCACTAAGTTGATTTTATCAGTGAGTTGCTTTGGTAATGTGCTTACTATATTATAATTTAGTGAACTGGTGGTTTTCCCAACCTCAGTGCAGACAGACCCTTGCTCGGCGCACAGCAACTGTGACAAGGGCTAACTGTTGTCTTCTTCCTCGTGTGTTTCTGCTCTTCATTTTGTTTTTTAAATGGGAGATTTTGCCTGGGAATCTTGAGAAAAATATCACCTCCTTAGCTTTTATATTATTATCCATTTTGGCATTTAATTGTTTGCCACTTTTAACATAGTTTGTTTTCCTTTCTCAAGCACATGTGGTTTAGCTCATTGACTAAATTGGAAAATTTCCAAATATAGTGTTGTGTTCCCCCAAATCCATATGTTGAAGCCTTCAAAATGTGATTTTATTGGGAGAGATGGCCTTTAAAAGAAGCAATATAGTTAAAATTAGGATGCTAAGATATCTAATCCTATCTGATTGTGTCTTTATACGAGGAAATTAGGACACATAAATTGATGTCAGGGATGTACATACATGAAGAAAAGACCAGGTGAGGATGTGGTGAGAAGGTGGCCACCTGCAAGCTGAGGAGAGAGGCCTCAGGAGAAACCAAACTTACTGACACCTTGGTCTTCCAAGTTCCAAAGCTGGGAGAAAATAAATCTATGTTGTTTGAGCCACCTAGTCAGTGGTATTTTGCTATTTATATGGTGAAAGGTAAACCTCACTCACACCTCAATTCTCTTCCTTAGCAGCAGTTATTATTACTAATGTGCTGTTTATCTTCCCAGATACATCTTTGCTTAAAAATGTGTGTGAGCCCCTGGCCAGTTGGCTCAGTGATAGAGCGTCGGCCTGGCGTGCAGGAGTCCCGGGTTCGATTCCTGGCCAGGGCACACAGGAGAAGCGCCTATCTGCTTCTCCACCCCTCCCCCTCTCCTTCCTCTCTGTCTCTCTCTTCCCCTCCCACAGCCAAGGCTCCATTGGAGCAAAGTTGACCCGGGTGCTGAGGATGGCTCCATGGCCTCTGCCTCAGACGCTAGAGGCACTAGAATGGCCCTGGTTGCAACAGAGCAACGCCCCAGATGGGCAGAGCATCGCCCCCTGGTGGGCATGACAGGTGGATCCCTGTCGGGTGCATGGGGGAGTCTGACTGCCTCCCCGTTTCCAACTTCAGAAAAATACAAAAAAAAAAGTGTGTGTATATATGTATAATATATGTATTTAGGTCATATATATAACATATTTATGCAAATATATGTTATATGAATCTGTATAAATATATGTATATATAAATATATAGCCTTCTGTCTAATTTTCTTTTCTGTTTTACTTTGTTTCTAGCAAATGGTAGCATAATATACATGTTTCTACTTTTTTTTTTAAATAAATTTTTATTGATGTTAATGGGATGACATTAATAATTCAGGGTACATATATCAAAGAAAACATGTCTAGGTTATCTTGTCATTAAATTATGTTGCATACCCCTCGCCCAGAGTCAGATTGTCCTCTGTCACCCTCTATCTAGTTTTCTCTGTGCCCCTCCCCCTCCCCCTAAATCTCTCCCTCCCTCCCTCCTATGTCCTCCCTCCCCCCACCCCTGGTAACCACCACAATCTTGTCCATGTCTCTTAGTCTCGTTTTTATGTTCCACCAATGTATGGAATCATGTAGTTCTTGTTTTTTTCTGATTTACTTATTTCACTCCGTATAATGTTATCAAGATCCCACCATTTTGCTATAAATGATCTAATGTCATCATTTCTTATGGCTGAGTAGTATTCCATAGTGTATATGTGCCACATCTTCTTTATCCAATCTTCTATTGAAGGGCTTTTTGGTTGTTTCCATGTCTTGGCCACTGTGAACAGTGCTGCTATAAACATGGGGCTACATGTGTCTTTACGTATCAATGATTCTGAGGTTTTGGGGTATATACCCAGTAGAGGGATTGCTGGGTCATAAGGTAGTTCTATTTGCAGTTTTTTGAGGAACCACCATACTTTCCTCCATAATGGTTGTACTACTTTACATTCCCACCAACAGTGTATGAGGGTTCCTTTTTCTCCACAACCTCTCCAACATTTGTTATTACCCGTCTTGTTGATAATAGCTAATCTAACAGGGGTGAGGTGGAATCTCATTGTAGTTTTGATTAGCATTTCTCTAATAACTAATGAAGCTGAGCATCTTTTCATATATCTGTTGACCATTTGTATTTCTTCCTGGGAGAAGTGTCTGTTCATGTCCTCTTCCCATTTTTTTATTGGATTGTTTGTTTGTTTGTTGTTGAGTTTTATGAGTTCTTTGTAAATTTTGGATATTAGGCCCTTATTTGAGCTGTCGTTTGAAAATATCAGTTCCCATTTAATTGGCTGTCTGTTTATTTTGATATCAGTTTCTCTTGCTGAGCAAAAACTTTTAATTCTGATGTAGTCCCATTCATTTATCTTTGCTTTCACTTCTCTTGCCATTGGAGTCAAGTTCATAAAATGTTCTTTAAAACCCAGATCCAAAAAAACAAAAAAACCGAAAAAGACCCAGATCCATGAGTTTAGTACCTATGTCTTCTTCTATGTACTTTATTGTTTCAGATCTTATATTTAGGTCTTTGATCCATTTTGAATTAATTTTAGTACACGGGGACAGGCTGTAGTTGAGTTTCATTCTTTTGCATGTGGCTTTCCATTTTTCCCAACACCATTTGTTGAAGAGGCTTTCTTTTCTCCATTTTGTGTTGTTGGCCCCTTTATCAAAGATTATTTGACCATATATATGTGGTTTTATTTCTGGGCTTTCTATTCTGTTCCATTGGTCTGAGTGTCTATTTTTCTGCCAATACCATGCAGTTTTGATTATTGTGGCCCTATAATATAGTTTAAAGTCAGGTATTGTAATGCCCCCAGCTTCATTCTTTTTCCTTAGGATTGCTTTGGCTATTCGGGGATTTTTATAGTTCCATATAAATCTGATGATTTTTTTGTTCCATTTCTTTAAAAAATGTCATAGGAATTTTGATGGGAATTGCATTAAATTTATATATTACTTTGGGTAATATGGCCATTTTAATTATATTTATTCTTCCTATCCAAGAACAAGGAATATTTTTCCATCTCATTGTGTCTTTTTCTATTTCTCTTAGCAATGCCTTGTAGTTTTCTTTATATAGGTCCTTTACATTCTTTGTTATGTTTATTCCTAGGTATTTTATTTTTTTTGTTGCAATCGTGAAGGGGATTATTTTTTTTAGTTCGTTTTCTAATATTTCGTTGTTGGCATATAGAAAGGCTATGGACTTCTGTATGTTAATTTTGTATCCTGCGACCTTACTGTATTGGTTTATTGTTTCTAGTAATCTTTTTGTGGAGTCCTTTGGGTTTTCGATGTATAGGATCATATCATCAGCAAAAAGTGATACCTTTACTTCTTCTTTTCCGATATGGATGCCTTTTATTTCTTTGTCTTGTCTGATTGCTCTGGCCAGAACTTCTAGCACCATGTTAAATAAGAGTGGAGAGAGTGGACACCCCTGTCGTGTTCCTGATTTAAGGTGGAAAGTCCTCAGTTTTACGCCATTTAGTATGATGTTGGCTGATGGTTTATCATATATGGCCTTTATTATGTTGAGATATTTTCCTTCTATACCCATTTTGTTGAGAGTCTTAAACATAAAATTGTGTTGTATTTTATTGAAAGCCTTTTCTGCATCTATTGATAAGATCATGTGGTTTTTGTTCTTTGTTTTGTTGATATGGTGTATTATGTTAACTGTTTTACATATGTTGAACCATCCTTGAGATTCTGGGATGAATCCTACTTGATCATGATGTATTATTTTTTTAATATGTTGTTGTATTCGATTTGCCAGTATTTTGTTTAGTATTTTAGCATCTGTATTCATTAGAGATATTAGTCTGTAGTTTTCTTTCTTTGTGCCATCCTTGCCAGGTTTTTGTATGAGGGTTATGTTGGCCTCATAAAATGTGTTTGGAAGTGTTGCTTCTTCTTCAATTTTTTGGAAGACTTTGAGTAGAATAGGAACCAAGTCTTCTTTGAATGTTTGATAGAATTCACTAGTATAACCGTCTGGGCCTGGACTTTTATTTTTGGGGAGGTTTTTAATAGTTTTTTCTATTTCCTCCCTGCTGATTGGTCTGTTTAGGCTTTCTGCTTCTTCATGACTCAGTCTAGGAAGGTTGTATTGTTCTAGGAATTTATCCATTTCTTCTAGATTGTTGTATTTGGTGGCATATAGTTTTTCATAGTATTCTACAATAATTCTTTGTGTATCTATGATGTCTGTGGTGATCTCTCCTCTTTCATTTTGGATTTTATTTATTTGAGTCCTGTGTCTTTTTTCCTTGGTGAGTCTTGCCAAGGGTTTGTTGATTTTGTTGATCTTTTCAAAGAACCAGCTCCTTGTTTTATTGATTTTTTCTATAGTTTTTCTGTTCTCTATTTCGTTTATTTCTGCTCTGATTTTTATTATCTCCTTTCTTCGGCTGGTTTTGGGTTGTCTTTGTTCTTCTTTTTCTACTTCCTTAAGGTGGGAAGTTAAGTGGTTTACTTCGGCTCTCTCTTGTTTGTTCATATAGGCCTGAAGTGATATGAACTTTCCTTTTATTACTGCTTTTGCTGCATCCCAGAGATTCTGATATGTCGTATTTTCATTTTCATTTGTCTGTATATATCTTTTGATCTCTGCGCTTCTTTCTTCTTTGACCCATTCATTTTTTAGAAGTATGTTGTTTAGTTTCCACAATTTTGTGGGTTTTTCCCCCTTTTTTTTACAGTTGAATTCTAGTTTCAAGGCTTTATGATCAGAGAATATGCTTGGCACAATTTCCATTTTTTAAAATTTGCTGATATTGTCTTTGTGGCCCAACATATGGTCAATTCTTGAGAATGTTTCATGTACACTAGAGAAAAATGTATACTCTGTCGCTTTGGGATGAAGTGTCCTGTAGATGTCTATCATATCCAGTTGTTCTAGTATTTCATTTAAGGCCACTATATCTTTATTGATTCTCTGTTTGGATGACCAATCTAGAGCCGTCAGCGGTGTATTGAGGTCTCCAAGTATGATTGTATTTTTGTCAGTTTTTGTTTTAAGGTCAATAAGTAGCTGTCTTATATATTTTGGTGCTCCTTGGTTTGGTGCATATATATTAAGGATTGTTATGTCTTCTTGATTCAACTTCCCCTTAATCATTATGAAATGACCATTTTTGTCTCTGAGTACTTTTTCTGTCTTGTAGTCAGCATTATTAGATATGCGTATTGCTACACCTGCTTTTTTTTGGGTGTTGTTTGCTTGGAGTATTGTTTTCCAGCCTTTCACTTTGAATTTGTTTTTATCCTTGTTGCTTAGATGTGTTTCTTGTAGGCAGCATATAGTTGGATTTTCTTTTTTAATCCATTCTGCTACTCTGTGTCTTTTTATTGGTAAGTTTAATCCATTTACATTTAGTGTAATTATTGACACTTGTGGGTTCCCTATTGCCATTTTATAAATTGCTTTCTGTTAGTTTTGTATCTTGTTTGATTCTTCTCTTTTGTTTTTCTATCGTTTGTTTTTGTTTGTTTGTATTCCATACTTCTTTCCTCTGTTTCTACCTTTATTTAGTCAAGTGTTTTTGTGGTGGTTTTTTCAAGGGTGGTTACCATTAAGTAATGAAAAGGGTACCTACCATATTCATTGTAGTACCCTTTCTTGTGAGTATTTCTGCGCTTCATCGTCCTTTGCTACTGTTAATCTTCATCCTTTCTCCCCCTTTTTTTTTCTTTTGTTGTCACAGTTTAAGTTTGGTTTTATTGTTTTCTTGGTGGAGCTGTTACTTGTGGTTATGTTTTCTTTTGTTCTTTGAATCTGGTTGGAAAACCCCCTTTAGTATTTCCTGGAGTGGGGGCTTTCTGATGATAAATTCTCTCATCTTTTCTGTATTTGTGAATATTTTTATATCTCCTTCGTACTTGAAGGATAGCTTTGATGGGTATAGTATTCTTGGCTGAAAGTTTCTCTCTTTCAGGGCTTTAAATATTGGGGTCCACTCTCTTCTAGCTTGTAGAGTTTCTGCTGAGAAATCTGATGATAATCTAATAGGCCTTCCTTTATATGTTGTACTCTTCTTTTCCCTGGCTGCCTTGAGAATTTTTTCTTTGTCATTGGTTTGTGTCATCTTCATTATGATGTGCCTTGGAGTGGGTTTGTTGTGGTTAAGAAAACTTGGTGTTCTGTTTGCTTCTTGAACTTGAGGCTTTAATTCTTTCCACAGGCTTGGGAAGTTCTCATCTATTATTTGTTTGAGTATATTCTCCATTCCATTTTCTTTCTCTTCTCCCTCTGATATACCTATTATTCTTATGTTATTTTTTCTGATGGAGTCAGACAATTCCTGTAGGGCTTTCTCGTTTTTTATTATTTTTGAGTCTCTTTCTTCTTCTCTCTGTTGTGCCTCAAGTTGCTTGTCTTCTATTTCACTGATCCTGTCTTCTATCTGGGCTGTTCTATTAGCTAAGCTTGTTACCTCGTTTTTCAGCTCTTGAATTGAGTTTTTCATTTCTGTTTGATTTGTTTTTATAGTTTCAATTTCCTTGGTAATATATTCTTTGTGATCGTTGAGTTGTTTTCTGATTTCCCTAAATTGCCTTTCTGTATTTTCTTGTATATCTCTGAGTATTTTTAAGATTTCTATTTTAAATTCTCTGTCATTTGGCTCCAAGGCTTCCAATATGTTAAATCTTTTCTCCATAGATTTTTCCACATCTATTTGTGTTACCTCTCTGTCTTTTGTATCCATAATGTTTGATTTCCTTTTTCTTATTGGCATCTGAAGGTGGTCTTGATAATAGTGTTAATTAGAATTAATAAAAAATAAAAAGGAAAAAAAAAAGAAAAAAGGAAAACACTCCACAAAAAAAAAGTAATAATTTATTATTTCCCCCTTTTTTTCTTTCTTCTCTTCCCCTCCTCTCACCTCCTTAGGGAAATATCATGATGACCTGTGAATTATATTATGCTAAATGGAACAAAAACTGCCTATAATGGAGGGCCTGATTTGGGGTGAAGAGTTCAAGGGGCAAAAAAGGGAGTAGGGACCTACTAAATACAAAAAAAAAAAGGGGGGGGGAGAAAATCTTAGACAAGCATAAAATGATTTGCTTGTAAGTGATGGTCGACTAAGAGATATAATGAGAGGGAAACAGAAAAAAGGAGAGAAAAAACAATAATTAAAGAAGAAAAAAATAAAAATAATAAGTAAAAATCTGTTGTATTAAGTGGAGCAAAGACTAAATACAATGGAGACTTTGGGTTGGGAGGAATGCTAGTGAGTTAAAAAGCAATGTAAAAAGTGCCCAAAATGCCACAAAAACAAACAAATAAAGGAAAACCAAGAACAAAAGCAGAAGAAGAAGAAGAAAAAAGAACAACAACAACAAAAAAAACCCCCACAAAAACTTGAGTCCCAAATTAAATAATTTATTAGTGATTGAGGCTTAAATGGGAGGAAAAGTAAAAGGAGAAAAGAAGAAATGAATAGAAAGGAAAAATAAGAGTAAGAGAGAAACGAAGGAAGAAAAAAGGAAAGGATAAAAAAACAAAAGGGGAGAGAGTGAGAGTTAAGGGTTTTGGAGTGTAACCCTAAAGGAGAGTTAGGATGAAGAAAAGAAATAAAATGTAACACTCATGGGTAGTGTAGTTCAAGAAAAGGGTAGCATAAGATGGGCAGAGAGTAAAAGGACCGAGGTGGAAGAAATAGAAATAATAATAAAGGCAATAAGATAGAAGAAAGAAACAACAACAACAAAGAATTAGTGGAACAAGTTATAAAGTCTGTGGATTTTTCTTGATTTTGAGAGGTTAACTTCTTCCGTTTTTCTTTTCTCTTCCTCTTCCTGGTCGGTGACTCTGTACCCCAGGTTCTGCCCCTGTGTCACTCTTAGGTAGGAATTTGCAGTTGATGGGATTCTATGGCAATGTCATATAATTGGCTTTAGTCTCGCTGGTAGTCAAGGCTTGTTGGCGTTTGCAGAGTCCAACAACGAGAGAGTTTGCTTTCCTGGAGTCTCTTTCCTAGTCTCCCCTTCCTGAATTAGCAGCCTGGTGATCCAGCTATGAGGCTGCCACTGCTTCTGTCTGGGGAGTAAGAGGCTCAAAGAGCTGGGAAATCTCCACTCTATCCTCATTCAGCGCAAGGCTCTGGGTAAGGCTCTGGCAGTCAGAGCCTCCAGCGTAATCAGGTGGGGCTGGGAGTCAATTGTTGTCAAGGTGACTGTTCAGCGCCTATCATTCAGTTGGACCACTCAACCCAGGCTTTCCACACTTGGTAGCCTGTTTTGGCTGGGAAGAAGAAGCACTAGTCGCTGTTTGCTTTATGGATCTTAATATCTGCCAAGTCCCTCTTGTTAGGTATATCCCTGAATATGGAGGCTCTGTCAATCAGAAGTTGCCCCCGCCCCTTTAGCGAAAGGCACTGAAAAATATCACGCCTCTTGTCTTGCATCGCTGAACTGGGAGAGATCTTATCAATTAGAGCCCCGTGGGTGCGTAGATTTCGTGGGTTAAGCTAATTTCAGTGATTGGATCCGCAGCTGTGCTCCAGAAAGTATTTCAGGCTGCCTGCACGCCCCTCCCCCTAGCGCTTGATTGTTAGCTTGAATGGCTGGGTGAGGTGCCCCGCCCACGGAGAGAATCTCCTGACTAGGAAAGGCAGCCTTGGCGCCCCTCCCGGACCACGGCTCGGGGCGTGCGCGCGCGGTTTCTCAGCACGCCAGTGGACGGGGACCGCGGCACGGGGCGTGCGCGCGGTTTCTCAGGGTATGCTGGAGCGGCCGCCAGTGCCCAGGCTGCCATCCCCGAGTGTGGGCGGGCAGCTGCACGTGTGGGTTGACTCACCACAGGTGTACTCCCTCCTCGGCAACAGTCTTTTTGCTTTCAGTGTGTGTGTGGAACTCCGGAATGCTCCGAGGATAAATTTTTCTGTTTCTAGTTGATAAATTTGTTGAGATTTTGGGGAGATCTGTCGGACGCACTGCTCACGGCGCCATTTCCGTATGTTTCTACTTTTTAAAGAGAATTAACAATATAGCTTGGGAATTGTTCTATACAGGAAGCTCAAATCCATCTTATTCTTTGTAACTTACTGTGTTGTGTGTATTTAAATTAAATGCATTGTCTTTCTTACTCCCTCCATCCTAATGCACACACTTTACCAGTTACCCACATGAAGCACTAATATGAACCAGAACTTTTAAAGAGGATCATTCTTGCTGCTGATAGGAATATTTGAGTGAAGAATTTAATTACTAATGCCATAAGGATTAAAAAGAAGGGTACACATTTTAGGCGCTCCAAAGAAGCAGGAATAGTAACAGTGAGAGTTTTTTTGACTAAGCCATGTGTTTCTAGTACAATAACTGCAGGTACACACCAGACATCATGTTTACAGCTTATATTCCCTCTGACTTTATTGTGCAATTAATATTGTACCCCAAAATAATAATTTTTAAAGAATCATACATAGATCCACACACTAGAAAACCAAGGTGTTTTGTCCTGTTCTCTATGAAGGCTTATTCATTTGTATACATACTTTGATAGTCTTAATTATAAATCAGAGCTCTTGCTTCTTCAGCTGAATTACAAACATTGTTATCTGTTACTAGGTTTACATAATAATAATTTTATATAGTTGCAGAATAGTCTAGCCAGTTGATGTATTGTTTCTTATAAGTTTTTAAAGGGACAACTGTATTATCTGAAAAAAAATTAAATGAAACTTACAAGAAAATCAATCTGACACATATTAATGACACACATAAATGTTATTGAGCTGCAAGGTAATTGAATATAAAATGGAAAGCAGCTCACATACATTATAATTAGTATTTTCTAAAGCCTATGAAATCAAAACTCTCTAGGAGAGCTTGTAGAGAAGGAAATGGTTTAGATGCCCTCCTGAAAAAGGAATATTCCTTTCTATTCCTCTAAGAATTGCATTCAGGGAATAAGGCTGCAAATTTTATTTTCCTTTTCCTGCAGCTGGACCCCTATTTTTACAGAGGTGGAGAGAAAAAAATAGTGTGCCTCACCCAGGTTAGATTTATTGGATTGATTCCCCAACATGTGACCATTAAGTGTGAATAACTGATGGCCTTCTTTAATCAATGGACTTATCGAAGCACATGTATGAAGCGCATATTATATTCTGAATGTGAAATACATAGAGAAAAAGGTAACCTCTGCTCTGTTAGAGTTTACAATCTAGGCAAGGTATAGATCAGTAATTAAATAAATAATAAAACATTCACAAGTTTTAATAAGTGCTAAGGGAGAAATAAACAGGGTACTATCACTGATAGAAATAAAGGTGGGGCATCCTCCTGATGGGTGATTGGAGGTCTCTCTAAGTAAGTCATACTGACATTGAAACTCAGAGAAGAGTCAGCCACAAAGAGCAGGGAAGGAGGAATCAGCGGGGGAAGAAGCTTGAAGGTACGATCAAACTTGGCATGCTGACTACAGCTCATGGTGCAGGGCACTGAGTGGGGTGGGGAGGGGGCAGGGGCCCATCATGCATGGCCCAGGACTCCGTGGTGGGAACCAGGATTATATTCTAAGTATAATTTGAAGGCAGTTATAAGTTTTAAGCAAGTAAATCACAGAATTCAAATCATGTTTAAAAAAGAAATTTGACTGATGTGTGTAAAATTGGATGGGTAGCAAGATTGGAAGTGAAGAGAGTAACTAGGAGGTTTTTAGTGTCACCTCTGTGAAAGGTGACATTGGCTGGGACTTCACTGGTGGCTGTGGAAATGAAGACTGATAGACAAGGTGGATCTCAATCAGAGAGACCTAACAGTAAAAATGGCTATGAGGAATGAGGAAAAGAAAAGAGTTAACAGACTGGGATTTGGGGAAGTGTACCACATCTACATGTGGAAGGCAAGAAATCAAGTGTTCTCTGGGCTATTTAAGTAGGAGAAGCCTTATGGAGCACCCAGTGGAGCTGTCAGCGAGGCAGTTAGTTACAGGAATCTGAGACCCATATGGGAGCTGTCAGCAGCCTGACAGTATCTAAAGCCTTAAGACTGGATGAAACTTGGAAGGAGAGTATGTAATTTTGGAGGAGAAGGGGCCCCCTTCCTAGGAGTGCCCATCCATGGCTAAAAGTAAATTCCCACCTGGTGGAACTTCAAGATCTTTAAAGATTCATAATCTATTCATCATTAACTGATCCATCAATAGTCAAGGAAATTTCCAGGGAACTATTTTTTTTTTAGATATTTAATTTTCTTTCTTGCCTACCTCTCCTAACTCTGGTATCCCCTGAACTATAGGAACCTTCCTATGAGGAAAGAGAGGGCAAGTGTGAGGAGATTTTTCACGCTCAGTGACCACGTGGGCTGTCACCTTAAGCAATTGTATGCTGGAAGCTCTGCACAGTTGTCAGAGAAGTTTACCATTTGTTTCCTGATTTCGTGTGTGTAAGTACCTACTGTGAGTCTTCCCTGAGAGCTAGAATCCCACAAGGTCTTACCTCTGCATCCTCCAGGAGCTCACAGGTCAACACTTAGCAGCTATAGAAGCTCTATAAAGTAAGGAGCCAGAAGGGACCTTGAAAGCATAGGCCCAAACCTTTAGTTTTACAAATGAAGAAATTGACTCACTCACAGCCACCCAAGAAATGAAAGGCATTTCAGGTTTTATTTCACCAAGCACTGAACAATCCTTTGATCACGAAAAGCCCATCAGCCTTCATGTACTCTGAGAGATGGCTTGCTCACTGCGGCCCTCAGTAAAGACCAGTGCACTGTGTGAGAGCTCTCGCATTGAGAAAGGAAATTTATAGTATTCCCAGGCCTGGAGCATGGGTATGCTAAGAAATACTCTACTAATGCTGTACTTTCCCCAGCCCAAAGAAATGAGGTTATTTAGGGTCATCTTCAGACTGAGACCATAAGTCAGTGGAGATTCAGAACACACTACATTGTGAACAACCATGAAAAAGGGAAGGAGGACCTGCAAATTAGAGAAATAGGTTTTGTATTGACATATAGAAACCCAAATCTTACATAAAAGGCACCCTTTCCACATGGCTGAATGATCATAGACTGACACGTTAAATAATTGATAAAGCTTGCTCATCCATAAAGACTGCTTTTAAAAACAAGAAGCAAAGGATATAATGAATTCAGTGGGAAAAGACACTGTGTAAGTTTTTCTGAGCAACGTCTGATGAGACAAATACACACTATTTTCTGATTCAGTCTTTTCCCCACCTGACATTTTGCACATAATTTATGTGAAGAAGCGTCAATGCCTGCTTGTGATTTGAGCGAATTAAAGCACATACACTCTTCCATTTAGAATGTCAAGATTCATAGATTTGGGGGCCAGCAAGAGTTTTAGAGATAATTCAGTGCATCTCTCTTACTTTCTGAAAATGAAACTAGAGAAGTAAAGGGCTTTCCCCAAACTACACAGTGATTAGAGATGCTTATCCCGGACTCAGGATGGACAACACTGCTTTTCCTGCTTTTGTCATTCAAGCTAGTGGATAACTGCTTGACATGGGTAAGACTTTGCTTTCCTTGCTAACTACTCACTGTTTACAAGTTTGACTTTTTATTCTATTCAAAATTGTATGGGAATAGAAAAAGAAAAAACTTCCAAGCATGTGATTACTGTTAGCACTTTAATGTACTGCTTCCTGGGTTTGTTTGTTTGTTTGGTTCTGTGCATATTTCAAAATAATTTTCATTTACTGCATACATAATTTTTATTTTTTTCAGTCAATATATCATAAATTCTAATGGGTGCAGAATATCCAGGCAAATCAATATACTAGAATTCACTGAATATTTCTGAGGTTGTTGGGCATTTAGGATAATTTTATTTTTTGCTACTATATATAACAATATTATATTATTTAAATGTCTATGTCATGTGGCCTTTTTGTGTGTGAGAGACAGAAAGTGAGAGAGAGAGACAGGAAGGGAGAGAGATGAGAAATACCAACTCATAGTTGTGGCACCTTAGTTGTTCATTGATTGCTTTCTCATATGTGCCTTGATGGGGGGTGGAGGGGGTTCCAGCTGAGATAGTGACCCTCTTGCTTAAGCCAGTGACCTTGAGCTTCAATCCAGTGACCTTTGGGCTCATGCCAGCATCGTGTCTATGATTTCACACTCAAACCAACGACCCTGTGCTTAAGCCGGTGACCTCATGCTCAAGCTAGTGAGCCTGTGCTCAAGCCTGCGACCTTGGGGGTTTCAACCTAGATCCTCAGCATCCCAAGTCAATGCTCTCTCTACTATGTCACAACCTGGTCAGGCATACGGCTATTTTGAAAATAGCACTTGTTTGATTTCTTTTTTGTTTTATGGCTGCTGAATCCTTCTCCTGACATCTTCATTCTTCCTACCCTAAGCATTTTAGCATTCTTAATTGCTTATAGTTTCCTGAACTCAACAGTTTGTTTTATGGATATTGTTTGAGGAACCCCTTGTGGATGAGGTCTGTATTTTATTAATTTATAGGTTCCAAGGGTCTTGTGTAATGCCTGGCACACCGTGGGTGCTCAATAAATGTTTATTTAACAAATGAGTGAATGAATGAGTGAGTAAATGAGGTTGAACATCCCCCCCACCTCATGTTAATTTAGTAGCTGTTATTTCTTTTTTATTTAATTATTTTTATTTATTTATTCATTTTATAGAAGAGAGAGAGAGAGAGAAAGAGAGAGAGAGAGAAAGGGGGGAGGAGCAGGAAGCATCAACTCCCATATGTGCCTTGACCAGGCAGGCCCAGGGTTTTGAACCGGTGACCTCAGAGCGTTTCAGGTCTACGCTTGATCCACTGCGCCACCACAGGCCAGGCTAGTAGCAGTTATTTCTGAATTCATTGTCCTTTGTTCATTTACTTGTCAGTGTCAGATTTTTGTTGATTTCTACTAGTGTCTGAATATATAAAATATTAACTTCTTTCTTGTCACATTTGGCTAATAATTCCTTAGTCTATGGCTTACTCCGTATTTTAAAATAGGGAGTATAAGCTGAGCTAATAAATGTGACATCTCCTGTTATATTTTCTCTATTTAGAAAGTGCTCAGAAGGTGGACCTGGGGGAGAGAGAGGCGGGGGAGAGAGAGAGGGAGAATTCTAAGGCAATGAGTTCCGAATTCTGAAAAAAGTCATACAATTTGATTACTCTATTTAAACAGATCTATGGGTTGTTCATGTGAAAAGAGAAAAAAATAGCGATTACATTTCAGGCCCTCTGAAGCTGAAAAGGTCAACCAGCCCTTGAATGTAGTGAAAAACAAATGTTCCTCATCCACACAAAGAGGTTGGTCTCAATTAAAAGACATGCAGAGTGGCTGAGTAATTTCTTAATATATTTTGTTTGTAAATATGAGATACGAAAACACTCATTAGTAATCCTTAAACTGTTGGTGAATTAGCACTGTCCATAAAGAACAAACATATACCACCCTGCATACATTGAAAGGAGAAAAGAAAAACCTCACTTTGCCTTCTTTCTCTCTCTTTTTTTGGGTTAGATATGCTCTTCACATTTTTAAAGCATCAAAAAATGTATCATCACATTGTTCCTTTGAGTCTGCTGCTCCATTTGCAAACTGTAATATTTTTCTGGTTAATATTTTACAAAGCAGACAAACTCATTAAATGCAAGCTGTCAGCAGCCTTCAAGATAACAGCAGCCCTTTCCAGTCAAAGTAGAAGCTTAAGCCACATGGCTGGAAATAAAGAGAATAAAAACGCTAACTTTCCAAGGTTGTTAGATCTATTCTCTCAAAGAGGAGATTTTGGGTTCACAAGCAAACCAACCAACCAACCAACCAACCAAGCAACCAACCACCCACCACCATCACAACAATAAAACCCATCTCCTGACTGAAAAAAACAACTTTTTTAGAGGTTAGGGCTCTATTAGAGACATGTCAGTGTAGCCCTAGAAACTAATGCAGCCCCTAAGAGATGACTCTGAACACATATTCAAAAGATAAAAACATGAGTGGGGGAAGCCCTGCCTTGGAAGGTGGATGCCGCTTGGTGTACCCCAGACCCACTCTCTGCCCTCTGCCTGCTGCTCTGCCTGTAACGCTGACCCACTGAGGCTACACCAGTGGGCATCTCAGACGTTTCAGGGAGTTCAGCCAATGAGGAGTCTCAGAAGGAGTTTGGAGGGATGGAGGAGAGTGAGGTTGGGCTATTTATTTCCTTGACTTCCACCCTGTGAGTTTGCCTACAGTTGCCCCTTTCCAGGGGTTATAGCACCTGGTGAACATCTCTGCTCGATCCTTCTTTCTAGTTTCCAATGGCACCTTGACCTCTTCTCTCAGCCTAGGAGCTCTGCGCTACTCCTGGTGGTCTCTTCCTTCTTCTGTGCCCACACTTTAGTAAATGTCCCTTTATTAAGCTCTCTGGTAATAATCCCAATTTGAATGTGCTATATATTTCTTGCTGGAATACTACTGATTAAGATGGTCATGGGGTGTGTGCATGTTGGTTTAGTGGCTGCAATCTCCTCACCACACTCTGTGCCCCAGAGGGAGGGATACCTTTTCCCAGTGTGCACACTGGGCTGGTGCCACTGTGGGCTGAATGCATGCACACGAGCTTCAACTTATTATAAAAGGCAATCTGCTGATAGATCCATTCACTCCCTTATCTTCTGAGCTGTAATTTTGCCTGCAGCTTGAGTGAGTCACCCTAGCCACAGCTGCAGCCGCAAAAGCAGTAACAAAAACTTTCCAAGTATTAGTTAGCTACCGTGGCTGTTCCCACAGAAGCCGGAAGACCACAGACCAATGGTAACAGTTTCTCTGGTCATGTGGTATTTTTGTGGCTGTCTGTACCTGCTCCTTCAGTTGTATTTTCATGTAGACTCAACCTCCCCTAACTCATGGGAGGCCCATGTGAGTCAGGGCCATCAGCACACTTGGCAGAAACTGTTCTTATCATTCCCGTCTTTAGTGTGAATACTGGAAACAGATCTAAAAGACAGTGGCTATCTCCTTGCCTTAACTATCTATCTGCTTATCTCATGCTCTGCCCTTGTGGGAGATGAGGCCCAGTCCTGTGAGGTGCATTAGAGAGCCAGCTCCTTTGTTGTTCAAGTTTCCTTGCCGATCTTTGCTGATAATTTTCATTGACTTCACACTTCTGCCTCAGCACCTGGAATGCTCCCAAGTCAGTGTACTGTGAACTGCACCTTAGAAATGGGATGGGTCAATCCTCCGATTGATTTTTATGTCTTCAGCAATGATGGCATGCTGGGAATGAATGGTGAGGGAAGGAGACGTTCATCTCTCCTCATCCACACAGAGGAACTGCCAGTCATCTGGGCTGCTAGGCCAGGCAAGGGCCTCTAAATCTGACTTGATCATTAAGTTCAGATACTGCTTCCTATTTTTCTCTTCCCTGTGTGTGTCGAAGCTTAGCTGATGCTCTGACTCTTCAGCTCCTTGTACAGGATGGGCTTCCTCTTGTCATGCTCACCTCGACCTGAGTTCAGGTGGAAGCCAGCTGTTGGGCAGATAAAATATATTATGCTCACTTTGTTAAAGATGGCGCTGCCCATGTGGAAGCCTGTCTCCCAGGTGATGGTATTGGTTGCCCTTATGTTTGGAATGGGTGTAATTATATTAATGTGCATTGGGGGTGGGCTGTGGGCAGGCAGGATCCTTGTAGCCTGGGGCTTGGTTTTAGGACTAAGCCTTTCCCATCCTTTTTGATGTGGGGTGGTGCAATCCCATCATGCCTCAGATAAGTGACTTTGTATTAGAGACTTCCCTATTTTGTATATTGGATTAAAGGTTTTGATTTCTGCACTGTAAAGTGGGGCAGAACGGGAGCTTGCTCTCTGGGTTCCTGAGATTAGCATTAGAGAGGAGAGCAGAGAAAGGCCACATGGAGGAGGCCAGGAGAGGCAGCCAAGATGGTGGAGTGCTGAGGGAGGAGCCAGTTTGTGCAGAGAGAAAGAGATGGGAAACAGAGGTGAATAAGGCTGGTGAGGTAGAAACCTTTGATTCTAGGAAACTTGGATAAGTCAGTAGCTTTGTGAGCACTGAATGAGTGGGTTTTGGAGCCCAGTGTGTGTTCTTACTTGCCCGCTGGGTGCAAGCTAGGATTAAAGCTAATGGCCCACCAGTTCTTGGCTCTATTGTTTCAGTACTGTCTGTCCAAATTTAATGCATGGGCCAGGCTGCTGTGATGGTGGCCCTGGCTACTGGCTTTACACCAGCAGGCCTTTCATCGGCACTCAAAGAGATGAAATTGCTAGTTGCAGACTGTCCTGGCTGCTGGAAGAGACTGGCCTAATTTGAGCAGCAACAATTCATTAAAAAAAAAAAAATCCAGCTTCAGGCCTTTGCATCTCACTAATTATTTTCAAGGTAAATGAAATTTGCTTTGTAGTATCTTCCTGCCCCACCTTACAATAAGCAATTTCACGAGAAATTGCTGAGCTGTCCTTGCTCGATCCAGCCACGGATTCTTAATTCTTCTTCAGTTGAGAATTACATCGTCTTTAAGCTGCACCTGAGTTGTCGACCAGCGTAACCATCACATTCTTTATTTTTACCTGTGACTGACAGCAGCGTTACTTCATGAAATGCACTGGGAAGCTTCAGCTAGTTGCTGAAGATGATAGAATACCAGCCCCTGGCTTCTGTGCTCTGGGTGGGCGGCAGCATTTTAGAAAATGAAACTGCAGGTCATTAGAGAAAAATAGTTCATTGAAATCCTCCAACCTTGGTGATGTGCTGAACCTTAAACCAGAAAAAAAGAAAACCAAACTAAATGAAATAGGTTGTTTTTCTTTTCGAATGAACCTATAGCAACAACTTAAAATGCTAAACATGCAGTCCTGAGCCCTCCCAGGGCCTCAGTGATGGTTGTCTGCATTGCCAACCAACTCACTTGGTTCTCTGCTCTCTGTGCTTCTTTCCTTCCCAGCTTTTAGTCAACTATTCTGTGGCAATTAATAGAGAGTTACCTTTATTTCAAAACCCTACCCTATAATATCAGAGCTATGTTAATTATTTACAGATCAGTCTAGCATAACGACTTAATATTCTTACACCTGTATGGCAGCCAGTGATATCAGGAATCTTTAGACTTTGACTTATTTCTGTTTGGCCCCTTAGGTTATCTGTTTTCCAAAGTTGTTAAACACTTTAGAAACTGATCCTCCTGGCTTCCTGGCTGCCCCTTGCTCCTGCATGTAAAGGAAGGGGCATGGTTGGAGCCGGAAGATGGTCGGGAAGAGTCTGCAGTCCAGCAGGAGAGGGGCCTCAAGAGAAGGAGTCTCCTGGCCCTGAGATGGAGCCAAGGCCTCTGAGAAGGGTGTCTGCACAGCGGGGCTGGAGTGCTGATGAAGCAGAGGGTGGGCTCTCAGTGGCTTTCAGTAAGGGCAGTTTTGTTCCCCTGGGGACATTTGTCAATGTCTGGAGACATTTTTGGTTGGCACCACTGGTAGAGGGCGAGACAGAGAATGTTAGGCTCAAAATGAGTATGTGACTTACAGAGGTCACACACTAGGAAGTGATAGAACCAGGCATTTAATGTCCTCCCTCACCAGCTCCTGCCTATCCTCCTAGACACAATGGTGCTATCATTCTAGACCCAGCTCTAACTCCTCCTCTTCACCGTGAACCTCCCCACCCATTTCTAGCCCAGTGTGTCTCAGTTCAGCACCAGTGACACTCTGGCTTTGCTGTGCTGGGGTGGGGGGCATCCTGTGTTGTAGGATGTTTAGCAGCGTCCCCAAACTCTGTGGGTCACGCTCTCCTTTTGAATCTCAGTTTCGTCATCTGTTAAATCTGTTCATTATTCACACAACAAATATCTGTTGAAACTCTACTATGTTCTAAAAGCCATAATATCTCTGTCCATAGTTAGCATGTATTCTGCTGAAGAATAAACAATAAAAACATAATTAAATAAAAATTTAATATGTTATCAGGCAGAGAAATATTATGAATAACAGTAAGCAAAGTTAGGGATTGAGAGTCCTAAGAGCTGTTTTTTGTGGGGTTTTTTTAGCCAGGAGCATCAGGGAGAGCCACTTTGAGAAGGTGACATTTCAACAGTCCTGAATGAAGTGAGGAAAAAACATGGAATTGTGATGGAAGGGCATTCCAGGCAGACAGAATAGCAAAGGCAAAAGGCACAGGGTGTTTGGTGTCCTCAGAACAGCAAGGAGAGGGTTAGCCAAGACTCCGTATTTTGTTCTAAGTGTGAGAAGAAAGCCTTCGGAAAGTTGTTAGTAAAACGCATGGATTAGAGCAGTGTCTTTTATGGCTGAGAGTCTGCTGGCTGAGGAAGAGTTGAAGTTAGTCCTTCTCAGTGTTGGCTGCACATGGAAGTCAACTGGGCCGCTTCTGCAAAATAGCCATGTGCAGGTTCCACCCAAGACCAGTTAAAATCAGGGGGGTGAAGTTATCAGTATTTTATAAAGCTTACCAGGTGTGCTGGTGTGTTGCCAGAGTCTAGAGCCTCTGGTTTAGGTGAACTCGGTGGCAAAGACTAAAACCCTAAGAAATGAGGTTGGGGAAATATAGTGGTTTCTTTTGCAGGAGGAAGTAGAGGTATCTGTGCTAGGTGGAAGGATTTGGACTACAGAACTGGCATGGTGGAGGGAGGCAGGTTGCTGCTGATGGGGGAACAGGCTGACCTTCTGGGCCAGGTGTGGGGACCACCGCACAGCGACACTGCAGAGCCTGGGGCAGACCTCTCCCTGGGAAGGCAGACCTCTCCCTGGGAAGGCAGACCTCCATAGTGGGTGGCAGGGAGAGGCTTGTCTGGCTTTCTTCAGTTTCAAAGTCCCCTCTGTCTGTCTCTGTTCTCTTAATCGCTCAGTTTGCACACTCCTCACTTGTTGCTAGTTTTTCCTGACGTCACCCACGACAGGCTTTGATTCTCTGCTCCTGCTTACTCTCTGGTCCTTTGACCTCGGGGCCCTGGAGCACCCTCCCAGTAGGTATTACCAGCCTGCACTGACATCTTCTGGCTCCAGGTTCTGGCCCTGAGTCTAGAGGCCCTGTTTGCAATTAGGAGGTAACTAACAACTTTCGGGGGGCCTCGTACTTAGTTGACTTTAGTGATGAAGAGGGTTCTGTACAGATTGTAATAATGTACACACACATACACACACATACAAACATGCACTCAGTTGTTTTTCTTGTCTTTTTAAGTATGGATTGCCAATACTAGAAACAGCTGCCATCAATCAATTTACTTTCTCATACCATGTCAGATCAGATTTTCCTAACTCAGGCGTCCCCAAACTATTGCCCGCAGGCCGCATGCGGCTCCCTGAGGCCATTTATCCGCCCCCGTCGCACCTCCGCACTCCTGGAAGGGGCACCTCTTTCACTGGTGGTCAGTGAGAGGAGCACTGTATGTGGCGGCCCCCCAACGGTCTGAGGGACAGTGAACTGGCCCGCTGTGTAAAAAGTTTGGGGACCCCTGTCCTAACTGATTATTCCGACTCTCCTAGCAGCAAATGGTAACTGCCAGGCAAGATACAGTCCTGACACAAAGGTGCCATGCTTTGCCATCAAGAGCAGCCTGCAGTGGGCACATGGGGACGGTGGTCTACCAGGAGTGGAGAGACCTCCAGCCGTAGCCCGAGGGCAGAACTCAGCTTCATAAATGTAGGAAAATGAGAAAGTGCTCTTACCACACAGATTTTCAAGTTCATCACTAAGAGTTTAATTGTCATTCTATGGTTCAAACAGGAAGCCAACACAGGATTTTGATGGGTAAGTGACATGATGAGAGCTGTTCTTTAGGGAGACTGATTTTGCAGCTACCTGTAGGATGAGTGGGGGTGGGAGGGGCCGGCCTGTGGTCCCAGACTGCCTGTCTGCTCTGGGCCAGGCAAGTTGTGGGGCTGAGGGAAGGTGTTGCTATTCCCAAAGGCTCTGCACCCTGCCTTCTTTACACACACCCAACAGCCACAAACACTGTGAGAAGGACCTAGAGCTTTCCTGTCACCACATAGCATATGCAGCTAGAGCAGCAGAGTAAATGTAAACAGTCTTGCTACTAGGAATTGTTTAATTTGCACGGCCTGTTGACCTTGCACACGGCCAGAAATCCAGGGCACAGCTCCTGACTGATGAGCAGAGGTGCTTTTCCACTTGCTTTGGGAGAACATGGGTCCAAAGTGCTTTACTGAGCTATGACTGTTCACGCCAAGGGTCCCCAAACTATGGCCCATGGGCCGCATGTGGCCCCCTGAGGCCATTTATCCGGCTCCCGACGCACTTCCGGAAGGGGCACCTCTTTCATTGGTGGTCAGCAAATCTAGTTTCTTCCAGTTTTCCCTGGAGCACTGTATGTGGTGGCACCGCAAAGCATGGCATCACTCAGGTACAGTACTACTTCCAGTGACGCGGGACGCACGCCTCACGGTTCCGGAAGTGCATCATATCACTTGTTACGGCTACCAGTGACAAATATGAAACAGGACATTGACCATCTCATTAGCTAAAAGCAGGCCCATAGTTCCCACTGAAATACTGGTCAGTTTGTTGATTTAAATTTACTTGTTCTTTATTTTAAATATTGTATTTGTTCTTGTTTTATTTTTTTTACTTTAAAATAAGATATGTGCAGTGTGCATAGGGATTTGTTCATAGTTTTTTTATAGTCCGGCCCTCCAACGGTCTGAGGGACAGTGGACTGGCCCCCGGTGTAAAAAGTTTGAAGACCCCTGGTTCACGCCAAAGGCAACAAGGGAAGTGGCCAGGGCACTGCCACCCTACATCCTCCAGCCCCAGGCTTCCACTCTGCAGAGATGTCCAGGACTGGCCAGCCATCTGTGTGCAAACTGTATTTATTTAAGAGGCCGAATATATACTTCAACTAAACACCAATTTATCAAGTATCTTGGTATGAAAAGGAAATATTTTTACTGCAGATTATAAAGATTCTGAAGCCCATAACACTCCATGGAGTACACTGATTATAAAGAGGTCAGTTTGTAACGAAGAGAAATAAAATGAATAAACAGAAGGTTGTCTGCCATTCGAGCCTCAGTTGTAACCCCATTGTTCTGCTGTCGAACAGCATTACGATGTTGTAGCCAAAAGGAGCAGATATCTGCCAAGAAAAATAGCATCTCATGTCCCTACCAAATTAGATCTGAGTCTTTCCTTCCTAAAGAAATTAGGTCTTGGTTTGGCTTTAAAAAGTCTATCACCCTGGCTGGTTGCTCAGTGGATAGAGCATTGGCCAGACATATAGATTTCCCGGGTTTGATTCCCGGCTGGGCACACAAAAGAAGCAACCATCTGCTTCTCTCCCCTCCCTCTCCCCCTTCTCTCCCTCTTCTTCTCCCACAGCTAGTGGCTCAATTGGTTTGAGTGTTGGCCCCAGGCGCTGAGGATAGCTCAGTTGATTAGAGCATGCCCCAGACAGGGTTTGCCGGGTGGATCTCATCTGGGCACCTGCAGTAGTCTGTCTCACTATCTCCCCTCCTCTCACTTAAAAACCAACCAAACAAAAAATCCCCCAAGACTGTCAATAAGCTGGCCACTGGTGTATAGAGGAGTCTATTTGTCACCTGATCTTAGTTTAGCAAATCTAGTTTCTTCCAGTTTTCCCCAGGAAAGCCTTTAGTTCTATTTGAGTGAAATATGGAAATGCCTGACCATCAGCTGGAAACTAAAACTTATGGAAAATGAATGCTACTTGGAACACCATGATGGCCCACACCAGATTAATTGTGGGCAACATCTAAGCACTGGGTCTGAGATGAACAGAATTCTGAAGATTTTTGAGGGGGAAAGTAGCTGAGCTCAGAGATGCTCCTCCTTACACAGCTTTCCTAGAGCCAGTCTGGTTCCAGGATGAGACCATAGCACAAAGCACCCAACAATGCCAATCCACTCTCCCAGGACCAATATTGGATCAGGTACTAACAGTTTAGGGCTCAAATGTGCTTTGTTGTAGGATGGAAAAAACCTAGAATGTGGGGATGAGGAGTGGGGGGCAGTTTTACAGTTAAGACCATCTTATGCCATGCTTGCAAATTGCTAGACATCATCCTCTCTGTTTATTTCATGATTACTCTGCATCATATTACCAGCCTACTCCTTTTCACAAGTTTATTCATGATTAAAATTTTCACCATGGAAGATTCCAGTGACCCTCTTTATTAGAAAAAAGTATATAATCAGAAGAAGTGATAATAGTCACAGGGACAAGACATGAACAAGCATTTCCTGCACATGGCCCTATGATGGGACCCCTTCTGTGCTTCCCGCCCTGCTGTGACAGAGGAATGCCCCTTCCCAAGACCTATAAGCCCCTGTTGGGGACAGCTGTGTTAGACATGCGTGTTCCACCTCCTGGAGGCCACACTGAGCTGAGGCCACGCCTCTGCCTCCTTTAAACCGTAGAACTGACCTGGAATGGAAGGGTCTGGGAGACCACAGCTCCCCTCGTACCCAGCTCCTTCAGTAACAGGAGTGCTTCTAAGGACTTGTTCATTGAAGTGTCACTGTGTCCCCTCTTTGCACACAAGGATTTTCTATGTTAGACGTAATACCTTCTTTAACTCCTTTGCCCCACTTTCTGACAATCCATGAGCTAAGGCAAGCCATCTGAAAACAAACACAGTGATCCTCCCACAAACACAGTGTCCCTGGGTCTAGGCCACCACAGCCAGCTGGGAGCCACAAGGATTTTCTATGTTAGACGTAATACCTTCTTTAACTCCTTTGCCCCACTTTCTGACACACATGCGCTAAGGCAAGCCATCTGAAAGCTCTGGGATTGTTTCCCTTCCTGGGTGAAGAATCTGTTGCTACCAATAAGACTAGCGCCTCAGATCTTATGATTCGATTTTGGCCTGGGGTGAGACTCCCAGGCCTGTGGAAGCCAGGTGGCAGGGGGACTTCAAGGCAGCCACACAGAGCCCCCAGAGTGCCCCTGGGACCCCTCAGCCTTAAAGCTTAGATGTGACTGAATGCAAAATAGGAGCTGGGCTATGAGACCATAGAGATCTTTTCTAAGTGTTGCATTGTGTTTCTGTTAGCATTTCCGACACAGAAAGCTGCTTCTGTGCTTTACAGATGAGAAAAGGACAGTTGAACGAAGGTGCCCTGTCCCCTATGGGTATGGGTAGATGAAGACATTCGTCAGCGCTCAAGCTTTCAAGGGACTGCAGCTTCTTTCTGCATGACAGAGTGAAGACTGCCACAGGGCCTGGCTGGCGGAGAACTTAAAAAGCTTTCTGACAGAGAAGTTCCTTCACTGTAAGAGGCACATGTAGAGAATGAGAAAGAGAGAATGGCTAACCCAGCAGTAACCCCTGCCAGGGCCAAGCCAGCAGCAACCCCAGGCTGACCCTGGCCAATGCTCTCCTAGGTTCCATCTGCCAGACTCCTGATGGAGGAACAGGAGCCACTCAGAGGGCGCATCACTCTCAGGGGACTTAAGAGAGGAGTGCACAGCCATCGTGGGTGAGGTTGGGATGTCTCAGCAGTAACCCCTGCCAGGGCCAAGCCAGCAGCAGCCCCAGGCTGACCCTGGCCAATGCTCTCCTAGGTTCTGTCTGCCAGACCCCTGATGGAGAAACAGGAGCCACTCAGAGGGCGCATCACTCTCAGGGGACTTGAGAGAGGAGTGCACAGCCATCGTGGGTGAGGTTGGGATGTCACTGGAACACACACAGCATGGTGGGGTGCAGCTGCCCTGAGAGCGTTTGTGCTATGGGGTTTTGAGTCGAGACCCATCAACGCCTGAGGCATGTGGATGAGGTATGTGGAGGTGGTTTCTTGGCCCAGATGCAGCCTGGTGGGTGTGATGACCCAACCCTTCCACAGAAGGGCAGCACCCCAGCAATTCCTTGCTCTTTCCTGGCACACTTGCTGTTGCCACTTAGTTAAGGGGCCTTGCTTATAGAGACTGCTGAACGCCGGCCACCTCTGGTCTACCGGGAGAACAGGGTCCAAGTCCACCACTAGCTCTCGCAGGACTCCTGCTCACCCATCCTCACGCCCCCTCTCCCTCCTGCCTGCCTTCCTTCCTTCTCCCCTGGTTTTCTCCTTGCTTCTTAACCCCCTTTGGATCTTTTCCTCCATTTTCAAATCATTTTTCTCCTTTTCTGATTTGACCACTTTTCTCTTTCTAGACTTTAAGAACTGTTTTGGAAAACTTTTTGGCATGTGTGGGTCAAGAATAAGAAAGCCTGGGTCCTAGGATCAGCTCTGCCATGTGCCCTGCTCTCCCACCTTGCGCAGGTGACCTGGCCTCCGGTCTGCTGTACGGCCTATGTGTTCATTTCAGTTTTTGAATACATAATAATATGGTTCTAAAACTTTAACATTTTCACATTGAAAATTCTGCCTTTCGTCCTCAGGCATACAGTTTCCTGCTCTGTAGGCAAACAAGGTCAAGGCGCTCCTTCCCAGGAGGATAAACACACACACACACACAGACACACAGTCGGTTGATGCTCTTCTCTTCTCAGTTCACACAAATAATAAGACACCATTCACGTAGCTCAGCACCTCGCAGCCTCCCTTTCACATTTTCAGGACCTTTCCACATCAGCACACAGACCTTCCTCCCTGTTTCTTCCAGGTGGCTTGTGTTCCATTGAACAGTCAGTCCTGTGTTGGTGGACCCTGAGACTGTTTCCAGCTCTTGCTGTGCTCCAGCGCTGCAGTGAATAACCTTGCTTAGACGTCATTGTGCCTGTGTGTGAGCAGATCTGTGTGATAAAGTCCATGAAGTGGAATTTCTGGGTCAGACATAAAGGGGAGACAGCACAGATAAGCACATTCTAAGTGGATGTCTGACCTTGGAGAAGGCACTTGGTATTTCTGTCCCACGTTTTCTTATTCGTAAAAAGGAGGATTGGCCTAGGTGACCTCCAGGTCCTTTTCATGAGACTTAGAACCTCCCACCTGGGAGGCATGTGGCAACAAAGATGCCTCTGGCCCTTGTGATCCTCCCACAAACACAGTGTCCCTGGGTCTAGGCCACCACAGCCAGCTGGAGCCAAATTTCATTCTCTGTACAGCCAGCAGAGCAGAACTTGGAGACACAAGTTCGAAGGTCAGAACTGACTTCATTTGTCCTCAAGTGATGTCTCTCCTCTGTTCTGATCTTTCTACTGGTAGCTGCTTTGGTAGACTTCCCGGAAATCAGAGGAGACATAGAGTCATTTACCTCAGTAAATGAGAAGCGTTAGCCAAAATACTGGGCATACAAGGACAGTAATGAGATATTTAGCATATTATTCAACAATATAATCAACAACCGATACGTGCTTGTTGATGTATTGGCTAAAAACAAGCCTGTCTGATGGTTTTGCTCTTAGGCTAAATCTTAGGGTAGCCACAGTCCTAGTATGAGCGTCCTGCATGTTCTCTGATGCTCACTGTTGTCATTGGTCAGATCTGAGCATCAGACAATGTTTGACTTGCAGGACACCCTGGATCACTCAAGCAAGCCTCTGACTTGTGTGCAGATGAGGAGATGGAAACCAGAAATGGGGAAGTGTGCCCTGGTTGAGGGAACTGGGAGGGAAAGGGCTGAGGGGGAGTGGATGGGACAGTGGGACATCCAGAAGGCCCTGCGCAGCTCTGCACTTCCCAGCAGCGTAGCTGGCACTCAGGAGGGGCCCGGCAGCATGGAGAGTGCAGTTGTTGGTTGGGGGGTAGGCAAAACTCAGAGATCCAGGCAAAAGGCTTCAGGACCACTGATTGGGCTCCCATCTCAGAAGGCCTGTGTGGCCCTGATGTGGGCACAAAGGCAGGCACAAGTCAAGGACAAGATTTCAAGATGGAGGTCCCATGTGGACAGGGAAGAACTGCGGCCAACAGAATTGGGACCCTTGCAAGAGTGATTTGATTTGGGGCCACAGCTTCTTGTATCACTCTGTCTTGGAGAAGTAAGCTTGCACTTTAGCCTGAGTGGGAGAAAGTAAACCAGAAACCAAGTGGTTCTGATGACCTCCTAGACAAATTCCCCTCAAATCCTTCCCTTTTCTCTCTGCAGACTCATCACAGCTCTGCTTCAGACGTCCATGTCCTTCTCTAAGACTAATGCAATAGCTTAACTGATGTTATCTTCTTCATCATTTACTCCCTCGGCCTGTTCTCCAGCTGGCAGCCAGATCTGCCGTGTCCTTCCTTTGCCTGAAACAGTCGGTGGCTCCTCAGGTCTCCCCCAAGTGCCAGTGAGCCTTCAGTGACTGGTCTCTCCCTCCCGTCCAGCCTCACCTCTTGCGTTTTTGTGCTCCAGGAATACTAAACCGCCTTGGCATTTCTAGCCTCTGAATCTGTATTTATATGACCACCTTTGCTTAGAAATTTCCGCTCTATATTATTTACCTGGGTGATTTTTATTTCAAAACTCGTCCTTGGCTTTGCCTCCTCTAGAAAGCCTCTGTCTTTCCCAAGAGTGACTTGATCCTCATAATCCCTCAACTTTGGCTCTCTGTCCAAATGGACGCTGCCCTCCAAGCAGCTACTGATGCCAGGACCCACTGCAGACCATTAAATCAGTAGCTCTGAGCTATGCATGCTGATGCTTTTAGCTGAGGTCATGATGTTTCAATCTTATTTTCCAATGGTCTAAAATTTTTTTTCTTTCTTTCTTTCTCTTCCTTCCTTCCTTCCTTCCTTCCTTCCTTCCTTCCTTCCTTCCTTCCTTCCTTCCTTCCTTTCTTTCCTTCTTTCTTCTTTCTTTTTTTTCTTTCTCTATCATCTATTTATCTTAATATACATATAAATAACTGTTTATTATACTGTTGTTCTACCTTTTCTGTTTGAAAATTTTTAATAAAATATTGAGAAAACATGATTAGTTCTATCCAGCCTGGCTTGGCCATCTATTTTTATGCTAAGCTCCTGAGTGGTGCCTTTGCACAGAACTGGTGAGGACTACAGCATCCATCACATGCCATGGTATTTGCTAGTTTCTTTGTGTGACTCTGACTTCTCCAGAAGGCAGCCAGATCTCAGCGTGTGGGAGCCTGTCTTTCAGACCTTTGCATCCCTCTGCCTCTCCAGCCTTAGCATGTGCCTGGCATGTAGTGGTATTTAAATCCAGGGTTTATAAACACAGCACATCTAACTTGGACTAGCCATATTTTAAGTGCTCCATAGCCAAATGGTGGCTTATGGCGACAATATTGGGCAGAGCAGATATTTAAATACAACAAAAGGCATTGTATTTGAGTGGCTGCACACTCATGTTATTTCAGACTGCACCCTGGAGATGGCGAATCAGAGCAAACAGTGCAGATCTCCCTGAGATTTATCGGCAAGATACTGAATCCTCTCCTTCCTTGCTCTTATTCCAAGTTCATCAAAGTGAGGCAGTTATGTATTTTAAAAACTAGGAGAGTCTAGTAATTAACTTTTTCACTCTTGATTTAACTTGAGTACAGATTTCAAGTTAAATTAGATTGTGGCATGCGGTCCCAGACGCTGCCCTCCAAGCAGCTCCTGAGAACACACGTGACTTCTGAGAGCCCCAGGCTTCCGCCCAGAGGAAGACTCGCGCTCTGTCTGCGCTCAGGCCACCTTGCTGTCTCCTTCCACGGCGCCACGGAGCTGCTAGCCCTGACTCTGCTGGAGATGACCCCCCCTGCCTCTTGAGCCAGCAAGCCGGCCTCCTCCTTCCTCTGCCATCCTGAGGCTGGGGAAGGGAATGGAAGCTGAGAACAATTAGTGACCTGGCTGAAGCCAGGCAGCAGTTTGGCAACACTGATGAAACACAAGCTCTTAGGCCCTAGCTGGCTTTTTAGAATGCTCTGCCATGCAAGCACTGCGCATTCCCAGAATTCTTATAAGAATGGTGTCCAGGATAATGATGACTAAATCTTCACTGTGCTCCGTGCTTTACTTAAGTGGTCTGACCTTCGCAGCAGGTCTCTAAGGCTGCTATTCTCATTATCCCCACTTTCCCGATGAGGAAGCTGAAGCAGTCAGTTATGTGGTTTGCCTGAAGTTGCAGACAAGACATAAAGGGGAGTCAAACCCCAACAGAGCCCGAGCTCCCTGTCGCACCACAGAACACCTTGCCCACTTGGGGGGCCTGCTAGCATTTCCTGCCCAGTAGGGAATGCAGATTCCTGTTCTGTCCTCAGCGCTGACACAGGAGCCTGACTCTTACTAGATGCTCAGTGATTATCTGTTGACTGTCACCTGTTTGCCACTGACGATGTTCATTCACCCTTAGCGCCAGACCACAGCGCAGGCTGAGGGTTGCTCCTCTTGGCACTTTTTGTACTGCACTTGAATTGATTTTGATATATGCCTACCCCTTGGATTGCACTTGACTTTGGTCTGCAGCCTCTCTGTAACCAATCTGAGCCCTGCTGCAAAGCTAGAGGTGCGTTCACTTACAACTCAGGCATGAAACAGGTCTGATCTCAGCGTGAGCACCGCCGAGCCTATTTCCCCAGCTGCCGAATGAGGAAACTAGACCAGATGATCTCGAGGGGGCACCAAGCTGCCCATCCCTTCACTCTGCAGGCTGGCTCGCAGGCTGTGGAGTACAGAAGTGGCGGCTGGGTAGAGGCTGATGTGCCAGGATTTCCCCGTGCAGGCAAGGTACATTGTGACAGCCTTCATGAGTGGCTGCAGGGAGGAGAGCTGGTGCTGGTTACCTACCCACTGTCCTTTCAGATTTAACTGGGAGTAGCAGGTTCCCATTTTTCCTGCTCCTCCCACCTGAGGCTCTAACCCAGGGCTGCCTGACATTGGTTTCACACTGGCTGGTGGCAGCAGGCCCGACCTGTAAAGTCATCCTGTGCCTCCTTCCCACTCACCCACCAACACCTCCTTTTCTGCATTGGAATAATTGCTCACTTCTCTGCATCTGTATACTAGGCATGGAAACCGCCCAGGGCTTCCTCAGTGGTGGAGGGTGTCAAAAGGTGCAGCCTGGGGAGGGTCCTGAGGAGGCAGGGGGTCCTAGTCAGGAAATCTGCAGCCTGGAGGCTCCTTCTCTCTCCCTGGGCAGCTCGGACCCCAGTCCCTCACGCACCAGGGTTGGGACTTTCATGCTCATATTTCCTGTTCTTGGTAGAAATAAGGGCGTCTCGTGAGCAGAGGCCTTAAACTTTTGGGGAGACGCTAGAAAGCAGGGCTGTGGGTGTGGGTGGGATGCAGGGCCGACTAAACCCATGTCCATATGCCGGGTTTTTCTGTTGAGTTTGGTAGCCTTTGATTCTCAAGTGAGAACACAGAGCAATGCCTGACCAGTTTTTTCTCTCTGTTTTTCTATCCCTGTTTCTCTGTTTTGGTCTCTCTCTCATACACACACACAAAACTAGGCCCTAGATCTGAGGTCCTCAATAAGAACATGAAGAATATCACTCAGCCATGAGAAAGGAGGAAATCCTGCCATTTGCAACACGTGTATGGACCTGGAGGGCGTGGTGCCGGGTGAGATAAGCAGGCAGAGGAGGACAAACACTGCATGGCATTGCCTATATGTGGAGCATAATAAAAAGTCAAACTTACAGAAACAGAGTAGAAAAATGGTTGTCAGGGCTTGGGAGGGGAGAGGCTGGTAAAAGGGCACAACCTTTCCGCTATAAGATGGATAAGGTCTGAGGTCTGTGGTCTTATAGTGATGACAATAGATGATAACACTCTTATATAATTAAAATTTGTTAAGAGAGTAGAACTGAAAAAAAGAGAACTGGATAGGAGGGCACACTTTTCAGAGGATTTAATGCCGCACTTCAAACCCAGTTAAACAAAGCCATCTGCAAGCTCTCTGTCCCAGGGCTGTTGCTCTTTAACCCCCTCAGAAGCAGAGGTCAGTGATGGCTGACCTACCTGGTCAGAAGCAGAGCTCAGTGATGCGACCTGCAGAACAGCCACCTGGGCTGTTGCTCTTTAACCCCCTCAGAAGCAGAGGTCAGTGATGCGACCTGCAGAGCAGCCCCCTGCGTCAGGACTGTTTGGCCCCTGGGTCAGCAGTCCTGCGGGTCACAGGCCTTGATGGAAAAGCCAGCTTTCACCGCACAGATTAGCTGGCTGGCTGTGGTTTGTGGAACCTTTGGAGCTTTCCATTGTCAGGTGCTCTTCATCCTTCCCAGGGACACATCCTGGTCACTGCAGACTTCAGACAGGCCCTTTCCTCTCCACAGATTAGCAGTTCCACCTTCAAAGAACTGTAGTGCTTTCATTCTCTTCCCACAGGGACAGCGACATGAGGAGACATAGTCACTTCCTGGACAAGAGATACCAGCACCAGTCACTCGAATGGGCTGAGGGAGTGTGGGTTGGTGGTGGAGGCAGGCCCAGGGAGCCCAGGAGAGCAGCTGAAGGTGACCTATCATAGCCTGGGCTGGGTTCCTGGAGAGGTCACTGAGCCCAAGGCTGGAGGTGAGTCCTAGCCAGCTAGCCCCCACCCCACACCAGCACAGCAGAGAGCCAGTGTGCGGATGTGGGCATTTCTGGAGGGTCAGGTGGGGCACACATGTTAGGAGATGAGCTACAGCCCCAGGAAGAAGCTGGTCATAGAATGTCTTGTGTGTGTCATAGGGAGCTTGAACTTCTTCCTGCAGGCAATGAACTTCCGGTAGAGAGTTTTAACTAAGACAGTAATATGAACAAATAATAATAATGGCTAATATTTATTGAATGCTTTTGTCTGTCAAGTATTGTTCTAAGTGCTTTTTTTTGTATGTGTGCATTTAACTTACTTAATCCTTACTACAGCCCTGTAGGGTATCTGCTAATATTATTCCCACTTCACAATTTGAGAAAACTGAGGTATAAAGTGGACCCTACATGTACATAGCTTCTAAGTGATGGAGCTGGGACCCAGAACCCAGGAACTTTGGTTCCTGAGCCCACTTTCTTAGTCACTCTGCTATGATGTATAACTTTATAGATGTCTCTTTTCAAAGGGAATTTTAAGTGATTTATAATTAAACTACATTTACACAGAGTAAGCAAATTAAAAGTAAAATTCAAAATGGAAGCGGGAACAGAAACATAGAAAAGCAAGGAGATCTTTACAGCAAGATCCAGGATGGGCATCCACAGACTTGAAACCCCGCCCTCCATCAGAGATTTCTGACAAGAAGAGTGCAGAATAGGTCAGGATGCAGCCCTCGTGTTCCTCGTCCGGTGAGGGGGAGCACACAGCGTTAGCTGGGGAGGCACACTGCTTCCTTATACTGAATTCTGGAAGTAAATTTGTTGTCTAATCTCTGATATTAAGTGTGATATACAATACCAAGTGTATTTGTTTCTTAGGGCTAGTATAACAAATTATTGAAATTTGTGGCTTAAAACAACAGAAACTAATTATTTCACAGTTCTAGAGGCTTGAAGTCAGATGAAGGAGTTGGCAGGGTGAGCTCCTCCAGGAGGGCTTGCAGGAGAATCTGTGCCCTCCCCCGGGCTCCTGGTGGCTGCGGGCCCCTCCCCCGGCTCCTGGTGGCTGAGGCCCCTCCCCTGGCTCCTGGTGGCTGCAGGCCTCTCCCCTGGCTTCTTGGCATTACTTTGCCTATATATGCATCACTCTAATTTCCACCTCCATCTTAAAATACCCTCTCCTTTCTTTTGTAAGGACATCAGCCATTGGATTATGGCCATCCTAAATCCAGGATGATCTCATCTCAAGATCCTTAACTTAATTACATCTGCAAAGACTCTATTTCCAAGTAAGTCACAGTCATAGGTTTCAGGTCCTAAGATATAAACAAATCATTTTGGGGGGCCACTAGTTAACTCACAACATAAGTCATTTAATAGGAATTCTCTAAAATAGTTAGAGGTGTTTATTAATGGCTGTTTCTTACAGTGATGAAAGCCAAGGATAAATTTTTATTGCAGTTCAGCCCACTCAAGATAGGTAGCTCCATTTAATTGGGCCACCAACGGTTTATCCATCCTGAAAGCTTCCCTGAATAGAATGTCTGGTGAGTTGTGCGCCTTTGGTGAAAGGAACAGCACTGCAGGTGAGGTCAAGCGACTATTAGGACTCTCAGTATGGAGCGGAGTTTGCCAGCACCTGGCTAACATGAATGTTGGTGGCAGGCTGCCTGACCTAGTAAAGAGTTTCTAACCAGGGGAACACAGGAGAATCACCAGGGGAGATTTTGCATAATACAAATTTACTTTGGGCGTGCCCTGGTCACACCTAAAGTAAATGAAGCAGGATCTCTGACATTTACTGTCCTTTCTTTTGTATTGACTTTTTCTCCGTTTGTGATGGAATAGTTGGAATACCACGTTCCAGGCTGCTGCTGGTTTTCTTTCTGTGCAATGAGATGGGGAGGAAGAAGGGGAGGGCATGTGGTCTGCCAGAGTAGAGGTGGCCTTAAGTTTCCATCTGGGCCTGCTTCCCTGGCTCTTTTCCAAAGGACACACCTGTCTTTCTGTGAACTTCAATGTACTCGTCTACAAAATGGAGTAAGCATACTTAACTCATAGCATTGTTATCGAGATTAAACAAAACACGTGTAAAACATGGAACACCACATCTGGCACACATGAAGGAAGAGAGAACTATGAAGGTCACAGTTGTACAGCTGAGAAACCATTAGTATCCTGGAGGCTTCTGGTGACGGTCACTCTGATGGTAAGCTCCAGTTCCCCTCTCAGAGCTTATGATGAAAAGCCGTAACCACTTGGTCTTCTCATTTCTTTCTGAAGAGGTTATTGATTTTACATTTGTTCTTCAGCAACCATTGTTCCCCAGGAGAAAAGGCTATTGAATGAGACTCCAGGCCTGGCCAGGTAGCTCAGTTGATTAGAGCAACACCCGATATGCCAAGCTTATGGGTTTGATCCCCAGTCAGGGCACATAAAAGAAGCAACCAATGAACGCATAAATAAGTAGAACAACAAATCAATGTTTCTCTCTCTCTTTCTCTTGCTCAAATGAATAAATAAAAGTTTTTTACAGGCAAGACTGCTCTGTCCTGCTGGAACAGTGACTATGGAGAAGGGGGCACGGGAGCACTGGCGGACTCAGTTTCTCCTGATGCGCTAGACTCTGCTCACCTGCAGTCTGAGCCCGACTTCAGGGTAAATTGCCTGAAGCTGGTATATCCCAGAGCTAGAATATCACAGAACAGATTTCCCAGGGGTGTTTTGAGGGCAGCAGCAGCTCATTTTCAAATAAGAGTTTTTGCAGAAATAACAACTATACCTTTATACTGGGTCTTTCTTAGATGGGAGTCAAAACAATACCTTGGCCACCATAAAAACAGCAATTCTTATAAAATATCACCTACCCAAGAGCTTTCATTCAAAGGGTCTACCTTGCCTTCCAGACTCCATCATTATCTACTGAACCATACTAGGATGTGGCTTAGTGTTATCGTCAGCCCCAGCGGCCATCACAATGTACCATGGACTAGGTAGCTTAAACCGCCGAAAAGTATTTTCTCATAATCTGGAGACCAGAAGTCCAGATCAAGATGCTAGCATGGCCATTTTCCGGTGAGAGGTGTCTTCCTGGTTTGTGGACAGCTATTTTCCCTCTATGTCTGTGTCCTCACATGGTCTTTCCTGGGTGCATGCATGTGACGGGAGAGAGAGAGAGAGAGAGGGAGAGAGAGAGAGAGAGAGAGGGAGGGAATCAGGTCAGGGCCCTACCCTTATGGCCTTATTTAACTGTAATTATTTCCTTATTCTAAATATAGCCACATAGGGTAAGGGCTTCAAAATATGATTTAAGGAAGGACACAAACATTCAGTCCATAATGCACACTGCAGATCCCACACAGAGCTTGAGATCTCCTACCATCAGGGCTTGGCTCCATCTGCTTTGTCTGCCTGGAATGCTTTCTGTCCAGTCACCTCATACCCTAACTCTGTCTACTACAGAGACCATCTCCTCCACTACAGCCTCCTGGACTCCTTTCCCATTCTCCCCCCAGATGGAGGTGGAAGTTCCCATGGCTTGTTCTGAGATTGTATAATACTTCTCTATCTTCTCATTTCTTTCCTCATATTCTTCTCCTGGCCTACTTTTTAGGCCTGTGCTTCCCAGCCTTGGCTGTGTGGTTTACTTGTAGAGATTTTCAAAGCTCAGATGCTGAGCCCCACTCAAGATCTCCTGAAGACAAACCTTGGATGATGGGGACTGTGACCTCAAAAGGGGCCACAGTGATGTGTGGCAATCAGTGGTGAAAACTACTATAGTAGGCTATAACACCTTGAGGGTGTCATCTCTGTGGACATACATGGTGTCCTTCTGTACTCCATATTATTTAGTAGGCCTTTGATGACACTTCCTGTAGAAGGACATTTCTTCGACTTTTTTTTTTTTTATAGAGACAGGGATAGATAGGGACAGACAGACAGGAACAGAGAGAGATGAGAAGCATCAATCATCAGTTTTTTGTTGCGACACCTTAGTTGTTCACTGATTGCTTTCTCATATGTGCCTTGACCATGGGCCTTCAGCAGACCGAGTAAACCCTTGTTCAAGCCAGCGACCTTGGGTCCAAGCTGGTGAACTTTGCTCAAATCAGATGAGCCTGCGCTCATGCTGGCGACCTCGGGGTCTCAAACCTGGGTCCTCTGCATCCCAGTCCGACGCTCTATCCACTGTGCCACCGCCTGGTCAGGCTCTTTGACTTACTTGTAAGTAACATTTTTGTCCCATTTTTTTTTTTTTTTTTTTGTCACAGAGAGGATGAGTAACTTGCTCAAGGTCACCTAGCCAGCAGGATGTAGAGCCACAGTATGTATCCAGCTGTTCTGGCTTGAGTCTCTGCTTTACGCTGTGCTGCCACTAGATCTGGAAGGGACACTGGAGATCAGTGGTAGTTTCTCCCTTATTCCACAGATGTGGACTCAGAGGTACCAGGTGGTTAGGCAACTTGCCCAAGACCAAACAGCTGGTTAATTTCAAGACTGGGACTAGATTCTTATCTTCTAAAACATGACTCTTTTTACTGTACTCTTTTGTTATCTGAGTGAAGATGTATGTGAAGGGTGGTGGCTTAGCCATATCTTAATTGTGCCCTGCCCCTTGTTCTCTGGGGACAAATATTACTTTCACTATTGTTTTTTTCTGTATTGTCTACTGGTTAGCAGTCCATCTTCTGTCTTCCACCGGTGAGGAGAAGACACTGTGCTCAAGTTTGCAAGTGGTGTTTCCCAGCGTTCCTCCTCTGATGGTGCATTTCCTGATCATCTGTGGAGTAAATGCTTGACGGGGGTCTCTGGGACCATCATCACGCCTGTCAGTTTTTGTTTCTTCTTTCCTCAGCCATCAGTGAGCTTGGCTTCCCCCATGATGTTGACCTCATGGCGTGCTCACCAAGTCTTAGTTAAAAGGGAGATACAGAGCTCAGTTCCTTCTCAAGCAGCCAGCTCTGTGCAGGAGAGGACGGAAGGAGAGCAGGGCTGGTGCTCTGTGCACCTCTTCTCTCTGGTCAGAACCACCTTAGCCACAGCGGCTTCCAGACTGCAAGGAACCAGCCAGGCATAGAGAGCAAACTGAGGCACAGCTGCTCCCCATGGGGAGCTGGGAGCAGGGCTGCAGGGTGTCACCCTGGGAGTTAGAGTTTGGCAGCCATCTTTCTCAGGTTTTCCAGGACAGTTCCAATTTCCTGCAACATAATTATATTTAATAAAGATAGCTCACTAAATAAATAACTAAATGTGGTTTAATTTTTATGCCTTTTATATGCCTTTTCATTTAAATAACCTACTAGCCAGAAAAACAGAAGGTTTTTTCAATGCTAGGAGTATATATTAAGGCTTTGGAAATATATTCCCCTTTTCCATGGAATATCCTGACTGGGAAGGAGTCAAAGAGCTAGTTGACTGCACTTAGATCAGGGAGTTAGGAAGTTGGAACCACACACCTCCCCTGATTAAATGAGGGCTATCATATATGGTTGTACAAGTTGCACACTATACAAGGCTGCTATGTATAAGGATTCTCTATTTTCATTGCAGACATCATTGATCTGTATGTTTATTATAATTTTCTGATAGATGGATAGATTTCTTTTTCTATAGTCAGTTTACAATATTAAGAAAATTTCAAACAGAATAAATCAATATGTCTTGAAGGAGGGGGCACCTGCTTTAACTTACACAATGATGTTCTGTGGGCCATTGGGGGCCTAGACCAAATGTCTAGTCTGACACAAATCATGGGCCTGGGTAAAGCAGTCAGAATGCAGAGCGATAAAGGAAAGCAAAGCTGTTTAATTGCAGGATCTTGGTTAACTTGATAGGTATGTGATTTACACATTTCAGTGGTTCTCAAATGTGGCTACACATTGAAATTTCTTGAGGGCTATTTATAAAGTGCGGATGCCTAGGTTCTATCCCTAGAGACTCTGATTTAGCTGGTCTGAGATGCAGCTTGGGCATTGTGATGTTGAAGCTTCTAATGAGCTTCCATACAGTGACTTCCACAGTAAGTCAACACATTCTTGAGAAGATACTTGTCCCAAGCTAAATGAGAGATGCTCTCTTAACACCTCTGTTTGGATGTTTTACATGGCTAAACACTAATAAATTAAAATGTTTGTTTAGGTAAAAGGAAAAGGTGCAAGTGGTCATTCTTAAGAATAAAAATATTGACATATCACCAGTGAAGAGGAAAATGGCTTGATTTCTCAGCCTCAGGTTCGTCAAGGAGCAAATGCCATTGTAAACTGAAAAACAGTTCCATGGATGGTTTCACATTACAATTGCAGTGACACCGATCTCTTCCTTGTCATCTACCATGCTGTCCCCTTGGCTTATCCTTTGAGATGAACTTTCTCTGTTGCCCAGTAGAGGCGAAGACTATTATCAGGGTGAAGGGGAGGGGCAGGAAGGTGGAGGCAGACACTGGGAGAGCATTACCTTGTAACAGAGAAAATATCTGTTTCTAAATGTCTCCATTTCTCCATTGCTCTGGGCTCAGTGGCTGGAGGACGATGACAGAAGTGAAAGGAAAAAAAAAAAAAAAAAAAAGGATGAACTGGGGATTTTAACCCCTCAGAAAACACACACATCACTGGAAGCACAAGCACTGCTCCCCCTAGTGGCAGTGTGCGGGAGGAACCTGAGAGCTGGAAGCGCAGTTCTGTTCTGGGCTGGTGCAGATTAAGTAGGCCATGTGTCTTCTCCAGATTTTCTTCGTATTATATATATATTCCTTCATATTTGCATATATATAAATGGTTGAGAATATGTTTATATTTCTATATGTATTTTAAGTTGTTTTTATTTATTATTTGTAATAATATAAGTAATATATTTATAATCATATCAATAATGTATTTTTAATAATATAAATATATAAAAAGGTGTCAGCCACAAAGAGCTCTAGAATATTTTAAGTTCCTTACAGGCAGGTGAAGGTGAAACCAAACAGTGACTTCAGATTCTTTTCTCTAGGTCTCAGAGTGGAGCCCATGTACAGAGCTGGGGCCTGAACCTTATTCTGAACATGTCAGGCTGAGTGGCCTGGCTTGCAGGGTCCGTCTGACCTCTGGATGGCTGGTAGACATACCTGTTCCCCACCTCTTCAATACACACACTTCTGCAGTTACAGCATAACTATGTTCAATCCTTCCTAAAATTTCAGGATTAATTTGGGTCATTTTCCTTACACAGACTCCAGGTATGACCCTTTTGTGTCTTTGTTTTCATGTTTAAAGCAAACCACATACATTCTGATATATGGACTTTCTGCACAGAAAACCAGATATCCTTTATTCCCACTTAAATAACATTTCCTGCCCCAGGACTGGGTGTAGGGGCAGAGGGATAATGAACTCGACCCTGAATTCTGTCCAGCCCATCTTCTGCTTGTTAAATTGGCTTCTGCATCCTTTACTAAGATATACCAATTGCAGAGCAGAGGCAAGAGGGCCTCAGACCATTAGCAGCACTTCTAGTGGGTGTAGGAGAGCGTCAGGGGCTGGCCCGTGTGCCTTCCCACCCTGTTCACACAGGGCCCAACCAAGATACCAGTGTAGATCCAACATCATATGTCTAAATACTTAGTTGTTTTATATCAATAAGAAACCAATAAGTTAATATATTCTATCTTCCTACCCTCAAAAATATGTCTTTATAAAGATCTGGGAGGCCAGTCTCAACTTTAGTGTTCTTGGACTCCTCAGAGTTCTTCCCCAGAACATGATGGCATGGGACAGTTAGTCCCTGGCTCCCAGTCCACACTGACAGCCCGCCCACCTCTGTTCTGTCCCCTCACTTGGTCTCACTCCACAGGGAGCCTCCTACATGCAGGCACACTCGCCCACCTGCCCAAGCTCTGTCCACACTCCCTTGCCTACAGCATCCCCTTTACCGCCACCAAGACCTAAGGGGGCTTAAAAGATAACAGAGTCCACTCTTGGGGAGATGGGGTACCAGAAGAGGCCTGCACAGGTTTGGGGACATGTGGACAAGGAATTACAGGGTGTTGAGTATCTGGAATATGGCTAAGAAGGGAAGGCCTAGGCCCTATGTGAGCTCATTCTCAGCCCTCTGAGTAGGGCCATGGCTGGAAGGGACCCAGAGCTTAGTTGGACACATCTGATTCCAGTGTGCAGCCATGATGGTTTTCTTAGTGGTATTTTTATTCTGGAATAATGTTAGATTTATAGAAATGTTGGAAATGTAAGAAACAGCTGCACATACAACCAATAGAGAATTTCTGCACACCCCTCACTCAGTCTCTCCCGTTGTTACACCCTGCATTACCACGATGCTTTTGTCACAGCCAAGAGAGCACCGCTGTAAAGGAGAGATGTCACCACACACAAAAATTAATAAGTAAATAAATAAACCAGTCTCTCTCTCTCTCTCTCTCTCTCTCTCTCTTTTACACATGCACAGTCACACACTTACACACACACTCACAAACCATCATTGGTACATAGCTGTGAACTGAACTCCAGGTATTATCCAGATTTCACCAGGTATTTTATTTATAACCTCTTTCTTTTTCAGGGTTCAATCCAAGATACTATATTGGATTTAGTTATTGTGTCTCCCACTTTCTTCCAGTCTCTGATAGTATCCCAGTCTTTTCTTATTTTTTATGACCTTGACAGTCTTTAGGAGTACTGTAGAATATGTTCCAACCTGGATTTATATGTTTTTCTCATAATTAAATGGAGGTTATGAGTTTCTGGAAAGAATACCATAAAGGAGAAGTGCCCTTCTCATCACTTCAGGAATACTTGAGATCCGCTGTTGATGCAAACCTTCATCACTTTTTTAAGATAGCATTTGCCAGGTTTCTCCACTGTGAAGTTACCATTTCCTCCTCTCCATTCTTTACCCTTTGAAGGAATGTCACTAAATCTAGCTCATTCACAGTAGAGTGTGATACTAAATTTCTAAGTGAGAAGTTCTTTCTTTCTTTCTTTCTTTCTTTCTTTCTTTCTTTCTTTCTTTCTTTCTTTCTTTCTTTTTTCTTTCTTTCTTTCTCTCTTTCTTTCATTCTTTTTTTCTTTCTTTCTCTTTCTCTCTTTTTCTCTTTCATTCTTTCCCTCCCTCCCTCCCTCCCTCCCTCCCTCCTTCCCTCCCTCCCTCCCTCCCTCCCTCTCTCCCTCCCTCCCTCCCTCTCTCCCTCCCTCCCTCTCTCCCTCCCTCCCTCCCTCCCTCCCTCCCTTCCTTTCATAGAATTTGTTTGAAGAGATTTGTCTCTCTCATTTATTTGTTCCAGCATTTATTTATATCAGTGTGACCTGTATATTTATTTTACATTTTGATTATAACAAAATACTAGATTATTTATTTGTTGCTCAAACTATTCCAGCTTTGGATTGAGAGCTCTTTTGGTGGGCTCCAAAGTACATTGACTTACTCCTTATTTATTTATCTATTTAGCACTCCCTTTTTGGTACTAAAAGATGCTCTAAAAGTATCTTCTATTTTGTCTACCCCAGACCTAGAATCAGACATTTTGCTAAGGAGTCATGGTTCCTTTTACTGAAGATTGGTATCAAACCCAAGATTTTGGCACAAGGTGTGCTTATTGCTACCAGAGCTTAATTGTGAAGTCAGAGGTTTTGAATTTAACTGCTTTGATTCTGCTAATACTTAGAGCCTATATCTCCTTTCCCATTTTCATATTTAACCACAAAAGAAGGAATAAAGTTACCCTGCACACGCTAGCAAGAGCAGATGTTACTGGCTATCCAAGATGTGTGACTACCTCTTCTTCTCATACCCTACAGCAAGTGAAAGAAAATTTTCATATACATCTAGTTAGGCTTACCTTGATTCTGGGATTGGGCATGAACTTGGCCCAGGGGATGGCAAAGAGACAGGCCAAGCTGATGGTACCGAGGAGTGTTGAGAGATCATCTCAGGAAAGTTGTTCACTTTTTTTTTTTTTTTTGTATTTTTCTGAAGCTGGAAATGGGGAGAGACAGTCAGACAGACTCCCGCATGCACCCGACCTGGATCCACCCGGCACGCCCACCAGGGGGCGACACTCTGCCCACCAGGGGGCAATGCTCTGCCCATGGGGGGGGGTCACTATGTTGCGACCAGAGCCACTCTAGCACCTGAGGCAGAGGCCACAGAGCCATCCCCAGCGCCTGGGCCATCTTTGCTCCAATGGAGCCTTGGCTGCAGGAGGGGAAGAGAGAGACAGAGAGGAAGGAGAGGGGGAGGGGTGGAGAAGCAGATGGGCGCTTCTCCTGTGTGCCCTGGCCGGGAATCGAACCCGGGACTTCTGCACGCCAGGCTGACGCTCTACCACTGAAGTTGTTCACATTTATGCCTGCTTCACCATGTCACACTGAACACCTGAACATTGGCCCTAGGGACTCTTTCCTTCGTGGGCATGATATCTCTCCATTGAGGTTCAAACTTAAATGCCTTCAGATGCCAACCAGGTAATGTAATTGAAATGAAGAAGTAGAAAAAATAAGCTATAACAATAGAAAAGAACAGAAGGCAGAGACAAACCTGGAAGTACTTACTTGGCTTAAAAGCACACAGCTTATTTATTTATTTTTCTCTACAATGTTTTATTGACCAGATCAAACATCCCACAGTCCATTTGGCTGTCCATGGGGGAAGCTCGGTGACATACTTTTAAGCAGAGCCACGTAGAGACATACAGGCAAAAGTGAGGCTTGTCTTTCTGAGCAAAACTAACACTTTTCTGATGTCAGCTGCCTTCGACCTTAACTCTGCAAACATTTCCTTGCAGGACCCAAAGGAGGAGAACCAAGAGCTCTAGATCCCAGAAGTTTACTTACTTGTCAGAACCAATAATCCTGATCCACTTTAAGCTTAGGTATTGGAACTTAAATTCTTAGTTACAGTGAGGGTTGCATGGTTGACTTGTGGCCTTCATGAAATACCTTTTTGTAAATTGTTTAATCATGCCTTGGTTTACCAATCAAGATAGGTTAAGTTATGTTGCAGTGAAAAAACAACCTCTAAATCTCAACACAAGTTTAGGTGTCCCATAGATGACCATACATTTTTGAATTGTGCCTGTTGTTCCTTTCACTCTCAAAAATGTCTAGTTTGTAATCCTAATTCTCAATTCTGCTATGTTAGATTCAGGGAGTGCTGATATGCTGGGGCTGCCAAGAGTGTAACTATTGAAGGAACAGGGAGTGCTGATATGGCCCCTGTGAGGCTGAGAACAAAGAAGGTCAGAGACCCTTATTAGAAGTTTATGTTTGAAATTCGCCACTAAGCTAAAATCGGCCCCTGTTGCTATGCCGGCCCCTGTTACTATACTGCGTGCAACCTCCCTAGCCAATAGCTAAACTGCCACATCTGCTTCTGTATTATGCTTGCTCACTTAGGATATATAAGGACCTGGCTGTAAGCACCAGGCGTGGCTTCCTCGTGAGCACGGTGTCTCCGGACATCTTGGGAATTCGCCCCTGCGCAGGTTAAACTGGCCAATAAAGTAACATCTTAACTCCTGAAAGTCTCCAACGTTTGTTCTCTTACCCGGTGGATGCAACATGCTACATGTCCAAAGCAGGTCAAAGTAATTAGCCCACAGAAAACCTTAGAGACTCAAACTAATAGAGGCATCAACTTGAGATGGGCTTTCATAATTTCTTCAGTGGTAAGGGAATGTGGCAAACTGCACATTGACTTGTAAAGCTCCCACTTACAAATCATTGGCTGAAGGTAGTCAATGACCGCATCAGACCTTAAAGAGGAAGTGAAGTGCAATACCTAGGGCAGGGGTCCCCAAACTTTTTACACAGGGGGCCAGTTCACTGTCCCTCAGACCGTTGGAGGGCCGGACTATAAAAAAAAACACAACTATGAATAAATCCCTATGCACACTGCACATATCTTATTTTAAAGTAAAAAAAAAGAAAAATGGGAACAAATACAATATTTAAAATAAAGAACAAGTAAATTTAAATAAATAAACTGACCAGTATTTCAATGGGAACGATGCTCCTCTCACTGACCACCAATGAAAGAGTGCCCCTTCCGGAATTGCGGTGGGGACCGGATAAATGGCCTCAGGGGGCCGCATGTGGCCTGTGGGCTGTAGTTTGGGGACCCCTGACCTAGGAAATGAAAGCTGGAAATAATTTGTAAATAGCACTAATGACTATCCCACTTAGGATCAAATGTTTTATTTAACATTTGGAACAACTTATGAAGGTAAAGTTTGTAAATGTTTGATCTGATTTTGTGGTAAATATTTAATTATGTGGAACTAGTCTAATCTAATAAACCATGCTTCCTACTCCCAAAACAGTCACAGGATATAGTGAAAAGAGGGTGCTCTGGGACACACCATCTATTTGTGGCTGGAGTTTGGTTCTGTTCTTCTCTGCTCATATTTCACTCATGATCCCACCTTGCATTCAAATTCTTTCACTATAGTTATTACTTCTTCTTAACTCATTTTTGCCTTGTCCTAATCCTTAAATATAATAAGCTATTCTAATCCCTCTCTCTGTGTGCATGGCTCCTCAGGAAGAAGCACTTCTTTAAGTTTATCCTGAAATTTCTGGCCTTCAACTCTCAGATTTTCCTCAATACAGCATGATAAGCCATTCTATCAAGTGTGTTTTAATATACAAGAAGTAGGTCACTAGGAAAGCAATTTCAATCATAGTTTGTACAAAAAAAATTGCAATATTTAGACTCTAGAATATAGAAGTGCTACTGCTGCATTCTGTTCTAAATTGCAAGTTGTAAAAGGGGCCCTTGAGTGGATCAGGAGGGGAATGTCTAAAATAAAAAAGCCTACAGTAAATGTGGTTTAAACATGAATGGGAGTATGTGGAGACTGGCGGGTAAGTGAAGCTTGGTATAGTGCAAACACGATAGGAGTTACCATGGTCCCTGTCACTAAATATTTGAAGTGTCAGACTGATGTGATACTGGCATTGATACTGTGAGTGTGATACTAGTACTGTAACTCTGAGTGTGGTACTGGTATTGGTACTCTGAGTATTGGTATTCCAGAGTGGTACTACCACTGCTATGATTGCTACTTCTACCCATTGTGATTATTGTTGTTGTTTCTTTGGAAGAATTCTTCTGATTTCATCCAGTCAGGCCATTGTCCAAAGTGTAAAAAGAAAGAAATTTTTGAAGGGCCCTGGAAAAATCTTCATTATTGCTAATTTCTAGAGTCAATGATAAATGGCTTTTGCAGAAAATTGGTATGAGCTGTTTATTAAAAATACATCATAGGACATGCACTTTGCCAGGAAAGGAAATATAATCTGACCCATTGGATTTGATTTTAATCAAATGTAAAATGTAAAATCTTAGGGAAGATTTTACATCACTGATGAGAGAAGAACTACTTATTAAATGATTTATGACCTCCAATAACTATGTTAATTTATGGTCATATCCTTTCACAGCTGCTGGGCACCACCATTTTAGACATACACTTAGAAGCTTGGAAACTGGCCAAAGCAGTTAGGCAGTGAAGACCATTATGAACACAGACATATTTTTCTCAGTAGAGTTATTTATTTTCTGTGGTGGTTTAAATGCCTAATGTATAAATAACAGAACAACAGGATGGCACAGTATATCCTATACTGAAAAACCTTTCTGAGGAACAATAAGCAATCTTACATGCCTTGGTCTCCTACATTTTGAAGTCTGTCACTTTGTTGCTTGAATTCTAGTAACTTTGGAATGATGTAAGATTTTAATGCATTATTGGAGGGATAATAAAAATCCATAAGTAAGAAAATAAAACATCTTTACTTTGCACTTTAGCCATTCTCCTAACCAGTTAATACTTTTTATTAAGCCTAGTGCTTGCAAGAAAAATGTTGCTTTCTCAGTCCCAAAGAGATAATGTTATCAAGAAATGAAATAGAGGAATAGAAATAAAAAAATAAGGAGACATCATAGATTTAGAAAGTCTACCACTTGTTGACCATTGAATAGTAAGAGCTGTCTACAGCATAACACAGGGTTGTCAGCTAAGTCAATCAAATTTCCACTCTTTTCTTCAACTTATCTCTTTCTCTCACTTTGAAGGTTTCTTACATTTTGCTTATCTCATATATGTAAGATACTCTAAATTCTCTTTGGTCCTTTTCACCTCTCATATGCCATTTATTTTTTATTTATTTTAGTAATCATATTCAATTTCAACAATCATCTCCAAGCAGATGACTGATTCTCCATAATTAGTGCCTTCAATTCAAATGCATCTTAGACTTTAGACACACATTTCTACCAGGTTTCTTGATACAATAGCTCCATGTGGTCATTCAATGGATATCCTAAATTTTTAAAAAATTTGTATTGACTTATTGATTTTAGAAAGAGAACAAGGAGAGAGAGAAAAAGAAACATTAATTTGTTGTTCCACTTATTTATGCATTCCTTGGTTTCTTGTATGTACCCTGACCAGAGAAAAAACCCACAACTTTGGTGTACTGAAACGATGTTCTAACCAACTGAGCTACACAGCCAGGGCAATCATAATTCTGCTATGTAGCAAGGGCGCCTGGCATCTGGGAGTCTGGGATGGATATACATCTTGAGTCTGTGGCCAATGTTCGTGGAATTGAGGTAGGAGATCCATGAGGCAATGTCTTGTAGAGAAGATAATTCAAATCATACAGATCACCCGAATCTCTCATCATTTTGAATAATCTGGGAATAAAAAGAGAATCTAGATAATACAAGAAAAAGAGAAAATAGAAAAAACAGATAACCAAGAGTGTGGGAGGAAAAGCTTGGAGGCATTTACCAAGGTGAAGAGGGCAGATGTGAGGTTTCCACTGGAACTTCTGTGCTCTTATAGGTGCTTTCTCACCTCAGTGCATTCATTGGTCAGAGGTGGGAACACAAATCAAGATGTATCAATGACACCCTTACCAGCTCTTTCAATTTTGAAAACAAGAAAGAAGGCAAATACTCTCTCTCCAACAGCAGGATGCTGCTGAATAGTCTACTAGAGAAGCAGAGGATGAGCAACAGAACAAGAGGAGAAGAAGGGTGCAATCTCTCGAGAAGCAGAGGGTGAGCAACAGAACAAGCGGAGAAGAAGGGTGCAATCTCTCGAGAAGCAGAGGGTGAGCAACAGAACAAGGGGAGAAGAAGGGTGCAATCTCTCGAGAAGCAGAGGGTGAGCAACAGAACAAGAGGAGAAGAAGGGTGCAATCTCTCGAGATGGAAAGAGTTCTTTCCAGTTGATTCTGAACTTTCATTATATCACTGCCTTTTCACTACTTAGTTTTTCCAAATATAGCACCAATAAAAATCCATCCTCACTTGAAGGCTAGTTCAAGTTCATCGTTGAAAGCAAAGAATTTTAATACTGTAAAGAGAGTCAAAAAATCCTGTTGAGCCTGACCTGTGGTGGCGCAGTGGGTAAAGCGTCGACCTGGAAATGCTGAGGTCGCCGGTTCGAAACCCTGGGCTTGCCTGGTCAAGGCACATATGGGAGTTGATGCTTCCAGCTCCTCCCCCCTTCTCTCTCCCTGTCTCTCTCTCCTCTCTCTCCCTCTCTGTCTCTCTCTCTCCCTCTCTAAAAATGAATAAATAAAAAAAAAAAAAATTTAAAAAAAAAAAAAAATCCTGTTGAAACTCTTCAATGACTGGGTTACGTGTTCTTGTTTTTCCATTCCCTCTGCTGGATGATATATTTCTGGGAGGCACAATGATGTTTTGCTTATTTTGATGCCCTTTCCAACTTAGCACAATACCTGGCACAGAGAAGGTATCAAAAACTTGTACATTGAGATAATTTTCTGCAGCACATTCCAGTGACCAGTCTGTGTTTCTTTAGCACTCTGATCCAGAGATCACCTATATGTGTCTTCTCACCAGTGGAGGCTTGACCAGGATATAAGAGCAAGTGTATGACCCTCAGGGCCTGAGCTTGATTTTTGACTCTATAATCAAAGAGTTTTCCATTGTCTCGTTTGGTCGACATTTCTCACCACTCCTTGTCCAAGCTAATACAATGTGGCTATCTCTTCTCAGTCAGCTCTGTATTTCTCTGTAATAGATTGTTTTCATAGATAAAACAGTGAAAATAATTTTAAACACAGAACAACAGCTTGACATGTCCTCTCACCATGCACCTTGTGACGAAGACCTAAAATATGGGTAAAACAGGAAGAGCAGAGGATACAGACAGGGTGGGCTCTTGCAAAATCTGTCAGAAAGAGATACATTTTCTGTCAAGGTCTTCTGTCAGCCCCTTGCCTTCTGTTAACCAGAAGGTTGAGTTCAACCTGTACTCTTGTCTGACACACCCTCCTCTTCTATTTCATTCCAGGGCATTCAAGCCCAATGATTTGTTTTGGAAATGCTATCATTTGTTAGCTTAGTTTTCATCTCAGTTGGATGCCTTTCCTGTTTCATTGCTTTCCTTTTAAGGAGGCAGAGCCAACGTTTGACTCTGGGAGTTTTATTCAACACACCCCTGTTGTTAGATGAAGCTAAAGAAACTTTGATTAACACGCCTACCCAAGTTCAAGGATGGCCCACCATGTGTGTCTGCCACTCTCTGCACCTAAAAAAAGAGATGAAGAGAATGGAGCTTCTGTTAGGAATACTGATCTCATAAGAAACCCCAACAGGGTAGAGCCAGAGGAGAATCTGCTTGTGTTGGTGTGAAGCAGCTGCCATTATCAAAGTTGTTCCAAATGATTATGCTGCAGTTAGACTAGAGTTCTAAGGTTCTTGTGCTGCCCAGGGATTTCTGATTGTGCAAAATTGGTCTCCCTGAGCAATGCAGAATGCCGCACTGGGATCCTGAACTTGAAAGATGAGGAGGGAACAAAAGGGAAGTCAGAAATACAGAGATGATCTCAACTCTGGATAGAAAGAAGCACCTAGAAATAATTGTAAAGAGAAAGGCTGTTGGAAATATAACTATCATTATCTTCTTAAGACTTTATATTCAAGCAGTGTTTTTTATATTTTTTAATATTTATCTCTACAAATTCCTTTTGTAATCATTAAACCACTTGATCTTACAAAACCTGGAGGACCAGACTTACTTAGGAAGGGGTGTTGGGCAGATAAAATATATTATGCTCACTTTGTCAAAGATGGCACTGCCCACGTGGAAGCCTGTCTCCCAGGTGATGATATTAGTTGCCCTTCTGCTTGGGATAGGCATGATTATATTAATGTGTGTTGGGGGAGGGCTTTTGTACCAAAAGGTTTTAAAAGGAAGAGATATCACGTTGTTCCAGGAGAAGAGTGATTACGTTCTAGGAGAAGCCCATGCTGTAGGAGAGCAGAGAAAGGCCACGTGGAGGAGGCCAGGAGAAGCAGCCAAAATGGCAGAGTGATGAAGGAAAAGCCAATTTTTGCAGAGTTTGTGTAGAGAGAAGGAGATGGGGAACAGAGGTGAATAAGTCTGGTGAACTAGAAATCTTTGATTCTAGGAAACTCGGATAAGTCAGTAGCTTTGTGAGCACTGAATGAGTGGGTTTTGGAACCCAGTGTGTGTTTCTACTTGCCTGCCAGGTGCAAGCTAGGATTAAAGCTAATGGCCCACTAGTTCTTGGCTCTGTTGTTTCTTTACTGACTGTCCGAATCCAATGTGAACCTGCATGGGCCAGGTGGCTGTGATGGAGGCCGTGGCTGAGGAGCCACTGAGCCACTTCACCTGCAGGTGTTGTAAAGTACCAAAGGCTACAGAATTAATATTAATAGTTTAAGAGGCTTGGAGAACATTTTATTAATTTGGGTTAAGGTGTGCGGAGAAACTGTGAGAATAGTCTCTGTACTGTGTGATTGGCATAGTCAGGATGGCCCTTGGCATTGTATTGTAAATGCAAAGGGAAGGAAAACATGGATCCCCAGACATTCCACCACACCTGTGGGGAAAAGGGTGAATGGCTAGCCAAGTACAGGAAGAGAAAAGCCAAAATAAACCTTTTCTCATAGCAATGAGCCATTTGCGAGCATTTGTCCCCATGGAAACTACCTCTCCTATGTAAATGTGTGTGGTTAACACGTGTGACTCAGGACAGAGAGATAGCAAATGAACGCTAGATAATATAGGAATGCCTTTTAATATGTAAAGAGACATCTTTCTACCATTGTGTTGGCTTGTAAACTTTGTTTTCCCCAAAAGGATGTATGGCTTGCAAATTAAATGTGGTCCTATCACGTTAAAGGACATATGACTATAACCAATAGTGGTAAGGGGCTCCTAATTGCAATTTTTGCTTCTGTACTTCCCACTTACAAAACTATAAAAACTAAGTAGAACAAAGGGCCAGCATGCTTTCCTTCAGAATTCTGTCGGAGTAGCCGCCGCTTGGCCAAGCTAGACAATAAAGCTAGACGGACCTTGTTCCTGTCTTTAATGTCACGGGTCCCTCCGAATTAGGCTTATCAGTGGCTACTGGCCTTACAAGGGGAAAAATCATGGTATATTGGCACTGATAATTTGTATATACCATATTTCCCCATGTATAAAATGCCCCCATGTATAAGATTCACCTTAATTTTGGGGCCCGAAATTTGAAAAAAAAAGTATTACATAAAGTTATTGAACTCAAGTTTTATTCATCATAAAATTCATACAACTCCTTATCACTGTCAAAATTCCCATTCATTAGCTTGTCCTCATCAGTGTCTGATGATGAATCACTGTCTTCAACAATGAGCACAAAAACAAACGCGAAACAGTGGGAAATACAAGTAAAAAAATCTATAGCTACTGTATAAGACGCATCTAGCTTTTAGACCCCAAATTTTTAGAAAAAGTGTGCATATTATGCATGGGGAAATATGGTACCCTAGAAAATTGAGACATAGCCTAATTTCATTATAAATAGAAGGGAAAGAATCTAAGAGCTAAAACTTAAAATCAAAACCTCATATAAGTTGCAAAATATATATATATGAAACTAATTTTAGCATCTTGATGGGAAAAGAGGGTAAGTTTTGCTTATCAATTTATAAAACCCAGAAGTCCTATAGAAGATGATTAACAGATTTAAGAATATCAAGACTTTTTTTTTTTTTTTAAGTTCCTTTATTCTGTTATCTTTCATTATGAGGCTTTCATCAGATGTCTGGGATCCTTATCTGTCTGATCATGATTATAAATAGAGGATAGAGCTGACTGGAAACTGTGTATGCAAGGTTTATTGACTTTGAACTTCTCTGTTGGGTGAAATGGGTGGACTATTTATTGCCAAATTCCCAGTGTCTGCATATTAGTTTCTATTGCTGCTGTAAAAATTAATACATATTTAGGCCCTGGCCGGTTGGCTCAGCGGTAGAGCGTCGGCCTGGCGTGCGGGGGACCCAGGTTTGATTCCCGGCCAGGGCACATAGGAGAAGTGCCCATTTGCTTCTCCACCCCCCCCCCCTCCTTCCTCTCTGTCTCTCTCTTCCCCTCCCGCAGCCGAGGCTCCATTGGAGCAAAGATGGCCCGGGCGCTGGGGATGGCTCCTTGGCCTCTACCCCAGGCGCTAGAGTGGCTCTGGTCGTGGCAGAGCGACCCCCCGGAGGGGCAGAGCATCGCCCCCTGGTGGGCAGAGCCTCGCCCCTGGTGGGCGTGCCGGGTGGATCCCGGTCGGGCGCATGCGGGAGTATGTCTGTCTCTCCCTGTTTCCAGCTTCAGAAAAATACAAAAAAAAAAAAAAAATTAATACATATTTAGTGGCTTAAGATAACACAAATTTACTATTTTACAATTCTAGAGGCCAGAAGTCTAGTCTTAAATAAGTCTCATTGGACTAAACTAAACATGTCAACAAAGCTGTGTTCCTTCTGAAGGCTGTAGGAGAGACTTTGTTCTCCTATCATTTCCAGCTTCTAAAGGCTGCCTGAGGTCCTAGCTCCTGGCCCCCTTCCATCGTCAAAGCCAGCAGTGGCCAGTTGAGTCTTTCTCACATCTCATTACTCTGACTCTTTTGTTGTCCTTCCATTTAAGAACCAGAGTCTTTCCCATTGGGTCCACCCAGATAATCTAGAATAATCTATTTTAAAGTCAGTTGACTAAAAACTTTAATTTCCCTTTGCTACTGTTGGGCTAATGAGTTTGTAAAATCTGTATTTTCTGAGTTTGCTCACTTTTATTGTTAAAAATGGCACTGGTCTGTGAGGTTGCTGATTGTATTTCTGCTTGGGAAGGGCCATTGTTATGCTAATGTCTGCAGGAAGAGGGGTCTTTATGCGCCCAGGTAGTTTTTTAGAAAGAGGAAGAAGGAGAAGAAGAAAAAGAAGCCAAGATGGAAGGGAAAGAGAAAAAAGGCAGTTTTGCAGAGTTAGAAGCCATGTTGGCAGATGGGGAATCAGAGGTGACTTAGACTGGTGGGGGCTTTTGATTCTAGGAAAAACTGGAAAAGATTCTCCTGGTTGTAGAACCAGAAAATGTGTGAGTGGGTTTTGGTGCCCTGTGTGTTTTTACTTGCCGGCTCGTTGCGAGGCTAGAATAAAGGAATAGCCCACCAATTTTTGGCTCTGCAGTTTCTTTACCTGTCACCAGTGGTCCCCAACCCCCGGGCCACAGACTGGTACCGGTCCGTGGGCCATTTGGTACCGGTCCGCAGAGAAAGAATAAATAACTTACATTATTTCCGTTTTATTTATATTTAAATCTGAACAATGTTTTATTTTTTAAAAATGACCAGATTCCCTCTGTTACATCCATCTAAGACTCTTGATGCTTGTCTCAGTCACGTGATACATTTATCCATCCCACCCTAAAGGCCGGTCCGTGAAAATATTTTCTGACATTAAACCGGTCCGTGGCCCAAAAAGGGGTGAGGACCACTGCCTGTCACAAACCAATGCAGCTAGTAATTCCAGATATTGAGTGGGAATGGTATGAAATTAAGAAAATATGCTTAAAGAAATAAAAGGATGGGTTCAGAAGGGCTCTGCAAAGCTGCTACCAAGAACAGAGCATACTCGAAAACCACTTCCTGCCTGACCAGGCAGTGGCGCAGTGGATAGAGCATTGAACTGGGAAGTGGAAGACCCAAGTTTGAGACCCTGAGGTCACCAGCTTGAGCGCAGGCTCATCTGGTTTGAGCAAGGCTTACCAACGTGAGCCCAAGATCGCTGGCTCGAGAAAGGGGTCACTCAGTCTGCTGTAGCCGCTGTTAAGCCCAATATGGAGGGACCCGAAACATTGAAGACACGAACAAGGTCCATCGATTACACACCAAAGCTTTATTGTCTAGCTTGGCCAAGCGGCGGCAACTCCCACAGAGGTCTGAGGGAGAGCACGCCGGCCCTTTGTTTTACCTAGTTTTTATAGTTTTGTAAGTGGGAAGTACAAGCAAAAATTGTAATTAGGAGCCCTTTACCACTGTTGGTTATAGTCATATGTCCTTTAACATGATAGAACCATGTTCAATTTGCAAGCCATACATCCTTTTGGAGAAAACAAAATTTACAAATCAACACATTGGTAGAAAGATGTCTCTTTACATATTAAAAGGCATTCCTATATTTTCTAGTGTTCATCCACCATCTCTCTGTCCAGAGTCACACATATTAATCACATTAATTTACATAGGAGAGGTAGTTTCCGTGGGGACAAATGCCTGCAAATGGCTCATAGTTATAAGAAAAGGTTAATTTTGGCTTTTCTCTTCCTGCACCTGGCTAGCCATTCACCCCTTTCCCCAAAGGTGTGGTGAAATGTCTGGGGATCCATGTTTTCCTTCCCTTTGCATTTACAATACAATGCCAAGGGCCATCCTGGTTATGCCACACAGTACAGAGACTATTCTCACAATTTCTCTGCACACCTTAACCCAAATTAATAAAATGTTCTCCAAGCCTTTTAAAATATTAATATTAAATTTCTGTAGTTTTTGGTACCTTACAATACCTGCAGGTGAAGTGGCTCAGTGGCTCCTCAGCCGCCCCCCATCAAGGCACATATGAGAAATCAATCAATGAACAACTAAGGAACCGCAAGGAAGAATTGATGTTTCTCATCTCTCTCCTTCCTGTCTGCCTGTTCCTATCTGTCCCTCTCTTTGACTCTCTCTGTCTCTGCCATGAAAAAAACAAAAAACAAAACAAAAAAACCCCCACTTCCTCCTTTATTTATGGGCAAAGTGGGCCATTAGCAAATCAATGAGATCTTTGATCACATCTCCAAGGTAACCCAAGAATTTTACCAAGTGCAGAAAACCCCCACTATACATAACATCTTAACTTCACACAAAATAAAGGATAGAAGAAACTTGCCTCCAGTCTTTCTGGAGAACATGGGGGGGTAGTATGAGTACCAACAATTCAGCAACACAGCCTAATAGCCTTTAGTAACTTCAGAGAACAAGTGAGGTGGGAGGTTGGGCAGACTGTCAGCTTACAGCCAGTTCCCCGTACCTCTGTCCCCCAAAAATCCAAACTGCAAAAACCTTGTTGGCTTCTCAGTCCCCAACATTTACCATCTGCCCAAATTCAATGAGAACCGCACATGCCTGGCAGTGATGTCCGCGACTACTGGGCTTACAGCTACATTACCTAATATATCACAGATTCTAGCATTAGGATGTAGACATCTTTGGGAGGTCATTATTCTGCCTGCCACAAGTATATATACATTCAGATGTATGTAAATGTGTAGAAAAAGACTGGAAGGACATATACCTAAGTAGCAAATCAAATAACAGTGTTTTCCTGAAGAGGGGAATGGAAATTGGAAGAGAAATACAGGAAAACTGTCATGCTTTACTTGCTGATTGTCACATTTACTTTGGAGCAACAAACCTGAACCTAAAGACTTGTAAACATATTAATAAAATATTATAAAATTCTAATTACTTACATTTGTCAGTTGAACATAATGTATGTAATATTGTGACATAATAAGAAATATATTTTGTTAGTGTTAATCTGGCTCCTGGCCAGAGTTTCTAAAACCTTTGTAATTTCCTAAATGCTAAGAGCAATAGGAACAGCTTTCACTGTAGTAATTGGTCTCTGTCTCAGGTTCTGAAATAGCCTTATAAAGGTGAAAGTAACATTTTTGTTATTCATAAGAAGCCCCTCTCAACCACACCTGGGTTTATGTTAATGAGTGACTTTTAGAAAGCCCCTAAGGATGGGGGCTGTTTGCCAGAGGAACCGACTGTGTGATTTGAGGGTTAGAACTTGCAGCTTCACTACCAAACCTCAGCAGAATGCAGAGGGGCTGGAGATAGAGTTAATCACCAGTGGCAGTTATTTAATCAAATATACCTTTGTAATAAATGTCTCCATAAAAACCCTAAGAGCTTCTGAAATGGTGAATGAAAGAAATATACACAAGAACATTAAAGAACAAAATACTCAAACATGCTGTTTTTACAGAGTAAAATTTTTTAATTGAATTTCTTGGGGTGACACTAATTGATAAAATTATATAGGTTTCAGGTATATAGAGTGAGATTTAAAGAAATAAACACCTTATTTTTAGCATCTTATTAAGCTAGCCTCATTAATTATGGTTTGTAAAATTTCCTGTACCTTTCTGTCAACAAAATCCTGGCTTTTTTTCTCTCCCATTTTTAATTTGCCATTGAAATCTCTCAGCTTAAATAAAGATTAACTCTGCAATGGAGTAACATAGTTACTGCATAGTTGTTCTAGAAATCCAAGTTGCTCACTGTTATTTTAGTCTTGTTGCTGTAAGGTATTTCCCCGCCGAGGAAGAAAGAAGGACTTAGCCACCAAGTGTGGATTTAGTAAAAGCTTTATTTAGTAGAGCACATCCTGGACAAGGTCCTCTGGTCCGCAAGATGGGGCCAGAGAAGTCGCAGGGATTCTCCCGCCCGGGGGGTAATTTACAGCATTGGTAGGGTGGTTGGGTTGGTATGATGTGGTGAAAAATCATTGGCTGACAGACAGTCGTTCTTTTCCAAAGGGCTCCTGGGAAGTTTCTTTTGGCGCGCATGGGTGTGGGCGGTTCCAGCCAAAGTTCCCAGGCCTGGTTCCTCTCGTGACCTTACCCCATTGCCAACCGACCTCACATTCCGACCTTTTATGTGAGATAGGGGCACCGCTGGTTAGGGGCGTCATGGGAAAGGGAGGTCAGAAGCTGGTGGCTCTGAGGGGAGTAGTGTATATGGATGTAGGAGCATCTGGTTGACTATGACTCGAGAAACCTCGTGGATGTGGTCCTGTAAGAATTTAAGAAAAAGAGGAGCAAATATGAGTAATATATGCTGATAATTAGAAGAGGACCTAGGATAGGGGCAGCCCAGGTGAGGATGGGTGGCTGCCACCAGAAGTTAAGCGGGTTGTAGGAAGAGAGATCCTTGCGCAGTTTCTCTTGCAGACAGTTGAGGACATTGATGTTTTCTTCCCTCAGGCCAGTCTCATTGATATAGTAACAGCATTGCCCCCTGCTTTAACTCACTCTGGTGGCAGGTTCCTGGTGGGAGGGACAGGAGCAACAGGAGGATCTGCAGGGCCCAACCTTTTGGTGAGTTGAAGACGGGTGGGGCCCAGTGGTTCCGACTGTCAGTGGTCCTGCATGGGGCAAGCTTGAAGCGAAAGACATGGTAAGGTGTTTGCCCTAGGAGCGTGGCTGCAGTAGGAGTAGTCAATATTACTGTATGGGGTCCCGTCCACCTGGGCTGTAGGGAGCCGGGCTGGAGCTCCCTCAGAAGAACACTGTCTCCTGGCTGGAGGGGGACCACTGGGTGTGCTTCACCTGGACCCCTTATGGGAAGAAAGGTCCAGTCCACTTGTTCCCTGAGAAGATGGCGGAGTAAAGACAGAAAGGGGAGGCATGTGGCAAGAGGAGGGGTGTTTGGCTAAGAGAGCAAAATTGGGAATTCAGTGTTGAAAGAAGCCTATTAGATCGAGGAAAGAAAGACTCTGAAGGAGTGCGAGAAAGGGGATTCTGTCCAAACTGCATGTCAGGAGTGGCGTGTGAAGGGGCAAAGAAGGGGTCCCATCCACTCCCATAACTGAGACCTGTGAGGAAACTAGAGGTCCAGAGTGTGATGACAAAACAGAGAAGGTAGCCCTTGTGTCCACAATAAATGAGATGGACTTACTCGCTACCTGCAGTATTACCCTGGGCTTGGCGAGGGTGATAGGGGTCTTTGAGTCTGGGCCGCGTCAGTCGTCCATGAAGCCTAGAAGTTTGAGCGATGGGCTTGCCTGGCTGGCTTGGCCTCCCATTTAGGTGGTTTGTCCTCTGCATAGAGGCACTGAGAAAAAGCCTGTTGCCCAAAGGGGGTAATCGCTCCACCAGTGACCAGGCTGCTTGCAGTCAGGGCAGGGCTTAGTGGGTGTCCTCGGGCAGGGGCACTGCCGGGACCAGTGGCCCTTCCTGCCACATTTAAAGCAAGCTCCTGGTGGGATTCCTCCTTGCGGCCCGTACTTAGGTCAGGCACCTCCTGTGCCTTGCCCCTGTTGCTCTGCCGGCCTCAGAGCTGCCACAAGAGCCTGGGTTTGGAGCATTACCTTCTGCTGCATTCGAGCCTGGCAAGCAGCCTTGGCCTGTTCCTCTCGACCATTAAAAACCTTAAATGCCATGTTCATCAGGTCTCAGATAGGGGTTTGGGGCTGAGAATAAGAGGAGGGGGGCTCCTGGGGAGCCCAGCACCCAGAGCCAACTGGAAATGCTGGAGCCAGAGACAGGGCCAGGCCTTCCTGCAAGAGGATCGGGGTTGAACCATGAGGTCAGGAGCCCTGCAAACCCGCGTGAGGGCCAATGGCGGGCGGAGGGCAGCCTGATGGGGGAGGGGCTTAAGAACACAGCAGAGAAGGGAGGGGCTCCTGGCTGGCAGGGGAGGGGGCTTCCTGGAGGGAAGAGACCTGAGTGGAATAGGTCCACAGAGGGACCAGAGAGGGTTCCCAAGAGAGGGGCGCTCCCAGGGGTCAGGCAGAAGGGGGAGAGAGTTGGGGGTTGGTGAAGGAGGAAAGATCAGGAGTGGAGAGTTTAGCTGAGGTTTCTCTGGCCAAAAAGGGCCTGCACCATGTAGCAGGTGGCACAGAGATTAGGACGAGAGCGCAAATACTAGAAGCCCTGAATGTAAGGGATCTCCAACCATTTCCCAGTTCTTTGGCAAGAGTTAAATTGGTGAGGGTGTTAAAATCAAAAGTCTCTTCAGGAGGCCACCTGGTTCGATTGTCCAGCGGGTTCTGTGGCCCAGCCATGGTAGAGAAGAAGATCAGTTTCTTCTAATTTAGAGAGGGAGAGATTTCAGGTAAGGCACTCCAGGAGTGTTTTTGAGCCAGGTTTAGATTCCTGTGCCTCTATGGCTGCCCTCAGTTCTCGGAGTGATCAGAGATGAGAATTGGCATCCCGCAACTCAAGCTCTGGTCACCGGATGGTTAGGTAGAGTGGGTGTGTCTGGGACATCTCCAGAGGCACACGCACTCAGAACGGATAAGAGGTCCCTGATGCAGCTGCGATTACAGACAGGGAATCTCGGAGGAAAAAACTGAGGGGAGGCTGGAGGCGGGGGACTTCCTGCACTATGTGCTGAAGTGGGTGGGATGTCAGAGGTCCTGTTTCTTCCTCGGAAGGGAAGGGGAGAGGAGAGGCCCCAGTGGGCTTCAAGCTCCTCCTGGGTTTTGGCACCAAATGTAAGGTATTTCCCTGCTGAGGAAGAAAGAAGGACTTAGCCACCAAGTGTGGATTTAATAAAAGTTTTATTTAGTAGAGCACATCCCAGACGAGGTTCTCTGGATCACAAGATGGGGCCAGAGAAGTTGCACGGATTCTCCCGCCCGGGGGTAATTTATAGCATTGGTCGGGTGGTCGGGTTGATATGACTTGGCAAAATTTCATTGGCTGACAGACAGTCATTCTTTTTCAAAGGGCTCCTGGGAAGTTTCTTTTGGTGGGCATGGGAGTGGGCAGTTCCAGCCAAAGTTCTGGACCTGGTTCCTCATGTGACCTTCCCCCATTGCCAACCGACCTCACAGTTGCTATTCATTAAACTGAGAAAGAACTGTGAGTAGAATGAGAAAAATATAGCATCATGTCTCTTCTCCTTGAAGGGATGCCTCTTTCTTCCACAGAGCAAAACCAGAAAATGTAACACAGTGGTCACACTATAGCCACACAGCAGTGCAAATACCTATCCTCAATCAGAAAAAACAAAAACGTTTCTTGAGAAGCTCTCACTCCTTTTAGAACCTGAGGTGATGTTTCCAGCCACTGCCAGTCTGCCTGTTGCCACTTCCTGAAATGTTCTCAGGGACACAGCATACAGAGCCCAGGAGACTGCCAGATTGAAGCTGGTATCTCAATAGGTTCTAGCAGGAAGGGTGCAATATTAAGACACACCTCTCACAACTTATTGGGGAGCCCAATTATAATAAGGGAAAATAACTTCTGATTCTCTGTACCAGATCATTGCTCTTAAAGTAATGGAGATTAAATGGTCAGGGGCACACGTGAGAGAGCAAAGTTTACCAAATTGATTGAGGCCATCTGTTGGAGGAATGCCCCAAAAGTCTAAACTCAGGATTGATTCTAAAGAACTGATACATAGCCTATTCAAATTCATAAGGGCTTTAATGCAAGAAACTTCCACACACAGGCAAAGCAGCTGCTCCCAGTGGTGATGGGCTGGAAAGAATCATACCCCTTTCCAGACCAGGGTCTTTTTTTATAGGGTGTTAGCAGCACAAAGGGGGTTAATAGCAAAATCAGATGGTGAGTAATCATGTAGGCCATCAGAAAGAACAATTTATTTCTAAGTTAAAAGATAACATCAGGAAGTTATTAAATTTTATACATTCATTAACCTCCCCCTGGGGCATACAGTGTGTCTTTGAGTGGAATTCTGGCTTTCTAAGCAGTCAGCCAAGCATGAAGTTGCAGAGAGCCACAGAGAGCACAGCGCTTCCCAGACGCTGCTTTGAGAGCCCTAGTGTACCTCCATCGTGAGGTTCCCCACACCATCCTCCTCTGTATCCTCACAGCTCCCTGCACACACCTCTGCCATAGCCCTCATTGCACTGTCTTCTTATTTCTGTTGCTTGCCTTTCTTCTCCCCTTGGCTATGACCTCAGAGGGCAGGCACCATGTTTAACTCATCATAACCCAAGGCTTATACAGCACTTGTCCCAATGCAGGCACTCTGTATATGTTTATCAAATGAGAGATTCAATGGGTGGAAATGAAAAAGAGTGAGAGAACTCGTTCTTAAAATCTAAATTCTGGGTAGGCATATCTCTGCACTACATATAGTCATTGCTTTTTTTTTCTTTTCCAATTTAAAGTAATCACTTTTAAATCATCTATCTCTTCAAGAGCAGATTCTCCTTTATTATAAAGCCTGTTCAAGGAATCCATAAAGCCTAACTATGTAGTTATTAGTCTTCTACAGCTTAGAGTTTGAAGGATTTATTATCTTTTTATTTATTAATTTTAGAGAGGAGAGAGAGAGAGAGAGGAGAGAGAGACAGAGAGAGAGAGAAGGGGGGGAGGAGCTGGAAGCATCAACTTCCATATGTGCCTTGACCAGGCAAGCCCAGGGTTTTGAACCAGTGACCTCTGCATTTCCAGGTCGACACCTTATCCACTGTGCCACCACAGGTGGAGTTTGAAGGATTTAAATGAGAAGAAAGTTAATGGAGAGCAAGCCAGGTGACAAGGTCCTTGTATAATGTGAGCAGGAAACCATGGCATTAAAACTAGACAGGTGAGTGTCAGAGCACAGTCTGTCCAAGGTTTGCATGCCTTTCTCCCTCGACTATCATCTCTTAGGGTGGGGACTGAGTCTTCTCTGCATTCCCAGTTTAAGCAGAAACAACTGAAGATATTTTATGTTTTGTAGCATAGAATACGGGAAGGTTAATATGCAGAAATTATGAGAAGATGAGGTTCTTTCCCAGATGGTCCCCGACAATGGGGGGAGAAGGCAGGAACAGAACTTCTGTTGACCACTCACTGTATGCCAGGCACTATGTATAATATTTTTACATATATAGCAGAAAGCAATTATTTCCAAAATTTCTGAGACTTGATTTGTCCCAGATTAGTAATACCTCTAAAGTTGGGATAGCTTAACTCCAAAGAACAAAATGATAAAAAAAAATTCTCTAGGCCAAAAGAAGTGGTAAAAAAACCCACAAATCACATTTTGAAAGAATTGTGTTTTTCAAACTTTTATTTTATGTAAATACATCTTGTAAATCAGTGGAAGAATGTAGTATGTATGCATCATTACTTTGTATAGATTAAAAACATCTAGATGTAACAGAGAACAGAGTGATGGCTGCCGGAGGGGAGGGCCAGGGGCTAGGGACAACGATGAAGGGATTGAGAGCACAGGGTGGCCGTCACAAAGCAGTCACGGGGCTTTAAAGAAAATATAGTCAATAACATCGCAAATATTGTATATAGTGCCAGTTAGGCACTGGAAATATCAGAAGGAACACTTCGTCAAGTATATCATTGTCTACCCACTATGCTATACACCTGAAACTAAAACAAAGTAGTATTGAATGTAAACTTTAATTGAAAAAAATTTAAAAATCATCTAGATGTAGCTAAAAAAATAGCATGTTATATAAAACCCTAAATCTTTAGCATTTTAAGTGTGTATATAAAACTAATTCACTCTATTTAGTATTTCTCATAATGAAAAATAAGAATTTAACTTAAAACATTCATCCCTTAAAACTGGTAAAACACACACATACATGTAGCGTTTTAATTCTTTGGAAATTCTTACTGATCTGTGGCAAATTCCCTCATCCTTGGGAGTTGATATAATTATATCTGAAGAAACAGAGAAGGCGATGCAACAGCTCTCCTGAGAATATCTCTCAGAGCTGTTTCCTCTAGCAGAGCTTTCCTTCTTCAGCTCCCTGCTCAGCTTGTGATCTGGAATGTCTCCATGAAATCTGTGAGGTCTTCACAGCCTGGATGGAGTCCTTGTGTCTCATTCATTGGGGTTCCCTCCCCTCTGACCATGAGCCATGATGACATCACCTTGTAGCATGGGAAGTAAGGGGATCACAGCTTCACACCATGTCTCTCTGGAAGCCTCCTTTGCTCAGGCTCTTCAGTCAATAATCTTTTATCTTGTCTGCTAATCCTTACACTAACCACCATTTTACAGGTGAAGCAACTGACGCTCAGAAGAGTTTAAACATGGTTAATCTGTCTATACTCACACATAGACTAGAAACTGAAATCAGGAGAGTTGGGACTTGAACAGAGGTGGATTAAGGTCGGTTGAGGTCCCAGGCACAGAAGAAAATATCGGGCCCCTTACATTAGAAAAAAGTGTAAAGTTGGGGTTTTGTGGGGCCCTTCGGAAGTCATGGCCTAGGGTGCATGCCCGGGGCACCTGCCGTTAAATATGCCTCCGGACTTGAATCAAAGTCTGCCTGATTCTAAAAACCATGATCCCTTTACTTCACTATTCTGAGTTTCATTGATGAGAACTACATGGTAGTAGGGGACCACTGTGCAATGGGTACAGCTTTCACTCTACAAACTTGAGTACAGGAAAAATGTCCATGCTTCATTTGTCTATAACTCAATAGACTTTGTATGACAAGACCACATTCTGTCAGAGGTGGATCTCTTAGTTCATGATGGTTTCCTGTCTCCTGACTTCTCTGGTTCCATCCAAGCTCTGAAAGGACTTTGGAGTGGAAGGGAAGGCATCTGGTATTCAGTTGTCACCTGCTAGCACTGGGGCCACTAACCTGTCCATCGTCCCATGAGGTCATATCTGGCATTCCTCAATCTCATAAGAAAATACTCTGCACCTGACCAGGCTCTGGAGCAGTGGATAGAGCGTCAGACTGAATTGAGCGTGGGCTCATCTGGTTTCAGCAAGGCTTACCAGCTTGAGCCCAAGGTTGCTGGCTCGAGCAAGGGGTCACTCGGTCTGCTATAGCCCCATGGTCAAGGTATATATGAGAAATCAATGAACAACTGAGAAAACACAACGAAGAATTGATGCTTCTCATCTCTCTCCCTTCTTGTCTGTCTGTCCCTATCTGTGCCCCCCCTCCGGTCACAAGAAAGAAAAAAGAAAGAAAGGAAGAAAGAAAGAAAGAAAGAAAGAAAGAAAGAAAGAAAGAAAGAAAGAAAAAAGAAGAGAGAAAGAAAGAACAGGAAAGAAAGGAAAATGCTCCGCATGCCTAATAATTTTCTCTACTGCTTTCTTGCCCTTTATGGCCACATGACACACATCCTGGAGCTCCTCTGGAAATTACCTGGGACCATTCTTCACTGTGGATCGGCTCTGTGAGGCGTTCTGAGGCTCTGTCTGTCTAAATCTACCAAGTAGGTGCTTCTTCTCTGGAGCATGGCTGCCTCCCAGGTTGTCTTCTTGGGTAGCGGCCACAGTCTCCTCTGCTCTCAGATCCCGCTTTCTGATCGGACGGTTTTATCCCTTATATTAGACTGTAAGGTAATATCCTTTCAGGCAGGGACTGTGTCAAATATACCTTTGTGTTCTAGTGCTTATCATCAAGACTGGAAAACTAAAAGATAACTATAAATGCTTGTTAAAGTAATTGTCACCTTCCTAGATACAAAGTCATACTCTCTTTCTTATGTTGGGTTATGGTCTGTTTTCACAGCTTTTCCAATATTCAATAGGTATATAATAGGATGGAGGACATGGATTTCTAGATCATAATGTCCTTTTTTATGAATTGCCTTGTCACAACTTAAAGCAACAACCACATTCCCAGAATCCAGCTGTGTGTTCCCTAGGGTAGGTGGTAGCAGATGTTGGTGTCTCATCCATGTGCCCTCTCCCCAACAACTTCAGTGCATGCTAGGAAACTCTCAACCACCAATACCTTCCTTCTTTTGCTTGAAGGATTCCCCGGGCCACAGAAGCCATGTTGCCCCCTGTGCCTCAGGAAGCAGGGCGCAGGCTACTGACATCCTCCAGCAGGGACTCTCTCAGGATTTGGTGAATCAATGCTTCAGGTCTTCTGTTCCTACAGCGGGATATTTCTGAAGGATATGTTTACACTCGTCTCCACGTGGTTCTCTCAGGGGGAGAAGTCCCAGTTTCTCATCGCACTCACTGGCTCAGTGGGCACCCTTCATTGGCTTCCTGCTCCTCCTAATCTCACCTCTTACCCCTTTAGCTCCAGAGAAACTACTTGCACTTGAATCTCTGTCTTGTGGTGCTTCTTGGGGAATCCACTCTCAGAAACAGATTTAAAGATCCTGAGCTACCTTTTTCTGAATTTACTTCATTATTTTAGAAACTTATATAAACAAATAATGGGAGAAGTATTGAGGGAAGAGAGAATGAGTTCAGAAGATCCCTGGGGGTTGACTGAAGAAAACTGCTCAGCTCTCCTTGGGTAGGACTTCAAATGGCTTCAGAAGTATTTCTTGTAGGCATGTACTTCCTGCTCACTATATATAAAAACACTGGGCCCTGGCCGGTTGGCTCAGCGGTAGAGTGTCGGCCTGGCGTGTGGGGGACCCGGGTTCGATTCCCGGCCAGGGCACACAGGAGAAGCGCCCATTTGCTTCTCCACTCCCCTCCCCTCCTTCCTCTCTGTCTCTCTCTTCCCCTCCCGCAGCCAAGGCTCCATTGGAGCAAAGATGGCCCGGGCGCTGGGGATGGCTCCTTGGCCTCTGCCCCAGGCGCTAGAGTGGCTCTGGTCACGGCAGAGCGATGCTCCTGAGGGGCAGAGCATCGCCCCCTGGTGGGCAGAGCGTCGCCCCTGGTGGGCATGCCAGGTGGATCCTGGTCGGGCGCATGCGGGAGTCTGTCTGACTGTCTCTCCCCGTTTCCAGCTTCAGAAAAATACAAAAATAAATAAATAAATAAATAAAAACACTGTAACATCTTATAAAAATACATATATATGTGATATATATGTTATACATAATCTCCCTCTAAAGATATGAATGTAGGCAAAAAAATTTACACACAGGTGTTCAATAAAGAATTTTTTATCTTTGAGTAATGAGTATACAACATGATCAATAGTTTAAATGCTATAAAAATGTTTACCTGAAACCTATGTACTCAATGTCACTTTGTTAAAGTTAATTTTCTAAATAAATTTTTTTACATTTTTAAAAAGAACTTTTTATAATAGCAAAATATTGAAAACAATGTAGTCAAGGATCTAGTTAAGTAAATTTTTACAAACTATGGCACGTTTACCAAATAAAACATTATGCATGTACTTAAAATGCATATTTTATAACATAAAAAATGCTAATAATATAGCATGGTAAGGACATTTTGTCTCTATCCCTGCCAGGAGTGAGGGCTCCACCTCCACACCCTGCTGCTTACAGTTCCTGTAGCCCCTTAAGAGTGATGACTCCTTAGAGGGAGGCTGGGAAGAGGGAAGATTTGGAAAGGGAACAAGTGTGCAGTCTAACAGCCTGGGCAGTACTAATGTAAACTTTACAAATTGCAGAAACAGAGAAGGAATGGAAAGGAACATGATTGGTCGGCTCTGCTCCCACCTGACCTCCTTGGGCTATGTGTGCACCTGCCCCAACAAAGGAGTCATTGTAGCATCTACCATTTATTATATGTTCAGTACATGTCACACACTAGCCTAGGTGTTTTAGGAACACTGTTATGACATTTCCAACACATTCTGAGAATATATCACAGTCTCTATTTTTTTCAAATATGGAAAATAAGGATCAGGGTGATATCAACACAGAGAATTCAAACTCTAGTATTTCTGTTGCTTATATCAGAGCTAGGAACAGAAAAACACCCTGCCCCTGGTTTTACTGAGCTGTAATTGGTACATAAGATGTACAATGTATTGATTTGATACCTTTATAAATTACAAAATAATTACTTCAATAGTACTAGCAACCACTGCCATTCTTATCACAAAATTACCATATCTTTTTTTGTGGTGAAGAGAAAAATGGCGTTTCTTATGTAATGGGGACATGACTACTGAACTCCAAAATAGGACCAAGGAAATGTGCAACTGCAAGAACTTGGGCAGAAAGTCTTTCTAGCCCATGCTAGGCTGGGTCCTGGTGTGGCCACCTGCAAGGTGACCTTGCTCTCATCTTGTTTCTTTTAATTATGTATTGAGCTGGCAGTGAACTTGTGACTGAATGTGGCACAAAAGCTTGGCCTTTCCCTACAGTTAAGCCAGTTCTCAGAACAGCAGACAATCACTAAATAGGAATTCCAGCTGAGAAGTGTGCATCCCACCACAAGCGAGAGACATCTGTTTCCCTGGAAGGATATTTTCTAAGGCTCTGAAGAGATGGAGCAAGTGGCCAAGTTGGCTCCTTACTGGCTGGAGAGAGTGGACTGTGTGCATCTCCTCCCAACACCGCTCAGTCATGTCCCAAGGGTAGCTTGAAATCAGCCATGATGTGGGTATTTGCATCTCAGAAAAGGCAAACACTGAAGATGAGGGCATGGCTTAGAGATCCAGTTGATTATTGAGCATCTCCCTGGAGGAGCCCATTAGACACTGCCATCTGTCCTGCTGTGGCAAAGACAAGGTAGTAACACAGTAGGTAATATCAGCTATGTCTGCAGACCTATTGGGGATTTAGGGAGTGTAATGCCGGTGGCAGAGGCCAGGCAGGTTCACCTTGGATTCGGGAAGATGGTAGAGAAACTGCGGAGCCAGAAAGCGTAGGGCCATACCCATTTATTGATGGCTTGCAAAGACAGGCGAGCAAATAAACAACAAAAGGGAAAGAGCTAATAAACAAAGGAAAACAAACTATTAGCAGGAAGGACAAGGGAGCAAGGAAAGCTGCACCTCATGGTGGCAGGAGAGCCATCTAGGAGAATCACCCCCCAGGGGAAGCACCCATAGCCTTATATAGGATCTGCACACATGCCTCTGCCACGTGCTCATGCACTAATCAAGCAAAGGGCTTGCAGCTGGTAAACCTGCGAGCAAGCCTAACACAGCTGCCCCACAAGGAGCTTGTAAGTATAGATCTTTTTTTGACCCAATTTTGAACCAGTTGGGATGGATATACAGAACAGTTAGGCAGGTGAAAACTAACATATTGGCTTTTTTATTTCTGATAAAGACTATGTTGGTGAATGGGGGTTAGGTGTAGCAAAAGTGAGTTTCTTAATACTGCCCCCCACTCCTGGAATCAGGCAGACTGACGCATGGATTCATAAGCTTATCAGGATAACCACCAGCTTCCCTGTATGGAGCTCTCCTCACTGAGACTCTTACAGTACAGAGGCTGAAAAGAACCCTGCTTTCTGGGAACAGCTGACTCCAGAGCAGTGGTCCCCAAGCCCTGGGCCATGGACCGGTACTGGTCCATGGGCCCTTTGGTACCAGTCCGCAGAGAAAGAATAAATAACTTACATTATTTCCGTTTTATTTATATTTAAGTCTGAACGATGTTTTATTTTTAAAAAATGACCAGACTCCCTCTGTTACATTCGTCTAAGACTCACTCTTGACGCTTGTCTTGTAAGTTCGACAATTATATTTTAAAATACCACAGTTTTTACGCCGGTCACATAATTTTATTTTGTGTGTTTATCCATCCCACCCTAAGACCAGTCCGTGAAAATATTTTCTGACATTAAACTGGTCCGTGGCCCAAAAAAGGTTGTGGACCTCTGCCTTAGAGGAAAGCACTGATCTTTCTTTGTCTGGTCCCTCTCCCAAAGTCACCAGTAAGTAGTCACTCCACCCTAGGGAGCAGTCAGTGAGGGAGCAGATAAACAGTAAAGGCACTACTCACACTGAGTGTCTGCCACATGGGAAGATATATCAAAGTCGGTAATAACCATCGTTGTCCTAGGAGAACCTAAAATCAACCTAGGGGGAAGGGGGTGAAAAAATGTAAGCTGCATTGTTTCCCCCTTCAGTTCATAATTTATTGTATAAATTTACCGTCACATGATGGGTTGACATGAGCTTTTCCAGGCACGGGAATGTAACACATGAGGCACAACAGTTTGGAAGCTAAATGTTGCTTTCACAGCTGGATTATTTTTAAGACCTTAACTTAAAGTATAAGATCACTGAAGCAATGCCTCCATATGTGGCCTGTACATAATTCATTCTACCTGTGAAAGTATAAAGTTGAAATATTTTTTAATACCAGTGAAGTGGAATCAGGCATCAGTTTCTGGACCTGCCATGATTTCAATCTTGCAAAAGAAACAAATACTGCAGCCTGTGTTTCAACATATGTAGCTACCTCTCGGTTTGGCCAAAAGAAATCCTGTAAACTGGATTCTGTGGATCTCAATCTGGACACACTTCTGCCTTCCTAGTAATGATATTTTAAACACTTTTTTTTTTTTTAAGATTTTTTCTTTCTTTCTTTATTTTTAGAGAGGAGAGAGACAGAGAGGGAGAGAGAGGAGAGAGAGACAGAGAGAGAGAAGGGGGGAGGAGCCGGAAGCATCAACTCCCATATGTGCCTTGACCAGGCAAGCCCAGGGTTTTGAACCGGCGACCTCAGCATTTCCAGGTCAAAAAGTATCAGATTGTCCTGTATCTTAAGGTATATATGGTGGTATTCTTATGCCTGTACACACACACACACACACACACACACAAACACCGCTGACCATGACATTACAGATGGTGTCTATAAAAGCAATTATAGCCTATAAAAGTTATTATGGGATCTCAGAGTCCCCTTTCTGTGTCATCTGGCCATAGGCAAGAAATTCTTGTGAAACTTGCCTGAGAGCAAGCTTTGTTTCCTTCTGCTCTGTGGGGCTTTTATCCAGAAGCCTCTGGGCCACCCAGTCTTTACACTGAGACCACTGACTTTCACTCTCTCCACTGGTTTGAGCTGATGCAGCTTTACACTGGCTGGTTAGCAAGCTACATAAAGGGTGGCATTTGGCAGTGTGTAATGCTGGTGGCTGAGGCCAGGCAGGTTCACATTGGATTTCGGCAGATGGCAGAGAAACTGTGGAGCCAGAAAGTGTCGGGCCATACCCATTTATTGGAGGCTCACATAGACAGGGGAGCAAATAAACAGCACAAGGGAAAGAGCTAAGAAACAAAGGAAAATCTGCTATTCACAGTAAGGGCAAGGGAGTGAGGAAAACCGCACCTCACGGTGGCAGGAGAGCGATCTGGGAGAATCACCGATCACCGTCCAGGGGAAGCACCCATAGCCTTCTTTTTTTTTTTTTTTTTTAGTATTAACCCATAGCCTTCTATAGGCTGTGCACACGTGCCTCTGCCACGTGCTCATGCACTAATCAAGCAAAGTGCTTGCAACTGGTAACCCTGCGAGCAAGCCTAACACAGCTGCCCCACAGCCCACCCCTTTAGGGTTGCTCGCCTCACAATCTATGCACAGATTTCTTCTGAGATGGTCCCTGTGCAAGGAGTAAGGTACATTACAAAAAACAAAACAGTACAGTCTATAGCAGTGGTAGTCAACCTGGTCCCTACGGCCTACTAGTGGGCATTCCAGCTTTCATGGTGGAATGGTAGCAGAGCAACCAAAGTATAAATAAAAAGATAGATTTAACTATAGTAAGTTGTTTTATAAAGATTTATTCTGCCAAACAGCAAAAATTTGACATAAAGTACTGGTAAATAATTATTACGATATGCTTTAACTTGCTGTAACTCTGCTTTATAAATTTTATAAAGTAAAGCTACTTCCCTACTTTATAAATCACCACTATTGTGGTACTGGTGGGCGGTTAGAAAATTTTACTACTAACAGAGATACAAAAGTGGACAGATGGTAGGTATAAAAAGGTTGACTACCCCTGGTCTTTAGCAACATAATTTAAAAACACAGCTATGGGTGACACAATAGAGTGGTCAGCGGCACCAAGAGAGGCAAATCTTTCCCTTCCAGCAGAATACAGACCAGAGTTCTCTCTGCAGACAGCACAGTAGCAGGTACCAGAGGCCGCCCCGGGCAGGCATACCAAACCTTATCGGCCTGCATACCAGGATCTGCTGGTTCAATGTGCAGCAAAATGGGAGAACTCATTATTGGTCATAAAGAAATTACAAAGGTGCCCTTCATAATGCTGTCCCCCTGAGCACTCAAGAGATAATACACTTCTACCTTAGGTGGCCAGGTGCTGATTGCCCAGGGAGTCAACTGTAGATCCACCTCTAGCTCCTTTCCCCATGGTGCCACCAAGGCCACCCATCGTAGGTGGTGGGCCTGTACAGTTCATGGCCATGTCCATTGAAGCTGTTGGCTTTTAAGAAGGGGTGTTGGGGCAGGCAAAAGTACATTGTTCTGCTGTCCAAAGCCCGGCTTGAGCAAAGTGTTCTTGATGCATATCTGCAACTGGATAGGAGCAGCTGCCCGATGCAGGAGGGCTTCCACTGAAGCTGGGCACCCCCGTCAAGGTCTCTCATTCAAAATCCAGAGTACTGTTTATAAGCAGCGTGTCCATCCAGTAAGGGAGCTGGTGCCCCACTCCTGTCGCAGTTCCTGCTGTAAGAACCCATTATACCGCTCAATGATACGAGCAGCCTGGGGGTGGTAGGAAACATGGTACTTCCAGTCCATACCTAGGTCTTGAGTTGTTGCCTTACCATAGAACCTGTGAAATGGGTACCATTGTCACTTTCAAGAACCAGTGGCTGGTACGCAGCACTCAAGTGGTCCAGAGCCTATACGATTGCCCTTTGGTCTGGGTTATGGGCTGGGTAAGCAGCATCTACACAGGTGATTACATATTGGTACATGTCTGATTTTGGTAAGGGTCTGATGATGTCTATCTGCCACCGTGTCAGTGAAACACGACCTCTCTGGACCTGTCCAGGTGACACTAGTTGTCTCCATGGGTGCTTCTTGGAGCACACTGCACATTGCTCACAGGCTGCAAGTACCTCTGCACAGGACACAGGTAAGTTTCACGCCTTAACCATAGCCCACATAGTTTTCTGTCCCACATGGAGCAGGTGCTGGTGGAGCCACTGCGCCACGTCACCTGCAGGTACAGTCTCCAACCATCACACCCTTGCCAACATATCTGCCTCATCATTCCCAGGATGGGCTAGAGGGGCATGCCCCGTGACATGATATACTGTCACCTGCTTCTGGTGTGCTACTTCCCATAAGTCCTGCCACATGGCCTGACCCCATAGTGGACGGTGCATTACCATCCACTGGTTAATGTGTCAAGTAGCAATCCAAAGGGTCAGTCCACTATAGACAGCTCAGCTATTGGTATAAACCATTAGAGGTGAAGGTTCATTATGGGCAACTAGCCATATGGCTCTTAATTCTGCCCATTGGCTGCTTTGGCCTGTATCTGTGTCCATCTAAATAGTCTCAGTGGCTGGATGGAAGGCTATGGCTGTCCACTTGGCTGGTTGGCAAAAATCCTAAACAAAATGCTAGCAGATCAAATACAACAACACATTTAAAAAATAATACATCACGATCCAGTGGGATTCATTCCAGGACCACAAGGATGTTTCAACATACAGAAATCAATCAACATCACACATACACCACATCAACAAAGCATAGAACAAAAATTATATGACCTCATCAATAGATGCAGAAAAGGCACTCAATAAGACACAACATTCTTTTATGTTTAAAACACTCAATAAAAGCAGAATAGAAGGAAAGTAGCTCAACATAATAAAGGCTATATATAGTATGACAAACCATCAGCTAATATCATATTAAATGGTGAAAAAAATAAAGGCTTTCCCTCTAAAATCAGGAATAAGACAAGGCTGCCCACTCTCTCTACTCTTATTCAAAAATATTTCTGGAAGTTTTAGCCAAAGCAATCAGGCAAGAGAAATAAATAAAAGGCTTCCATTGCCGGGAACCAGTGTGACTCATAGTTGTGCAGGTCCTGAGGGATAACAGTGCAGAATTTAGAAATAAACACAGAGACAAAAAGAATGGGATCGGGAGGTCTTCTAGTGGCTGATAACCTACCAAAAAGCCTCTACATCTCTGGTGAGCTTTATTTTATAGTGCAGAGAACAAATCCGTTTGCAAAATAAAGAGGTCTCTGATACAAAGTCACATTTCTAAAGTATACCAGGAATTTTCCCAAGAGTAAAAAACAACAACAACAAACCCACCATGCATAACACCTCAACCAGCAACTTCACAAAACAAATGATAAGAGGAAAAAAATATAGATTGCTTTTAGCAATTCAATAAATTAGCAGAAACCATTAGAGTGTGTGGGGAAGGGTTAGCCTTTGGTTAAGCTCTTAGACTTCAAGGGACTTTGTCAGCTTGCAGTCTGTCTCCCATAATCTATATTTGGAAAGAAGTAAAGATATCACTTTTTGCAGATGACAAGATTCTGTATATAGAAAACCCTAAAGACTCCACCAAAAAACTATTAGAGACAATAAACCAATACAGTAAAGTCACAGGATACAAAATCAACATACAAAAGTCTATTGCTCTTCTATATGCCAAAGATAATACTTTGGAAAACGAGCTAAAAAAATTCCTTTTACAATTGCAACAACAACAACAACAACAAAAATACCTAGAAATAAACTTAACAAAGGGTGTGAAGGAACTATATACTGAAAACTATAAAACGTCATTGAAAGAAATTGAAAAAGACATAATGAAATGGAAAAATATTCCATGTTCATGAATTAGAAGAATCAACATAGTTAAAATGGCCATATTACTAAAAGTAATATACAAATTTAATGCAATCCTCATCAAAATCCCAATGTCATCTTTTAAAGAAACAGAAAAAAATCACCAGGTTTGTATGAAACCATAAAAACCCTGAATAACAAAAGCAATCCTGAGGAAAATGAATGAAGCCAGACATATCATACTACCTGACTTGAAATTATACTATAAAGCCACGATAATCAAAACAATATGGTATCGGCAGAAAAATAGACATACGGAGCAATGGAACAGAATCAAGAGCCCAGAAATATAACTACATATATATGGACAAATTATCATTGACAAAGGAGCCAAAAATACACAGTGGAGAAAAGAAAGCCTCTTCAATAATTGGGGCTGGGAAAATTGGAAAGCCACATGCAAAAGAATAAAACTTGACTACACTTTGTCGCCCTGCAGAAAAATTAATCCAAAAGGTATCAAATACGACCTAAATATAAGATGCAAAACAATGAATTGTATAAAAGAAAATATAGGTACTAACGTCATGGACCTTGGCCATAGAGAACAATTTATAAATTTGACCATAAGGGCAAAAATAAATAAATGGGACTATATCAAACTAAAAAGCTTCTGCACAGCAAAAGAATCTGACAACAAAACAAATAGGCAGCCAACTAAATGGGAGATGATATTTTCAAACAACAGGTTCAATAAGGGGTTAATATCTAAAATATATAAAGAACTCACAAGCAAACAATCCAAATAAAAAATGGGAGAGGACATAATAGACACCTCTCCCAGGAAGAAATACAAATGACCACCAGATATATGAAAAGATGCTCATTTTCATTAGCTATTAGAGAAATGCAAATCAAAACTACAGTGAGATACCACCTCACACCTGTGAGATTAGCTAATATCAACAAGACAAGTAATGGCAAATGTTGGAGAGACTGTGGAGAAAAAGGAACCCTCATTCACTGTTGGTGGAAATGTAAAGTAATACAACCATTATGGAAGAAAGTATGGTGGTTTCTCAAAAAACTGAAAATAGAACTACCTTATGACCCAGCAATCCCTCAACTGCGTATCTACCCCAAAACTAAAACATTGGTATGTAAAAACACATGCAGCCCCATGTTTATCGCAGCATTATTCACAGTGGCCAAGACATGGAAACAGCCAAAGTGTCCTTTGATAGAGGATTAGATAAAGAAGATGTAGCCCTGGCCGGTTGGCTCAGCGGTAGAGCGTCGGCCTAGCGTGCGGAGGACCCGGGTTCGATTCCCGGCCAGGGCACATAGGAGAAGCGCCCATTTGCTTCTCCACCCCTCCGCCGCGCCTTCCTCTCTGTCTCTCTCTTCCCCTCCCGCAGCCAAGGCTCCATTGGAGCAAAGATGGCCCGGGCGCTGGGGATGGCTCTGTGGCCTCTGCCCCAGGCGCTAGAGTGGCTCTGGTCGCAACATGGCGACACCCAGGAGGGTCCCAACATGGCGACGCCCAGGATGGGCAGAGCATCGCCCCCTGGTGGGCAGAGCGTCGCCCCCTGGTGGGCGTGCCGGGTGGATCCTGGTTGGGCGCATGCGGGAGTCTGTCTGACTGTCTCTCCCTGTTTCCAGCTTCAGAAAAAATGCAAAAAAAAAAAAAAAAAAAAAAAAAAAGATGGAGTACATATATACAATGGAATACTACTCAGCTATAAGAAATGATGACATAGTATCATTTATGACAACATGAATGGATCTTGAAAACATTATACTGAGTGAAATAAGTGAATCAGAAAAAGCTAGGAACTGTATGATTTCACACGTAGGTGGGATATAAAACTGAGACTTATGGGCATAGATAAAAGTGAAGTGGTTACTGGAGAAGAGAACATGGGGAAGGAAGGAAGGGTGTAAAGACAGACAAATATGAGGTGATGGGAAATGATTTGACTTCGGGTGATGGGTATACAACATAATCAACAGTTCAAATGCTATAGAAATGTTTGCCTGAAACCTATGTACTCTAATTGATCAATGTCACTCTGTTAAAGTTAATTTTCTTTTTTTTTTTTTATAAATTTTCATTAATTTTAATGGGGTGACATCAATAAATCAGGGTACATATGTTCAAAGAAAACATCTCCAGGTTACCTTGTCATTCAACTATGTTGCATACCCATCACCCAAAGTCAGATTGTCCTCCTTCACCTTCTATCTAGTTTTCTTTGTGCCCCTCCTCCTCCCTCTTTCCCTCTCCCTCCCTCTCTCCCCCCCATAACCACCACACTCTTGTCCATGTCTCTCAGTCTCGTTTATATGTCCCATTTATGTATGGAATCATGCAGTTCTTGGTTTTTTCTGATTTACTTATTTCACTCCGTATAATGTTATCAAGATCCATCCGTTCTGTTGTAAATGATCCGATGTCATCATTTCTTATGGCTGAGTAGTATTCCACAGTGTATATGTGCCACATCTTCTTTACCCAGTCATCTATTGAAGGTTTTTTTGGTTGTTTCCATGTCTTGGCCACTGTGAACAATGCTGCAGTGAACATGGGGCTACATGTGTCTTTACGTATCAATGTTTCTGAGTTTTTGGGGTATATACCTAGTAGAAGGATTGCTGGGTCATAAGGTAGTTCTATTTTTAGTTTTGTGAGAAACCACCATACTTTCTTCCATAATGGTTGTACTACTTTACATTCCCACCAACAGTGAATGAGGGTTCCTTTTTCTCCACAGTCTCTCCAACATTTGCTATAACCTGTCTTGTTGATAATAGCTAATCTAACAAGTGTGAGGTGGTATCTCATTGCAGTTTTGATTTGCATTTCTCTAATAGCTAATGAAGATGAGCATCTTTTCATGTATCTGTTGGCCATTTGTATTTCTTCCTGAGAGAAGTGTCTGTTCATGTCCTCTTCCCATTTTTTATTGGGTTGTTTGTTTGTTTGTTGTTGAGTTTTATGAGTTTTTTGTATATTTTGGATATTAGACCTTTATCTGAGTTGTTGTTTGAAAATATCATCTCTCATTTAGTTGGCTGTCTGTTTATTTTGTTATCAGTTTCTCTTGCTGAGCAAAAACTTCTTAGTCTGATGTAGTCCCATTCATTTATCTTTGCCTTCACTCCTCTTGCTTTTGGAGTCAAATTCATAAAATATTCTTTAAAACCCAGGTTCATGAGTTTGGTACCTATGTCTTCCTCTATGTACTTTATTGTTTCAGGTCTTATATTTAGGTCTTTGATCCATTTTGAATTAATTTTAGTACAAGGGGACAAACTGTAGTCCAGTTTCATTCTTTTGCATGTGGCTTTCCAGTTTTCCCAGCACCATTTGTTGAAGAGGCTTTCTTTTCTCCATTGTTGGTTGTTGGCCTCTTTATCAAAAATTATTTGACCATATATATGTGGTTTTATTTCTGGACTTTCTATTCTGTTTCATTGGTCTGAGTGTCTACTTTTCTGCCAATACCATGCTGTTTTGATTGTCGTGGCTCTATAATATAGTTTGAAATCAGGTATTGTAATGCCCCCAGCTTCATTCTTTTTCCTTAGGATTACTTTGGCTATTAGGGTTTTTTTTTTATAGTTCCATATTAATCTGATGATTTTTTATTCCATTTCTTTATAAAATGTCATTGGAATTTTGATAGAAATTGCATTAAATTTGTATATTACTTTGGGTAATATGGCCATTTTGATTATATTTATTTTTACTATTCAAGAACAAGAAATATTTTTTCATCTCATTGTATCTTTTTTGATTTCCCTTAACAATGCTTCGTATTTTTCATTATATTTCACCTATGTAATGAAATAAACATTTGTAATGTTTATTCCTTGGTATTTTATTTTTTTTGTTGCAATTGTGAAGGGGAATATTTTGTTGAGTTCAGTTTCTAGTGTTTCATTGTTGGCATATAGAAAGGCTATGGACTTTTGTATATAAATTTTGTATCCTGCGACCTTACTTTATTGGTTTATTGTTTCTAGTAATCTTTTTGTGGAATCTTTGGGGTTTTTGATGTATAGGATCATATCATCTGCAAAAAGTGATACCTTTACTTCTTCTTTTTCAATATGGATGCCTTTTATTTCTTTATCTTGTCTGAATGCTCTGGCTAGAACTTCTAGCACCACATTAAATAAGAGTGGAGAGAGTGGACAACTCTTTCTTGTTCCTGATTTAAGGGGAAAAGTTCTCAGTTTTATGCCATTTATAATGATGTTAGCTGATGGTTTATCATATATGGCCTTTATCATGTTGAGATATTTTCCTTCTATACCCATTTTGTTGAGTGTCTTAAACATAAAGTTGTGTTGTATTTTATCAAATGCCTTTTATGCATCTATTGATAAGATCATATGGGGTTTTTTTCTTTGTTTTTGTTTTGTTTTTTTGTATTTTTCTGAAGCTGGAAACAGGGAGGCAGTCAGACAGACTCCCGCATGTGCCCGACCGGGATCCACCCAGCACGCCCACCAGGGGGCGATGCTCTGCCCATTCGGCGTGTCGCTCTGTCGCGACCAGAACCACTCTAGTGCCTGGGGCAGAGGCCAAGGAGCCATCCCCAGCGCCCGGGCCATCTTTTGCTCCAATGGAGCCTTGGCTGCAGAAGGGGAAGAGAGAGACAGAGAGGAAGGAGAGGGGGAGGGGTGGAGAAGCAGATGGGTGCCTCTCCTGTGTGCCCTGGCCGGGAATCAAACCCGGGACTTCCGCAAGCCAGGCCAATGCTCTACTACTGAGCCAACTGGCCAAGGCCAATCATATGGTTTTTGTTCTTTGTTTTGTTGATATGGTGTATTACGTTAACCATTTTACGTATGATGAAACATCTTTGAGGTTCTGGGATGAATCCCAGTTGACCATGATGTATTATTTCTTTAATATATTGTTATATTTGATTTGCTAGTATTTTGTTTAGTACTTTAGCATCTGTATTCATTGGAGGTAATGGTCTGTAGTTTTCTTTTTTTGTGCCATCCTTCCCAGGTTTCAGTATGAGGATTATGTTGGCCTCATAAAATGTGTTTGGAAGTATTGCTTCTTCTTCAATTTTTTGGAAGACTTTGAGTAGAATAGGAACCAAGTCTTCCTTGAATGCTTGATAAAATTCACTAGTAAAACCATCTGGGCCTGGACTTTTATTTTGGGGGAGGTTTTTAATAGTTTTTTCTATTTCCTCCCTGCTAATTGGTCTGTTTAGGCTTTCTGCTTAACAGACTCAGTCTAGGAAGGTTGTATTATTCTAGGAATTTATCCATTTCTTCTAGATTGTTAAATTTGGTGGCATATAGTTTTTCATAGTATTCTACAATAATTCTTTGTATATCTATGATGTCTGTGGTGATTTCTCCTCTTTTATTTTGGATTTTGTTTATATGAGTCCTTTCACTTTTATCTTTCATTAGTTTTGCCAAGGGTTTGTCAATTTTTTTGATCTTTTCAAAGAACCAGCTTCTTGTTTTATTAATTTTTTTAATAATTTTTCTGTCCTCTATTTCATTTATTTCTGCTCTCATTTTTATTATTTTCTTACTTTGGCTGGATTTGGGTTTTCTTTGTTCTTCTTTTTCTAGTTCTTTAAGGTGTGAAGTTAAGTGGTTCACTTGAGCTCTCTCTTGTTTGTTCAAATTGGCCTGAAGTGATATGAACTTCCCTCTTATTTCTGCTTTTGCTGCATCAAAGAGATTCTGATATGTCATGCTGTTATTTTCATTTGTATATATCTTTTGATCTCTGCGCTTATTTCTTCTTTGACCCATTCATTTTTTAAAAGTATGTTGTTTAGTTTCCACATTTTTGTGGTTTTTTTCCATCTTTTTTACAGTTGAATTCTAGTTTCAAGGCTTTATGATCAGAAAATATGCTTGGTACAATTTCGGTTTTTCTGAATTTGCTGATGTTGTTTTTGTGACCCAACATATGATCAATTCTTGAGAATGTTCCATGTACACTAGAGAAAAATGTATACTCTGTCACTTTGGGATAAAATGTTCTGTAGATGTCTATCATATCCAGGGGCTCTAGTGTTTCATTTAAGGCCAATATATATTTATTGATTTTCTGTTTGGATGAACGATGAAGATCTGTCAGCGGTGTATTGAGGTCTCCAAGTATGATTGTGTTTTTGTCAGTTTTTGTTTTTAGGTCAAGAAGTAGCTGTTTTATATATTTTGGTGCTCCTTGGTTAGGTGCATATATATTAAGAATTGTTCAGTGTCTTGATTCAGTGTCCCCTTAATCATTATGAAATGACCACTTTTGTCTCTGAGTACTTTTACTGTCTTGTAGTCAGCATTGTTAGATATGAGTATTGCTACACCTGCTTTTTTGGATGTTATTTGCTTGGAGTATTGTTTTTCAGCCTTTCACTTTGAATTTGTTTTTATCCTTGTTGCTTAGATGGGTTTCTTGTAGGCAACATACAGTTGGATTTTCTTTTTTAATCCATTCTGGTACTCTGTGTCTTTTTATTGGTGAGTTTAGTTCATTTACATTTAGTGTAATAATTGACACTTGTGGGTTCCTTATTGTCATTTTATAAATTGCTTTCCGTTAGTTTTGTATCTTGTTTGATTCTCCTTTTTTGTTTTTCTATCATTTGTTTTGGTTTGGTTGTAATCCATACTTCTTTCCTCTATTACCACTTTTTTTTTTGTATTTTTCTGAAGCTATAAATGGGGAGAGACAGTCAGACAGATTCCTGCATGCGCCCGACCGGGATCCACCCGGCATGCCCACCAGGGGCAATGCTCTGCCCCTCCGGGGCATCGCTCTGCCACGACCAGAGCCACTCTAGCGCCTGGGGCAGAGGCCAAGGAGCCATCCCCAGCGCCCGGGCCATCTTTGCTCCAATGGAGCCTCGGCTGCGGGAGGGGAAGAGAGAGACAGAGAGGAAGGAGAGGGGGAGGGGTGGAGAAGCAGATGGGTACTTCTCCTGTGTGCCCTGGCCGGGAATCGAACCCGGGACTTCTGCACGCCAGGCCGACGCTCTACCACTGAGCAAACCGGCCAGGGCCTATTACTACCTTTTTTTTTTTTCATTTTTCTGAAGCTGGAAACAGGGAGAGACAGTCAGACAGACTCCCGCATGTGCCCGACTGGGATACACCCGGCACACCCACCAGGGGCGACGCTCTGCCCACCAGGAGGCGATCCTCTGCCCATCCTGGGCGTTGCCATGTTGCAACCAGAGCCACTCTAGCGCCCGAGGAAGAGGCCACAGAGCCATCCCCAGTGCCCGGGCCATCTTTGGTCCAATGGAGCCTTGGCTGCGGGAGGGGAAGAGAGAGACAGAGAGGAAAGCGTGGCGGAGGGGTGGAGAAGCAAATGGGCGCTTCTCCTGTGTGCCCTGGCCGGGAATAGAACCCGGGTCCTCCATATGCTAGGCCGATGCTCTACCGCTGAGCCAACCGGCCAGGGCTTATTACTACCTTTTATAAGTCCTGTGCTTCTGTGGTGGTTTTTTCAGGGGTGGTTACCATTAAATAATAAAAAGGGTACCTACCATGTTTATTGTAGTACACTATCTTATGAGTGCTTCTGCACTTCATTGTCCTTTGCTACTGTTAATCTCCGTCCTCTCCCCATTTTTTTTGTTTTTGTTGTCACAGTTTAAATTTGGTTTTATTGTATTCTTGGTGGAGCTTTTACTTGTGGTTTTGTTTTGTTTTGTTTTTTGTATCTGGTTGGAAAACTCCCTTTAGTATTTCCTGGAGTGGGGGTTTTCTGATGGTTAATTCCCTCATCTTTTCTGTATCTGTGAATGTTTTTATTTCTCCTTCATATTGAAGGATAGCTTTGATGGGTATAGTATTCTTCACTGAAAGTTCCTCTCTTTCAGGACTTTAAATATTGGGGTTTACGCTCTTCTAACTTGTAGAGTTTCTGCTGAGAAATCCAGTGATAATCTAATAGGCCTTCTTTTTTCTGGCTGCCTTGAGAATTTTTCTTTGTCATTGTTTTGTGCCAATTTCATTATGATGTACCTTGAAGTAGGTTTGTTGGGTTTAAGAAAACTCGGTGTTCTGTTTGCTTCTTGAATTTGAGGCTTTAGTTCTTTCCACAGGCTTGGGCAGTTCTCGTCTATTATTTGTTTGAATATGTTTCCATTCCATTTTCTTTCTCTTTTCCCTCCGATATACCTATTATTTTTATTAGTCTTTTTGATGGAGTCAGACAGTTCCTGTAGGGCTTTCTCATTTTTTTAAATTTTTGAGTCTCTCTCTTCTTCTCTCTGTTGTGCCTCAAGTTGCTTGTCTTCTATGTCACTAATCCTACTTTCTATCTGGCCTGTTTTATTAGCTAAGCTTGTTACCTCATTTTTCATTTCATGAATTGAGTTTTTCATCTCTGTTTGATTTGTTTTTATAGTTTCAATTTCCTTGGTAATATATTATTTGTGTTCACTGAGTTGTTTTCTGAGCTCCCTAAATTGCCTTTCTGTGTTTTCTTGTATATCTCTGAGTATTTTTAGGATTTCTATTTTAAATTCTCTGTCATTTCGCTCAAAGGTTTTCAATATATTAAATTTTTTTCCATAGATTTTTTTTTCATCTATCTGTGCTACATCTCTGTCTTTTGTATCCATGATATTTGATTTCCTTTTCCATAATGGCATTTGATGGTGATTTTGTTGATAGCCCTAATGAGAATTGATAAAGTATAAGAAGGGAAACAGAGGAAAAAATAGAATAAAAAAATGTATTATTTTCCTCTTTTTTCTTCTCCTCTCTCCTCCTCCTTGAGAAAATATTGTGATGAACTGTGAATTATATTGTGCTAAATGGAACAAAACCTACCTACAATGGAGGTCCTGAGTTGGGGAAAAGTGATAAAGGAGCAAAAAAGGAGGTAGGGATCCACAAAGTGCAAAAAAGGAACAAATTTGGGTCAAGAATAAAGTGATTTGCTTGTAAGTGATGGTCAACTAAGAGATATAATGAGAGGGATAAGAGGGAAACAGGAAAAAGGAAGAAAATTACTATTGTATTAAGTGGAGCAAAAACTAGGTAGAATGGAGAGCTGAGGTTGGGGGGAATGCTAATGAGTTAAAAAGTGAAGTAGAAAGCACCCAAAATGCCACAAAGAAAAACAATTTGAGTCCTAAATAAAATAATTTGTTTGTGATTGAGGATTGAATGAGAGGAAAAGTAAAGGAGAAAAGAAGAAACTAATAGAGAGGGAGAAAAATGAAAAAGGGAAAAAGGGGAAAAAAAGAACAAAAAGAGAGAGAGAGAGTTAAGGGTTTTGGAGTGTAACCCTCATAGAGAGAAAGGAAGAAGAAAAGAAAGAAAATGGGAAATGTAACACTTATGGGTAGTGTAGTTCAAGAAGGGGAAAGAATAAGATGGTCAGAGAATAAAAGAACCAAGGTGGAAGCGAAAAAATAATAATAAAGACAAGAAGATGAAAGAAACAAAACAAAAAAAGAAAGTTATAAAGTCTGTGGATTTTTCTTGATTTTTAGAGGTTATCTTCTTGCTTTTTCTTTCCTCTCCCTCTTCCTGGTTGGCGACTCTGTACCCCAGGCTCTGCCCCTGTGGCACACTTAGGTAGAGATTTGCAGTTGATAAGTCTCTATGGCAATGTCATATATTAGGCTTCAGTCTCGTTGATAGTTGAGGCTTGTTAGCATTTGCAGGCTACGACAATGAGAAAGTCCATTTTCCTGGAGCCTCTCTCCTAGTCTCTCCTTCCTGAATTAGCAGCCCGATGATTCAGCTATGAGGTGGCTGCTGCCTCTGCCTGGAGAGTAAGAGGCTCAAAGAGCTGGCAAATACCCACTCTATCCCCACTCTGTGCAGGGCTCTGGGTAAGGCTTTCTCAGTCAGAGCCACTAGCGTAATCAGGCGGGGCTGGGAGCCAATTGCTCTCAAGGTGCCTTTCTATGAGCCTCTAGGTATATCCAGTATGCCTCAGCACTCTGTGTGACCACTCCCCTCAGGCTTTCTGCACTTTGTAACCTGTTTTGTCTGGGAAGAAGATGCCCTAGTCGCTGCCTGCAGAAAAGGAGGTCTTAAAAGCTGCCAAGTTTCTCTTTTTAATGTATAGCCCTGAGTATGAAAGCTCTGCCAATCAGAAGTTGCCCCCACCCCTATGTGCATAGCAAGAGGCACTCAAACATATCACGCCTCTTGTCTTAGATCGCTGAACTGAGAGAGATCTTGTCAGTTAGAGCCACGTAGGTCAGTTGGGAGGTGAGCAGGCTGTGGGTTAAGCTAATTTCAGTGATTAGATCCATATATCTGCTCCAGAGATAGACTGCAAGCTGCTTGTGTGCCCCTCCCCCTAACGATTTTGTATTTTTTCTTCCCAGGGATTTTAGCTTGAATGGCTGGGTGAGGTGCCCCACCCACCCAGAGAAGTTCCAGCATAGGAGAGTTCGCTTTCGCGCACTCCCCACGTGCCACTGTTCAAGGTGCAGGGACCACACTGAGACTCTGGTCACAGCCCACGCAAAGGCTTCTGACCCTGCCCCTCTGTCTGGAACATGGGAGCCCACTCCTGGGGCACTAGGAGGAACCTCTCGCACAGTATCTGCGCTCACCGACCAGGATATCAGGGCTAATGGCGGCTTCTGCTCGCCTGTCTTTGCTGGGGTCCAGCATGGGCGATAGCTTGCATTGGCTGGGTCACCACAGGAACACTCTTTCCTGGGCTTGGATGTCTGTGCCACAGCCTGGCTCCCTCCACACCCTTAGCCCTCTATCTCAGTTCCAAGTGAAAGCAGCCCTTGCTCAGGTTAGTGAGGAAGGCGGAGTGTTCCTTTCTCCGTCTTATTTCCTACAGGATTGATTATAGATTTAGTCAATTTTTCACTCGATCATACCTTCGTTTTCAGTGTTTGGGACTTCCAGACAATCCAAGGATAGACTTTTCTGTCACTGGTTGAAGAACTTGTTGAAATTTTGGGGAGAGGTATCAGGAGCGCTCCTCACGGCACCATTTTTCTGATGTCAATCTCTATTCTTCTTTTTCAAAATTGCTGAGGTTATTTGTGTTCTCTTTTGTTTCATATAAATTTTTGAAATGTGTGTTCTATACCTTTGAAGTATGTCATTGGTATTTTCATGGTATTGCATTGAATTTATAAATTGCTTTGGGTAGTATAGATATTTTGATGATGTTTATTCTTCCTAACCATGAGCATGGTATATGCTTCCACTTGTTTGTATCTTCCTTGATTTCTTTTATCAATGTTTTATAATTTTCTGAGTACAAGTCTTTAATCTCCTTGGTTAAATTTACTTTATGTCTTTTGTTGCAATGGTGAAGGGATTGTTTTTTTTATTTCTCTTTCTGACAGTTTATTCTTGGTGTTTAAAATTGCCTCTAATTTTTGTGTATTAATTTTATACCCTCCCACCTTGCTGAATTCATTTATCAGGTTTAGTAGTTTTTTGACTACTAAAGGGTTTTTTTTGAGACTTAAGGGTTTTCTATATACAATATCATACCATCTGCAAATACTGATAGTTTCGCTTCTTCTTTTCCAATTTGGATGCCTTTTATTTCTTCTTCTTATCTGATTGCTGTGGCTAGGATTTCCAGTACTATGTTGAATAAGAGTGGTGAAAGGAGGCACCCCTGTCTTATTCCTGATCTTAGTGAGATTGCTTCTAATTTTTGCCCATTAATTATGTTGTTGGCTGTGTGTTTTTCATAGATAGCCTTTATCATGTTGAGATATGTTCCTTGTATTCCCACTTTGCTGAGAGTTTTGATCATGAATGGGTGCTGGATTTTATCAAATGCTTTTTTTTTGCATCTATTAAAATTATCATGTGGTTTTTCTTGTTCCTTTTGTTTATGTGATAAATCACATTGATTGATTTGTAAATATTGTACCATCCTTGCCTCCCCAGAATAAATCCCACTTGATTATGATGTATGATTTTTTTCATGTATTGCTGGATATGGTTTGCTAATATTTTGTTGATAATTTTAGCATCTAAATTCACCAGGGAAATTGAACTATAATTTTCTTTCTTTGTGTTGTCTTTGCCTGGTTTTAGAATCAGAATTATGCTCACCTCATAAAACCTTGGAAGTCTTCCTTCCTCTTGAATTTTTTGAAATAGTTTGAGAAGGATAGGAGTTAGATCTTCTTTGAATCTTTGGTAGAATTTACTTGTGAAGCCATCTGGCCCAGGACTTTTGTTTGTTGAGAGTATTTTGATAACTGTTTTGATCTCATTTGTTGTAATCGGTCTGTTTAGATTTTCTGATTCTTCTAGATTGATTTTTGAAAGATTACATGGGGGAACAATTTTTTTAAATTTTTTGTTGTGTGAGGTTTTAGAACTGTTTCTATATACATATTTCTGCATCACTGATTCCAAATCTGAAATCTATTTTTTGATGCATGCTCTAGTATTTATGCAATTTTAATTTATTATTGTTACAGTTAAGGTCATGCATTGGTTTTTAAATTGGAGTTAAAGGGCAATGACTATTGGATTGATCATAACCACAAGGTAATTAATGTTTTACAAACATCGCTTTTACATAATTGTAGTTGCTTTCAAATGTAAAAAAATTATCATTTGATAAAAACACCCTCTTATTTTGTTTTAAGATTGAATCATGGCTTTTTCGAGTAAGTGTAAATGTAAGAATCGTCTTGACACCTTCTGTTATATATGTGGCTGTTACACACTTTAACATCAAAGGCACAATATTTCATCATTTGTGACAGGCACATATATTGCCTATTTTCAGTGGTTCCAATTGTTTATTCAACTCATCTGTGAGAAGATTATAATGACATAAAAATTGTTCTTGACTTTCTGAAGTGTGAGAAGCATAACTGAATCATTTGTGTGGATCTTAAAATGGTAAATTTTCTGCTAGGACAGCAGAGAGGTTTCACAAAGTATCCTTGCTTTCTGTGTTTGTGGGACAGCCAAGCTCAGGAGAAACACTGGACACAGAAGGAGTGGTCAAATTGTGAAGCTCTGGAAGTAGGGATGCTAAATTTTGTGAATGAACCTGTAGTTAATCAAGACAGCATCATTTTTTCCCCACTTCACATCAAACTTGGCTTAATGAATCAGTTTGTTCAGGCTTTGAATAGAGAAAGTGAATGCTTTCAACATATTATTTCTGCTTTTTGGCCTTGTATTAAGAAGATAAAAGCAGGTGTATTTAATGGACCTCAAATTCAAACCTTCATATGTGATGGAAGATGAATAAGAAGGAGAAAGCAGCATGGCAGTCTTTTGTAGCAGTTACAAAGAACTTTTTTGGCAACAAAAAATCAGAAAACTATGAACTTCTGGTTCACAGGATGCTGTTGGCTTTCGGTGACATTGGATGTAACATGAGCATTAAGATTCACTTCCTGAACAGTCACCTTGATAAGTTTCCTGAAAATCTTGGAGCTGTTAGTGATGAGCAGACAACTGCTGGAGCATCAAACGAGATTGTCCTCAACAAGTACACAAACACAAGAGCTACAAATGCAAATTTTTGCCTGAGTAGAATTTAAATAAATTTTGTGAAAATTTTATGATTAAAATAAGTATTTTAATATGTTCTATTTTGAAATTGTAGACAAATTCTGATGCAATCATATCTTTTAGTGTATTAGTGTATTTACTGCATTATATAAATTATTATATTTTCACAAAGATCATGCCCACGAAGACATTCTACTTCATTATGTTAAACTAAATGTTGAAAATTTTACAATAAGATGAAAACCTAAAATCTTAAATTGGAAAAAAACTGTAGCTTATAGAGAAAAACTAATGTCAGATTTAAGATCAGCACACTTGAATTAGGTAAGAACAAGTGTTTTTTGTGGATGCAACAAAAATTTTGTTTCTCAGTGTTATGTGTTTCAAGAAATTTGTCCATTTCACCAGGGTTGTCTAATTTTTTGGCATACAGTTATTCATAATATTTTCTTACAATATTTTGTATTTCTGTTGTGTCTGTTATTTCTCCACTCTCATTTCTAATTTTATTTATTTGAGTCCTCTCTCTTTTTTTTTTTTTGGTGAGTCTGGTTAAGGTTTATCAATCTTGTTTACCTTTTTGCAGAACCAGCTCCTGGTTTCATTGATCCTCTGTATTGTTTTTTTAGCCTCTGTGTCATTTATTTCATCTCTGAAATTTATTTCCTTCCTTCTGCTTCCTCTGGGCTTTACTTGCTGTTCTTTTTCTAGTTCTTTTAGATGCAGTGTTAAGTTGTTTATTTGGGCTTTTTTAAAGCTTTTTAAGGTATACCTGTAGTGCTATGAACTTTTCTCTCAGTACTGCTTTTGCTGTGTACCATAAATTTTGAGTTGTTTTATGCTCTTTATCATACAATTCTAGGAATTTTTTAATTTCTTCTTTGATCTCATTGTTAACCCATTCATTATTTAATATCATGCTATTTAGTTTCCATGTGTTCAAGTATTTTTCAGTTTTTCTGTTGTGGTTGATTTCTAGTTTCATGCCATTGTGATCAGAGAAAATGTTCAATATGATTTCAATCTTTTTAAATTTGTTGAGAACTTTTTTTTGCCCTAACATGTGGTTTTTCCTAGAGAATGTACCATGAGCACTTGAAAAGAATGTATATTCTGCAGCTTTAGGGTGAAAGGTTCTGAAGATATCTATTAAATCGAGTTGATCTAGTGCATCCTTTAAGTCTGCTGTTTCTTTATTAATTTTCTTTCTTGAGGATCGATCTAGTGTTGTTAGTGGGGTATTGAAATCCTCTACTATTATAGTATTGCTGTTGATTTCACTTTTTATATCCATCAAATTCTGCTTTATATATTTAGGGGCTCCTATATTAGTTGCATAGATATTTATAATGGTTATATCTTCCTATTGGATTGCTTCCTTTATCATTATATAGTGACCTTCTTTTTCTCTTACTATATCCTTTGTTTTAAAGTCCATTTTGTCTGATATAATAAGTATTGCTACCCCAGCTTTTTTCATTTCCAGTTGCATGAAATATTTTTTCCATCCTTTTACCTTTAGTCTATGTGTATCTTTTGTTTTGAGACGTGTCTTTTGTAGACAGCATATGTATGTGTCCTGTTTTCTTATCCATGCAGCTACCCTATGTCTTTTGATTAGATTATTTAATCTATTTACATTTAAGGTTTTTATTGATATGTAGTTGTTTATTGCCATTTTATTCTTTAAAGCTCTCTTCCTCTTTTACTATATTCTTTCCCCTTTTGTTCTGTTTACAACAGGCCCCTTAACAGTTCTTGCAGCATTTTTGGTTGCAATGAATTCCTTGAGTTTTGTTGTTTTTTTTCTTTTTCTTTTTTTTGTCTGGAAAGCTTTTTATTTCTCCTTCAATTTTAAATGATAGCCTTGCTGGATAAAATAGTCTTAGTTGTAGGCTCTTGTTCTGCATTACTTTGAATATTTCTTGCCATTCCCTTCTGGCCTCAAGTGTTTCTGTTGAGAAGTCGAATGTCATTCTTATGGAAGCTCCTTTGTAGGTGATAGCCTTTTTTTTCTCTAGCAGCTTTTAATATTTTCTCTTTATCTCTTAGCTTTTGTATTTTAATTATGACGTGTCTTGGTGCAGATTTCTTTGGGTTTCTCTTTAATGGAATTCTCTGTGCTTTTTAAACTTGTGTGACTTTTTTCTGCATCAATTTAGGGAAGATTTTAGCTATGATTTGATTGAACAATGTTTCTATCCCTTGTTCTTTCTCTTCTTCTTCAGGAACCCCTATGATGCGGATGTTATTTCTCTTCATGTTGTCACAGAGCTCTCTTACAGTTTCCTCAAACTTTTTGAGTCTCTTTTCTTTTTTCTGCTCTGCTTCCATGCCCTTGTTTATCTTGTCCTCTAACTCTCTGATTTGATCCTCAGCTTCATTCATCCTGCTTTTAATTCCTTTTATTGTGGTCTTCATTCTTATATTGTATTTGTCATATCTGACTGATTCTTTTTTGTTATTTCAATGTCCTTTTTGTATTTGCTATCTCTTTATTCAGGTGCTTGCTATGTCCATCTATTGCTGTTCTAAGATCTTTGAGCATCCTAACAATCATTATTTTAAACTCTGCATCTGGTAATTTGGTTATAGCCTACTCATTCAAGTCCTTTTCTGGGGATTTCTCTTGATTCATTTGTGTTGCATTTCTCTGCCTTCCCATTCTGTCTGTGTATAAGAAGGGTGTGGCCACTGGAGTCCAATGGGTGTGGCCTATGTGTTCCCTAAGTGTGGTCTTTCTGCAGGCTCACCACCTCCTCTGCGGCTGCCTCAGGCATTTGGGTATGGGCGTTGCCGCTGCAGCAGTCACTGCGATTTCCACCTCTCCTCCACGGGTGGGGGTGTGTTCACATGCCCAGGCTACAAGCCCTGGTGGGCCTCTGCTTTCACCCCACCCCCTCAGGTGGGGCTACACTCCAGGCTGGGGCCACAAGCTTTGGCACCGCAGGTGGGGCTGCACTCCTATGCTCAGCTGTGAGTCTCTGCCAGTTCCTGGCTTTTGCCCCGCCCCCACAGGCAGGGCTGTTCTCCATACGACTGCAAGACATGGCTCCAGGAGTGGGGTTGTGCACCGTCACTCAGCTGTTGTTCTCCACCTGTTCCCAGGCTTTTGCCTAGCTTTTGTCTTGCCCCTGCAGGCAAGATTGCAGGCAGGACTGCTCTTGCTCACCTGGCCCGCAGCCACATTGGACCGCTTTCATGTGCCCTACCAGGTGGGACTGAGCTCATGCCGGGCCTCAGTCGTGACCACCCAACTTCTGCCTCCACCATCCAGATCACACTTCTATGTCCCACCACCACCACCCTCCGGTGAGTCCTCAGCAGTGTGGGTGGCAGCAATGCAGCTCAGACCTTAGCACTCAATACTGTATTCCTGATGTCTCACTCCTTCTAAGTGACTCTGCTCTGAGTGCTGCAGGAGAGCTTATTTGGCTGGTGTCCTGCTTCCCTTTACTGGTGTTGCTGTTTCCAGGGGAAATATTTATTTCAGATTTGGGGAGTGACTCAGCCAAGGGTTAGGATGGCTGTCCTTCAAAGTGTTTCTCCCTGTGCCTCCTGGATTACTCTCTCTTCCTGCTACTCCAGTCCTCTCATTTCTTCCTGTACCCCAGAGTTCCGGGTGAGTGATTGTGAAAGAGGTTTTCTGCGCGGTCCCTTTAAAAAGAATTCTGGGTCTGAGAAATTTGTCTCTTTCTCACAAACAGTATCCTGGCTTTTTTTTTCAACTAAATACTGTCCATACACCTTTTCTAGTCTCTGGGGCTGCAGGCTGGGGCTTTGGTCCTGGGGCCCAGGACCCTTCCCTCTCTGCTAAACTTACTGCCATGCGAGTATCTCTGGGCTGCCATTCTTACCAGGGAGCTGGGCAGCCCTCTTTGCATTTCTGCTTTTCCTACGAGTCTCTGTGTGGCTTCTTTGGTGTTCCTTGTTTAAAGAGGTTTTTAGTTTAGTCCAAAGTTGGTTTTTCCAGATGATGGTTCTTAAAATTAAGTTGTAATCCACTTGGTTCTGGGAGGTGGAAGTTGGTACGTCTGCCTACTCCATCGCCATCTTGCCACTAGTACTTTTTGAATAATACCACAGGCTAGCCACTGAGCTAGGTATTTTACATTTATTATTTTAGTCTTCACAAAACCATAGAAGGTAGATTTAACTTTTATAAAAACATTGTTTCCTTGATTTCTGAAAAATTGTTTTCTAGGTCTTTCAAAAGCCATTTTCAAGGGAAAGTTTTTTGTTGTCAGATTCTTAATATCAGTACCATCCTTGGTAACTGTCCTCCACTGGCCAGAAAGTAAGTAAACAGAGGCCAATGGAGATATGTTTGAGTTTGTAATGATTAGCAGGACTAAATTAGAACCAATTATCTGCAAAAAGAAGGTGCAATATATTATTATCAACTCCTGGCATCATTAATTACCTATTCCTATTATAACTGGATACTTTAAAGTGTGTATCTGTTAAAGGCTTTTAAAAAAAATTTAGGCATTCTTTACAGGGGCACATAACAAAAGAAGTGTCAAGTTTTGTTGGGATAGGATACGGTCAGGGGGATATTAAAGCATATATAGAAGTAGAATACATATTTCTTGCCTTCATGAAACTTTAGTCAGGCTGGGACTATTTAATCTACCTATTGCATAAGGTAGTGGTGGGAATTCAGTCAGTGAGATTTGTAGATCACAGAGAACCACAAGTGCATGAGACATCTCAGAGAGTGGGGATATAGGGGGACATCACTGATCTGCAGGATCCCTAGGAAGACCTTATCATCTTGGCAGGACAAGTGAGAGGATGTAGGCTCCTGCCAAGACTACATTAATTTAAGTTTCTAACATCTTCCTTGCCAAAGCTGCTATGTGATCAGACTTGATAGATCACTATAAACTGCAGCCTTCCAATTATCCCTCTGCTGCTGTGTGAGGCAATGCATTTTATCTGACAAGATGTTTTTGTATTTTTTAAATCTTGGGTTGTTTTTGTTCTCCCAGCCCATGACCCCAAAAGATTTTCCTCTGTTGTTTCCCTAAGCTTGTCACTAATGCTAATTTTGGCTGAAGATATCATATTTCTCCATGTATAAGGCACACCCTTTTCCCAAAAACTTAGGCTCTAAATACTAGGTGCATCTTATACAGTGGTGTGGCATTTCAAATGCCATAGATGGAACTGAGGATGAGACAATAGATGAAGACAGTGATTCATCATCAGACACAGATGAGGACAAGCTAATGGATTGGAGTTTTGACAGTGATGAGGAGATGTATGAATTTTATGATGAATAAAACTTGAGTTTAATAACTTCATGTAATACATTTTTTTTTCAAATTTTGGGCCCCAGAATTAAGGTGCGCCTTATACATGGGAGTGTCTTATACATGGGGAAATACAGTAGTTTCCCCCAATGCTTGATACATTTTGGCCTGAATTTTTTTTAATTTTTTGACAGAGACAGAGATAGAGTCAGAGAGAAGGACACATAGGGACAGACAGACAGGAAGGGAGAGAGATGAAAAGCATCAATTCTTTGTTGTGGCACCTTGATTGTTCACTGGTTGCTTTTCTCATATGTGCCTTGACGGGGGGAGGAGGGACTACAGCAAAGAGAGTGACCCTTTGCTCAAACCAGTAACCTTGGGCTTCAAGCCAGTGACTTTTGGGCTTAAGCTAGTGACCATGGGATCACATCTATGATCAAGCCAGCAACCCCGTGCTCAGGCTGGTGAGCCTGTGCTCAAGCTGGTGAGCTCAAGCTAGCGATGTTGGGGTTTTGAACCTGAGTCCACTGCATCCCAGTCTGATGCTCTATCCACTGCATCACTGCCTGGTCAGGCTGGTTTAAATTTTTAACAACATGCTGAAATACTACAGATAAAAGTGGTAAACCCATAAATAAAATGGGTGCAATATTTGTTTTGTTTTACATTTTTGAGGTTTGTATCCAGATACCTCTATGGACTCCCCAATTAAAATAATGCTTTCATTTTAAGGCTATTTTTACACATAATCTATTCTCTTCCTTTCACAGAATATCTACAGATCCAATATAGCTATAAAAGAATATATTCATACTGAGATGTAGAGTTATTATATAGCTGGCTGGTCTCACTCGGCAGCGAAGGCTCAAAATTCTTCAGTTCCAACGTATGCTTTTGCAAATTACAAATGACCTCCTGCCATGGAATTCTATGGTTGGCTTTGAATAATTGAGTCCATGACTTTAGTCCCTTTAAGACCAAAAATCGCCTTTATTTGAACTTGTCAATAATTGGGACCCAGGAAATGCAGAAAGTAGTCATTCATAGTAGAAAATTTGTCTCATTGTCCCAGTTTTTCTGTATTCCTCTGTAGTTGAGCTTTTCATTCAATACTTATTCACAAACATCAGTGAAGCCCCTGCTAACCTACATCCCTGTGCTAGGTAGTTAGGGAGAAAGGCAAAGACTTATAAGACATGATTCCTCTCCTCTACATGCTCAATGGAGACAGAAGCCCCAGGTAATGCTGATTCTCCTGCCTCACCTCAGTCACATACTCCACAGCCATACCTTAGACCTGGCCATCTTGTGCATCCTACTCTCAGACCTCCTAACCTTATCTTTCTGAATCATTTCCTCCAATACTCTAACTCCAGTAATTCTTCAACCTTACCAGCCATTTCACTGTCCCTGGCCCCTCTATAGTACAGTCTTTACTTCCACCTACTCAGCTTATATTCCATGGCCTGTCATTAAACGCACTCACCTGCACTCGCTGGCCTTAATCCTGTTCACATGCCCTTAAGTCTATTTTCCTTTCTTGCACCTCCCTGGAGGTGAAACACTGCTGAAACTCAACTCTCCCCCTACTCTTCACCTGCACCTTAGCCTAGCAGCTGACCATGGCTGGAGAGAATATTCACAACCATAATGACAAGTCTCATTTTAAATTCATGATTCCTGAACACTGTGGGCCCTTAGAGCTGCTGGCAATCTTCCTACATTGTCAAAATCCTGTTCAGTCCTTTGCTTTCAATGATCACCATTTTACATATCCTTTCCTCTCTCTGAACCTCCACCACCTCCTCCATTCTTTTACCTCTTTCTGTTTTGCTAAAAAATAAAAATAAAAAAAATAGAAGCTTTCCTAAGAGAACTTTCCTATTTGTCAACTCCTGCTTCTCCCAGCTAACTGTACCTGTGAGAATGCCCTGCTTCGCTCTGGCTGCTCTGGCTGCTCTAATTGAATTCCTCCTAAAGCCAGAGTCTGCCCCTGCACACTGATCCCACCCATTCTTATTTACCACAAACATACTTCCAGCAATCATCTCTTCTCTTTTCTGACCAATAATTTTTCTTTTTCTATTCAGTCATTGCCAAAAACATGCAAACATATTGAGTTACCACCTGTCTTATAAAACTTAACTTCCCTGGATTTTACTTTTCCCTGTAGCTGCTGCCTTTCTTTCTAGCAAATCTTGAGTGAGCCATCTTGACTCAGTATTCTGATTCCTCAGGCTTTCATTATCAAAATTGCTCCCCCTAACTGCTTTCATCAAGATCTTCAGTGATCTCCACATGACCTAATCTAATTGTCAACGCTTGGTCTTCACCTTATTCAGCTTATTGGCAGCATTTTACACAGTTGGTCACTTCTGTCCTTTTCAAATACTTTCATCACTTGGCTTCTAGTACATCACTCTCATCCTTCTCACTCTCCTTTCTTTGTTCCTCCTCATCTTCCCAAGCTCTGAAGGCCCTTTTAGTGACCTCCAGCCTCATAGCTTTAAATTTCATGCCTAGATTTCTCCCTTGATATCCAACTGCCCATTTTAGCTCCCCTTGAATATCTAATAGTTATCTCAAACTCAATACATGCCAAAAGTAACACAGTTCTCTCTCTACTCCAGATCTCCTTCCAATCTTCCCATCCTCCCAATTGTACAGACCAAAGACCTTGGAGTCATCTTTGACTTTTTTCTTTATCATACAATGCATTCTAAATCCACCAGAAAATCTTTTCTATTTTCTGTTTCAAAATCTATCCAGACTCCAAACACTTTTTGCCACCTCCATTACTACCATCTTGTCTAATCTACCATTGTCTCTTACCTCTTACTGAAAAAGCTCCTTAACTTTGTCTCCCTTTCTGTCCTTATTCCTCTGAAATCTATTTTCAACACAGCATATGGAGTGAGACTTTTAAAAAATAAAAAATAATATAATTCTGCTAAAACCCTCCAATAGATTCCCAATTCACCCAAAGTAAAAATTAAAGTCTTTTCCATCACCTACCAGGTCCTACCTTTCTGACTTTATTTCCTACAACTTTCTCTCTGACTCACTCTGCTCAGTCACACTAGTATCCTGCCTAGAACATCCAGATTTTCCCTTGTCTCAGGGCTTTTGCACTGCTAGGCCCCTGATCCTAGAATTTCACCAACAGGTTCCTCATGGTTTTCTCCCTCTACTCTGGTATCACCTTAATAAGGTCTCTCTTGATCGCCTGATATAAAATAATACACCTCCCACTTTAGCATTCCATTTTCTTCTTGGCTTATTTTATTGTTTTTTATTATAGTACTTATTTCACTGACTATATATTTATTTTTTTATTAATCATCTCTCTCCTCTTACTAGAATGTAAGCTCAGGGAGAGCCAGAGACTTTGTTTCCATTTTATAAATGAGGAAATTTTGTTTCAGGGTCTCCACAGCTCTGGGGATTCAGTGTGATAAGCATGTCATACTCAGGTATAAATATAGTGGTAACAGTTCATTCATTCATTTAGCCACAAATATATATTGAGTACCTATTAGAGTCCAGGCAATTTCCTAAGCATGGATGACATAGAAGTGAGCAGAAACAACTCAAGTCTTCATACATTTACAGCCCAGAATTAACTTAAAGTATTAAATATACAAATAAATTTAAAATATCTAATAAAGTACAAGTAAATGACCACCATGGTGAGTACTATGGAATAGAAGCAGAGGTCAGTGGTGCCGGGAGTGTAGCAAAGGGCAAACCTAATCAGGAGGCTGTCATACATGATGGGGTACCCCTCAGCTCCCCCTGCAGGACATATCACTCATGCCCTAGCTACTGATGTTGTGCTGGGGTTCTCCACCAAGTCCTGCAGGAGTTACTCTCACTCAGAGAAAGTCTCCTTGCACAAAGAGACCCTCTCACATTTCATGTCTGATCCATGTTGGGAAGAGAGGTTAATTGGGCATAAATATATGGCTTTCCCTCCTTAACTCCTAATGCTTAAGATGGAACAACCCTAAAGGGCCATTTTAGCTCCTTGGAATCAGTTGTGCTCTCCATGCAAATATCTCATAGTTCACTCAACTTCTCCTCCTGTCCAGTCTCCTTCTGTCACTACCCACAGGTGTTGGATCTTGAGGACACTCCATAGTGAACTTGCTTAAAGCCAATCTTCACTTCCTGGAAAAACAGAATTAGTTTGCAGGGGCTATCCTAACAATGACCATGGACTGGGTGGCTTACACACAGAAATTTACTGCCTGTCAGTTCTGGAGGCTAGAAGAGTGAGAGCAAGGTGTTACTAGGGTTGGTTTCCTCTGAGGGCTGCATGGGTCTTCATCTTTGCTTGAAAATGGCATCTTCTCTTTATGTCTCCTCATATTGTCTTTTTTCTGTGTGTCTCTCTGCCCCCATTTTTCCTTTTTGTAAAAGTACCAATTATATTGGATTAGAGCCTAACTTGAAGACCTCATTTTTACTTGATTGCTTTCTCTGTAATGAACTTGTCTAAATAAGGTCACTTTCTGGGATACTGGAAGTTAGCACTTCAACATATGAATTTGGAGGCCATAATTCAATCCAGATACTATCTAACTAAAAAATCTTTTCTGGGAGACAGCATTTGAAGAATGGCATTGACAAGGTGGAATATAGGGCTGTGGGCAGGTGTGGTGAGAGAAGAGTTCCAGGGAAAGAGAATATTGTATGTAAAGGTGGGAAATGGGGAATGAGTAGGACACACCTCGTACAGTTTGAGCTTGAGGCTGCCAGAAGGTCCTGACCATTCATTCCCAAGCCATTCACAGCCCAGCCCAGGAGAGGCTGATTGCCAGGGTAATAACCAACAAGTGTTCGGGGGCTTTCCCAACAAAGATGACATTCCCTGAAGACAGGAGCTTTGTTTACCGGTGAAGCACGACTGAAGGGGATCTGAGTTTGACTCAGTCAGAAGAAGTGAGCCTTCGGGTGGAGTCAAAATATACCAATGGGACCTTGGAGCTCTGAGAATACATAAAGCCAGGTAAGAGTTGATGTTGTCAATTGGGAGAGCAGTACTTAGAGGACACGCTATGCAAAGCAGAATCATTGGCAACTGAGGCTGAGAATGTCAGGGTACCACCAGCCAGTACAGCCCTAAGAGGAAGAGAGGAAGGATGAGGAACAAAGCTGTATTTTCCCTACTTCACAGTCTTGCCTTCTCCTGGTACCCACATAATGATGAACTGACTACAAAATAGGGGTGGAATCACTAGCTAATGTGGAATGAACTGGCAGAAGAGGCTGGACAGTAAGTACTCAAATTAGAACGTCATTAAGCGAGGGACTGGATCTTAGATTTATTTTACTCAGAGTCTTTGGCACACAACACAGAGTCTAGCACAAGGTGGGACTATGAGAAATACTTAAGTATTAGTTCCTTTGGTTACCTAGGAGGACATCCCAAGGATACCAAGTTTCCAGGTGCATCCTATGAGACCTTCCTCTGGAAAGGGAGAGATAGTAGTTCACTCCCTTTTCAAATATTTTTAATGCTGATTTTAGTTTTGATGTAGTACTGAGGCTTTTTAATAAGGAGACTGAGATCACATAATGCACAGATCTTGAAATTTAATAGGTCGTTTCCAAGAATCTACTCGGATTCTTTCTAAAAAAAAATTCTAAAACACAAGGATAACATGCTACATGAAAAGATATGGATATTTGTAGAGCATGTGTTTTGAATTTTGTATTTTTGGTCCTATTTGACAGACTAACTCACATTTTCAACTTTCCTCATTTTCTGCCTTTCAGCCTTAAGTTTTTTATGTCTTTAAGGAGGTTTGTTTAAAAGCGTACCCAGGATGCAAATCTTCCCATCATTAAATTGCTCCATTATTTAGCAAACTGACTGTTTGCTGGATTTTGGATTGGATGGCATCATGACATCAAGAAATTGTTGGACAAGTTGTATTATTCTCCTCCAAAGGAGCAGTTCAGAGTCAACAGATTATAATGAAATAGCTGTGGGCCTGTAGATGAATTCCCCACCCCCATCTTCCCTAAAAGGTAACTTTAGACAACTTTCGCAGGAGGGAAGAGAAAGAGGGGAGGCATGGAGGTCTCCTGAGGGAGAGGAGTCTGGTGGAAGTAGGAGCTTCCCAGAGCTCAGAGAAAGTGGCAGAGATGAATGAAGGATGCATTTAACACCTGCCATCTTCGGTGCAGGTGAAATAACATGGGTTGAGGAGGAGGCTGGCTGGATAATTTTTGACTGGGTGTTAGATATTGACAATTTGACCTTGTTGAGCAGTGGGTATATTTATATTCCTGCACCCATTTATGAGATTTGTTCTGCTACACATCTAAGCTACCTAGAAACAGTTTGATTCTCCTGGGTCTTGAGATTTAGGTATTTTAGGTGGAACCAAAGTGGCACTTTTGCTAGAACTAACTTTGCTCCTTTCTTGAGGCAAAGACCTTTCAGTATGCTGATGCCCTGTGAATTATGAGGTTTTCACTCGAGCTGGTGGGATCAGTAAGTATTCCTTGCTCTGAGGGAGCCCTGGCTATATCATCCATAATCTTTTCAGTAGATTTATTTACTGACTCAGATAGTTTTCTTTTTTATGTGTGCCAATCAGTATGAAGCTGAGGACTCAAGGGAGACCTTCTATAGATGTCTGGAATTTTCTGTGTGTGCAGCTTTCTCCTCTCTGCTCCTCTGCCTGAGAACTCCAGCTGGCTTTGCCACCTCAGACTTCCCACCTCATCTTTCTGACTCAGAGAGGTCACTGGGCCCACCTGCATTCCACCTGCCTGTGCCCCAACTCGGAAAGTCTCTAGGTAGTAAGCTGGGGCAGCCACAGAACTTGCTGTCCTTCGTTGCTGCTATACATTGTCTTGGTTGTTTCATATATTTTGTCCAGTTTTTTTTTTAAGGCTTTTGTTTTCAGGTAAGAAGGTAGGTTCTAGCCTTATTACTCCATCTTTGGCTAGAGGAAAATTATTCACTTGCTTTTATGGGCAAGTCCAGAAGCACACACAGAGCCAGCTTAGGTCATTCTGTCTTTATAAAATTTCTTTTATTACAATAGATTTTATTTTTTTGACATTGCCTTATCTTTCTGTTTAGTTAATAAGGAACCAAAAGTAATCTGCAGGACCTCTGCAGATTATCTTCTCTGTTCGAGAGACATCCTTCCTGAAAAGGCCAGTGCTAGGCAATAGTGTTTAAGTGATAAAACAGACTAACCAAGCTTTCGTTATTGCCTCTACCACCATCTCTATCAGTAGAACAGACCAAGTTTTGAGAGATGAAATGTGTTAAGAAAGAGACTTTCAGTTTATACTACATATACCACTGTACTCTGTTACAAAGAAGGTGTATTTTCTTGTAACTTAAAAAATAATTTAAAATAACAACATACACAATATATGGTAGTGATATCTGATCCACAAGGCTATCATGAGTATTAATTAAAGTAATATGCGGCCCTGGCCGGTTTGCTCAGCGGTAGAGCGTCGGCCTGGTGTGCGGAAGTCCCGGGTTCGATTCCCGGCCAGGGCACACGGGAGAAGCGCCCATCTGCTTCTCCACCCCTCCCCCTCTCCTTCCTCTCTGTCTCTCTCTTCCCCTCCCGTGGGTGGATCCCGGTCGGGCGCATGCGGGAGTCTGTCTGACTGCTTCCCGGTTTCCAGCTTCAGAAAAATACAAACAAACAAACAAACAAAAAAAGTAATATGCATGCTCATTAAAGTGGAGCTATAATTTAGCCCAAGTACAGAGCAATTATACTCTAAATTTGCTTCACAGATAATAAAAATATGTCTTCTATAAAAGGTCCAATGTGCTTTGTTTCTCTTGTATAAAACCCTGGGAGGCCCTGGCTGGTTGGGTCAGCAGTAGAGCGTCAGCCTAGCATGTGGATGTCCCAGGTTCGATTCTCATTAGAGCACTCAGGAGAAGCGATCATCTGCTTCTCCACCCCTCCCCCACTCCCTTCTCTTGCTTCCCCTTCCACAGCCATGGCTCAAATGTTTCAAGCAAGCTGGACCTGGGTGCTGAGGATGGCTTCATGGCCTCACCTCAGGTGCTAAGTTAGTTCAGTTGCTGAGCAGCAGAGCAGCTACCTCAGATGGGCAAAGCATCTCCCCTTAGTGGGCTTGCCGGATGAATCCTAGTCAGGGCACATGTGGGAGTCTGTCTCTCTGCCTCCTCTCCTCTCATTTAATAAAAATAATTAATCAATTAATTAAAATAAAACCCTGGGAGCATTTCTAAGGGCCCAGTGAGGTTCTGTAAGAACAATTTGGAAATCCTTAATTGAGTATGGACATTGCTATACAGATTTCCTCTGAATAACCTCTGACTAAACAAACCTCGAATATGCTGGCAGAGGAAGCCCTTTAAAATAGATGGGGACTGGGATTGACTGACGGTGGTAACTAGTTGAAGAGAGATGAAGGAAACCTAGTTAAAGAAAAAAAAATCAAGCTGCTAATTAATATTCATGTATGCAGTTAATCTTGAACTAGTCCCTTACTACCTCTCATTCTTTGAAGTCTTGGATCATACCTTATTCAGTGTCTTTCTACATCTTAAGTCCCTCCATTAATCTTTGAACAGATGTCACAAATATATGGTACATTTATTACTCTCTTTTTCTATGGGCAAATATTGCTAATTTATCATAGTACTCTTTCTATCTGGCCCTTAAAATAGCCTTCTCAGCATAACAGTCCAGGCAGCCAGAATACTCTATCAAATTGTCATAAAATTTAAAACCTCTTTATCAACCTTTGAAGGTTTCAATGGTGAGTTAAAAGACTCATTCAATAACGCAGCCTTGTAATTCCTAGACCTCCTTATTTGAATGACTTCAGCCATCACTCCCACCCTAGAAACTGCCATTGGTTGGAACAATTGTTTGATACCCTTCTAGGTGACAACAATCTTCAATCTTCCAATGCTTCATGACTCCACTTCTTCTTCCTGTTTCTTTGACCATGGCACCCCCATTATATCCAGAAGCTTCTCCCTTGGCTTTTTTCTTACCCTGGATCCTATGGACAAAGCAGAAACCACTCTTTGCTAACATCTGAACTTTCCCTGAAAAAATAATATGTCTATAGCAATGCCTACCCTTACCAACAATATTCAGACCATAATAACTGAAAGTGCTCCCATTATTGTTATTTTTCTCAAGCTATTGTGCTTGTCAGAGAATCCCTAAAGCCTTGCTTATTGGTCTGCCCATATTCTTGCTACTATCTTCAGCTGGACCTGGGTGGTAAACTCTGGTGTCAGCCTATGACATGTCTACCTGTCTTAGGTCCCCAAAGCCACTTTATCCCCTCTAACCCTCTGAGCAGAAGCTTCCCCTCTGATTCTCAAATGTCCTCTTTGATCCTCTCCTCTCCGTTCCCGTGGAGTTCTTCCTCTATGTCCATCTCTGAGGAAGCACCCTCTTCCTGTGACAGCCTACCCTGCCACCGGTGGTTTACAATCCCGGACCATATCCATCAATATGTTCCCTATCATATGGAATTCTAATCTCTCCATATAGCTTTTTATTGAAGTCTGTCATAGTCTTAAAAATAAAATAGAATAAAATTTTAAACTTCCTGTCCAGTAAAGCTACTTCTTCATTGTTCTCCTTCTTTTTATCAGAAAACTCTGGAAATCTTTACTATTAGCCTCTATTTTCTTAAAACCTATTTCATTCTTCCTTAACCCCTTAAAATGTGGCTACTGCACCCTTAACTGCACAGTTTTCCTGGTGCTTCTTTCTTTAAGGTAAACAGGGAATAACCCCCAAAGCCAAATACTCTCTCTGCTATTATCCACCTAAATCTTATGCTGAAATACCTGTATTTTTATCTTCCTCTTTAAAAAAGAAAACTTATTTACTCTAAAAGAAGATATTCATATAAAATGTGCATACCACATAAATATGCAGCTTGCTGTCCATGTAATCACTTCCCAGGACAAAAAATTAAACTGCCAGCGTCCCAGGAGTGGGCTGTGACCCTTCTGCTCGCCATTCCACCCTCCTAAGCACAACTACTACCCTGAATCTACACCAATTACTTACTTGCTTTTCCTTATTCTTTTACCACTAGGGAACCCTAAATACTTAGTTTTCCTGTTTTAAACATGGTATATACATTTCTGGACCTGTTTTCTTTCACTCAACAGTATATTTGTGAGATTTATTTGTTTTCTTGTATTCAGCTGCAGTTTATTTTGATTGTTCTTACAGTGTTCCACATTATATAGCACAATTATCTATTCTACTGTTTATAGGCATTTGGGTTGTTTTCAGATGGAGGCGTACAGATAATACCTCTATGAATATTCTTGTATGTCTTTTGATGAGTAGGCACACGTTTCTTTTGGGGCTACACCAAGAGTAAGATGACTGAGGCAGAGATTGCATGCACGTTAGTTTTAACCCAACCCTTTACTGACTCTGTCCCCTACATTCACAAAGATAAAAATATGATTTTAAAAGACTCATATGCTTTAGATTTTTCAGTTGTATTGGACCCAAAATGGGCTGTTAAAGGCCTAATGTTTAAATGTTCTAGGGCCCCAAGAGATTAATAGGCCAATAGACTCTGTCCTTTAGGATAAGGACAGTATATGTGGGTACCCATCTCCTGACACAGTGTCTGACAGAGCAGTCACTTAATGAATGTTGGCTAATGAATGAATGCATGAGAACAGAGGGACTTCCAAAGCTTAGTGAAAGCAGTGTGGTGGTCAAGTGATGGGTGGGAGAATGGAGGAAAGCTTGGTAGCAATTGCCAGGAGCTACTGTGCCCTGGGAGCTGTCTGACAAACACAGATTCAAGTCAGAGTGACGGCGCTCCACCCGAGACTTCGAGCTGCTGCCCTCTTTTTGGACAGGTGCCATTCCCCTTTCCAATTCCATTAGGGAGCAGATGCAAGAAATGATGTTGTGCCTGAGGCCATTTTTAGAAGATAAAGATTGTCATTTCTGCCTGCCACTGCTGCTTGTTCAATTTGAACAGGCAAAAGATCCAGGAATGAGCAACCATCAGTGTAAAAAATAAAGAACCCATGTGTGAGATGCTCTAAGAACTCCTGAGTGATGTTTCAAAAATGATGCTTGGATGAAACACAAAACTAGTTCACATTATTGTTACTGGCTTAGAATGTTTTGTCATCCATTTTAGCTCACTGAACTTATTTTTCACCTCAAGAAAGTATTGAGAAATCTACTACTATCCAAGGATTTAGAAAGTAAATATCTCACTTTTGCCATAAAGGAATTTTGAATCTAAAATAAGATATGACAAGGTATCTTGTCTCTTTTGGATGCAGAAGCAAATTTGCTTTTGTATTTATAAATTTCATAACCTGTGACTCATGTTCAAAGAGAAAGCAGCAGCCCATGAGGGATTTGCTCATATGAAAAGTGCACTTATTATATTAACTCAATTAAGTCCACGTTAGAATCTGTTCTCTGCATGAAGAACCAGAACAATAGTGTATAAAACCACTGTAATCTGAAGTACAACAGCATCCTGGGTTTCAAAATGACTCACAGAAAATTAATAAATAACTCAAACTTCAGAAATTAGGATAAAAATATGATCTTTATAGTTATCCTAATATGGTTTCATAACAAGATGTTACTAGTAGCCATAGAAATAATGACTAATTTAAGATGTCTGTGATGTAGAGAACAAGTGGGGGAAATGTCCCACCATTCTTGATTCAACTGGCCAGAGCTTAGAGCAAATTGCCAAGTAGAAGTGGCGAATTCAAATCACCATCAAATGCTCTTGAATTATTTTTCTTATTTGCTCATTTCCCTCAAAATTTACCTGTAACATTTATATAGCTATACTGATATCATCAATGGCAAATAAAAAATTAATTTGAGGAGTAATGATAATGACTCATTTTTTGCATATATATAAGCAATGTATACATTACACATATATTTGTATATTAAGCATACACATGTATGTGTATATACACACGTATATTACATTTCTATACATATACATACATATGTGCATTTTTCTTATTGTTCTCTCTTCTAAATACATGATGAGGACAAATCGTCCTGGCAAGCCTTAGTACTGGGATAAGATACAATATATGTGCCACAGTCATATATATATATATATATATATATATATATATTTTTTTTTTTTTGTATTTTTCTAAAGTTAGAAGCAGGGAGGCAGTCAGACAGACTCCTGCATGTGCCCGATTGGGATCCACCCAGCATGCCCACCAGGGGGCGATGCTCTGGCCATCTGGGGCATTGCTCCATTGTGGCCTAAGCCATTCTAGTGCCTGAGGTGGAGGCCATGGAGCTGTCCTCAGCGCCTGGGCCAACTTTGCTCCAATAAAGCCTCGGCTGGAGGAGGGGAAGAGAGAGATAGAGAGAAAGGAGAGGAGGAAGGGTAGAGAAGCAGATGGGTGCTTCTCCTGTGTGCCCTGGCTGGGAATCAAACCTAGGACTCCTGCATGCCAGGCTGACGCTCTACCACTAAGCCAACCGGCCAGGGCCACCCCTTCAGAAATTTTTGAAGGATTTATATATACAAACCCAGAATACTAAGAAATTGCTGTTCAGAAATAAATGACCACAGTAAAACCACTCTACTGATGAACTTCCTAAAATGAAAATAAGAGAGCTGCATTAATGTGTTGGCATTGCAATTTCTCTACAAATTAAAAACACTCTTTTCTTCCCTCTCTAACAGATCTAAAACTTCTGTAGGCCTGGGATCTAAATCAGTTTTCTGATTGAAATTAGTATAGGCAAGCTCAGAGGCAGCTCTATCCAGGGCTATGACTAGAAAGCCCTCACGTGACAATACCCATTCAAAAATGTGCTGGTTTGACAATGATAATGATTGCTATGGGCTGAACTATATTTTCTCAACAGATATGTTGAAGTCTTAACCCCTCAACACCTTAACCTCTTAGCACCTTAACATCATAACACCTGTGAATGTGACTTTATTTGGAAATAAGGTCTTTGCAGATAGATGTAATTAGATGAGACCCTACTGGAGTAGGGTGGGTCCTTAATCCCACATGACTGGTGTCCTTGTAAGACAACGAGAAGAAACACAGATACGAAGGAAAGAAGGCCATGTGAAAACAGGCAGAGATTGGAGTTACACTGCCATGAGCCAAGGAATGCCCTCTGATACCACAAGCTGCGAGAGATGAGGAAGGATTTTCCACTAGTGACTTTAAATGGAACACAGTTCTGCAAACACCTTGATTTTAGACTTCTAGCCTCCAGAACTGTGAGAAAACAAATTTTGTTGTTAAGCCACCTAGTTTGTGGCACTTTGTTATGGCAGTCCTAGAAAACTAATACAATGGTAATTACAATAATAATAATAATGATAACAATAGCAATGTCCCATATTTTAAGTGTTTTACCTATGTGCCAGGAACAATTCCAAATGCTTTACATGTACTAACTCATTGGTCTTCTTGTAGTTACTATTTATTATCCTTTGTTTTACAGAGGAAAAAGCAAGTATGGAAAGCTAAGGAAAACCTGATTGAAATGTGCAGTGAGGACATTTGTTTTTTGTAAATAAAACAAACCTTTTAAGCAGCCATCAAGAGCAGGTGTCTTTCCAGCACAGGCCTTCCAGACAAGGTGTGGGGTGGCATTTCAGGACACATTGCCTCAGGCCTTGATTTTGCTATAAACTACCCTGCTGTGCTCATGGGTGTTCATTTACTTATAAAACCAGGGAAATGGAGTGATCTCAGAGGTGGTTCCCAACTCTGAAACTCTAAGACTCAACTAGAAACTTGTGATTCAAGTGATCAAAGAGTGGTGACTTGCTAGTGGCTGGGATTTGTCCTAAATTTGGGGGGTTGACATTCTACGAGATTTGCTGTACAAATTCTCAACATGCAAGGCCCTGGTGTTCCACTCAGGCCCATGGGCAAGTGCTCAGATGTGGCGTTGGTCATCTGGCCCCAGGACTTGAAGAATCAACAGCACTATGTTATGTCAGTGACCCTGCCCTGGCTGGTGGCCTTTAACCATGTGGCCCTGCCCACACAGCTGCTCTCTCAGCGGCTAGAGGAGAGCCTACTTGACCTCAGGGGGTGGGGATACTACCAGAGGGACAGCAAGCACAAAGGGCCCAGTAAGAGCATGTTTGCAAAGCTTCATGATCAGTAAAATTCTTCTGAAAACAATAGCTATTCAATCTCTGTGTTTATTTCTAAGCTTTGCCATAGCATCACTCCAGGTCCGCTAAGCTCATAAGAAATTCTGGCCAGTATTGATCACTCTCCCTGGTAATGTCCATTTGATCTCCTAGTCCAAAACAGCACCAGACAAATAATCTTCAAATATATAAGATACACCTCAAATTCATTACCACAGCCTGTGCTGCAATTCTGGGCCTTTGGTCTGGAATTTGCTACTGGCAAAACTTCCTTCCATTCACCCACCAGCAATCCACCTCACTGCTGCTTCAGAAGTTCTAATGCCACCTGCTTTGTCCCCGACCCCGTTCATACAGAGATAGAGAACACAAAACCAGTGTTTCAATGGGGGTGAAACCAGTTGGGTGAGAGGCATCTTGGGGCAAAAACTAGACATAGACAGGTAGACAACTGGGCAAAACCTGCTTATTGAATGCAGTGTTATCTGGTTGAGAAGGTAATTTTTTTGACGGGATTTAAAAAAACAGAAATTTATTGTCTGACAGTTCTGGAGACCAAAAGTCCAAAATCAAAGTGTTGTTGGCAGGGTTGGTTTCTTCTGAAGGCTGTGAGGGAAGAATTTATTCCAATTGTGTTTCCTTAGTTTGTAGATGGTCTTCTCCTGGTGTATCTTCATGTCTTCTTCCTTCAGTGAGTATCTGTGCATTCAGATTTCCTCCTTTCATAAGGACATTAATCATAATAAATTAGGAGCCCATTCTACTCCAGTATGACTTCATCTTAATTTAACTGACTACATTTGCAATTACCCTGTTTGTAAATAAGATCACATTTGAAAGCACTGGAAGTTAACACTTTAACATAGAAATTTTTGGTGGACATAGTTCAACTCATAACACCCTCCAACTTCTTAGAACACTTTACACTATGAGATGTCAGCAAATGGCAATTTTTCAGACTCTCCACAGGAGTGAGGTCTCAGACTCAGCTCTCTTTGCCTATACCAATCTCTTGCCTGGCTATGTGAGAAAACTGGTATCTATTTCTATAGTATTTCTCCTACCACATCCCAGAGAAGCTATAGAACATTACCATGGGGGCTCTAAAGTCAGACATCCTGCATTAAAATCCCAGCTCTACCACTTACTAGCTCTGAGACCTTGGAAAGTTACTTGACATCTGTAAGCCTTGGTTTCAATATCTGTAAAATAAAGCATAAAAGTACTTCCTCTTTTTTTCCCTTTTCTTGTGAGAGAGACAGAGAGAGGGACAGATAGGAACAGACAGACAGGAAGAGAGAGAGATGAGAAGCATCGATTCTTTGTTGTAGTTGTTTATTGATTGCTTTCTCATATGTGCCTTGACAGGGGGGCTACAGCAGAGTGAGTGACCCCTTGCTCTGTTATAAACATGGCTAATGTCTTTATAAAAAGTATACCAGGTAGAAAGAAAGATAGATATACAGGAATAATACAGCTGTCTGCAAGCCAAAAAGAGGGGCTTAGAATAGCTCCTTTCTTCACAGCCCTCAGAAGGAACCTCCTTGCCAACAACCTGATTTGGGACTTCTAGCCTTCAGAACTGTGAAGCAAAAACCTCTTGTCTAAGTCACTTAGTTTGGGCACTTTGTTATGGCAGTCCTAGTAAAAAAATACAATGGGATATTAACAAGGATTCAGTGAACTATTTCACAGGAAGCACTTAACATGGTCCCTGTTACTACATAAGCCATATACAATTGAAAGCTATTGTTGTTGTTGTTGTTGAGACACTAGAATGCTAGTAAGGGAAGTGACAAGGTACTTGTGATGGATCAGGCACCAATTCCACCTTTAGGCCCAAAGAAACTTCAGGGTATGTCTTGATGCTCCTAGTTGACATGACTTTTTGGCTAGTCCTTCTCCCACTTTTCATTGTGAATTTACTTCAGTTTAATTTTTAGTTAAAACCTGATCCATGTCCACAAAGAAAACTTTGATTTTCCGAAAGAATAGAAATATAAAAGCAAACTCCTTTAATCGCTCACTTCCCAGAGGTCACCAATTTTGCTCAATTTCTTCCCAATCCTTTTTTTTTAATTAAGTGAAAAGAAGGAGACAGGGAGGCAGAGACAGACTTTCACATGCACCCTAACCAAGATCCATTCGGCAAAGCCCCCTAGAGGGCAATGCTCTGCCTATCTGGGGCCATTGCTCTGTTGCTCGGCAACTAAGCTATTTCAGTGCCAGAGGCCAGGCTATGGAGCCATCCTCAGCACCCGGGCCAAATTGCTTTAACCATTTGAGCCATGGCTGTGGGGGGGGGGGGGAGGAGAGAGGGAAGGGGCAGGGGGAAGGGTGGAGAAGCAGATAGTCACTTCTCCTGTGTGCCTTGACCAAGAATTAAACCAGAGACTTCCACACCAGACTGACACTCTACTGCTAAGCCAACTGGCCAGAGCCTTCCTAATCTTGTTGATGCTTTTTCCTATACAAGTAGCTTCTTTCTTTTCATACTCACAGTGTGGCTGCCCTGTTCTTCAGCACTATATCATAAGTATTTTTCATGTCAATTAAACTTGTCATAAGCACAATTTTTAATACTCACATAACAGTGCATCTATGTATAAGTATGATTGATTTTTAGCTTCTTTCTATTGTTGTTCATTTACTTTCTGTCTTTTAACTTCCAAATTGATTTCTTCTTGTGCCTGAAGTTAGTATCTTGAAAACAAATATTTTCTTACATCTCACTCTTCTCCCCGTTGATGTGTTCTTGCTCTATTTCTTCTCACCCCACTTCTCCCAATTTCAGCTTTATCAGTTACATTTAGAACATCTTTTTTTGCTAAAACCACTTTTGCATTGAAAGAGTTTCTTCACATTCCTCATTCTTCTAGGTGTCCACAGTAACCTTCTGGTATGAGCAGGTTCCTTAGTTGTTCATTGATTGATTTCTAATATGTGCCAGCGACTGTGGGCTCAAGCTAGTGAACCTTGCTCAAACCAAATGAGACAATGCTCAAGCTGGTGACCTTGGGATCTCGAACCTGGGTCCTCCACATCCCAGTTCGATGCTCTATCTACTGCGCCACCACCTGATCAGGCTACATGGTTCTTTCAAGAGGCATCTTGCCCTTATGGAAAAAAATAAGCTTGGCTTTCATATTGTTTTAAGCTTGCCTATTAGTGCAATGGGGAGCTTAATTTGGGAGGTAATGAGATCACCAAAGACAATGAGAACCATTAATGGTGGCATGAGAGCACGGAGCTGCAGGGAAAGCATAATGACAATGTTTGTGGAGCTATGTGTGGGGGGCATGAAGGAAGAGAACAAGAGGGATGGGTGACACTGAAGTTTGATTTCAGGAAAACAAGTTTTTTTAAGCACACAGGAAAAAAAAATTAAATAGAACCTTAGGAAATGAGGTTACAGTTTATTTTTCAGTTAGTATCAGAGAGGCTTTCATGTGGCAGCAACTTTTTAGTCACAGCTGGAAACACATTCTTTCAGGTTGTTTTATTATACTCCAGGGGGTATTATTGAGAATAAGCTAGATTTCTTTCTGGGCTCACTAGTACCTGGGCCTGCACTGTGGCTCTACCCATCTGAACAGGACAAGCAGTAAGCTTAAAATCTAATTCTGTAATTTCTCTTCTGTAAGGTTTCCTCTTGAGGTATCCCGGTCAAGCCCATACTTCCCACTCTATGGAAGCAAGAGCCACTCTTAGCAAAAAGTCGTGACCCTTTAACATTTCAGAACTGAATCATGTCCAGTCCCTCATACATCCCAGTGCTCTAAAACAGGGAACTGAGGCTGCCATGGTTCCCATGTGGGACTATTCATTGGACACAGGCAAAAATGAATGACAGTGCAGTACCCAACTTTCAGGTGAACATGCATGCTTGGGTTTCTATAGAGGAGTGACAGAACAAGAAAAACAGCATGTTTCATTTATGTTTAGATGGCAGTTCGAATCATCTGGACACTGACAAAAGTCCAAATTGATTGGAGAAGCTGGTGTCACTATCAGCTGACCTGTTGTTTCGACTCTTACAGGATCTGTTTGGCTGCTCAGCAAATGTAATTGAATGATGGCTACAGAGTGAGAAAGCCACAAGTCTAATTTGAGTCACCTGAAGAATGTACTGGTTGTGTAAATTGCAAGGTTTAAGATTCTTCATTTAGAAAAAATGGTGTGTTGAGGGGCACAAGCCAGCAAGCCAAGACTTAAGGAATCATAGCACGCAGAGTGATTGTGTGAGGTCCTTTTGTGTTCATCCTTAACTTTGAATGTGGCCTTCAAAGTACCCAAGGGACAGTTCCATCCATTTCACAAACTTTACCCTTTTCTATTGAGAAATTCTTTATGTAGCATCTAAAATGCCAACTCTCTCATTTTCTCCTCTATTCTTATTCTCCTCTTCCTTTTTCCTGTGTTTCATATTTTCTCTCTAATTTTGCTAGTTTTCCTTGTCTATGCCCAATATCTTTGTTCTCCTGAATGCTTAGAACAACTCCTTCTTAATAATTTAATATTGCCATATATACACTAAGAAAGGTTAATATTTATTAATTTATTCATTCTTGTTCCCACTCTGGGTCTTGAAAATTTCAAAAATGGCGTCACACTGCTGATTTCTTATTCAATACAACTGTTTCTTATTATTCTCTTAATTTATAGCTTGAGGTCTGGGGAGCTACTTAGTTGACCATCAATCATTTTATCCAGTTGCAATCAAATGTTATTTCTGATTATTTTATGGTCATCCACTCAAAACTGTGAGGTACCTAGTTAATATATTCTGGCACTGACAAACTTAGGATGTACACTTTCAATTCAGTTATTTAAATATTAATTTTTCAAAATGATGCTAGAACATGTTCTTTCTTCAAGGATGCTTACATGCTCCTTGAAGCTTAACATCGATCCCAATGTTATTGTTTTGCATGAAATCATCAGCTGCGAAGTGTCATGATGAAGCTAAAATAAAGTTCAAAAAGCAGACTAAAGGGACATAAAAAAAAGAAGAAGAATCGCATTACAGACAAGTTAATAAACGAATTGTGCTTTAAGAACATGTGAAAAAAGGTAAGAACCATATCTTTGGATTTACTGTGTGTTGGGAAGATAAGATATATATTATGCTCACTTTGTTAAAGATGGTGCTGCCTACGTGAATGACTGTCACCTAGATGATAATATTACTGCCCTTCTTGCTTGGGAAGGGGTGTGGTTGTGTTAATGTGTGTTGGGGGAGGGCTTTCGTGCCAAAAGATTTTAAAAGGTGGAGCTAGGAGGCCATTTGAAGAGAGGGATTATGTTCTTGTAGAGAGGAAGAGCCCATGAAAGCAGGGCAAGAAGCCACATGGTGGAGGCAGCCAGAATGGCAGAATAGGGGAAGGAGAAGCAGTTTGTGCAGGAGAAGGAGATGAGGAACAGAGGTGAATAAGACTGGTGAGGTAGAAACCTTTGATTCTAGGAAACTCTAATGAGTTGGTGGCTTTGGGAGCCCTGAATGGAAAGGGAAGTTTCTTCCACTGTGTGTGTTTTCTCACCTGCTGGGTGCAAGCTAGAATAAAGATAAATGGACCACCAGTTTTTGGCTCTGTTGCTTTATTACAATCGATCCTACTCAAACCTGAACCTGTGTTGGCCAGGCGGCTTTGATGGCAGCTGTGGTTACTGGCTATACACTGTGTAAGTCAGCTGTTATTCCATTAAACTCTAATAGTAGATCTCCAAAAAAGAACAACCATACAGAAAGAAAACAAGAAATATGAGGGCATTTTTCTCTCAAGTGCTAGTGTGTTTCAGCAATAATAATAATATCTACCAATACTGCACTGTATATTTAGAAGTTACTACTGTCATAAGGTGCCAGAGAACTGTAAAACTTAGTATTGGCAATGCCATTTTAAAGAGGAAAAGTCAGGCTTCCTGTTGTGTCTTTTCTTTTGAAAATGGAGGGAAAAGGATATAGAAATCTCCTGACTTACAAGGACAACTGGGATTTTTAGTTTTAGTTCTCTGAAAGGATTAAGGTTATCTGAAGAACTTCCTTTCCCTTTCAATAAGAGACAAAATTTACATACCACCCTACACTAATTTTGGCTCTCCCTCCCTTCCTGGAACCCTGGGAGTAACATACCTCTAGGCAAATGAGGGGAGAGAGACACTAAAAGATTTGTGAATGTCTTTGATTGTATTACCTTGAGAGTTTTAATGTTTTTAATGGATCCCTAGACAAATGTTGTAAGCTTGTTAATGATTGTGTCATGATGTCATGCTCCTCCCAACCTGTATGTAATCAAGGGTATATAACCAGCCTCTGAGATATACTTGGGGCTGCACAATTTGGGTGAGATATGCCCTGTGTTAGTCTTATGTGGCCATCATATTAATAAATCTCCTCCTTTTAATAAAACTCTTCAAAATTCATCTGGACTTGGTGTCTCTACATAAACTCACGGAAGAGAGGTATGGAACTTTACAACATTTGGGGGCTCATCCTGGATCTGGTGTTTTGCATCACTGGGTAGAGACACCTGAATCAGCTGGTCTCTCCGGGGGGCTGCCTGACCCCATTGGAATCTCGAGGAGAGGTACCACCTGAGACGTTTTCAGGGCTCCCTGTTTTCCTGTAGGATTCAGACAGTTCTTTGGTAGATGCCCCCGGTTCACAAATTCAATGATTTGGACAATTTGGCAGAAAGACCGAGGAAGTATGTAGGTAAGGAAAATCTTTTGCTTTGCTAAATTTTGTTTGGGACTAGTCAATTTGAACAACTGTATGAGGACTGGATGCAATCTTACTCATGCGGTGGGCTCTCCAAGACCGAAACATCGGTGGAGAATTTTTTGGCCCTGCCTTGGGCTCCTCTGGGAGACGTCTGGTTGTACTCTGGAAGGATGATTAGTAAGGATTAGGTCCTGTCTCGGACTCCCAGGGACATCTGTTTATACTCTAGGGGGGCATTAGTGGGGACTGAGTTAATCAGGTTAGGTTGGTCCTTCCTTGGACCCCCCAGAGATGTCTGCTTGTGCTCTAGGGAGACAATTAGTGGGGAATTCATCCTGCCCAGAACTTCCAGAGACATCTAGTAGTGCTCTCAGAGGGAGAGATTAGTGGGGACATTTGGTGGTGCTCTCAGGAATACACCTGAGTAGGGATTGAGTTAATACTGAACTGATCAGTCCTGTCTCAAGACTTCCAGGGACACCTTTGTGTTTGTCAAGATCTCAGTCTTTGTTTTTAATGTTTCTGTCTAAAACCCCTGAGTGATTTGTGTGTAAGTGGATATCTCTTGTACCTGAACCTAAGCCCTCCCAGGGATGTGGCCTGCGAGCACCTGAGAGGCCCCTAAGGGGAACCCTTCCCTTGTCTATTGAGCTGTGTACTTAAATAGTAAGTAATCTGTTTTGTCTCTTTGTCAGGACAATCTATAGTATAATTTTAATTGGAATGAGTAAAGTGCACTCATTTAAATTTCTTAATTTGTTATTTGTGTATGTAAAGTCTTTGTTTAATGTTTAGATGTGTCTGTTTTTAAAGCCTGAATTAAGTTCTTGCATGCAAAAATTGGAAATTTCTGGCTTAAAACCAGAGGGCAAAAGTGAAAGGAAATTTGTAAACTTTATATTGGGTTAGTGGTTGTCTACGGAAACCCCCAAAATTATAAAACTAGTGAAATTCATAGACGTATTAAAAATTTCTAAATGATGAATTGTCTGTACTGTAGATTCTCTTTGTTCATCCAAGAAATCTCTCATGACATTTCATGGTTTGGTCCTCTCTCCTCAGAGCCACTATATCTCTTTTCTTGGATCCAAGACCTCTGGTTTTAGGGCACTCTGTCTGACTTCTCCCCTGAAGAAATTATTCTCTTCTCTTGGCTTCTTCCCCTTGTCTTGTGTAATAATTAATACCTCTATAGTCAAACATTCTTTATTCTGAGTACTAGTTATTATCTGTCTTATCTTCCTGCTTTTATTTGGTGTGCTGATTTCTGCATTCTCCTGGACAGTTTCAATTTTGTAAATCGGTGGCCCTAGCTATTAAATATGGGAGGAGGGCCTAGTACATAAAAGACCCCCTTAGGTTGTCTCCTAATGCACTTTCAAGAAGCTTATGGAGACAACCGTGGATACAGAATTAAATGGTCAAAGAAAATGCTTTGCACTCTCTGTGAGTAAGAATGGCCCACCTTTGAGGTTGGATGGCCATTGGCTGGAATTTTTAATCCCTGGCTAATAAAGGCAGTTTGAAACATTGTAACTGATCAGTGTCCATACATTGATCAATGGCTAAATTTAACAATGAATCCGCCACAGTGGTTAAAAGCATGCTCAATACAGAGAGAGTGCCACGACTTCCTAGTCAGGCCAGAGTTGAATCTGAAACAGGAAAAAAGAATAACTAAAGCAATAGTAACAGCACTTCAAGAAACAAAACTCTTTTAAGGGCAAAGGGCCCCTAGGGGAGCAAAATAAAGAAGGAGAGAATAGAAGCAATTCAAGAAAAAGAATTAGGACTCTGCTAAGAAAAAAATCAATGTGCATATTGAAAAATAGAGAGACATTGGAAAAATAAATGTCCTATATTGCTGTGGTAAGGTCCCAGAGAACTGTAAAACTTAGTTTTGGCAATGCCATTTTAAAGAGGAAAAGTCAGGCTTTCTGTTGTGTCTTTTCTTTGGAAAGTGGAAAGAAAAGGATATAGAAATTTCCTGACTTACAAGGACAACTAGGTCATTTAGTTTTAGTTCTCTGAAAGGATAAAGGTTATCTGAAGAACTTCCTTTCCCTTTCAATAAGAGATAAAATTTACATACCTCTCTACACTGATTTTGGCTCTCCCTCCCTTCCTGGAATCCTGAGATTAACATGTACCTCTAGGCCAGTGGTAGTCAACCTGGTCCCTACTGCTCACTAGTGGGTGTTCCAGTTTTCTTGGTAGGCAGTAGCGAAGCAACCAAAGTATAAATAAAAAGATAGATTTAACTATAGTAAGTTGTTTTTTAAAAATTTATTCTGCTAAACTTAGTGAAAATCCAACATAAAGTACTTGGTAAGTAATTATTATTATATGCTTTAACTTGCTGTAACTCTGCTTTATAAATTTATAAAGTAAAGTTATTTTCCTACTTTATAAATCACCATTACTGTGGAACCGGTGGGGAGTTAGAAAATTTTACTACTAACAGATACAAAAGTGGGTGGTAGGTATAAAAAGGTTGACTAAGGTTTATGAATGTATCTTGATATGCAAAATGCCATCACCATTGTGTTACCTTGAAAGTTTTAACATTTTAAAATTCCCTAGACAAATGTTATAAGCTTGTTAATGATTGTGTCATGCTGTCATGTCTCCCCACCCTGTATGTGGTTAAAGGGTATATAACTAGCCTCTGAGATACATTTGGGACTGCATGATTTGGGTTAGATATACCCCGTGTTAGTCATATGCACCCAGCATATTAATAAATCTCCTCCTTTTAATAAAACCCTTTAAAATTCATCTGGACTTGGTGTCTCTACGTAAACCCGCAAAAGTGAGGTACGGTACTTTATGACATTAGTGAGGTATGGTACTTTACAACATTACAAGCAGCCAAGGGAAGTTCTAAAGTTCTGAACCTTAAAGACTGATGGGGCCAGGCTAGGGTTCAGCCCACCTTGGGAAGGCAAGAAAAGGCCAGGTAAAAATGTTTAAAATTAACAAACCACGGGTGTGGACCCTGTTAATTGTCAGTTTCTTGAATTGAATTACAGCTCTGTTAAGGAGAATGAATAATAGGATTATAGAAAATAAGATGATCAGGAACAGGCCTTCTGGCTGCCTCTCCCCTTCCCCCTCCCCTAAGAACCCTGGTTGGCAAACTGCGGCCTTTTGACCCCTTAGCTGTGGCTCTCCCACAGAGTGCCATGTGTAGGCACTGCCTCAGTAGGGAGTGTGCCTACCTATATAGTTTAAGTTTAAAATTTGGCTCTCAAAAGAAACTTCAATTATTGTACTGTTAATATTTGGCTTTGTTGGCTAATGAGGTTACTGACCACTGGGTTAGGAGTGGTGGCTTGTTGCCCTCCACTGGTGTGTAAAAAAAATTATAGAAAAGAAAATAAGTGTAAAATGTACAAGGCTAGCACTGGGAGAAGGGTTCTGACTCTCTCCCAGGGGGATGAGGCAGGTGTTGGGTCTCCTCCAAGTTTCCCCTACCTTCGTGTGGCATGGTTGTTGTCTGATGTGGGAGGCATGGGATTCACAGGGGAGACCCACTCCCATGCACCCTGACCCTTATATTGACTTAATGGTGTAAAGCACTGTAGGTCAAAAAGAGGGTTAGTATCTCTTTGCCAGCTGGGCAGTTATGATATAGTGCATTTTGACCATTCCTTATTTTTCTCAGTAAATCAATAGTTCATTGGGGTTAGTAGTTTACAATCCTCTTATTGTAAACTTTACTAAAATTGTACTAATAATAAGGCATATGGAATTGTATAGCCTGCCAAATCCAAAGACTTCCTTTATGTACCAAGGATTCCTTATTGTGTAAAAAGTGTTTTTCAGGTTAGAAATGTATGTTATTTCATAAGCCTCTTGTTAATTCTCCTTTTAATCTGCTGTTTCATAGCCCTGTGATGTTAAAGTCTTGGTTTAGATATTTGGGAAATATATAATGATTGTTAATAATGTCTTTTTATGTGATGTTTAGTTTATTATCATTTTTGAAGCAGTATTGTTCAATGTTAGGTCACCAAACCTAGAGTAAAAAATATTACTATTGATTGGTTATGAAATATTGGTCATTTCAGTTGGTAATTGTAGCTAAATCTTTAAAATTTGAAAGATAGATATAATAAGAAATACTTTAACTCCTTTTTCCCAAGTGATCTATAAAATTAAAAAGCTCAGAATTCCCTTTATCAGGGAAGCCTCAAGCCCTAACAGGACTGTTAGACAGTCAAGACCACCTCAAGAAAATGTTTCTAATTGCCTATCTGTAAGGCCAGGAGCCGCCATCATGGCCATTCACATGCAGGTTCCCATTGGATTCGGGCAGACGATAAAGAAATGGCAGAGTCAGAGGATGGGGGGCCATCCTATTTATTGGTGTCTCACCAAGACAGGCAAACCACAAAAGAAGACAAGGGAAAAGCAGAAAACCAGCTCCTCCCATGAAGGGCAAGGGATCAGGGAAGCCCCTGCAATCGTGATAGCAGGAACTGTGTGTCCAAGCTCCTGGTCTGTCCCACTTTATAGTGTAGAAAACCAAAATCCCTTAATCCAATATACAAACAAGGAAGTCTCTGATACAAAGTCACTTATCCAAGGCATAATTGGATTCCTCATGAGAGTGCACCACCCAGATCATACAATCAGTCAAGGGTGTGGGGAAAAGCTTAGTCCCAAAACCAAACCTTAGGCTACAATGACCTGGCCTGCTTATAGCCTGTCCCCCACACCCAATATAAGTCACAAGCGAGCAAACATATATATCATATTTACAAACTTATTTGACCAACACTATCTTAAGAAAGATTCTAGCTCCCAAGCAAGTGAGGAAGATTTAGACATTATCCCTCAGTTTCTGTTAGCCAGGATCAGAAAAGATGCTGAGGCAGTCAACTTAGTCTTTACATAGCAATCAGCTCTAGAAATTAGAAAATATAAGTTTTTTAAAAAGTAGCATCATCAGCTGCTAAAAATAAATAAGTAAATAAAACTAAGCATTTCAGAAGCGATATTGCTACTCCCTCAATCACATAACCTTGCCTAGCTCCTAAGATGACTGGTTAGTCAACAACGGGTAAGATTCCTGAAAGAAGGGACAACCTAAGACAGGCACAGTCAAAAAGGGGGCCATAAAAAGAAGGCTTAAAAACTAACAAAGGTGAGGCTTAGACTCTCACCCCAACAATACAGGCCATCCACTGACCAGGACATTAAAAGAAGGGAGACTCCTAAGAACTCAGAAAAAAAAAAAAAAAAACAAACGGATAAAAATGCTACCTAAAACCAGTGGGATTTTTAGGAAATTTTAATAACTTTACTAAAACCCCTGTTGCTAAAAGTTTATTCACAACCAATTAGAAAAGATTTTTCCAGCAGAAAATGAATAATTAAAAAAGCCAGACTTAGAATCTATTACAGAAGGCATAATATCTGAGTGTTTAATTTATGTCCAAGTAAATACTAAGCAAAGTAAGGAAACTGTAAAAAGAAACAGGGAAAGAGGAACTTTCCCAGGTAAACATTTAGAAACAGACCTTAATGAAATAATAAACAGATAATTAGAAGCTTTTTCTACTGGGAGTGGGGCCACAGTGACAGTTGCTAGGAAGTTGCTGTGTGGAACTCTTTCTAAATAGCTTGCCCTTTCTGATGTTACACCTGCATTTATGTCCAGAATCTCACAGCTGGTAGGAAGGGAACCCAATATTAATTAGAAACTAATTTGAAGTTACATTGTCCCTACAAGCCCCAAAAGTCCAGGGCAGTTAGAACACATGAATCAAATCATAAAGGAAAAGTAACCACTCTTTTCTTAAGTACTTGCAGGGTCTGCAAATTACTCAGCAGGCTGTTCAAAAGACTGTCCAAGAGGCGCTTCCAGGACTTCCAGGAAATCTGGTATTAAGATGACTGGTTAGTCATCCTTTTCAGCCTGGGGACTCAGTTCGAGTAAAGAAGTCCATCACCCAAGAACTGACTCCCACGTGGACGGGTTCACACACCATGATCCTGATCACTCCCATTGCTGCCAAGGTAGAAAGCATGCCCTCCTGGGTCCACCATAGCTGGTTAAAGCCTGCAGTCTCAGCAGAGACACCCTCGTGGACAGCGGAAACTGACCTCACCAACCTTGTAGGTAAACCCTGAGAAAAACAGCATGTCCTGTTTTAACCACAAACTGGAAGCTGGTTGATCTACACAGAGTTAATGCATGAAGAAACTCACTGAGGACCTCTTTAATTAGACTGAGAAAGAAGGGAAACTGGGGTAAAAGAAAAGCCAGCTTGGTTGTCACTAAACGTATAAGGTATGGAAATACTTTTGAAAGAGAAAGAAAGAAAGTAAATTGTTATAAAAGCCAGTTATTTCTGAATAGTTAAAAAAGTTTATAAAAATTAAAGATTGCCTCATGCACCTCATTAAAATGAGCCAAGGATTTGACTCAGGATATAAAACCGGTGGGGAATGTAGTAAGGAGCCAGAGAACTGTAAAATTTAGTGTTGAAATTCATGGGAGTCCATAAAGACCAGAGTAACAGGCTTTATTGAAAGGAAGAAAGGAAACCTGCTGGGCACTATTCCGGGGAGAAGGGCACTGGTTACAGACTAGGGGCAAGTTTTTATAGGGTTTGGGAGAGCCTGAGGAGGCACTGAGTCAGAAGTTCTGGTATGTCCCCTCCTGCAGATTTATGGTTTTGGCTTTCTGGAATGCTCCCCCTTAGGGCAGTTGATCAGCTTCTTGGAACTCTTCTGCCTCAGGGGTGATTATCCAGTAAGAAAGGGTGAGGTCAGGCAGTCAGGCGGAACAACCAAAGGGCAGTTGGAATTTCTGGTAAATTCATATATCTATCATTTCTCAACTCTGTGGTATGATAAAAAAAAAAAGAGGTGGGGTAAAGAAAAAGGTATGGAGCCTGACCTGTGGTGGCGCAATGGATAAGGCGTCAACCTGGAAACACTGAGGTTGCCGGTTCAAAACCATGGCTTGACTGGTCAAGGCACATATGGGAGTTGATGCTTCCTGTTCCTCCTCCTTCTCTCTCTCTCTCTCTCTCTCTCTCTCTCCCCCCCCTGCCCCTTCTCTCCTCTCTAAAATGAATAAATAAATAAATAAGAAATTAAAAAAAAAAAAAAAAAGGTATGGGGTTCAAGAGGGAGGTTTGTCTCGGACCAGCCATCTTCCGGAGCTACTTCCTGCTGTTATTCCTATTGGAGGCTTCCTTCGTGAACTCCCCCCCCCCCCCGGGGTAGTTGGAGTAGGGGTTCTAAAAGCATTTGATTGTAGGTTGTAAGGCCAGGAGCCATGGCTGTCACTATCAAAGCAGCCGCCTGGCCCATGCAGGTTCCCATTGGATTTGGGCAAATGGTAAAGAAACAGCAGAGTTGGAGGATGGTGGGCCATCCTATTTATTCATGTCTCACCAAGACAGGCAAACCACAAAAGAAGACAAGGGAAAAGCAGAAAACCAGCTCCTCCCATGAAGGGCAAGGGATCAGGGAAGCCCCTGCAATCGTGATAGCAGGAACTGAGTGAGCAAGCTTCTGGTCTGTCTCACTTTATAGTGTAGAAAACCAAAATCCCTTAATCCAATATACAAACAAGGAAGTCTCTGATACAAAGTCACTTATCCAAGGCATAATTGGATTCCTCATGAGAATGCACCACCCAGATCATACAATCAGTCAAGGGTGTGGGAAAAAGCTTAGTCCCAAAACCAAACCTTAGGCTACAATGACCTGGCCTGCTTATAGACTGTCCCCCACACCCAATATAAGTCACAAGCGAGCAAACATATATATCATATTTACAAACTTATTTGACCAACATAGGTAATTCTGGAGATTTCTCTCATTCGACCTGCAGGAACTTGATAAAGAAAAAGGCAAGCATTAAATTAGGCACAAGATTAGGATTGGTCTTATAATTAGTGCTAGCATTGAGAACAAGGAGTTTTTCCTTCATTGTTTGGAGTAGGAATGTATTTATAGGGTTCCAGATTTTTCTGTTTCACAACAGCAGGTTTAAGGATTGGTGTGTAGGGTTAGGTAGATTTTTCCAATTTTCTGATTGGCAAAGGTCTGCGTGCAGTTCTGTAAGAAACTAGTGAACAAACGTCAGAGGAAGGGTTCAAAAGTTAGAAAAATAAATAGAGGGAGTGGACCAATGAAAGGCAATAGTCAAGACCCTAGTTTGTGTGAAACCACTGATTCCATAACTTGGTTTGTTTTTTATGAATACACTGGGCTTCAGAGAGAGAGAGAGAGAGAGAGAGAGAGAGAGAATAGAGTTAAGACAGGGAAGTGGCCAGTCCTTCTGCCTCTAGATCTACTTCTGTAGAGATTCCTAAAGCAAAAAGAAGAGGGATTACCTGTACAGCTCCTTTGGTCCTTAGATTGACAGGTAGTGTACCAGGAATTGAAAAAGGCTCATGGGGTGGAATTAGGTTGATATTTGGGGTGAGATAGATTAGGGTACAGGTTTCTGCCCAATTAGTAAGGAGACACATATAGGTGTTGGTTCCACACGAGTAGAAAGCCCCTGATTGGTTGAGGTAGGTTGAGAGGTGAATAGAGAATAGAAGGACAAGGGGTCAGTTTTGTTTCTCTGTTTCTGAGCTCCAGATGGTCAAGGTGGAGGAAAGAGTTGCCCTTAGCAGCAGAGGGAGTTGTCAGGATCATGGTGTGTGGACCTGTACACTTGAAAGTCAGTCCTTGGTGATATAATGCTGGAAACACCTCTTGGACAGTCTTTGTACAGTTTGCTGAGTAACTTGTAAATCCTGCAAGTGCTTAGGGAAAGGGGGGTTACATTTCTACACTTTGTAGCTAGAGTTTAAGTCCTAGTGACCACTGCTTCTAGCTGGAATTAGCAGCAGGTCCCAGCCTATAATAGGCATGGGGCATTGAGACAAGAGAAATAAATGAGATACTATACATTAAATAAAGCAGCAAAATCAGACTGTCAATACCCACAGTAGAGATCTTTGAGGGATAAATAATACTCAAATATTCAGGCAAGGCATAGTAGATGGCCCTTGTGTTTACAAGAAATGAGATTAGTTTATCTGCTACTTGGAAGAAACACCTTAGGCTCGTGAACAATGTCCTTGGGCCATCAGTGGCAACTCCTAGCATGCTGGGCAAGGTCAGGTCACAGGTAGCTGAAGCAGGGCTAGAAAAGACTGAACCCTCCCTCCATGGAGCAAGGGTGCAGCTTACCTTCTCATGTTCCTTTTTCCACAGCAGAGATATGTCCCTTGGTGGGGCCAAGAAGCCTGGCAGGCTTCAGATCAATGACCTTTCTTTCTACTCTGGAGCAGGGCTCTGATGGAATCTTATGAAGCCCTTTAGGGTGCTGGAGCCTTTAAGAGCGTATGCCAAAAGCTGATATTTCCTGACCTCTTTTGGGCCTTATTTGCCTTTTCTGTTACTTCCTTGGCCATTATAGACTTTAAAAGCCATGCTCAGTAGATCTCACTGAGGGGCTTGACTAAGAGAGTAAAATTGGGAATCCAGTGTCTAAAGAAGCCTATTAGATTAAGGAAAAAAAGAATTTGATCTGTGGTGGTAGGTGGTTGGAGATCGCAGAAGGTCTGAGTTTGATCTAGGGTGAGACCTCAGGTGGTAGGGGTTAAGGTGATGCCCAGATAGGCTATGGACTAAGAGTGAAGTTGAGTCTTAGCAGAGAAGACACAATATTACTTCACAGAGAGGAAGTTAAGAAGGGTGGCGGTGTGTCTCCTTGAGGCAGGCAGGGAGGGGCTGCAGAGGAGTAGGTTATTTACATATTGTAAGAGAGTACTAGTTTTGAGGTTGCATGCTGCTAAATCCTGAGCTAGTGCCTGCCCAAACAGGTGTGGGCTGTTTTTGAACCCCTCAGGTAAGACAGTCCATGTAAATTGTTGGCCTGCATTAGTGTCCAGGTAAAAACAAACAGAAAATAATAGTCAGGATGTAAAGGAATGATAAAAAAGGCCTTTTTGAGGTTTAGGACTGTGAAGTGAGTGGTGTTTGAGGGAATGTGTGACAGTTACTTGTAGAGATTAGGGACTACTGGATGGAGGGGAATTACTGCCTCATTAATTAGGTGTAAGGTTTGTATGAGATGATAAGCCCCTGAAGGTTTTTGAACAGGAAGGATGAAGGTATTGCAGGGAGAGTCCATGGAGATGAGTAAGCCTTGATTTAAGAGGCAGGTAATTATTGGTTTAAGGCCTTAGAAACAGATACAGTTACACATTAAACAAAGACTTCACATACAAATTATGAATTAAGGAATTTAAATGAGTGTGCTTTACTTATTTCAATTCAAATTATACTAGAGATATTTTCTGACAAAAAGAGACAAAACAGATTACTCACTCACACAGCTCAATAGATTCTGCTTTTTTTAAAGCTGTTTGAGATGGCAGGGAGTTGTCAGCATAGAGGGGAGGAAGAAAGCAGACAGATGGACAGTGTGACCAGCTGGATGGAAAAGAAGGAGGGTCAGAATCCACAGGAGAAGGAGGAGGAGGTTAAAGTGCTGGTGGTGGCACCATGTGGACAGAGGAGTTAAAAAGATTTAGAGCTCTGAGGAGAGGAGAGAGGACAAGAGGTAGTAGAAGGTACAGTCAGTCTCTGAGGAGGGGGAAGGATGGGCCAAAGAAGAAAAAAAATCAGCCAAAGTCAGTGGGATGAAGAGATGGGTCGAAGAAGAAAAAGAGACAGAGCCGCCCTTCTGTAAGAAGGGAGGAGGGGTTTAAGAACACAGTAGAGAAGGGAGGGGCCCCTGGCCAGCAGGAAAGGAGAAAGAGAGAATGGTATTTGCAGGTGAATGAAAAAGAGGATTCAGTGAAGAGAGTGGAGTGGGCTCTTAGAGGGAAGAGAATCAAGTGAAAGAGATTTGCAGAGGTACAAGATAGGGGTCCTGAGAGAGGGGTGTCCCCGGGGGTCAGGCAGGAGGGGGAGAGAGTTGGGAGTTTGTGGAGAAGAAAAGATTAGGAGCGGAGGTTTTAGGTGAGGTTTCTCTGGCCAAAAACGGCCTGTGTGTAGAACAAGCGGCACAGAAATTAAGGACAGGAGTGAATTAGAAGAAAGCCTGCCAGTAAAGAATCTCAGACCTTCCCAGTCTGGTGGCAAAAATTGTCAAGATCTCTTAGGATACTGTAATCAAGTTCCTGTTTTCAGGCCAATGAGAGTTATTGTGTAATTTGTATTGGGGCCACGCCATGTTACAGAAGAAAATGAGGTTTTTTTGACTTAAGGCCAGATAGGCCCAACTTAGTGAGGTTTTCTATGAGACATCCTAGAGGTGTCTGGTCAGAAGGTTTAGACCCTGAAGAGCCATGGAGACAGGTGAGCAAGAGGGTTGTCCCCGCCTTTTGTCACTGTCCCAAGAGGAGAAAATCTCCGTGTGTGGGAATCGTCCCTGATAGAGGTCGTCACCACCTGTCAGGGAGCTCTGAGAGAGAGAGAGAGCGAGAGAGAGAGAGGGAGAGAGGGAGAGAGAGGAGAGGTTTGGCTAGGCACCTAGTCTTTCTGAGCAGTCTACTGAGACTGAAAGTCAAACCCCTCAAAAGCTGAGGCATGTCAGAGAAAATTGTCCAACCAGAGAAAATTTTGTGAAAAAAAGAAGCTGACTGGGGAAGGGAATGGGAGAAACTCCTTACCTTTCTGGTCCAGCAGGGGTTCAGGACAGAGACAGATCACTGGCCAGTCAGCCTACAATTACACGTCCAAACAGAATCAGGGAGCAAGACCGGGATAAGCTGCCACTGCCCATTGCTTCCCTGGTTGTAAGTTTGGACGGCAAAGAGGGATTGTCCAGGCAGTTAGTACCCTGTCCCAGGTTTCGGCATCAAATGTTAGAATCCATGGGAGTCCAAAAAGACCAGAGTAACAGGCTTTATTGAAAAAAAGAACGGAACCCTGCTGGGCCCTTCTCCAGGGAGAAGGGCACTGGTACAGACTAGGGGGCAAATTTTTATAGAGTTTGGGAGAGCCTGAGGAGGTACTGAGTCAGAAGTTCTGGTATGTCCCCTCCTGCAGATTTATGGTTTTGGCTTTCTGGAAAGTTCCTCCTTAGGGCAGTTGATCAGCTTCTTGGAACTCTTCTGCCTCAGGGGTGATTATCCAGTAGTAAGGGTGAGGCAGTCAGGCGGAACAACCAAAGGGCAGTTGGAATTCCTGGTAAATTCAAATATCTATCACTTAGTATTGGCAACACCATTTTAAAGAGGAAAAGTCAGGCTTTCTGTCCTGTCCTTTCTTTGGAAAATGGAGGGAGAAGGATATAAAAGTCTCCTGACTTACAAGGACAACTGAGTCATTTAGTTTTAGTTCTCTGAAAGGATTAAGGTTATCTGAGGAACTTCCTTTCCCTTTCAATAAGAAACAAAATTTACATACCACCCTACACTGATTTTGGCTCTCCCTCCCTTCCTGGAATCCTGAGAGTAACATACCTCTAGGCAAATGAGGGGAGATAGACACTAAAAGATTTGCGAATATCTTTGATCTTGAGAGTTTTAATGTTTTTAATGGATCCCTAGACAAATGTTGTGAGCTTGTTAATGATTGTGTCATGATGTCATGTTCCCTCCAACCTGTATGTAATCAAGGGTATATAACCAGCCCCTGAGATATACTCGGGGCTGCATGATTTGGGTCAGATTTGCCCCATGTTAGTAATATGCAGCCAGCATATTAATAAATCTTCTCCTTTTAGTAAAACCCTTCAAAATTCATCTGGACTTGGTGTCTGTACATAAACCCCCGGAAGTGAGGTATGGTACTTTATAACACTACTAGAGTAGATCTTAAAAGTTTTCATCACAAAAAGTAACAAAACATAACTATGTGAGGTGAAGGAGGCTAACTAAACTTATAGTAACATTTCACAATATATACATATATCAAATTGTCATGTTGTACACCTAAAAGTAATACAATGTTTTATGTTAGTGATATCAATAAAACAGAGGAGAAAATAATAGCTAACATTTACTGAGAACTTCCTATATTCTTCCATTGTTCTAACTGCTTTATACACATGAACTTAATTATTACAATAGGCTTCAGTCCTGGGCATCTTTATTCCCTACTTACAAATAAGATGATTATATTAAGAAGCTTATTTAAGGTCACACATTGTAAAGCCAGTAGTCACGGCCACCATCACAGCCGCCTGGCCCATGAAGATTCGCATTTGATTCAGACAGACGGTAATGAAACAATGAAGCCAAGAACTGGTGGGCCATTAACTTTAATCCTAGCTTGCACCCAGCAAGCAAGAAATACACACAGTGGGAAAACATTTCCCTTTCTATTCAGGGCTCCCAAAGCCACTGACTTATTCAAGTTTCCTAGAATCAAAGGTTTCTACCTCACCAGCCTTATTTACCTCTGTTCCCCATCTTCTTCTCTCTGCACAAACTGGCTTCTTTTACAGCACTTCTACCATCTTGGCTGCTTCTCCTCTCTCCCATGTAGCCTTTTTCTACTCTCCTCTAGCATGGGCTTCTCTGCCCCATTTTATAGTGTAGAAATCAAAACCTTTAATCTAATATACAAAAAAAGAAGTCTCTGATACAAGGCCACTTATCTGAGGCATAATGGGATTCCTCATGAGAGTGCACCACTCCACATCATGCAACAGTCAAGCGTGTGGGAAAAGGCTTAGTTTTGAGAAGATATTAGTATTAAAGGGGTGGAAAAGACTTAGTCTTAAAACTAAGCCTTAGGCTGTAACAACCCTGCCTGCTTACAGCCTGTCCCCCACACCCAATGCAAACTATAAGAGAGCAAACATATATATCATATTTACAAACTTATTTGACCAACACATATTTAATAAGTGATCAGGCCAGGATCACTCAGATATGCCTGACACCTAATCCCCTTTACTTAACCACCCAGCTTTTACTTCCTGGGCTTTATAGTCAGTAAAATTTTATCTCACGATTAACTAACATAACATCAACTTGCTCCAAGTAGTAGCTCTTCCCATTTGTTGTCAGTTCCTACACTCAACCCCTGGGCTGGGCTCTTCAGACACGAATCTGTTTTCTGTCACTGTTATTTTGTCTCTTATTGAATTTCATACAAATAGAGTCAAACAGTTGGAAGTCTGTTGTGTCTAGATTTTTTCATGTTACATAATGCTTTTGAAATTCATTTATGCTGTTGCTTATATAAGATGGCCATTGTCCTCTCTTTTCTTTTATGCCATTATACCAATCTCTCATCTTAAGTGCAACATACAATAAAACAAAATAAGTAAATAAATAAACCTGGGACTCTGCAGCCACTTTCCAGCCTCCCCCATGCCTCTTCGATTTGTAGTCAAACTTTTGGAAGCAATCACCCTTTTACTTTCTCCCCTCCTACCCATTCCTCAGCCCACTGAGTTCTGGTTTCAGCCCCACCACACCCTGGAAGCCAGGTCACAAATAACTCCCCTTTCACTACATCCATGGACACTTCACCTTTATTTTTCTTATCTTATAAATGCTCCTCCTTTAATCTCTCCAGATTCACTTCTTTTCTCTCTGACATGCCTTCTCGGCCTCCTTCCTTGATATGCTTTTAACATAAGGGTTCCCTGGGGTGTAAGTAGTCCTAAGATGTCTGCTGTGGTCACTTGCATACATTTCCTGGACAATCTCAACTATTTTTATAGTTTTCTCTAGCTCTGAACTCTTTCCTGAATTCCAGACAAATGTATGCTTCTGTCTAATAAATATCTGCATTTGAATGTCCCATAGATATACATCAGAATTATATATTCAAAATTAAACTCATTTCAATGCTCGCACCCAAAAAAAGAAAAGTTGTTCTATCACCTGTGTTCCCAGTTTTATTTTAGTATCAACCATTTGTCCAAACCCAAACCTCAGGTTCATCTTTCTTTCATACTCTCAGTCCCTCATGTTCAATAAATCACCAAGAATAGTCAGTGCTACTGAGGAGTGAGCAAGCCACCCTTCTGCGTTGAGAGGGGAGAAACCAGAAAAATACCAGGGAAAGGAACCAGCAGGGATAACTGAGTCAGCCAGTTATAAATTAACTATATCCCATAGTTCTCTAAATGTTTGCTTAGAGCTGCTTGCAACACAAAGCAAGAAAAGCAGGATCTGTATGTAGTTATGACCAGCAATCTGGAAACCCCTCCCCCTTTACTGACCCCACTGAAACTCCCACTCCCGTCTTCTTGAATCCTGGGAAACCTTAAACAAAGGAATCATGCACCAATTGCTTGGATACTGTAAAGGTATATAACCTGTAAGAGAATCTAATTCAGGGAGCTCGTGCTTTGGTGCTTCTAGCCCCCACATGCTTCACCAGCTTCTAACAAATTCTTCTTCCTCTATTTTGTGTGTGTGTGTGTGTGTGTGTGTGTGTGTGTGTGTGACAGAGACAGAGAGAAGGACAGATAAGAACAGATAGGCAGGAAGGGAGAGCGATGAGAAGCATCAATGCTTCATTGTGGCACCTTAGCTTTTCATTGATTACTTTCCCATATGTGCCTTGACCAGGGGGCTACAGTAGACCAAGTGACCCCTTGCTCAAACCAGGTGAGCCACACTCAAGCCAGCAACTTCCGGGTTTTGAACGTGGGTCCTCTGCATCTTAGTCTGACACTTTATCCATTGTGCCACCACCTTGTCAGGCTGTTCTTCCTCTATTAATCAAGATGTCTGAGTGTCTTCTCTGTTGGTATTGCTTTCTGCAACACTACCTCCCAGATCTTAGAATATGTACATTTTTCTCAATTTCCAGTTTCAACCCCTGTTCTAGCCACCATTACATCTCTCCATGACCATGTTGCTGCTCCATAATATTTTCATCACTGCATGATTTTTCTAAAACACAAATCTAATCTTTCACCTTTCTGTTTAAAACTATTTAGTGTCTCCATATCAAGCTAAAAAAAAATAAAACCCAAAAAACATTCCCTGGCCCCAGCGCACCAACTTAGTTTTACAGATAATCAGTATCTTAGGTGTCAGCCACTAGAGAGAGATCATCTGATAGTTGGTTCCATGGGTCCTAAACAGAAGAAAGTGAGAATGTAATGAAGTGATAGATTGTTGGTCAAATAAGTTTGTAAATATGATGTATATGTTTGCTTGCTTATAGTTTGAATTGGGTGTGGGAGACAGGCTATAAGCTGGAAAAGTCCTTATAGCCTAAGGCAAGCATGTCCAACATAATGAGTTTATGTGGCCCACGATTAAATTTTTAATATTCTCTGCTACTTTAAAATATCAGCTACTCAGAAGTGGAAGCATCTTTGATTATTGGAAATCAAGATATTTAAGATAGTGATATGCAGAAAAGAATTCCACATGTGACTAATCTAGGGTTAACTTCCAATAATTGGTTGAATGGATTCACGATACTTCTTAATTTTTTAAAAAACTTCCATTATAAAGATTTATAACTTTTGTACTCATCTGTACTCGATATGAATTGTTTGACATTTAGCAGTGATGTGAAACCCACATTCTTTTAGGTGGAGTTTGCCAGTGCACACCCAAGGTCAAACAATTTGTTATTTTTGTGGTCAAGTGTGCTGAATCAAGTGGCATTGTAGCATAGACAATAGCTGCAGTTGATAACTGAAAACGTGTCCAGTCTGTTTGTAAAATGAAATAATTGTTTTATTTGCAGTATAACCCCTTCAAGCTCATTTTATTAACTAAATATTGTTTCAATTGATTGCAATACAGTTTGGATATTTATATGGTATGTAATTATATTTTTATTAAAATAATATTATATATTAAAATTTTTTTCACTCACATTTATTCATAAACAAATTACATAATAAAATTTTGTTTACTTAAACGAATCATTTTTGTATTTAACATTTTTTAGTTTTAATATTTCGTCTGGCCTGTTTTCTTTCTAATCTGACCCAGAGGCAAAAACTGTTGCCACACCTGGTTTAAGGATTTTAAGACTAAGCCTTTCCCACCTTTTAATACGAAGATCTTTTTAACATTCTTCTAATACTAAGATCTTCTCAAAACTAAGTTTTCCCCCACATCCTTGACTGTTTGCATGATGGAGGGTGGTGCACTCTTATGAGAAATCCCATTTATACCTCAGGTAAGTGGCTTTGTATCAGAGACTTTCTTATTTGTATATTGGCTTAAAGGCTTTAATTTTTCACACTGTAAAATAAAGAAAACCAGGGGTTCTCTCTCTTGGTTCCTGCCATCAGCATTGTAGAGGCCTCCCTAATTCCTTGCCCTCCATGGGAAAAGCAGGTTTTTTGCTTTTCCCTTGGCTTTTCTTGTGGCTTGCCTGTCTTGGTGAGACACCAATAAACAGAATGGCCCACCAGCCTCTGATTCCGCTGTTTCTTTACCATCTGCCTGAATTCAATGAGAACCTGCATATGAATGGCCATGATGGTGGCCTCTGGCCATACAACTGGCATAGTTTGCAGCAAGATTCAGATCAGATTGGTATGAAGCCACCACCCTTGAGGTGTAGGGTAGAGGCTTGGTTGCTATTATGGTTCCCCATGGCTATACTTTTAGGGGCCGTGGGCTGGCTATTATTTACTCAAGAAGAAACCAGAAGTTCTGTGCGAGAAGTAACCTGAGGTCAAAAGCTCCAGGATGAATTGCAAATCAAATGACAGAAAAGGCTGAAATTGGAGCGAGCAGAATTGGAGAAGGAATGACAGGTTCACGAGTTGTAATTTGCCCAGGAAGCTGAATGTTTTCACCGGCAGTTGTTGGAGAAACAACTGCAGATTCAAGAGCTCGAGTCTCAGCTTCTGGCCAGAGCCCAGCAGCCACAGGAGCCTAAACATTACCAAAGGAGCAGCAGCATCTGTGCCGGTGGATTGGCTTTGAGTCAGCGGAAGCAGGCGCTTGCAACTCCTTTTCTGAGGATGAGAAGGCTCAGGCTGAAGCTGCAATATGCACACTCAGAGCCTGACCAGTGGTCACCAAGAGGGTAAAAACCCAGTAGCAAAGAGTCCCTCAGGGGCAGCCACAGCCTCCTGTCTGATAGATATGTAAATTCCAAACTGCCCTCTTGATGTTCCGCTTATCTGTCAGACTTCACCCTTACTGGATGGACTATTGACCCTGAGACAGAGGAATTCCAAAAAGCTGAGAAGCCGCCCCAAGGAGGGGCTCCAGACATACCAGGACTTTTAATTCAACACCCACATGCTCCAAGCCCCCAAGGAGGAGCATTCGGACATACCAGGACTTTTGCCTCAGTATCCCCTCAGGCTCTCCCAAACACTATATAACTCGCCCCTAGTCTGTAACCAGCGCTATTCTCCCCGGAAGAAGTGCCCAGCAGGGTTCCTTTCTTTCAATAAAGCCTGTTACTCTGGTCTTTCAGACTCCCATGGATTCCAACACTGTTGTAAAGCCAGTAGCCAGGGCTGCCATCACAGCAGCCTGGCCCATGCAGGTTCGCATTGGATTCGGACAGTCGGTAAAGAAACAATAGAGACAAAAACTGGTGGGCCATCATCTTTGATCCTAGCTTGCACCCGGCGGGCAAGCAAAAACACACACTGGGCTCCAGAACCCACTCACATTCAGTGCTCACAAAGCTACTGACTTATCTGAGTTTCCTAGAATAAAAGGTTTCTAGCTCACCAGACTTTATTCCTCTCTGTTCTCCATCTCCTTCCTTCTCCCTGCACAAACTCTGCACAAAGTGGCTTCTCACTCAACACCCTGCCATCTTGGCTGCTTCTCTTGGCCTCCTCCATGTAGCCTCTTTCTGCTCTCCTCTCTACTCTCTGTTCTAATGTTAATCTCAGGAACCAAGAGAGCAAGCTCCCGTTCTGCCCCCATTTTATAGTGTAGAAATCAAAACCTTTAATCCAATATACAAAATAGGGAAGTCTCTGATACAAAGTCACTTATCAGAGACATGATGGGATTGCACTACCCCACATCAAAAAGGGTGGGAAAGGCTTAATCCCAAAACCAAGCCCCAGGCTACAAGGATCCTGCCTGCCCACAGCCCGCCCCCAACACACATTAATATCACCTGGGCGACGACCTCCACGTGGGCAGCACCATCTTTAACAAAGTGAGCATAATATATTTTATCTGCCCAACAACTCTCCAGGTAATGGAACACTCTATGGTCCAGTCTTGCAGCACGATGGTGGCCCCTGGCCATACAGAACTACTGGGCCATTTCCCATGAAGGTGGGTTTTGGCAGATGACCCAGTTGCTGGTTACTGTCTGTTTCAGGGGTGATGGCAAGTTTCCCAACCCAAGAGCAAAGGAGCTGTGTTCGGGCAGGGACAGAACTTCCAAGGGAAGAGAAAGACCAGACAATGGGAAGAGGAGAGGAACTCGGAGGTCCCATCCTGGAAGTATTAGGTTCAAGTCAATCAACAGAGTCTCCCTTGCTCCTGATAGATAAAATGGCTACTCAGCTACCATCTTTCTTAAGAACAATGCAGGCTTGAAGGAGGAAAAAGGACTTGCCTACTCAGTAATCCAGCTCAGACCTCTCTTGCAGCTGGATGCTGATAAGGGACGACTAGATCAGGTGTAAACAATTTTGAGGAACTGTGGTGCCCCTCCCAGCCATGAACAGAAGAAGTTATCTTGCAGCCGCCTTTGCCCAAGGCCCTTTGATGAACAGTATACCCCTACCCATTTGTCCCTCGGGGCTGACACTCTTTTCTGCTCTCAGCCTACCTCTTTGCTGCTCTCAGCCTACCTGCACTCAGATGCTTTTAAAATAATTTTTTTTAAGCCCTGGCCGGTTGGCTCAGCGGTAGAGTGTTGGCCTAGCATGCGGAGGACCTGGGTTCGATTCCGGCCAGGGCACACAGGAGAAGTGCCCATTTGCTTCTCCACCCCTCTGCCGCGCCTTCCTCTCTGTCTCTCTCTTCCCCTCCCACAGCCAAGGCTCCATTGGAGCAAGGATGGCCCGGGCGCTGGGGATGGCTCTGTGGCCTCTGCCTCAGGCACTAGAGTGGCTCTGGTCGCAACATGGCGACGCCCAGGATGGGCAGAGCATCGCCCCTGGTGGGCAGAGCGTCGCCCCCTGGTGGGCGTGCCGGGTGGATCCTGGTCGGGCGCATGCGGGAGTCTGTCTGACTGTCTCTCCCTGTTTCCAGCTTCAGAAAAATGCAAAAAAAAAAAAAAAAATTTTTTTTATACACACTAGCCCCTGGTTTCAGCCTTTAAGCTCTATCCTATATTTTGAAAGGACTTGCTCAAAAACCTTTTAATAATGACAAAAGCATTACTGATCTCAGAGACCTTATCATTATCATGAAGAGCATCTTTTTAAACAGCCAGCTTGGGTTTGAGGTAGGGCACAGAGAGCCCACAAAGCAGGTGCCTCTCCTCATCTGGCTGGCTGGAAGCTCAGGCTGAAGATGCGTGAGTGAGCTTGACTCTGGGTTCAGTTTATTATTAAATGTTTATAGTTACTGGTTTCCTATTGGGAAGCCTTTCTATGTCACACCTCACACCTCAACCCCTCTTCCTTGAGCAGAGTTGCCTCTTTGTAGAAGAGCCTTGGTTCTCAACAGGACCTATCCTTCCAGGCAGAGTTAACTAGAAGGCAGAACACACACACATACAGGTGCCAAAAATTTGTTTTATATCCCTAAAACAAGATGTTAAAGCAATCATTGTAGAAAAAATGAGAACTTAATTACACTTTCTAACACTTTATATTGTTACAGTGTTTTAATTTCCATTGCTGTATGTGTTGGGCAGATAACATATATTATGCTCACTTTGTTAAAGATGGTGCTGCCCACGTGGAAGCCCATCACCCAGGTGATTGCTTGGGATGGGTATGATTATGTTAATATGTGTTTGGGGAGGGCTTTTGCGCCAAAAGGTTTTAAAGAGAAAAGAGATCACATTGTTCCAGGGGAAGAGTGGTTACATTCTAAGAGAAGCCCATGCTGTAAGAAAGCAGAGAGTGGCCACGTGGAGGAAGCCAGGAGAAGCAGCCATGATGGCAGAGTGTGAGGGAGAAGCCAGTTGGTGCAGAGAGAAGGAGATGAGGAACAGAGGTGAATAAGTCTGGTGAGCTAGAAACCTTTGATTCTAGGAAACTCGGATAAGTCAGTGAGCACTGTGAGCACTGAATGGGTGGGTTTTTGAGCCCAGTGTGTGTTTTTACTTGCCTGCCAGGTGCAAGCTAGGATTAAAGATAATGGCCCACCAGTTCTTGGCTCCGTTGTTTCATTACCGTCTGTCCGAATCCAATGTGAACCTGCATGGGCCAGGTGGCTATGATGGTGGTCGTGCCTAATGGTCATACATTTGGCATAGTCTGTGGCAGGACTCGATACAGATTGGCAAGGAGCCACCACCACCTTTGAGTGGTGGAGTAGAGGACTGGCTGCTGTTATGGTTCCCCATGGCTGTCCTTTTGGGGGCCGTAGGCTGGCTGACTTTTACAGCCATGAGTGAGGAAACTGAGAGCTCTGTGGAAGAGCCTGCCCAGGACCTGCAAACTGAGCAGTGGAAGGAGCTGGAGAAAGCACAGGAGAAAGATGCCAACCATGGAGTTGGAGCAAGCACTGGAGGAGGCCAACCAGGTTTGCGAGATTTGCTTGAAAATGGAGAAGCCAGTGGAGAAGGAATCACAGGTTCATGAGTTGAAGATTGCCCTGGATGTTGTGGAGAGCCAGCAGCAGCAGGAGGCTGGGGCTGAGGCCGGACTGGGGCTGCAAGGCCTGTGGAGCAGACAGTGGCAGCGGCCCAGGGCTCGTGTCTGGCAGCGGGATCTGATGTTTTCAGTTCCTCTTTGGAGGATGAGGAGAATCGAGCTGGAGTTGCAATCTACAGTCTCCAGAGGTGAGAGCCCAGCAGCAAGGAGTACCTACTATGCCCCTGATAGGTCTGTGATTTTGGGACATAGGGGTGAATGCCATCATGTTCTCTGGAGCAGAGATGGAAATGCTGACTGCCTTTGCCACGTGCTCCTCCTTGGGACAGTGTAAGACCTGCCAGGATGGCAGGGATGGGGAGGAGGCTGAGGCCCCATGTACGTGGACTGATTCCTGGACTATAACCAAAGTGGCACTGGCTCCTTTGTTGGATGGACTTATGGATTTTGGACAGTGTGAAATTCCCTGATGAGAGTGGGGCAGGGGGCTTTGCTGAAAGCACTCCCCTTCCCTGGAAGCTTTTCCCATGGCTAGAGAGAAGGCCGAGGACATTTTGCACTTTGGCAAAGTGCTCAGAGACTGGTGAAATGTACCTTTGTAATTGTTGAAATTGTATGATTTGTCATGTTGTTGTAATTTCTATAGTGTGCCTAATTTCCTTGCACAGGGATGCCAGTGATGTAGATTGTGGGTAGTAAAGTAAGCATAAGGGTGGATTGTAAGGCAGATAAAATATATTATGCTCACTTTGTTAAAGATGGCGCTGCCCACATGGAAGCCCATCACCCAGGTGATTGCTTGGGATGGGCGTGATTATGTTAATATGTGTTTGGGGAGGGCTTTCATGCCAAAAGGTTTTAAAGGGAAGAAAGATCACGTTGTTTCAGGAGAACAGTGATTACGTTCTAGGAGGAGCCCATGCTGTAAGAGAGCAGAGAGTGGCCATGTGGAGGAGACCAGGAAAGCAGCCAAGATGGTGGAGTGCTGAAGGAGAAGCCAGTTTGTGCAGAGTTTGTGCAGGGAGAAGGAGATGGGGAACAGAGGTGAGTAAGTCTGGTGAGCTAGAAACCTTCGATTCTAGGAAACTCGGATAAGTCAGTAGCTTTGTGAGCACTGAATGGGTGGGGTTTGGAGCCCAGTGTGTGTTTTTACTTGCCTGCTGGGTGCAAGCTAGGATTAAAGCTAATGGCCCACCAGTTCTTGGCTCTGTTGTTTCATTACCATCTGTCTGAATCCAATGCGAACCTGCATTGGCCAAGCGGCTGTGATGGTGGCCGTGGCTACTGGCTTTACAGTATGAAAGCAAAACCAGAGGTGTTAGCACAGCTACCTGTTATATGATACCTGCTCTGAGACCAACACACCTCTGACAGGCCCTTGAAGGAAGTCAGAGCAAGAAATGGTGCACCTGAGTGTAAGGCCAGTAGTCGTGGCCATCATCACAGCTGCCTGGCCCACGCAGGTTTAGGTTCTCATTTAATTCAGATAACCTAGAGAAACAATGGAGCCAAGAACTGTTGGGCCATTATCTTTATTCCTAGCTTGTACTTGGCAAGTGAGTAAACATAAACACACTGGGCTCCAGAACCAACTCATTCAGTGCTCACAAAGCTACTGACTCATCTGAGTTTCCTAGAATCAAAGGTTTCTAGCACACTAGCCTTATTCACCTTTTTTCCGCATCTCCTTCTCTCTGCAGGCCTCCGTTTTGGCTGCCTACCTCCTCTCCAACCATGTGGCCTCTCTCTCCTAGACCAACATGGTCTCTCTCCCCAAAGTGGCTCCTAGCTCCTCCTTTTAAAACTTTTCAGTGCAAAAGTCCTCCCCCAACACACATGATCATAACCAAGCCCCTTCCCAAGCATGAAAGCAATCAGCTGCATCACGTGAGAGCATCATCACGTGAGCAGCGGCCATTTTTAACAATAACTATGAGCAAAACCAGAAAATACAAATTTTATAACTCATTTGCCCAACACTGAGCAAATGTTCTTTCCTCTCAGTTACTCATAGATACAGTGGGAGCAATTAAGAGGACATTGGAAGTCATCTGATTCCCCACTTTCCATTTTACATTAAGGAAGGTGTCAGTGAGGTCAGGTGACTTGCTTGAGATCAGGTGACCTGCTCAGGATTACAGTTAAGCTATTATCAAAGCCAAGATTGAAAACCTGGTCTAACTTTGTGATAATAGTTTCCCCACCATATCACACTTGGCTCAACAGCTATGCACAGTCCCCTTCCTCGCCTCTACTCCCAAACAGCAGACACATCCCAGTTTGGAAGTGGCAAACTTCTTTTAAATAACCAGAACCTGTAATTCTATCATCCTCAGCTCACAGAGTTGATTTGTGCTGCTTCCTTCTCTCTGGGGAGTAGGTGCGGGTGTGGGGGGACTGATGACTTCACCAGAGACTATGCAGTGAGTCAGGGTCTCAGCCAACTCCCTGGATTTGTCTTTCTGTTTCTGAATCAACTGAGCTAGTCAGCCTCCCACGCTGTAAACACACCACAGAGCAGGGAAACAATGAGGCTGCACATTTAGAAAAGGCCTGCTTCCCTGCTGAGTGTCACCATGTGTCTCTTTTCATGCACTTGAACAGTCCATTCCTGCTCCTAGGAAAACAGGCCAGAAAGATGACTCCAAAATAGCCCCATTAAAGGGGCTTTCTCCATGTCCTCAATGACAAAAATAAACCCACCAGAGTCTCAAGTGGGAGTGTAAGTGGACAACAAGCTGAAGTGGAGGTCATGACAAGGGACAAAGATGTTTGGGCCATCTAGTTAGATGTGCCTCTATTGGACCATGCCATGTAAGTTGTTCCATCAGGAAATAAACGTTACTTCTGCCTGGAGAAAAACTGCCATCTTTCTTCTCTGTTGTGTGTATGTAATCAACTATATTACTTAAGTCATAATCATTTTTAGTCTAAATTGCAGGAATCTGCTATACAGTCTACACATTTGCATATATTGTGCTGCAGTTCCAGTACTGTAAAAAGTAAAAGCCATTCAAAAGGCAGGATATGTTAAATGGACATGCTGTCTGCTTGAGTAGGGGTGCCCTTCTAGCTCCGCCTTCATGCACAGTTGAAGGCTGAGGGAGTTCAGAGCCAAATGAAAACTCTCCCAGCTACGGGGTTGGGGTGAGGAAAGGGCTGTGAGTTTGGGAGGAGTGGTGGCACCATGGACTCGCAGCCCCTGGGGGAAATTCCCCAGCTTGGGTCTGCTAACTGTCCCGGTTTACCTCTCAGCCTCCTGCCCCATCACTCTGCCTCCAACACTGCTCCAGTCCAGACTGAAATGCTGCCACTAGAGGTCTGTCAGTCCTCCTGGCCTTTGCACAGGCCATCTCCTCAGCCTGAAACACTCTGCAGTGCCATCTTGATATGCCTGCTTCAGCTTATGTCCCTGGGAACATTCTCAAAGAACTGCCATGTCTGGTCAGTGGCTCTCCCCGCACATCATCAGCATACCTTGGATTCTTCTCCTTACAGCATTCATCACTCTGTATTATAATGGCCTCTTCAACTGTCTCTCCCACTAGACTACCAGCTTCTTGAGGGAAAAGCCTCTGTCTTGTTTGCAAGTGTGTTCCTCACCGTTGCCACAGTGGTGCTCTATAAATGCTTATTGCATGAATCCACAATCCTGAGCATTTGCAAGCTGCTTTGCCCTTCTCCCAACAAAGTCAGAGCTCTTGCCACAATCCCTCTCTGTGAGCTCAGCCAGGTGTTACCTTCACTGACCAGTTGACCTCCAAGGAGCTCCCTCACATCAGTCACCACGTGATGTGAACCCAGGGCCCAACTGCTGGGCCACTGCCTCCCAACTGGCATCTTTCTTAGCAACCTCAAAACCCAAATTGCAAGGTAGCCACAAGGAAGGAAAGATCTGCCTTATCTTGGGAAGTGTTTCTAAACTGTTGTGAGCACTTCTTCAAAATGCAGATATATTGGCTTCACTCCTAGAGAAACGGAGGTCTAGGGCAGGGCAGGGTCCCTGGGCATTTGCATTTCTATCAAGCACCCTCAGACCACACTTAGTGCACCCCGTCCACATTACTGCCGCTGCCACTGGTGGCATCAGTGGGGCACTGCTCCCACTCGTTGCTCTTACTCAAGAGTCTCCCTCTCAAAGAGCCCGAGTACTTCAACAGGACTGTACTAACAGCCTTGGAATGAAAAAAAGGAAATAAACAGAGTTGCTTGCAACCAAATAATCTGGTTTACAAGAAATGCTGTTCTCATCTTCAGTGTGGAGTTTTCTACATGGCTATCTCTCAGCCTGGCTCCAGCCTGGCCAGGCAAAAGGGCATTTTTCCCCCCACACACGTAGGTATGTCTTCATACACATGGAGATGCCTGGAAGTCCAGACTCAAGAGAGGAAAGCCCAGGAGGAGTCAAGATTTCCCTCTCCAGTTTACCAATAGTCCATTTTCAGAGTTATACTCTTCTGTCTATAATACTACCCACTTCTTTCCTCCGCAACTGATTCTAGGAGAATCTACTTTGATGAGAGAAGAAGATAAAATCCCATAAACATTCATGATTTTACCTAAGCTACTGCCACATCTGGATAAACATAAATTCCAAAAAATAAAACAAGAGAATTTGGGAGGCGGTGGTGGTAGTAGAAGGAGTCAGTTCATCTTGGCTCATTCTAGACAGGTCTTGGGGATCAGAGAAGCAGAACTTGCAAAATAGGCTGGGTTTGACATTTCCATTTACCATTTGTTCATTTAACCTGTATTTTTTGAGCACCTACGGTACGCTAGATTTCCTGTGGAACACTGTGAACACTATAGAACAATTAAAAGACAGGATCTTGTCCTTGTCTTCATAGCACTTAGATCCCGGCAAGAATACAACAGCAGCCAGCTTTGATGGCCCACTGACGACAGTGGGGCCTACACAACATGTTATACATCAGGGCATTTCCCATAAATATCTGGATTTCTGACTTCTCCTTAAAAATCAGAAAAGGTGGCAAAAGTGGGCTTGTATTACCCAAAGGTAACTCTTGTCTAGAGCTTAGAAGTGGCCGTTCCCTTAGAGAAGCATGCACTTTCCCACTCACTACCCTCTCCTCTACTCCAAATGATCTCAGAGAGGGCTAGTTACATCCATGACTTACTTGTCCTGCACCCAAACACATCTGAGTTGAAGACTCTGGTATAGAAGCACAAGAAAGAGGACCTGACCTGGTCTGTAGAGTGAAGGATAAAGGGTTTTCCTGGTGATGAGAGGCAAAGAAGGGAGAACATTAGGACTGGGTGGCAGAGGAAACAGCACATACAAAGCCCCAAAGATGAAGGTTGGCGAGTCTAAGGGCAAGAGAACAGGTGTGTTTGAGGAAGGTAGAATGTTGTTCACAGCTGGAACTTTAAGTAAGAGGTGGGAGGTGGAGCTGGGGAGGTAGGCAGGAATAAATAACATGGAAGATATAGGGTATACCCCATGTTAAAAAGGGAAATCCACTGAAGGGTTTCAAACAGGATAATAATACTGCCTCATCTGATTGTTTTTGGAAGGTGACTTGAACTGTTGAATGGAGAACAGGTTGGAGGGAACAAGATTGAATTGGGGACAGGTATTTTAGGACATTCATGAGCAGTCCTATAAAGAAGCCATTCAAGAATGCTATAGGACTGTGTCTTATTTTTTCCCTTCCTCTGATCCCCCACCCTAATTTCACAACAGAGCACAGAGTAGGCTCCGACTCATACCTCTGGCAGAAACAATCACAGACTTGTTTTAGTCCATGGTCACCTGGCTTTGCACAGAAAGTGCTCTAGGTTTGCAGAGAAATACAATGTTTCTTCTTGAACCCAGGGAAGGGTAAAAATTAAGAAGGAATAATAACAAAAAAGATGAAGCCATTCTAAAGTCATTGACCTTCTCTGAAGCTATTCCGGTGATCTGTGGGTGACTACTCTGTCTTGGATGTGACTTTGTTGAGAGGGAGCACACCAGAGCTGCCTAATCTCCTCAGGATCCATCAAGTTTAAGGGCAAGACATAAAAATCCTGCAGGCTACTGAGAGGGGAAAGGTGCAAGTGTGCAAATGAAATAGAAAATGACCCCAAAGGTTATAAAAATGCCAGATTTTCTATATCAGGAGGGGGAGACTATTTCCAGGGAAATTTTTATTTTTCAGCCCAACATAACTGATTGGGCTGGAGGTGTAGACACATTAAAAATCAATTAAGAGAGAGGAGATACTGCTGATTTCAAAAATACAGCTCCTCCACCCAATCCCTCCTCCTCCGCCACAAAGTGTCAAATCCCAGCGTGGGAGAAACCCATTAGAACTCAACTTTATAGTGCTAACATAGTCTGCTTAGATTTCATCTATGGGAATATTTACTTTGGATAAAATGCAATTTTTCTGTGGCAGTCACAGGGAATTAAATGGATGGAACAAGCAGAGCGTTTTATAGATGAACCTGAACCTCAAGTGGAATGTCAACTAAAATTAATTGACTCTCATATCCATAGCCCCCTTTGTCTAATCTTGAGTTATCTGGTCTTTATTCTAGGATCTCAAAGTTCTTTAGGAGCAGATACTATTCTGTTCAAATTATTGCAAAAACTTGAACTGTGTCTGAACCAGTCAAATCAAGAAGTCCACTTGCCTGGAGGTGAATAGTGGGGTCGGGACCCTAAGAACAAGGTTGCCTGTTGTGTTACACTATAGACATCTAACTGGCTTTCTCCAATGACTGTATGCAGCCAAAGGCTCACACTGTTTGAAAGACCATTGCTGTTAGTCATTCACAACCCAGGTATTAGGGGTTATCCCTCATTTATTATAATAGGAAAAAAAAAAATTTCTTTCAGGAGACACCTAGTGGTCCATAAACCAAAGAGTGCCTGGCTTGGCTTTGATGTTTATTGTTTTAGCTGAAGACCACACATCATAGCTGTAATCTTTCAGTCCCCATCTTATTTGGTTTAAACCAATAAAGTGAATCCTAGAGATAATTTTCATTGCACAAGTATTTATAAAACTTCTGTTGTGTTGGCAGGAACTGTCCTGGGGACAGCACTGAACAAAACCAGAGGACCCTGCTCATAGAGAACTTGCATTTTGGGGAAAATAGACAATAAGCAGAGAATCACATAATGTTTACGTAAGGAAAGTCTACATATAAAGAATAAAGCAGGGTAAAGCAGTCAGAGACAGTCAGAAAATTCCTCTCTAATCAAGGTGACATTTGAGCAGAGGCTGAAGGGAGCAAGGAAGCAAGCCACATGGAGTCTGGTGGAAGAGCATGCTGAGTATAGGAACAGCAAAGGCAAAAGTCTTGAAAGGAGTTTTGGTGACTACTGCCATCCTGTTATGCAGCCCATGTGACACAGACTCATGACACAGGCCTAGCAAGAAAGGGAGCCAATTTTCTTTTTTTCTTCATTTCCCTTCTTTCTTTTCTTTTCCTCTCCTTGCCCCTCTCTGTATTTCTTCCTCCCTGGTCTAATCCTTTGCTTACTAAACAAGCCTCCCCAACCCCTTCGCTCTGGGGTAACTGCACTAATGATAAGAAATCTCACATGCTTTTGTGGTAAGACATTTTTCTTTTCTGAGACCTGGTGGCTCCTGAGGCCCAGGGATAAAAAGAAAGTTTTTGTACTGTATTTCCAGGTTTGGAGAAAGCAAACACTGTTAGCACAAGGTGTATAGCTTATCCTAGTAGGATGTCCTAGCAGGACCTTTGTTGTAGGGACTCTACCAGCTCAGGGATCTGAAGAAGCAGGTCCCTCCTCACAGCCCTCCATGGAGCAGAGGATGGCTGGTGTTAGACAGAGATCAGAGAAGTGGAGAGGCAGGACCTGGGGAATGGGGAGGTGGTGACAAAAGAGCTTAGCAGGGCCAAAACACTTGGGGTGTGTGTGTGTGTGTGTGTGTGTGTGTGTGTGTGTGTGTGTGTGTGAGAAAGAGAGAGAGAGAGAGAGAATATGCAAGGAAGATGCGGTAAGAAGGGTGAGTTCTGCTGATTGAAGGCTTAAAGACAAGGTAGCCCCCAAAAGTCTAGGGTGAATTCCATATGTCTATGAATGGATCTGAAGAAGTGATGGATGGCATAGAAAGGCTATCTGAACATCCACCAAGTTCCCTATGCATACCAACCTCACACCCATTTCTTGTTGTCTCACTATGGATAAAACCATCCCCTGAACTCAGAATTTTGAAATTCTACATATTTGCTTGACTTGTTGATCATAACCCTTTTGGGTAGTAATAATATATATTGTTGCCCATATTCTATGTCTGAGATTTCAACTTCCTTTATGACCCATTCCTTCAATGTTAAGGATGCACTCTTAAAACAAGACCACCTAGAAGCTGGCATCCTTGTTTTCCCAGAATAGGGTTCTTTATTTCGTTTCTCTATCAGCTTTTACCTACCTTTGCTCACCTGCACAAATCCCCTATCCTCTTTTAAAAGCACTTCTAACTCCCTTAGCATTTTCAGGTTAAAATGAGGCATCATTGCCCTCTGTAGTGCCAGCCTGAAAAATAATTGTATTCATTTGATTAAGTGGTATATCAACTGCTGTCAATTGAATTTCATTCCACATGTTTACAACCTAACTGCAGTGCTAATAAATCTGGCCACTAAGTCTACATCTTTATTTTATCTATTCACCTCTTAGCCACCAGCTCACACACACACAAGTCACAGTACTGCCACCTTGTATTCGTTCAAGGAGTAACAGTTACCATGAATTAGTTTGAGGGATACCTGTGTGGTGCATTCAGCTAAGATCTTTCCTGCAGTGTATAAACCGAAAGCACTGAGAATTATGAGGCCAACACCCTGCGTAATCCTTTGTTAATTTTGGACATTTTGCATTGCCTGATTATATAAGATAGACTCATCACATGCTGGTTGTCAGGATATTCCACCTAAGTCGGGCATATTTGGATTGCTTGCACTTTCTCTTCTTTGTTCTCTTTCAGTGGGAGAGATAGCCCTTACCAGAGAAAAATCCTTATTTACATGAGCCTGATTATTGCCTTTAAGTCTTGTTGTAACTTGGTTAAATTACCCCTGTTCTGGCTTTTCTCAACCATTTATCTACTTTGGACGTCTCTTCCCTGGGCCTCCTCATGGCACACACTTTGCTGTGATCCATAGCTGACTACTATTTTAAATTCTGTGATCTAGAAAACAAGATGCAGGTCAATTGATTATATAGCAAATTGGACTTTGTACCAAGAACCTCAGGGGCAGGTGGACACATAGTTGTTCTGTGCCTGACCTCTGAGGGCCAAGGTAGTTTTGAAGAATCCTTCCATTTTATAAGAAAGCATGTGACTGTCTCCACAGAAGGAGCAATGCCCCTTCCCTGGGGAACACATAAGAATCTGCTAGTGGCTTTTTCTTCCACATGACACATGTTCCACTGCTAGCCTTCCTCCATGCTGGACTCCCGGCTACTTCCAACCCATTTGGAATTGCTTTGTATAATGATGGATATTACTGAGGGGAGCCTATTACATATATAAACCATCTGGGGACATAAAAGAAGTTGAAATCTCAGACATAGAATATGGGCAACAATACAGATAGGGAAACCTAAATAGAGAAGAAATAAGTTAGTTTCACTTATACTGCCAAAGGAGTTCCAATATGTTCTACCAAACTATCCTCCCTTGGGACTCCACAAAGCTCATTAGAGCCCCATTAATTCCAAACCAGCTGTGCTCAGGGGAACACCTAGAGATGAAGTTTATCTGTGTTTCCAAGACCACACTAGTTCCAGGGTCCATCCGTAATCCAATCCAACCATTCCAGGTACAATGATAAAATCAGAGATAGGCTGACCAACCATTCAGGTGCTCCAGGATTTAAGGGCTTCCTGAGATGCAGGACTTTCAGTATCAAAATTGGGAAATTTCTGGAAAAATCAAGATGAGCTGGTCACCCTATGAGATACCATAATCATAACTAGTAAGTTAGGTGCCATCTTTCCACTTGTAGTGCTATCATAGCTGCAGAAAGATACTTTACTTGGCCATGGAGAGCCACAGTGCTCTGGTGTAAGCTATATACACTGAGACTTCTTTCTTATTTTCTTTTGTCTTCTTTCTTTCTTACATTTATTGACTTTAGGTGGGGGGGAGAGAGAGAAAAACATCAATTCGTTTTTCCACTTATTTATGCATTTATTGGTTGATTCTTATAAGTTCCCTGATCAGGGATTGAACCCACAACCTTGGCCTATTGGGACAATGCTCTTATCAACTGAGCTACCTAGCTAAGGCTGAGGCTTATATTTAAAAAAATGTTAAAGTTTTTTCTGCAAATACTTGGAACTAAATCAGTGGCACTCTAAAATTAGCTTTAAGTGGTAAAATTTTATGTAATTTGACAATCATCTCTAAAATAAGTGATTAAGTGCTTCAATAAAAAGAAAAGGATTAGTCTGAAAACAAGTCTTTCAGGAATTATAAATATTCTCTAAGATATTTGCCCAATTAGAAGCTCTTTAAGTCTTGTTTTTATATTCTTGCCAACAAAAGTTGCTTAGCAACACTCAGCCGTCTCTTTTCTCTCACAGTTTCCTCTCTCACCTTTGCGATTGCAGACTAGAGAGAAGGAAAGCTACTGCTCTGTGCTGACCTCTTCTTGGCGCATAAACACAGAAATGAGGAGCACTTAAGTGTGATGGTACCTAATACTTACACCAAGGTTTTATAGTCTGAAGGATGTTACTAAAAGAAGCTATATTCTAATGGTGTCTGAACTCATTAAAACCCCTATAGGAGTGAAAGAGGTTTGAGCACCAATAATACTTGGAGAGTCATTGCTTAATTAGCCTGATATCTTTGTGTCCCAGAATCTTGACCCAATTATCAGCTGAGGGAGGGGGATGGAGACTAACATTGTTGGGGATCAACTTTGTACTGTGTCTGAACTAGGGGCTGGTTTAATTGGGCCCTTAGAAGAGTAGGGGCATGGCAGGACCTAGCTTTATGTAGCTTAGAACCACAATTGAGTCATCCTTAGAGGTCTCAGCAGAGAGATCTCACTCAATTTTCCTCTACAACTCCACCTTCACAGAACACACCTTCACAGAACATGCAAAGCTCTGTGACAGTTTGCTGTGTTTACCTGTATATTCCCAGCCACCAGAGTATCACTTGGCACATAGAAAGTACTAAATGAAGAAAAGAGAAACAATTTTTAATTATAAATTCTAAGAATTCTACAAGCATAGGCTACAAACCCAGGAGTTCTAATAAATTCATTGTCAAGTGACTTCCATCAAAAGAAGGAAAAAATATAGTATATGGTGCATTTATAATTGTACATACTGTATTATCAAGTATATTTTTGTTAAGAGAGAACTTCTGGTTTGACTAAGTGTTTGCCGCAGACCAGCGTGGCTCCTAATATCGGTGCAGAATTAAGGAAACACACTTATCAAAACAAAACGATGGGACCGGAAGGACTCTTCAAAATGCCTGGCAGTATCCAAGTGCCCCATAGCCCCAGTTTGCTTTATTATATAGCCATATGCAAATCAAGGAAGTCCTTGATACAAAGTTACACATCCAAGGCTTAAAACAGGAACTCTCCCAAGGCATAAACAAGATGCATTAGTGAAATCTACCAACATCTGAAAACAAACAAAGAGTCAGAGGAAGGGCATGTAAATTGCTTCCAGCAAGTCAAGGAAGCAAGTGAAGTGGGTGCAAATACTCAGCTTCACAGCCAATATGGAGGTGAAGGGGGGAGAACTTAGCCTTTTGCTAAGCCTTGAATCTACAAAGGCTTTTTGCCATTTACGGTCCACAACAGTGTTAATGAAAATTGATTATTTTACTTATAATCTTATACATCTGATACTTGGAAGACTCTTCACAGACTAGCTTCTGGCTCCATACATCTCAAACCATGTTTGGTTTCCTCTACGCACCCCCTAGTCCTGGCTGCCAATCAGATGCATTTGTTCACAGTATCATCTCTAACAGTGCATCTTCATGTGAAGATGTCAAATAAGTTGGGCCTCAGTCCTACAGGGATAATTCTGGAGATAATCTTACACTAGAATGGTTAAAAATATCTCAACCATACATGAAAGTCATTATAAGTCATGCAAATATATCCCCAAAAAGCCAAATGTATACTCAACCTACCCTGTCCCTGTATAAATGTCGATGGTCACACAACATTCCTGAAAACAAGAAATGTGCATTGGAGGGGAAGTCAGAGTGAAAACAAATATGATTAAAAATATTTACTCTGAAAACATTTCATTTCAGCTGCATTGGTTTTATGATAAATCCACCTCTGATTTGTCAGAGGTGGGCATGTCACTCATAGCTTGGAGAGAGGGCATCCCAGTTTTTTCTTGGATTGAGATGTGAAGGTGGGAGAGGAGACTCTCCTCCTGAAGAGGTTGTTAGGCTGAAATATACACTGAGATGGTGTTATGAGAGCAAACAAGGTCACAGAGAGAGCCACAGCTGCCAGGGGAGAGAGACAGAGAGAAATTACAATACCATTCAAGTTCTTACATTGGGTCATGTCTTAATCTAGCTACATCTCTGCACCCCACTTTCTCCCCAACTCCCTGCACTGCCCCCATCTTTCATTCTGAGTCTACAACTTCTTTTTTAACTTAAAGCACTTTGAATTCCAGTTCTGTCATTTGAAGCTTAAAGCCCTGATTAATATACAAAATAAAAGTCTGATAGCATTATCTTGCAATTAAAAGTCTGAGATAGTCTCATATTGCTGAGAAAAAAAGTAATTTAGGGGCATATGGATAGTTTCTCCATTGGAGGTGTGAAACATTATTTTAACCAAAGAGCTGCAGTGCCCTCCAGTAATAATGACAGTGACACATTACATCTACACAGCGTTTTTTGTGTGTGTGATAGAGACAGAGAGAGAGACAGAGAGAGGGACAGACAAGGACAGAAAGACAGGAAGGGAGAGAAATGGGAAACATCAATTCTTCATTGGGACACTTTAGCTGTTCATTGATTGCTTTCTCATATGTGCCTTGATGGAGGGGGGGGGGGCTACAGCAGACCAAGTGACCCCTTGCTCAAGCCAGCAACATTGGGCTCAAGCCAGTGACCATGGAGTCATTTCTATGATCCCATGCTCAAGCCAGTGACCTCAGGTTTTCAACCTGGGTCCTCTGCATTCCAGTCTGACTCTTTATCCACTATGCCACCACCTGGTCAGGTTACAGCATTCTAAGGTTTCAAAGTAACTTTATAATCATTATCTTATTTTATCCTCAGAGAAGACAAGCATTTTAATCAAAGTTTTTCAAATGAGAAAACTGAGGCTCAGTAAGGTGAAATAATTTGCCTAAAGTCATCTAGATCAATGGTCCCCAACCTTTTTTGGGCCACAAACCAGTTTAATGTCAGAAAATATTTTCACGGACCGGCCTTTAGGGTGGGATGGATAAATGTATCACGTGACTGAGACAAGCGTCAAGAGTGAGTCTTAGATGGATGTAACAGAGGGAATCTGGTCATTTTTTAAAAATAAAACATCGTTTTAGACTTAAATATCAATAAAACAGAAATAATGTAAGTTCTTTATTCTTTCTCTTTGGACAGGTACCAAATGGCCCATGGACCAGTACCAGTCCATAGCCTGGGGATGGGGACCCCTGATCTAGATAGTATGGGCAGAATGGAAGCCTAGGTCTCGTGCTTCTTGTGCATCATGTTTTCTTTTCTTTTCTTCTCTTTTTGCTGCATTCCCATCACCCAAAGTCCAATTGTCTTCCGTCATCTTCTAACTGGTTTTCTTTGTGCCCCTCACCTCCCCCAAACTCCTCCCTCTCCTCCCCCCCTCCCCATAACCCCCACACTCTTGTCCATGTCTCTGAGTCTCATTTTTATGTCCCATCTATGTATGGAATTATATAGTTCTTAGTTTTTCTGATTTACTTATTTCACTCAGTATAATGTTATCAAGGTCCATCCATGTTGTGAATGATCCGATGTCCTCATTTTTTATGGCTGAGTAGTATTCCATAGTATATATGTACCAAACCTTTTTAATCCACTTGTCCACTGACGGACACTTGGGTTGTTTCCAGATCTTTGCTATTGTGAACAATGCTGCCATAAACATGGAGGTGCATTTCTTCTTTTCAAACAGTGCTATGGTATTCTGGGGGTAGATTCCTAAAAGTGGGATAGCTGGGTCAAAAGGCAGTACATTTTTAATTTTTTGAGGAATCTCCATACTGTTTTCCACAGAGGCTGCTCCAGTCTGCATTCCCACCAGCAGTGCAATGAGGGTTCCCGTTTATCCACATTCTTGCCAGCATTTATTCTGTGTTGTTTTGTTGATGAGCGCCACTCCGACTGGTGTGAGGTGATATCTCATTGTGGTTTTAATTTGCATTTCTCTAATGATTAGTGATGTTGAGTATTTTTTCATATGCCTATTGGCCATTTGTATGTCCTCTCTGGAGAAGTGTCTATTCATTTCTTTTGCCCATTTTTGATTGCATTGTTTGTCTTCCTGGTATTGAGTTTTACAAGTTCTTTATTAATTTTGGTTATTAACTCCTTATCAGACATATTGTCAAGTATGTTCTCCCATTATGTAGTTTGTCTTTTTATTCTGTTCTTATTGTCTTTAGCTGTGCAAAGCTTTTTAGTTTGATATAGTCCCATTTGTTTATTCTGTCTTTTATTTCACTTGCCTGTGGAGATAAATCAGTGAATATATTGCTGTGAGAGATGTCAGAGAGCTTACTGCCTATGTTTTCTTCTAAGATGCTTATGGTTTACGGCTTACATTTAAATCTTTAATCCATTTTGAGTTTATTTTTGTGAATGATGTAAGTTAGTGGTCTAGTTTCATTTTTTTGCAGGTAGCTGTCCAATTTTCCCAACATCATTTGTTGAAGAGGCTGTCTTTACTCCATTGTATGCTCTTACCTCCTTTGTCAAATATCAGTTGTCCATAAAGGTGTGGGTTTATTTCTGGGTTCTCAGTTCTGTTCCATTGATCTGTATGCCTGTTCTTATGCCAGTACCAGGCTGTTTTGAGTACAATGGCCTTGTAGTATAACTTGATATCCGGAAGTGTGATGCTTCCCACTTTATTCTTTCTTTTCAAAATTGCTGAGGCTATTCGTCTTTTTTGGTTCCATATAGATTTTTGGAATATGTGTTCTATATCTTTGAAGTAAGTCATTGGTATTTTAATCGGTATTGCATTGAATTTATAAATTGCTTTGGGCAATATAGACATTTTAATGATATTTATTATTCCTAACCATGAGCATGGTATATGCTTCCACTTGTTTGTATCTTCTCTGATTTCTTTTATCAATGTTTTATAATTTTCCAAGTACAAGTCTTTAATCTCCCTGGTTAAATTTATTCTTAGGTACTTTATTTTTTTGGTTACAATGGTGAAAAGGATTGCTTTCTTAATTTCACTTTCTGACAGTTCATTGTAGTGTATAAAAATGCCTCTGATTTCTGAGTATTAATTTTATATCCTGCAACTTTGCTGAATTCATTTATCAGGTCCAGTAGTTTTTCGACTGAGACTTTAGGGTTTTCTATATACAATATCATATCATCTCCAAATAATGATAGTTTTACTTCTTCTTTTCCAATTTGGATGCCATTTATTTTTCTTTCTTGTCTGATTGCTGTGGCTAGGACTTCCAGGACTATGTTGAATAAGAGTGGTAAAAGGGGGCACCCCAGCCTTGTTCCTGATCTTAAGGGGATTGCTTTTAATTTTTGCCCATTGAGTATGATGTTGGCTGTTGGTTTCTCATAGATGGCCTTTATCATGTTGAGGTATGTTTCCTGAATTCCCACTTTGCTGAGAGTTTTGATCATGAATGGGTGCTGGATTTTATCAAATGCTTTTTCTGCATCTATTGAAATTATCATGTGGTTTTTCTCCTTCCTTTTGTTTATGTGATGAATCACATTGATTGATTTGTGAATATTGTACCAGCCTTGCTTTTCAAGAATAAATCCCACTTGATCATGTTGAATGATTTTTTTTATATATTGCTGGATCTGGTTTGCTAATATTTTGTTGAGGATTTTAGCACCTAAATTCATCAAGGATATTGGGTTATAATTTTTTTTCTTTGTGTTGTCTTTGCCTGGTTTTGAAATCAGAATTATGCTGCCTCACAAAAGGAGCTTGGAAGTCTTCCTTCCTCTTGAATTTTTTGAAATAGCTTGAGAAAGATAGGAGTTGGTTCTTCTTTGAATATTTGGTAGAATTGACTTGTGAAGCCATCAGGCCCAGAACTTTTCTTTGTTGGGAGTTTTTTGATAACTGTTTTGATCTCATTTGTTGTAATTGCTCTATTTAGGTTTTCTGATTCTCCCAAATTAATTTTTGGAAGATTATATGTTTCAAGGAATGTGTCCATTTCATCTAGGTTGTCTAGTTTTTTGGCATACAGTTCTTCATAGTATTTTCTTACAATATTTTGTATTTCTGTTGTGTCAGTACTTATTTCTCCACTCTTATTTCTAATTTTATTTATTTGAGTCCTCTCTTTTTTTCTTGCTGAGTCTGGTTAAAGGTTCATTGATCTTGTTTACCCTTTCAAAGAACCTGCTCCTAGTTTCATTGATCTTCTATATTGTTTCTTTAGCCTCTGTCATTTATTTCCACTCTGAATTTCCACTCTTTATTATTTCCTTCCTTCTACTACCTCTGGGCTTTACTTTCTATTCTTTTTCTAGTTCTTTTAGATGCAGGGTCAAGTTGTTTATTAGAGCTTTTTCTAGCTTCTTAAGGTACGCCTGTAGTGCTATGAACTTCCCTCTCAGGACTGCTTTTGCTGTGTCTCATAAATTTTGAGATGTATGCTCATTGTCATTCGTTTCTAGAAATTTTTTTTATTTCTTCTTTGATCTCATTGTTAACCCATTCATTATTTAATATCATGCTATTTAGTTTCCAAGTGTTTGAGTATTTTTCAGTTTTACTGTTGTGGTTGATTTCTAGTTTCATGCCATTGTGATCAGAGAAGATGCTCGATATGATTTCAATCTTAAATTTGTTGAGACCACTTTTGTGTTCTAACATGTGGTCTATTCTAGAGAATGTACCATGAGCACTTGAAAAGAATGTATATTCTGCTGCTTTAGGGTGAAAGGTTCTGAAGATATCTATTAAATGAAGTTGATCTAATGTGTCCTTTAAGTCTGCTGTTTCTTTGTTAATTTTCTTTCTTGAGGATCTATCTAGTGATGTTAGCGGTGTATTGAAATCCCCTACTATTATAATATTACTGTTGATTTTTCACTTTAAACCCATCAAAGTCTGCTTTATATACTTAGGTGCTCCTATATTAGGTGCATAGATATTTATAACAGTTATATCTTCCTGTTGGATTGCTCCCTTTATTATTATCTAGTGACCTTCTTTATCTCTTACTACAGTATATAGCCTTTGTTTTAAAGTCCATTTTGTCTGATATAAGTAATGCTATCCCAGATTTTTTTTCATATCCATTTGCGTGAAATATTTTTTTCATCCTTTTAACTTCAGTCTATGTGCATCTTTAGTTTTAAGGTATGTCTCTTGTAGACAGCATATGTATGGGTCCTGTTTTCTTATCACCCTATCTTTTTTGATTGGATAATTTAATCCATTTACATTTATGGTTATTATTGATATGTAGTTTTTATTGCCATTTTATTCTTTAAAACTGTATTCCTCTTTTGCTATATTCTTTTTCCCCTTTGATCTGTTTACAACAGGCCCCTTAGCATTTCTTGCAGCATTGGTTTGATTGTAGTGAATTCCTTGAGATTTTTTTTTGTCTGGAAAGCTTTTTAATTCTCCTTCAATTTTAAATGATAGCCTTACTGGATAAAGTAGTCTTGGTTGTAGGCTCTTGTTCTGCACTACTTTGAATATTTTTTGCCATTCCCTTCTGGCTTCAAGTGTTTCTGTTGAGAAGTTGGAAGTCATTCTATGGGGGCTCCTTTGTAGGTGGTAGTCTTTTTTTCTCTAGCAGCTTTTAATATTTTCTGTTTATCACTAAGCTTTGGTATTTTAATTATGATGTGTCTTGGTGTAGATTTCTTTGGGTTTCTCTTTAATGGAGTTCTCTGCTTTTTGAACTTGTGAGATGTTTTCTTGCCTTAATTTAGGGAAGTTTTCAGCTATGATATGTTTGAGCAAAGTCTCTATCCCTTGTTCTTTCTCTTCTTCAGGAATCCCTATGATGCAAATGTTATTTCTCTTCATGTTGTCACAGAGCTCTCTTAGAGTTTCCTCAGACTTTTTGAGTCTCTTTTCTTTTTTCTGCTCTGCTTCCATGCCTTCATTCATCTTGTCCTTTAACTCACTGATTTGATTTTCAGCTTCATCTATCCTGCTTTTAATTCCTTCCATTGTGTTCTTCATTTATGATGTTGTATTTATCATTTCTGACTGATTCTTTTTTATTATTTCAATGTCCTTTTTATATTTGCTATATCTTTATTTAGGTGTTTGTAATGGCCATCTATTGTTGTTCTAAGATATTTGAGCATCCTAACAATCGTTATTTTAAACTCTGCATTTGGTATTTTGGTTGTATATGACTCATTCAGGTTCTTTTCTGGGGATTTCTCTTGATTCATTTGTGTTGCATTTTTCTGCCTTCTCATTTTGTCTGTGTAAAAGAAGGTTTTGACCACTGGAGTTTACTGGGTGTGGCCTCTGTGTTCCTTAGGTATGGTCTGTCTGCAGGCCTGCCACCCCCTCTGCTGCTGCTGCCTATGGTGTTCGGGTATCTGTATCATGTTTTCTATGATACACCATGCTTCTTTGAGCATAGCTGCAGAGCCAGAACCTCATGTGCCCAGCAGAAAGTACACTTTAAGTCAGAAGATAAATCAACCAACACTTCTGGGGCAGATTCACTCCTAGCCTATGGCCACTACTTTTGTGGTCTTAATCACCCAACCTTCCAGATTACTGTTCCCAGCAACTAAAACTTCTCTACCTTCTCTTAATTCTTTGCCTAAAGTCCAAACTTCCAAACTCCTTCCCATATTCTAACTGCTGAGAACCACAAAGTCTCAATAACTTGGTATCAAATGCTTATTAAATTTTTGACCACCAAGGTCTTCAAATGTGATTTCTATCCTCAGCTCTAGACATTTTCCTGTCTACTGTGTGACATGGGTTCTTAAATATTTAAGTCACTTAATTCTTGTCCTGATTATTATTGTCCTCATCCTCTACTCTTATCTCTTTTGGAAGTATTTGGCTCTGCATTACTTATGTTCAGAGGGGATGGAGAGAGAAAGAAAAAGAGAAAGAGAGAGATGAGGGTCAGCCACATGGCCACCACTTTTCCATTTTATGAGTGTGGTTGGGAAAGAGAGTCTTTACAGCTAAGGGACTCTGTTTTAAGGACTTTGAGATGAGACTTTTCCTTATAAATGGAGTGCCAGGAAATGGCACAAAATTTTAGAGATGTCATTTTCCTGTCAAAGAAAGAGAGTGTTTATTCTAGAGAACACTTCATTAGTGACCATTTCAACCAGACTTCCAGTCTCCACAACCAAGAGAAAGTAAATGTCTGTGGTTTTAAAGCACATAGTTGATTGTAATTTGTTAAACAGCCCTATAAAACTAATACACACTTAAAGTTGTACATTTCCCTCTATGTAAGTTTAATCTAGAAAAGGTATGCATAAATTTTTTGAATTCTAGTTGATAATATGTACATGAAATATTTAAGTGTCTGAAAGTAAATTTGAATTGTTAAAACTACATGTGTATATACAAGTGTTCAATATATAATTGTAGAACAACATTATATAATACAATACACAATGCTTTAAACTTTTCTATGTATTTGAGATTTTTTGTAATAAAATGTTGAGGAAATAATCATGAACCTTGACTCATAAATTAACTTAGTTGGTTAAAGTAACCCTCTTTAAAGTAAAAATAGAAGAGAAAAGAAAATACACAATGCAGGTAAATATTTAATATTAATAATACATTATATATATATTTATATATACTAGATCATAATGTAAAATTATTTTCTTGCTGGGAGTCAAGTCAAACAATTTGAGAAATATTCAATACTATCTTAGTTTCATAGGTATCTTAAGATTCCACTACACCCTCACCCCACCACATTGCACCAATATTTTATATCCATATCTAATCCATGACTCTTTTGTACAAATTCAGAGCTCTTGTTAATAATCCAAACAGTATGGTGCTGGCACAAAAACAGACACATAGATCAATGGAATTGAATAGAGAACCCAGAAATAAACCCATGCTTATATGGTCAATTAATCTATGACAAAGGAGGCAGAAATGTACTTCAAAGAAATAGCAGTCTCTTCAATAAATGATGTCAAAAAAATTAGACAGATACATGCATGGAAAACATTTAAAAAAACTAAACCACTTTTTCATGCCCCCTATAAAAATAAACTTAAAATAAATTAAAGCCTTAAATGTAAAACCTGAAACCATAAAGTACTTAAAAGAAAACAGGGACTGTAAACTTTTTAATGTAGGTTTTAGCAATATTTTTTTTTATTCTGTCTCCTTAGGCCAGAACAACAGAAACAAAAATAGACATATGGGACTATCTCAAACTAAAAAGCTGCTGCTCATGAAAGGAAAACATCAACAAAACAAAGAGACAACCTACTGAATGGGAAGCTATTTGCAAACAATTTACTTAGTAATGGGTTAATAGCCAAAGCAAATTCAGAGCTCTCCCATGAAAATGCTTGCATATACATCTCTCTTTGACCTATTACTTCAGTTAATGAACCACATTCTCTAAAATAAAGAATTTCTTCCAAGGCAATTCACAGGGCTATTGGTGAGCTGTATTTATATTTCAAAATTCCAGGGTAGCATTTAGTAATTTTCTGCATCTGGACACTAAATATAAAAGCTTTAAAAAATTAGTAAAACTCTTATCAAATGTTCTTCATTTGTTATTTTTCAAAAAGTATAAGAAAAGTAAGCTGCCGCTTCAATAAAAAGTTTAACCATAGACTCTGAAGCCAGAGATTAGTTCAGTTTAGAAAGAATGTGAATTTATATATGATAGATATATGAAATACAACTGCCCTTTTGTTGTTCCACCTGGCTTCCTGACCTCACCGTTACTTACTGGACAGTTGTCCCTGAGGCAGAAAAGTTCCAGAAAGCTGATCAACTGCCCTAAGAAGGAGCATTCCAGAAAGCTGAAATCCTAAAACTGTAAAAGGGAACATAACAAAACTTTTGACTCAGTACCCCCTCAGGCTCTCCCAAACGCTATAAATTCACCCTTAGTCTGTAACCAGTGCCTTTCTCTCCTGGAGAAGTGCCCAGTAGGGTTCCTTTCTTCCTTTCAATAAAAGCCTGTTACTCTGGTATTTTCGGACTCCCATGGATTTCAAGATTTGGTGCCAAAACCCGGTACAGGGTACTAACTGCCTGGACGATCCCTCTTTGCCATCCAAACTTACAACCAGGGAAGCAATGGGCAGTGGCAGCTCATCCTGGGCTTACTCCCTGATTCTGTTTGGAGACGTGTAATTGTAGGTTAATTGGTCGGTGATCTGTTCCTGTTCTGAACCCCAGCCAGACCAGAAAGGTAAGGAGTTTCTCCCTTCCCTTTCCCAGATGGCTTTAATTCGACCCATAAGTCCCTAATCCATTGTCGGACGGATTTCTCTGGTCAGCCTCACATTTTGAGAGGTTTGCCATTTTTCTGTCTCAGGAGACAGCACATTCCAAAAGTCTAAGCACTTAGCAAATCCCTCCACATTCTCCTTGAGCTCCTTCTTGGGCAGTGACAACCCCTAAGTAGGATGACTCCACATTCCCAGGAGAGCTTTCTCCATTGAGATTGTGATTGGAGGCAGGGACGCCCTCTCTAGATCACTAATCTCCACAATAGGCTCTTCAGAGTCAAAGCTGTCTGACCAAACCCTGCTGAGCTGTCTTTTACTCATTTTCTTTTGCAATACTGCCTGGCCACAATATAAACTAGACAACGACTCCCATTGGCCTGAAAACAGGACCTTTGATTTCAACATATTAAGAAATCTAGATAATCTTTGCCACTGAATGGGAAAGGCTTCTGAAATTTCTTATGTGCAGGCTTCCTTTTACTTTGGCTCCTGTCCTTAATCTCTGTGCCACTTGTTCTACATGCAGGCCGTTTCTGGCCAGATAAACCTCACCTAAAACCTCCACTCCTAATCTTTCCTTCTTCGTGAACACCAAACTCTCTCCCCATCCTGCCTGACCCCCTCTCTCAGAACCCCTGTCTGGTTCCTCTGCAAATCTTTTCCTACTTGAGTCTCTTCCCTCTAAAAAGCCCCCTCTCCTCTCTTTGCTAAATCCTCTTTTTCATTCACCTGCAAATACCATTCTCTCTTTCTCCTCCCCTGTTGGCCAGGGGCCCCTCCCTTCTCCACTGTGTTCTGAAACCTCTCCGCTCTCCTTACAGAAGGGAGGCTCTGTCTCTTTTTCTTCTTTGACCCATCCTTCCCCCTCCACAGAGACTGAATGTGCCTTCCACTACCCCTCGTCCTCTCCCCTCTCCTCAGAGCTCTAAATATTTTGACTCCTCTGACCACATGGCACAACCACCAACACTTTAATCCCCTCCCCCTCCTCCTGAAGATTCTGACCCTCCTTCTTTCCATTCAGCTGGTCACACTGTTCATCCGTCTGCTTTCTCTCATCCTTTCCTCTATGCTGATAACTCCCTGCCATCTCAAAAAGCTTTAAAAAGCAGTTTTCTATTGAGCAGTGTGAGTGAGTAATCTGCTTTGTCTCTTTGTCAGAAAATATCTCTAGTATAATTGAATTGAAATAAGTAAAGCGCACTAATTTAAATTCCTTAATTCATAATTTGTATGTGAAGTCTTTGTTTAATGTGTAACTGTGTCTGTTTCTAAGGCATTAAACCAATAATTAACAATCTCTTAAATCAAGGCTTACTCATCCCCATGGACTTTCCCTGAAATACCCCAACCCTGCCTGTTCAAAAACCTTCAGGGGCTTATCGCCTCATACAAGCCTTACACCTAATCGATGAGGCAGTAATTCCCCTCCATCCAGTAGTCCCTAATCTTTACAAGTAACTGTCACACATTCACTCAAACACCACTCACTTCATGGTCCTAATACCTCAAGAATGCCTTCTTTACCATTCCTCTACACTCTGACTCTTACATTCTGTTTGCATTCACCTGGACTGACCCAGACACTAATGCAGCCCAGCAACTTACATGGACTGTCTTACCCCAGGGGTTCAAAAACAGCACACACCTGTTTGGGCAGGCACTAGCTCAGGATTTAGAAGCAGGCAATCTTGAAACTAATAACCTACTCCTCTGCAGCCCCTCCCTGCCTGCCTCAAGGATACACACCACCACTCTTCTTAACTTTTTCTCAATGAAGGGATATCATGTCTTCTCTGCTAAGGTTCAACTTCACTCTTAGTCCATAGCCTATCTGGGCATCACCTTAACACCCACCACCTGAGGTCTCACCCTAGATCAAACTCAGACCCTCCACAGTCTCCAACCACCTACCACCAAAAATCAAATCCTTTCTTTCCTCAGTCTAATAGGCTTCTTTAGACACTGGATTCCCAATTTTACTCTCTTAGTCAAGCCCTTCAGTGAGATCTTCTTTTAAAGTCTATAATGGCCAAAGAAGTAACAGAAAAGGCAAATAAGGCCCCAAAGAGGTCAGGAAATACCAGCTTTTGGCATACGCTCTTAAAGGCTCCAGCGCCCTAAAGAGATTCATAGGATTCCATCAGGGCCCTGCTCCAGAGTGGAAACAAAGGTCATTGAACTGAAGCCTGCCAGGTTTCCCAGCCCCACCAAGGGACACATCTCTGCTGTGGAAAGAGAAACACGAGAAGGTAAGCTGCCTCCTTGCTCCATGGAGGGAGGGTTCAGTCTCTTCTAGCCCTGCTTCAGCTACCTGTGACCTGACCTTGCCCAGCATGCTGGGAATTGCCACTGAAAGCCCAAGGACATCGTTCATGAGCCTAAGATATTTCTTCCAAGTAGCAGATAAACTGATCTCATTTCTTAAAAACATAAGGGCCATCTACTATGCTTTGCCTGAATATTTGAGTATTATTTATCCCTCAAAGATCTCTACTGTGGGTGTTGACAGTCTGATTTTGTTAGTTTATTTAATATATAGTGTCTCCTTTGTTTCTCTTTTCTCAGTGCCCCATGCCTGTTAAAGGTTGGGAACTGCTGCTAATTCCAGCTAGAAACAGTGGTCACTAGGACTTAAACTCTAGCTGCAAAGTGTAGAAATGTAACCACCCTTTCCCTAAGTACCTGCAGGATTTGCAGGTTACTCAGAAAACTGTTCAAAGACTGTCCAAGAGGCACTTCCAGCAGTACTTTACCCAAGGACTGCCTTTTACGTGGACAGGTCCACACACTGTGATCCTGATAACTCCCACTGCTGCTAATGTAGAAAAACGGCATAACACCTATATGTGTCTCCCTACTAATTGGACAGAAACCTGTACCCTAATCTATCTCACCCCAAATATCAACCTAATTCCACCCCATGAGCCTTTTTCAATTCCTGGTACACTACCTGTCAATCTAAGGACCAAAGGAGCTGTACAGGTAATCCTTCTTGTTGCTTTAGGAATCTCTACAGAAGTAGGTCTAGGGGCAGGGGGACTGGCCACTGCACTGTCTTAACTCTTCTCTCTCTCTCTCTCTCTCTCTCTCTCTGAAGCCCAGCGTATTCATAAAAAACAAACCGAGTCATGGAATCAGTGGTTTCACACAAACTAGGTGTCTTCACTATTGCCTTTCATTGGTCCATTTACTCTCCTATTTATTTTTCTAACTTTTGGACCCTGCCTCTTACGATGGTTCACTAGTTTCTTACAGAACCATATGCAGACCTTTGCCAATCAGAAAATTGGAAAAATCTACACACCAACCCTTAAACCTGCCCTCATAAAACAGAAAAATCTAGAACCCTATAAAAACACCCCTACTCTGAACAATGGTGAAAAAAACCCTTATTCTCCATGCTAGCACCAATTATAGGACCAATCCTAATTTTGTACCTAATTTTAATGCTTGCCTCTTTCTTTATCAAGTTCCTATAGGCTCGAATGAGAGAAATCTCCAGAATTACCTACAATCAAATGCTTTTACAACCCCTACTCCGACTGCCCTGGGGGGGAGGTTCATGAAGGAGGCCGCCTATAGGAATAACAGAAGGAAGTAGCTCCAGAAGATGGCTGGTCCAAGACAAACCTTCCTGAACCCCATGCCCTTTCCTTACCCCCACCACTTTTCTTTTTTTATCATACCACAGAGTTGAGAAATGATAAATATATGAAATTCCAACTGCCCTTTTGTTGTTCCACCTGGCTGCCTGACCTCACCCTTACTTAATGAACAGTCGCCCCTGAGGCAGAAAAGTTCCATAAAGCTGATCAACTACCCCAAGAAGGAATATTCCAGAAAACTGAAGTCCTAAAACCGTAAAAGAGAACTTACCAGAACTTTTGACTCAGTATCCCCTCAGGCTCTCCCAAACGCTATAAAATTCGCCCCTAGTCTGTAACTGGTGCCCTTCTCCCCCAGAGAAGTGCCTGGCAGGGTTTCTTTCTTTCTTTCAATAAAAGCCTGTTACTTTAGTCTTTTCAGACTCACATGGATTCCAGCATTATACAGTCATCATCTGTATTTAAAAAATAAATATGCTAAAGAAAATCTTGAACAAAAGATTCTGATTAGTTTGACCTGTGGTGGCACAGTGGATAAAACATCAACCTAGAATGCAGAGGTTGCTGGTTCAAAATGCCCAGGCTTGTATGGTCAAGGCACATATGTTAGAAATAACTATTTTAATCAATTATAATGTACTGCTTATATTTTCAATAATGTAATGAGTGTTCAGTTCAGTTTAGTTCAACCAACATTTATTGATCATCACCTATGTGTTGTCATAATGCTGCAGGTTCAAGAGATACAACAATAATTAAGACGAATGCTAGCCCTGATACATAAAAGGCTTTTTGCAAGAATCAGATAAATGCTAGCCACAGGGTACACAAGTGTTAGGTTAAGCTGGAATTGAGTCTGTGTGTGTGTGTGTGTGTGTGTGTGTGTGTGTGTGTGTGTGTGACAGAGTCAGAGAGAGAGACAGAAAGAGGCACAGCTAAGGACAGACAGACAGGAAGGGAGAGAGATGAGAAGCATCAATTCTTTATTGCGGCACCTTAGCTGTTCATTGATTGCTTTTTCATATGTGCCTTGATGGAGGTGGGGGCCTTCAGCAGACTGAGTGACCCCTTGCTCAAGCCAGCGAACTTGGGCTCAAGCTGATGAGTTGTGCTCAAACCAGATGAGCCCACATTCAAGCCATCAACCCTGGGGTTTTGAACTTGGTTCCTCTGTGTCCCAGTCTGACACTCTATTCACTGTGCCACAGCCTGGTCAGGTGAAGTTGAGTCTTGAATAATGTGCAGAAGTTACCTAAAGAAGGAAGGATCTGGGAAGGGCAGGATGTGTTCTTGACTGCTTTGTAAAACAGATGGTTCTGGTTAACTATAGAAATTTTATTTTGTTGAATGGAGTTTGCAACCTCAGAGCCAGAACAGAATTGTTCCAGACAATAGAGGTTCAGCCAGATACTTTCTGTGAATCTTCCATCATCACCTTCCTTTCTTCCATCAAACACTCAATCCCCCTTCAAATATTATAAGGCAAGTTGTCAAACAAATGTTTAAAGACTATCTGTAAGACCAGGAGCCACTGCTTCCATGGTCATGCAGTTTCTTATTAGATTCAGGCAGACAGTAAAGGAACTGGAGAGCCAGAAAATGGTGGGCCACTCTGTGGTAAGATGCCAAAGAACTGTAAAAGTTAGTATTGGCAACACCATTTTAAAGAGGAAAAGTCAGACTTCTTGCCTCCTCCTTTCTGTGGAGAGTGAAGGGAGGAGAATGTGGTGTTGTAAAGTACCTAATTCCACAAATCCGCAGGTGTTTGTAGAGGCACGTAGTACAAATAAGTTTTTTTTTATTCATTTTAGAAAGGAGAGGGGGGGAGAGAGAGAGAGAGAAGAAAGAAACAGAGAGAGAAGGAGAGGAGCAGGAAGCATCAACTCCCATATGTGCCTTGACCAGGCAAGCCCAGGGTTTCGAAACCAGCGACCTCAGCATTTCCAGGTTGATGCTTTATCCACTGTGTCACCACAGGTCAGGCCAAATAAGTTTTTGAAAAGTTTTATTAAAGGAGGAAATTTATTTAATATTCTGGCTGCATATGGCTGACACAGGACAACAGACCCAAATTGTGCAGACCCCCAAAAAACAGTTCAGGGGCTGTTTATATACTCCTAATTATACATGGGAGGGGAGAAAACCTGACATCATGGCATATGTTTATACCTTTTGTTTAGAGATACATACATTAACTACATGCTTTCAGGAGGGGAGGGGTAGTTTTCATAGGGATGGATGCCTGTAAATGAGTCATCAGTATAAAAGATTTTAATTTAATCTTTTCTTCCTGTACCTGGCTAGCTATTTACCCCTCCCCCCATAGGTATGTGGGAAGGTCAGGGAATTCAAGTCTCCTTCCTCTTCTGCATTTACAACACAATGCCATTGGCCATCTCAATTTTGATGCTAATCCACACAAGCATATAAATCACACTTACAAAATCTTTCTGCATGCCTAGCCCAAATTAATAAAATGTTCTTTAAATTTCCTAAAATACTAATATTAATTCTGTAGCTTTTGGCACTTTACAACATCATACTGTCCAAAGGCGACATGTCCATCTAACAAGGGAGCCATTACTTCACTCTGGTTGCAGTCTAAGAGTCTGTTGCACCACTCCATGGTCAGTCCATGATAGACAGCCAGCCCAGCTGTCTGTGCAAATCACCAAGGTAAAGGTCCATTACAGGCAACTAGGTTCACATAGGGCTTCGGGCCTCCCCTTTCATCCTTGTTGTCATAGCAGTTCTGAAGATGCTGCCTCAAGTAGGAGTGCGAGGCAATGGTGGCCAGCCTCTCCATCTCTGTTCCAGAGAGCATAATGCAATCTACCACTAGGTCCCACAATCACAGCAAGCCTACCAGGGGCTCAGTACCTACCCACTTTACTGCTGGGCTTTAATTTCTGGACAACCACTGGCCAGGCTCTGAGAGTGTGGGGAGCAGCTTGAGCCTGAGCCTCCTTATCCTCAGAAGAGGAGCTGGAAACACCTGTCCCGCTAACTCAGAGCCACTCCATCGGCACAGCTCCATCTTTGGCGCCAGCAGCTGCTGGCTCTCTACCTGAAGCTGAACCTGCAGTTGTTCCTCCAATAACTGCCGCTGCCAACATTCAACTTCCAGGGCAAACTGCAACTCACAAACCTATAAATTGCTCCAGTTCTAGGTGCCGTCAGTGCTCAGCAGCTCTCGAACTCCATTGGCCTCCTTTTCCAGCACTTGCTCTAGTTCAGTGGTTGGCAAACTCATTAGTCAACAGAGCCAAATATCAACAGTACAATGATTGAAATTTCTTTTGAGAGCAAAATTTTTTAAACTTAAACTATATAGGTAGGTACATTGTTATTAACTTAATTAGAGTACTCCTAAGCTGGCCTTCGTGCCCGTACTCAAGGGGCTAAAGAGCCACATGTGGCTTGCAAGTCACAGTTTGCTGACCAAGACTCCAGTTCAAACCATTGCTGGTTCTCAGTTTGCCATTCATTCTGGAGCTCTTGTCCTTGGCTATCAGTTTCCTCTCACAGGGCTGTAAAAAATAGCCAGCAAACAGTTCCCAAAAGGACAGCCATTAGGAACTATGCACTGGGGAGCAATGACCAGTATTCTACCTCACTCTTCAAGGGTGGTAGTGGCTCCATACCAATCTGATCTGAATCCTGCTGACTATGCCAGATGTCGGGTAGACAGTAAAGGAACTGTCAGGAGCTGAAAAATGATGGGCCATTCCATTTATTAAAGTCTTGTAATGGTGGATGAGCAAGCAGGCAAAGAAGACCGTTTCCCTCTCACTCAGGGCTCCCAAAGCCCCGACTCATTCTCCGGACTCTCCCAGAATCACAGGCCCCTGCCAGCCTCAGCACACCCCAGCCTCAATAGGGCTCCCAAGTTCCTCAGCCAGAGGTGGATGAAGGTCAGTTGAGGCCCCGGGCACAGAAGAAAATATTGGGTTCCTTACAAAAAAAGAGAGACAGGGAAAATAAAAATACATGTTAACCATATTTTTAAATAAATAAAAAATATGTACTCTTAATGTTAAAATTGCACATTTGAAACCAAATTGGTGTCATTAGAAAAAAGTGTAAAGTTGGGGTTTTGCAGGGCCCTCAGAAGTTGGGGCCCAGGGCACGTGCCTGGTGTGCCCACCATTAAATCTGCTTCTGCCCTCAGCACTTTCTCTCTCTCTCTGCACTTTCTCTCTCTGGCCTTCTGCACTTCTCAGCAAAACAGGCTGGAGGAAAAAACCTTTCTCCAGCAAACAATAGCAAACAGTCACCCCTCTTCACTGCAGCAGGCAGTCGATATTTGCAATCTGCTGCCCTGAGGGCAAGTGCCCACAACCTTCTATAGACTATACATACAAGGCACTGCCCCAATAAAAGTGAATAAATTTAAGAAACATTTGTTTACCCAACACTATAAGTTTGCTGACCTGGCAAATCATTACTCTGTCAGTGGTGTCCACCTATATTGTACACTTTGAAAGCAGCAGTATATAGAATAAGCAAATAGAAACATTAGCAAAAAGAGATGGTGGCAAAGACCAAGTAGGATTAAAGCAGTGATGGGATTCACTCAGTTTTCACCAGTTCAGCAGAACCAATACCCAATTCTTTGTTGAGTTTGACGAACTGGTTGTTAAAATGACACTTGTAATCAGGGTTCTCTCTAAGGCAGGTGCCTGGGCAGCCACCCAATGTGGAAATCACAAATTTACATTCCTTACTCTTTTTTATCATTCATCTGCACAACAGTGTATTCTAAGTGCTCGTAGTAATGTTCATTCTGTCCAGAAATGAAAAAAATTGCAAGTGAGGACGTCAATCAAGAAGCAATATGAAAATATCTTAACAGTTTTAAGCTTTTTGTCAGATATTATTTAATATTTTTCCATTAATATTTTAAAACTCTTTCTTATAACAATCTAGTTTTGTGTACCTCTTTTATTGTTCTTATTTAAGTATTAAATGCATGAAATAATAAACTACCTTTCAGTATATATTTTTTATACTTAAAACAGTCATTAGAGCAGAGAACCAGTTGTTAAATTTGAATCCCACCACTGGATTAAGGTGGGACCACTGTTCCATGGATCAAGAAACAGTACAGGGAAAAATTCAGGTATACTGCTCACAAAATTTAGGGGATATTTCAAAATGAATATGAAATGATAAAATATCCCCTAATTTTCATGAGCAGTATATAAGGAAAAAATACTTCTAAAAATTGCCAAGAAGCTCAAAGCAGACCTGAATACCCTTGAATACCCAAAGAAAGAAGGGGAATTTTTCCTCTAAGAATGATGCATATTGAAAATCCAAGAGTCAAAAACTGTCCCTTAAGCCATGTGGACTAGGGAAGCAGGGTTTGTATTTTTAACCTTGGGATCTAGAACTGTTTAAACTTTATAAAGACTTTATATTTTGAGAACCTAGAATTGCCTGTATTGAGTGCTTGAGGAGAGAAGGAGGTAAAGGATGTCACATACCTAATAAATCTTAAATACTTAGTGCAGGCATTTCTTCCTCCAGAAGGGCTGATTCAAGAATGTATGTAGAAACAAATAAAACAGAAACAGACTTATAGATAAAGAGAACAGACCAATGGTTGATGAGGGAGTGGTGAGAGGTTAAGGGGTGAGAAAAATGAAGGAATTAAGTATAAGTTACAGAGATATAAATTACAGCATAGGGAATACAGTCAATAATATGGTAATAATTATGTATGGGGCAGGTTGGGTACTTGAAATATCAAGGGTACCATGTCGCAAACCATTGCAGCTAGTAATTCCAGGTCCTGAGTAAGAACAGTGTGGAATGAAGAAATAAACTTAGAGAAAAAGGATGGAATCGGGAGGCCTCTGCAATGCCTTTAGCTTGCAAGAGGCAAGTTTCCACCCCAAAACCGCTTTTATATAAGGCATAGCAATATGCAAGTAAGGAAGTCTCCAATACAATAAAAAGTCACACATCTCCAAGGCAACCCGAGAATTCCCCTAAGTGCAGAAAACCCTTCACCCTGCATAACTGAAATCAACCAACATCAGAACAAACAAAGGGTGAGAAGAAGGGCATGTAAATTGTTTCTAGCAACTTAAGCAAGCAAGTGAAGTGGGGGGATGGGACTAGTGCAAATACTCAGCTTTGTAGCCAATATGGAGGTGTGGGGGAAGAACTTAGCCTTTGGCTAAGCCTTAAACTGCAAGACCTTTGCCAACTTTCAGTCTCCCACATCTTCTCCTTTTATATTTTTAATTTGTGTGCTGAGATTTGTACTTGACTGATTTCCCAGATTGCAATTTGGACACAGACTAGAAAAATGCAGAATAAACACAAAATTAATATAGCCAATGCTAACAGATACCAAAATGAGTGTCTTTATACATTGAAGTGATTAAAACCTTTTAGATTATCAAGTAAATTCTTAGCCAATATAGCAGGATCTATAATAGAGTCTTTGCTGTTTTGAATGTCCTTAATATGTTAATGCAATTTCACCAAGTCCATGCTGACACATCACCATTCCATATTTCCTGCAGATGCAATCCAACCTCACTTCAGTCCCATTGAGAACTGTCACGAGGAGCAGGAGTCACACTTAGGAAAAGTCTGTATGGCACTGGAACTGTTGTCACATCTCACTCTCTGTAGCTGGTTCCCAAGTCCCATGACCACTGCTTTCAGTGCATTAAGGTTTTGTCTTAAGCTTAATGGGCGTTCTGGATCTCTGGAACCAGGTTGCTTTCTAGGGGCTGATGTCAACCCATGATAAGGCTTCATGTTCCTTATTCCTCACTGGCATTCAAAGAGGACCTGCTGAAGACAAAATTGGAACATATATTTGCCCCTAAGGTTGTAATTTGATTGAGTTTTGCCACTTAGGGCCAGTTAATATATTCCAGTACAACATGAGAGACTTAGGCTATTGCTTGGCTGTTGTAAAATGCCTCTCAGCTGCAGTAAATCTTGAGAAGGAAAAGTTCAAAAAAAATTTTAGAGGTAAAATAGTCTTATATAATTGCTTTTATGGGTGAGTCTCTTCTCCTGACTCATGGTGTCTTACCAAACTTTCAGGAACCCACCAAGGAGCCTTAGCAGACCTATGAAAATCACACATATCCTTGGCCCCACAAAAGAACAGAGTCTGGCCCTTGCCTCATTCCTATGAGTGGGTCCTTCCATTGCACTTCAGGGAAGGCTTTCCTTGTTGGATTCCAGAGTCTCTTAGCCACTGAGTGGCCCTGTGCATCAGTATTCAAAAAAGTTTTTAAAGTAAAACAAGCATGATAAAGAAGATTTGCAGGAGTTCAAGGGTATGACTGTCCCTTTTCTATTTTTTCTAATTGACTTTTACATGTTTGATGGGCACACTCTACAATACCTTGACTCTGAGGATTGTAGGAATACCTGTCTTCAGGTCAATTCCAGAAGTCTGACAAAACGTAGTAAGTGCTTTTACAAGTAATGCTCCCATACCTTCCAAAACATTTTTATCCCATAGATTAACAGGCAATCTAGAGAGCACATAAGACTGAAAAAATCCAGTATGACCCTCTTTATCTTCCCATTGTGAAAAGAACTTAAAGCTTTGTTAGGGAAATTTACTTTTCCCTAAGCCTCGCAGCTCTTTGACTGCTTCATGAGTGAGCCAAGAAGAAAGTCAGTATTGTGCAGCAATAACAGACACATCAGCTCCTGTATGTAAGAGTCCTCTGAATTTATGGCCTTGTATTTTAATTCTGTTTCAGGGCATCAGAAGAGCCAAATTCTCGATTTCCTAGGGGCCCCTTTTGCAGGATGTGGCCTGACAAGCAGAATTAGCATTCTTATACTATTCTTCCAATTGTCTAAAGCAGCTGTGAGACAGATTCCTGAAATGACTTATCAGGGTCCTGCTTAATTTTGCTTAGTTCTTTTGTCTCACAGACCTGAGTATAGTTTTACATACAAACAAGACAATTTACAGTACAGAAACACAAATATAACACATAAATCTGATTAATCCTAGACATGAGTTGCTATTTGGCTCTCCAACTCAGAACACACCTTACAAAGCACCAACCAAATTAGCAAGTCTTAAGGATCCACAGTCCATTCTATTTAAATTTAAATGAGTGCTCCTTACATGTTCTGATTTTTAAGAAAAATTTAGGAATGAAACTTTTATTTTTTCAATATAAGACCGAGCATTTCCAATTTTTGCATGCAAGAACTTAATCCAGGCCTTAAAAGAGTCACATTTTAGACAATATCAGACAAAAACTAAACAGAAACTAGAATCAGACAAACTAGGCAAACTAGAGCTAAAACATTAAAGAAAATCAGACAATATCAGGAGAAGCTAGAACTTTTCTAATACCTGAGTCTCCTATCCCTTCTCAAATTCCATAGTTGCTGTAACTGGCTGCTCAGGTTGACTATGCTGAGATTTCTCCTCTACCTCAATTTGAGCGGAGCAGCAGACCAAGCAACTGGAGAGAACCAGGAGCAGCCACACTGTCCAAGTTCCTCAGCCCTCCAGCCACAAAGAACAGCACCAACTGCCAGAGAGACTGCTACTTTCATTGCTCCCACCACAGTCTCCTCATACCACCACCTTCTCAGAACTTTACCTACTTGCTCCCCTGTAGCAGAACTAACCATTCCCTCCTCCAGGAACCAGGGACACACATCTTGAACATATCAAAAAAAGCATTCTAGCTGCATAACTATTCTAACAAAAAGGTCCCTTACTTTTGTTCCTAACTGTCCCATTATTTATTACTCCTGACTATACTTTCTCCAAAATCTTTATGCATTGTACACACTTGGGGAGTTCTGTCACCTGCCTTTAGTTTAGTTTTCTCATACCCAGGTCCCTATTTGTTGCTATTTGGCTATTTGTGTGCCACCTGACATGGAACATTGTGGCTAGTAATTCCAGGTCCTGAGTGAGAATGGTGAAGAATAAAGAAATAAACTTAAAGAAAAAAGGATGGGATCATGAGGCCTCTGCAATGCCTTTAGCTTACAAGAGGTGAGTCTTCACCCCAAAACTGCTTTATTTATAGGGCAAAGCAGTACGCAAATAAGAAAGTTTCCGATACCATACAAAGTTACAAATCTCCAAGGCAACCCAAGAATTCTCCCAAGTAGGGAAAACCCTCCACCCTGCATAACTGAAATCAACCAACATCAGAACAAACAAAGGGTGAGAAGAAGAGCATGTAAATTGTTTCTAGCAACTTAAGCAACCAAGTGAGGTGGGGGGATTGGGACCAGTGCAAATACTCAGCTTCATAGCCAATATGGAGGTATGGGAGAAAAACTTAGCCTTTGGCTAAGTCTTAAACTGCAAGGCCTTTGCCAACTTGCAGTCTCCCACAGGATCACTCTGTAAAGAACTTGATTGTCTAACCCTATGGTGTACATCTAAAACTAATATAGAATAATATTGAATGTCATTTGTAATAGAAAAAAATTAAAGTAAAAATGAAGAATGAGTATAGGGACATCATTTTCCCAAAGGTGAAAAAACAGAACATTTTTTTATAGGTTTTTAATACTTTCTTGGTGGAAGGGAACTGGTAGCAAAAGCAAAGTCCCAGTTGACCTTAGTGTCAGGAGTCAGGACAGTACAGTAGGCAGGGGATATCCACGAAGTATGGCCCAACCTCTCTCTCTGGAGGTGGCATTCCCTCAAGCACAGGTGCAAGACGCAGCTCTGGCCCTACACATAGACTCAAGTGGACAACATTGTCCAGAGTCAAGGTCTGATTGAATTTGCAAGAAGGCATACACACAAAGGAGGTTGTTTCTGCTATAGCAGCTACAGCCTGGAGCTGACTGCTCAATACAGAAGGCCTTGACTATTTAGGACTGGTAAGAAAATGTATTCATGCTTAGAGAAAAAGCAAACAGGTAATTGTATGTCCTCTGAATATCATATTGGAGCACTGTCTAACAGGCTTACCAAGAACCATTTAATACTTTCAGGTAGAGGTGAATAAGTTGTGGTTCATGGGCTGGCCACACCTGGTATATTTATTTATTTATTATTTTTATTTATTGACTTTTAGAAAAAGAGAAAGGAAATAATGAGAGAGAGAAAATAAACCCATCAATCTGTTGTTTCACTTATTTTTACATTCACTGGTTGATTCTTGTATGTACCTAGACCAGGAGTCAAACCCACAATCTTGGTATATTGGAATGATGCTCAAACCAACTGAGCTACCTGGCCATGGCCTGGTCCTCACCCTTGTTTTTATAAATAAAGCTTTATTAGAACATAGCCACAACCATTTGCTACATATTATCTATGGCTGCTTTCCTGCTACAACAGGAGAATTGAGTAGTTACAACACAACTCAAATGGCTTGGGAGTCTAAAATATTTACTATCTAGCTTTTTAGGAGAAGTTTGCCAACCTACTCTAGGAAAATGCACTTTTTCTTTTTCTTTTTTCTCTTGAAATGCACTTTTTCTTGATTTAGCACTTGTTATTGATTAGAGGCCAGATTCTATAAAGTTATGTGTTAACATGTGGAAGATGAATATGTTGTAAATGGATTTCTGCCCAGTAGAAAGGATAACCCAAAAGATTATATATAGTTTGTCTTAATTCTTTAGGACCGCTGTAACAGGAATACCATAAATTGGGTGGCTTATAAACAATTCACAATTTATTTCTCCCAGTTCTAGAGGCTAAGAAGTCCAAGATTCAGTGTCTGGTGAAGATCTGTTTCCTAGATGGCTATTTTCCCCCTGTAGCCTAGGATGGGGGAGATTTCTTGGGTTTCTTTTATAAAAGCACTCACTAACCTATGAACAGTTCATAAAGGCACCATTCATCTTCTGATACCATCCTCTTGGGTGTTAGGATTTTGACATATAAATTTTGGGGGAACACTAACATTCAGACCACAGCACAATTTTATTTCCCTGTACTGAAGAAACCATACACACAGTACATACACATATTCAATTTCCAATTTTTTAAATAAACTTTGTATTTTTGAAAAGTTGTAGACTGCAAAGATAGTACAGAGATTCTTTTATATCTCATACCCATTTTTCCTTATTGACATTTTTCATTAATATGGTATGTTTGTCACAATTAATGACACAATATTGATATATCATCAAAGTCCATATTTTATTCAGATTCCTTCAGTTTTCCCCTAATACCTTCCTTTTTTATTTTTGGTATTTTTCTGAAGTTAAAAGCAGAGAGGCAGTCAGACAGATTCCTGCATGCACCCAACTGGAATACACCCAGCATGCCCACTAGGGGGCAATGCTCTGCTCATTAGGAACGTTGCTGCGTTGCAGCTGGAGCCATCCTCAGCACCCAGGCCAACATTGTTCAAATGGAGTCTTGGCTGTGGGAGGGTAAGAGAGAGATAAAGAGGAAGGAGAGGGGGAGGGGTGGAGAAGCAGATGGGCACTTCTCCTGTGTACCCTGGCCGGGAACCGATCCTGGGACATCCACACGCCAGGCTGACACTTTACTGCTGAGCCAAGCAGCCTGGGCCCTCTAATACCATCTTATTAATTGTGTTACAAGGTGCCATCCAGGATATTACATCACATTTAGTAGTCATGTTTCCATAGGCACCCCCTGGTTGTAACAGTTTCTCAAACATTCCTTATTTTCAATGACCTTGACAGTTTTGAAGAATACTGGTCAAGTATTATGTAGTTGCCTCTCAACTGTGATTCGTCTGGTGTTTTCTCATGATGAGATTGGAGTTATGGGTTTGAGGGGAGAAAGACCATAGAGATAAAGTGTGATTTTCATCATATCATACCAAGGTACATACCATCAATATGACATCACTGTTTATGTTAACTCGATAACCTAGATTGAGGTAGTTTTTGTTTCAATTCTCTTTCCTCCTGGCCCTTCCATCTGTGCACAGCCTATATATAAGGAGTGAGGAATTGTTGTGCTCTACCTTATTAAGGATTGATATACATATATTATTTAGAATTCTTCTGCACAAGTGATTGTTTATTCTTCCGCATTTGTTTGTTAAATCACATATTTATATCAGTATGGACTCATGGATATTTATTTTATACTTTGGGTTGTAATCCCATGCTACTTTATTTTGTTGTTTGAGTTTTTCTAGCTTTGGCCACTGGGAACTCCTTCAGCGAACTTAGTTCCCTTTGACATATCTCCATTAATGTAGGATTTTATTTTGAGCACTTCCTGATTTTTCAGCATTGCACATGCTCCAAAAGCTATTTGGAAATTTCTTGTTCCAGTCACAGAAGCAGCCATTTCTCCAAAAAGACTTGGTTCATTTTATTAGAAAATAGTATTGGAAACCAAGATCTGTGCACAAAGTGTGCTCATTTCTGTTGGGGGTGTCATTGCTAGGCCTTCACAGCTGATAAAGCAAAGAGATAATGTGTGAATATATTTCCATGTGTGTACATTTTTTGTATATATACATATAACTATAAATATTTCTAATGTAACCATCTGTATGCATATAAGTTTATACTAATATCTTCTACTTAATCTATTACTAGAACAATCATTCTACCCTTTTCCCACTTGTAACTTTTCACTCCAAAAGTAAGAAACTTGGCTCCTACCATCTGCCTTCTATTTGCTTAATTATTTAATTCCAGAATACATACACAATGTTTTCAGAATTCTAGTTCTGTAGGAAGCATTGTCAATTAAAGCACTGTGTTTATGCACTGTTTATTTTGCCTTTGGTTTTTACAGACTCCACTCATTTCCAAAGTTATTACATCAGTACTCTTTTCCCTTACACCCTTTCATGAAGTTGTTTCACATACTTATAATAGAGTCAGATTGTTCTGTCACATTCTACATTCCATTCTCAGGTTCTCTGACCTCATAAATGACGTTTTTTATAATTAGGGTTTATTTTTGTGCTTTAAAATTCTACAAGTTTTGACAAATGCTTAATATCTTGTATTCACCATCACAATATCATACAAAATAGTTTCACTGCCCTTAAATAACATCTGTACTTTACCTAATCAAATCCCAACTCTCCCAGTTCCGTTAAACCTCTAGCAACCACTGATAATTAGCTATCAGTATAGTGTTGCCTGTTCAAGAATGTCATATAATTGATATTACAGAGCAGTGGTCCCCAACCGTTTTTGGGCCACGGACCAGTTTAATGTCAGAAAATATTTTCATGGACCGGCCTTTAGAGTGGGACGGATAAATGTATCACGTGACCAAGACAAGCGTCAAGAGTGAGTCTTAGACAAATGTAACAGAGGAAATCTGGTCATTTTTAAAAAATAAAACATCGTTCAGAGGCCCTGGCCGGTTGGCTCAGTGGTAGAGTGTTGGCCTGGCATGCAGGAGTCCCGGGTTCGATTCCCGGCCAGGGCACACAGGAGAAGTGCCCATCTGCTTCTCCACCCCTCCCCCTCTCCTTCCTCTCTGTCTTTCTCTTCCCCTCCCACAGCCAAGGCTTCATTGGAGCAAAGTTGGCCCGGGTGCTGAGGATAGCTACATGGCCTCTGCCTCAGGCACTAGAATGGCTCTGGTTGCAACAGAGCAACACCCCAGATGGGCAGAGCATCGCCCCCTGGTGGGCATGCTGGGTGGATCCCAGTCGGGCTCATGCGGGAGTCTGTCTGACTGCCTCCCCATTTCCAACTTCAGAAAAATACAAAAATAAATAAATAAATAAATAAATAAACAAACAATAAAACATCGTTCAGACTTAAATATAAATAAAATGGAAATAATGTAAGTTATTTATTCTTTCTCTGCAGACAGGTACCAAATGGCCCACAGACCAGTAATGGTCCATGGCCTGGGGGTTGGGGACCACTGCTATAGAGTATGCAGCTTTTGCAGACTGGCTTCTTTCACTTAGTAATATGCATTGAAGAATATGTTTTTACATATTGATGGATTAATCCTGCTTATCACTGAATAATATTTCATTGACTAGATGTATCAGTTTATTTATTCATTTACCTATTGAAAGATATTGTTTTCAGTTTCTTAGGAGATAAGGAATAAAGCTGTTGTAAACATTTGTGTGCACATAAATGTTCAAATCAGTTGGGCCAATAGTAGCATGATTACTAGATCACATGAAAAACAATTTGCTGTTTTTTGTAGGAAATAGCCAAACTGCCTTCTAATGTTTCTGTATCATTTTTGCATTCCCACAAGCAATAAATAAGAGTTCCCATTGCTTTATATCTTCAGCAGCAACTGGTATGGTAAGTTTAGGGTATTTTAAGCATTCTAATAAATGTATAGAGCTTTCTCATTGTTTTTTTGTTTGTTTTTTAATTAAATTTATTGGGGTGATGCTGGTTAATAAAATTATATTGTTTTCAAGTGTATAATCCTATGATGTATCATCTGTATATTATATTGAATGTTATTTAATTGTTTATTGTTATTTAACTAAAAATTCCTTAATGACAAATAATGTTGGGTATTTTTTTGTATGTTTGTTTGCCATCTGTTGTAACTCTTCTGTGAAGTGTCTGTTCAAATTTTTAGCCAAATTTTTAAGTGGATTGTTTCTTATTGTTGAGACAGAGTCCTTCATATAGTATATTTTGGATACAAGTCTTTTATCAGATATGTGTTGCAGTGTTTTCTCCTGATCTGTGGCTTGCTTTTTTTATTCTCTTAACAGTGTCTTTTGCAAAGCAGAAGTTTTTATCTTAAGAAAGTTTAGTTCATAATATTTTTTATTTTATATCTTTTGATGTTATATTTAAAAACTCATCATCAAACCCACGGCTATGTAAATTTTCTTCTACTTTTAAAGAAGTGCTATACTTTTTTGCATTTTACATCTAGGTCTATGACCAACTATGAGTTAATGGTTCTGAAAGTGTAAAGTTTTTGTTTAGTTCATTTTTTGCGTGTAGGTGTTTAATTGTGTTAGCAGTTTGTTAGGAAAACTATCCTTTCTTCACTGAACTTGTTCCTTTGTGAAAGATCAGTTTTTGTGTAGGTTTATTTCTGGGTTCTCCATTGCACTTATCTACATGTCTATTATTTTGCTAATACTACACAAAAACAATAAAATACTTAAAAATAAATTAAAAAAAATATGTCCACAACCTGAACATTGAAAACATCCAAAAGTTCTGGGTAGCTAAATAAATGGGGAGATATATTATCTTCATAGATCAGAGAACACATTGTTAAGAAAATTTTTCCTAAATTGATGTGTAAATTTGCTGCATTCTATTCCAAATCCCAGTACATTTTTGTGTAGAAAGTGACATGCTTATTCTCAAATTTCTATGGAAATATCAAGATCCTAAAATATCCAAAACAATCTTGAAAAATAATTAAATTGGAGTACTTTCACTTCATAATTTTAAAACTTAATACAAAGATACAGTAATCAAACAGTGTTGTATAGACATAAACATATAATTTATAGTTCAAAAATAAATTCTTGTGCTTATAATCCATTAGTTTTCAATAAGAATGCAAAGACCATTGAATAAGGAATGATTCTTTTCAACAAATGGTATTGGGGCAACTGGATATCCACATGCAGAACAATCAAGTCAGACAGACCCTTACCTCACACAAATTTTAAAAAACCCTCAAAATGGATTATATACTCCTAAATATAAGAATTAAGGCCCTGGCCGGTTGGCTCAGTGGTAGAGCGTCGGCCTCACATGCAGAAGTCCCGGGTTCGATTCCCGGCCAGGGTACACAGGAGAAGCGCCCATCTGCTTCTCCACCCCTCCCCCTCTCCTTCCTCTCTGTCTCTCTCTTCCCTTCCTGCAGCCGAGGCTCCATTGGAGCAAAAGATAGCCCGGGCGCTGGGGATGGCTCCTTGGCCTCTGCCCCAGGCGCTAGAGTGGCTCTGGTCACAACAGAGCGATGCCCCGGATGGGCAGAGCATTGCCCCCTGGAGGGCGTGCCGGGTGGATCCCGGTCGGGCACATGCGGGAGTCTGTCTGACTGCCTCCCCGTTTCCAGCTTCGGAAAAATACAAAAAAAAAAAAAAAAGAATTAAAACAATAAAAATCTAAGAGGAAAATATAAGAATAAATCTTCATGACCTTAGGTAAGACAAGTTTCTTTCATATAACAACAAAAGCTAAAGCAAAAACAAAAAATAGGTAAAAAGGATTTTGGAAAAATTAAAATTTTTGTGCTTTAAAGGACATCAAGAGAGTGAAAAGTCAACTTAGTCAAAAATTAAAAAACAATGACAATATCAAATGTTAACAAGGATGTGGAGCAATAAGAGCTTTCATTCATTGCTGGTGGGAATTGCGATGGTACAGTCACTTTGGAATACAGTTTGACAGTTTCTTACAAAACTAAGCAGACTCTTACCATATAATCCCAGTAATCATGCTCTTTGGTATTTACCAAAAGTAGCTAAAAACTATGTTCACACAAAAATTTGCACAAGGATGTTTATAAAGCCTTAAACATAATCACCAAAACTTGGAAGCAACCAAGTTGTCCTTTAGTAGATAAAAGAATGAATAACTGTACCACATACAAACAACAGAATATATTTTAGCTCTAAAAAGAAATGAGCTACCAAGCCATGAAAAGACAAGGAATTTAAGCACATATTATTAAATGGAAGAAGTCAATATGAAAAGTCTACATAGTATATGATTCCAGCTCTGTGACACTCCTGAAGAAGCAAACCAAATTCAGTGGTTGCCATGGGAAAGAAGGGAGTGAGGGATGAATAGCTGGACTGCAGAGGACTTTTATGGCAATGAAACTATTCTGTGTGGTATTGTAATTGGAGGATACATGCCATACATTTATCAAAACCTATAACATATACAAAACCAAGGGGAAACCCTAATATAAACTATTGACTTTGGATAAAACGATGTGTCGATGCAGGTTCATCTGTGGTGACAAAGGCACTACTCTAGTACAGGGGGTGTTGGTAGCGGGGGAAGCTGTGCATCTGTGGGGGCAGAAAGTCTTTGAGAGCCCTCTGTACTTTTGGCTCAATTTTTCTGTGAACTTAAAAACCTCTAAAAATAGTCTATTTTTAAAAGTCAACCAATAGAGTGAGAGAAAAATAGTTAAAAATCATATACCTGATAAAACATTTGTTCCCAGAATATATCAAGAACTAACTCTTACAAATCAATAATAAAAATTAACACAATTAAGAAATGGGCAAAAGATTTGAATGGGCATTTTTCCAAAGAAGAGCTATAAATGTAAGTAGTATGTGAAATTATCAGTCATTACATAAATTCAAATCAAAACTGCAATAAGACCCAACTTTACATCCATTAGGATAGCTATACTGAAAATGACAGGCAATAGCAAGTGTTTATGAAAATGTAGAAAAATTGGAACCTTCGTACATTGCTCTGGGAATGTAAAAAGGTGCAGCTGTTTTGAAAAGTAGTTTGGCAGCTCCTCAAATGTTAAACATAGAATTATCATATGACCTAGAAATTCTATACCTGAGTATGTACCCAATATAATTGAAAACAGGTGTTCAAACAAAAACTTGTTCACTGAAGTTCAGAAGCACTATTCACAATAGCAAAGATGGAAACAACCCAAGTGTATCAACTGATAAATGAAAAAACAGAATGTGGTATATTCACATAATAAAAAATTATTCATTAGTAAAAAGAAATGAAATATTAATACATGCTACATGGATGAACCTTGAAAACATTTTACTAAATGAAAGAAGCCAAACACAAAGACCACATGTTGTATGATTCTATTCATAATTCATATGATATGTCCAGAATAGGCAAATCCATAAAAATGAAGGATTAGGATTGCAAGGGGTTGGCTGGAGAGAGAATGGGGAATGATTGTTAATGCATATGGAGTTTCTTTGTATGGAGGTTAAAAGGTTCTGAAATTAGATAGTGTTGAAGCTTGCACAACTCTGCATATATTAAATACCACTGAGTTATATGCTTTAAAAGGGTGAATCTCATGGTATATAAATTATGTCTCAATATAGCTTTTGTAAAAATAACTGACTGAGTTGGCAAAAACTCAATAACCAGAGGATGGTAATAGTTTGTTAAACTATCCCACAGATTACAGAAGATTAGAAGCATACTTACCATTTCTAAGAATATATATAGTTTAGTTAAATAAATCAAGCAAAAGCTTAATTTGTGTCTTAAAATAACTTGAAAGTCTATATATCCTAGGTCTCTAGCTATTCCACAAAGATTATTATTTGACTTATTGTTTAGAAAAGTTTACTATATTTTGCTTATCAATGTGGTTCTTTAGACAAATTCTATAAAGCTAAGAATGTGCAGAAGAATTAAATTCAAGTTTAGCCACTAAAATTGTATAGAAAATTTAAATGGCCAGCTTTCATAATGGCTCATTAAAAAAACTCTTTAATCTTCACTGAATATAAAACCCTAAAACATAGTCAAATTAAGTGAAAATTTTCTTCCTACTGGATTTTTTTTTTCCGAGAGAGAGACAGAGAGGGACAGAGATAAGAAGCATCAACTTATAGTTGTGGCACCTTGGTTGTTCATTGATTGTTCTCTCATATGTGCCTTGACCTGGAGGCTCCAGCTGAGCCAGTGACCCTTTGCTCAAGCAAGTGACCTTGGGCTTCAAGCCAGACCTTTGGGCTCACACCAGCAACCATAAGGTCATGTCTGTAATCTCATGCTTAGCCAGCAACCCCACGCCCAAACAGGATAAGCCAGCGCTCATGCTGGCAACCTCAGGGTTTCAAACCTGGGTCATCAGCATCCCAGGCCAATGCTCTATCCACTGGGCCACTGCCTGTCAAGGCCCACTGTATCTTTTATTCAAAAACATAATTTAATACCTGCTCAGACATGTCTATGAGCTGGTCACCTAATCAGCTGCCTTTAGAAAATCTCAGGTGAGAAGTCTCTCCACAGTTTACCTCTACTCATCCCATTGTCTCACTCCCCATTGCTAGGTTACCACTTTTTGGTGAGTCAACCTATTGGAATATTAAAAATTATTTCTAGTCAAGTTTGTATTTTACATGGCCTTAGAAAAGAAAAAAACAAGGTCCATACACACATAAAACAGCTTCCAGAATGACTTTAAATCTCTGGTAACAATTCTAAACATACTTTTTTTTAAATTTATTGATTTCATAGAGTGCGGTGGAGAGAGAAGTATTCACTCATAGTTGTTTCACTTTAGTTGCACATTGACTGTTTGTCATATGGGCCCTAACTGGACAAGCCTAGGGTCTTGAACCAGTGACCTTAGCATTCCAGGTCAACACTTTATCCACTGCACCACCACAAGCCAGGCCTCTAAACACACTTTTTAAGTTAAAAATTGAAAGGCCTCATTTGTCATCCAAATTTCAAGTTTTAGCTTTGTGTATTAGTTTGTCCATAAGTGAAAGAGGAGGTCATATTGCAGAAGTTTGTTCTTCCTTCTAATATGGCTGACTAATTTTGTCTCTCAAACACAAAACGTCCAGGGTATAGAAAAAGTCCTTCTTCATTTTCTCCAGGTTCAAAACTAGAAACAAAACAATCTATTTTCCTAACTTCTAAAAGTAATAGAAATGATAAGATTTACAAATTGGCATTACTCAACTTATTTTGATTCCAATTTAATCCACTAATGTGTATGTACAAGTCATTGTATGAACCAATTTGGAGGGTGTGAAGATGAATAGGGGACAGTCACATCTTTAAGATAGTCACCACCCAGTGAAGAAATGGACATGAGCACAATATCCAGTGTTGGACTCTAGAGGAGTAAGGAACTGAACCACTCTAGGCCCAGCAGGTGGAGACCCAGCCCCACCTTGCTGTCTGCAGAAACACAGGTCTGGAGCCTGCACTGGTGGGTGTGATCCAGGGGCAATGAAGACATGCAGCACTGTCAGGGTACCAGAGCAGCACCAGAATTACAGCAGGTGACCACACAAAGGAGGCCAATCGTGTAAAAAATTCACAGGTCAGTGCCCAGTTGAGCATTGCTAGCTAATGCCTATGGTCTCTTCCCCAGACACTGAGGGGTGGTGAGGGGTGGCTGGTGAAGGAGGACTTGACCCAACGCTGACCTGGTGCAGGTTGGTAAATACTGTGGGGAGGGCAAATGTATCTGACAGGAGGATGTATGCGGTTCAAAGAAGCTTTGCAAACAGCCCGACAATTGATCTGGGCCTTAAAAAAATTGGTCGGACGTCATTAAGCAGAAGGAAAAGGAATGGGAGAGGAGACAAAGCGTGAAGGCTGAGTGCGCGGCTGTGCTAAGCAATGACTGGCAGCAGCGGACCGGGAGTGTGGGATGTATTCAGCTGTGGGGTGAGGAGACAGTGGCGTGGGAGATAAAGCTGGGAACTTGGGCCAGATTGTGAAAAACTTTGAAATACCAGCTAAATAATTTGAACTTTATTTTGTATGGGGGATGAGGATCCATCCAGGATTGTTGAATAATGCAATGTTGTGAAATATCACTTTTCAGTAATAAGCTGACGTAAACTTAGCTCAGTAACATTTACAAATGATTTGCTTTTACACTTGTCCTGGTTATTCTTTATGTGTCCCTTCAGATGCATTCTTCACCTTCTCTCTCCTGTGCTAGGCCCAGGGAGGCTGACTTCACAGGGCCGCCTTGCTTTCTGCCTTCCAGTAAGGTGTGGCCAGTGCGAGGCACCAGCAGAATATTGGAGGTCAGTAGGAGAGAGCGGAAGCTATGTATTTGGTCAGTGGCTGTGTTTCTCTATCAAGGCCTTAGCTCTTGTCTCCTCTCTATAACTATAGCTTGTGCCAAGCTCCCTCATCCTGCCCCTTCGGGTCTAAAAGTAGCAATGACCTCTCACTGTTGCTAATCACTGAATGCCTCAACACCCCTTAATGTTTCCCTTCACCCTGTTATATGGGGTGGGGTGAGGGGCTAAGACCACTCCCAGGTTACATCACTCACTAAGAGAACACACATGCTCGACATGTACTCATACTCATGGCCACGATTTATTCCAGCAAAAGAACACAAAGCAAAATCAACAAAGGTAAAAGGCACAGGGGTGAAGTCTGAAATAAACCAGGCACAGCTCTCAGAGAGCTCACTTAATAGATTCATATAAGATGTGCTTAATTTTTCCAACAAGGAATTGTGACAGCACGTGTGAAATGTTGTCTACCAGAGAGGCTCATTAGAAACTCAGTTCCCCAGGTTTTTAACTGGGAGCTGATGATTTCAGCACCCTCTGACTGGCACATCCCCTAATCCCAGACTCCTAGAAGGAAAGCGGTTCAGCCTAAGCCATGTTGTTTGCACAGTTCAGACTCAGTGAGCCACTCTTACCAGGGAATGGTGGAAAGCCTCCGGAAATCTAGGCTGCCAGCTGCCAGCCACGGGCCGTGTTTGCAGGCAGCTCTCTCTAAGGACTGCAGTTTACTATGTTAACATCTTCTGCACACCTACTCCCATTTCTGCAAATAATTTCTTCACTGGAGATTTTTTAGTCAAACCCTTTCTAGTGGACTATTTCCTCCTAGGAACCTAAGAAATACAAAACAATATCTATATCTATCTATTTATATGCCTGTTCATACACACATATAAACTGATGAGCAGTTACTCCTACAAACCCACTTCCTTTCTTTTCAGGTTGACAGAATCTCCTGGACCTGAGACTTGCCTCACCAGGACCGGAGGGGACCCAAGGCCCACCCGGGCCAAGGAGCCCCAGCCTCAGAGCCTCTGCCAACCTCACACACACACGACTGAGTCCCTCTCTCCGCCTGTCCTCTCGGACCCACCAGGGTTGGACTGTGTTCCTGACTTCCAGGCTGCTCAGCTGAGGTGCGCCGTCACTTAACATCCCTTTCTCCAGGACTGGGCCCTGCACACACCAGCCAGAAGCTCGGTGCCCTGGCTCCAGCCTGGCTTTGAGTTCAGCTCCTCTTAGAACCTCCTGCCCTGCCACCCTTGGCATTGTCACTACCTAAATGGATCTGGAGTTTTCAAAGCCCGAAGTGCTCAGTTAATTGGACTTTTGGGTGTTTGATCCGACCTCATGATACCCATCCTCCTATGGGACAGCATTGTATGACTCATTCATTTGTGTGGGGCTCTTTTACCCCTCCCTCAGGTTCACACCTGCCTGAGCTTCCTTTCCTGTGAATGTTTTGGCTATCTATTGCTACATGAAAAACTGCCTCAAAATTTAGTGGCCTAAAAGAGTAACCATTTTAATATACCTCACGCTGTTGTAAGTCAGGAGTTCGGGAAGGGTGTGGCTGGCAAGCCCTGTGCTCCACACGATGCCCCCTGGGGCTGCTGAGTGCTATCCAGTGAGCACCTGGACTAGATTGGAGGGCCCAAGACAAGTGGAAGGCTGGCACAGGGGTCCCCTCTCCACTTCCATGTAGTCTCAGGGCCTCTTCAGGTGGCTGCTCCATGAAGTTAGTCATATTTCTTACACAATAGACAAGGGCTCCAAGAAACCACAGTAGAAGCTGCCAGTCCTTCAAGGCTGGGCCAGGGACCGGCACACATCCCTCTTGGCATGTTCAATGGCTCATTGAAATCATAGGCCAGCTTGGATTCAAGAAGAAGACAAGAAGTCCCTCCCTCTCGCCAGGAGGAGTATCAAAGGACTTATGGCCAAATTCATGAAAATCATCAGTTAGAAAAAGACCCTGAAAGCTACAGTGCTAAAGCGCTATCAGCACACAGCTACGGCGTCGGTAAGCACTGCTCTTCTGTTTCCTTCCTCTTCCCAGTGTCACTGTGCACAGCACGGCTCAGGCTAAGGAATCGTTTCCCCTCCAGGCGTGAAGTCGGAGTCCCTCACACCAGGAGGATTATAAATCACAAACATGAGATTGGTTTTTGCGACAACACTGGTGCTAGAAACCCTTTGGCAGTGATTCTTTCTCGCCTTGTCTGTTTTCTTCTGAGGAGCATCTGTCAGGAGAGTAGGGTGTCCTTCTGTGCTCACGGCTTGCTCTCCAGCTGGGTCAGCCCAGGCCACTGCACCGCAGGTGTGGATGAGCGTGTCCCCCAGAGAACCATTCCAGGAAGCTGTGCTCAGGCCTGAGCCCAGGGTTGGGAGAAAGTGAAACCACCATATAGGAATCCTCCTAGGAAAGCCCCAAGGACAATGTCCGGAGATCCTCCTCCTGATCTGCGTCTTCTAGAAGAGACAGTGCCCGTGAGGTTCTAGCCCCACATGATTTTCCACTCTAAGAGGCACTCTGCTGCCTGGGTAAAATTGCCCAACTGAGGCATCAGAGAGATCAGGTAAATGAAGGGAGAGAGATTCTAAACAACTCTGAACTTATTACTGAATCGTGCATATTAATTCTACACATGTTTTTAGAGTATAAAAACAGTAAGAATCCTTTGCAGCATGAGCACGCACAAGCCCTGTCCCAGATGTCATCTGGGACTCTCATCCGGCACTGAGGGGCAGCCCCGCCTCGCAGGTGATGAGGCTCAGACACAAGTCAGTTGTTCAAGGTCTTCTGTAATCAGATTATACAGGAGTAATTTCTGAGGAGCAAAAAGAGAACTTTCTCACTTTTAACTAAAAAAAAAAAAAATTGAACAAATAAACCTGGGTTTTGATGTTCTATAAATAGGAATTTCCTATCAGCCCACACTTTGTGTTTCTTCTTTCAAAGTTGCAAAGCACCTTCTGAACTTTCTATACCACTGCACACCGTTCCCCTGGAGGGTGTCTGCCAGCCTTAGGCAAACACCACACTCACAGAGGAAGGCAGTAGCTTTGGGGAGATCTCTCCCTAAGAAATGATAATGACTATCTGAACCAATCTGATTGTTTTTCTTAGGAGTTTAAACTTGAGGCATGAGAAGCGGTGCAGAAGCAGGAAGACATGCAGAAAGAAGGAGGTAGCAAAGTCCAAGAAGCAGCACAGGTCATGGGTTAATAGAAGACATGAGTAAGTAAAGGCCATGGAGGAGTTAGAAGATATTGAAGGCAGAAGCCATTGAAGAAGGGAGAGGAGGAAAAGGGAGAAGGATAGCAAGAAGAAAGAACAAAAAAATACCTTGAATAAGCAGAAGCTGAGGACTTCTATTAGAGAGGGGTGGGCCACTGGGATTAATTGGAGGAGAAATGACTGAATCAAAGAGCTGAGTCCCTGTAACTGCAGAGCACCTTAGTTGGGGCTGCTAAGGGAGCACCCAATGACTCAAGCTCTAGACCTGCACTGGACCCCAAGACGACCTCCAAGTTCACAGCCGCTGCCCCACCCTTCCCTGTGAGGCCTGCCTGAGCAGCTATTCCTGGGTTCCCATGAGGCCTGGCCATGGGACTAACAGTCCAATCTTACTTATTTCCATAAGTTTTCCCACAATAAATCTCATATTGTTTGAAGTGAATTGAGTAAGTGCCCATTTCTTCCTACCAAAAAGACTAACACAATGTTTGTAATGAAAAATAATAAGTATATTCTTTATCATCCAAACACTAGAAGAGGAACACAAATGCTCTTAGAAGTTGGGTTTATCTTTACAGGGCTCTGTGGCATTGTGACAATACAGATACATGACAATATTCGATTAAGAAATAAAGTTCAAACCTCCTCAGCTATCCTAGTGATAACCACTGATAATAACATCACCAGATTGAGCTTCTATTCAACCCAGAGCCCAAGAGAGCGTTCTGTATATAAGAAGTGTTCAATAAATGTTACCCATTGCACTTGATAGGAAATATTGAAGATACAGTCTACCAGAAGTTATGACCCAGGGGCAGCACCACCCCCTTCAGGATGAGTTGAGAGACATTTTTACTTGCCAGGGCTGAGGTCCTCTGATGGTATTTATTGAATGGGAAAGGGTCGGGAATGCCGAAATTCTTGCAATGCTCATGAGACTCCCATCCAGTGAAGAATTATTTTGACAAAAAATGCAAATGCTGCTACCTTTGAGAACCACTGGATCTACATATATGTGTGTTGTGACCACATAAAAACTCAAACTTGTCACCCGATCCACAAACAACACAATGTCCAATCCATAGTTAGACAACAGAACTGCATATTTTAAATCAGAAAAGTCCTAACATGTTAATTTAGCTATAGGCTGGTCCCACTTCTCATGTTTTGAACTCTGTCTTGAGAGACAACAAACTCCTTCTCAGGATCACCCTTACCCGAGGCAATGGATAGGAAGATATATTTGTCAAGGTAAATAGATAGAACATACTTTAAAAGTTTGTTAGCTCAATTTACTACTTGTCAATATTGCGACTCCTGGCATGCGGGCCTCCCTTTGTACCAAGTCCTGCAAATGGTAGGGCTGAGCCTGCTGACACTCGAGTTGGCCAGTCTAGATGTAACTCAAAGAAATATGTCTCAGAGATATAATCACTGCCCTTAATTTGTGTGATCCAGCAACAATTTGAATTCTGTTCCCATAGGGAACACTGTGACAGGGACTCTTTTCCAGATCACAAAGGCCTCCCATTCATGCCGGGAGAGCTGTCATTTTTAGAAGGTGTTCAGGTTTTTACAGGGGCACTTGGGAATCAGTTATGCCCCTGCATTGTAAGACTCTGCCTCCCATCATAATCTGAGAAAACTGGAGTCTTTTGTTCACAGGCAAACTGCATGGTTCCCTTATTTTTGATGAAACAGCTGCCTTCCCATAACCCAGGGGTCGGGAACCTTTTTCGCTGAGAGAGCCATGAACACCACATATTTTAAAACGTAATTCTGTGAGAGCCAATATGTTTAACACTAAATACAAGTAAATGTGTGCATTTTATGTAAGACCAACACTTTTAAAGTACAATAAGTCTCTGAATTCTTTTTAATAACATTGTTATGCTGTTGCTAACCAATAATGAATAAAGTACTTCTTACCATTAATGCGACTTCTGGTGCTGCATGGTTTTGTGATGGCTTTGTACTCTGGTTGATATGTGGTGAGGTTAAGCTTCATGTAGGTGTTGAGACTTCCATCTGTTAAATGTGATTGTATGTTGGTCTTAAAGTTCTTTAGATGTGAGAAAGACTGCTCACATGCATACATAGAGCCAAACATTGTCAGTACAGCAAGACTCACATGCTGCAGTGTGTGGTAAGTGACAGGAAGCACTTTCCAAGTTTTGACAATCAGCTGGTCTGTGGGTTGGAGTTTTTTCATTTCTCCCCACTTGTGTTTGCTCGCCAACTCTGCTTGCTGTCGTGCAAGTCTTTCCAAATCTTCATTCAGTGACTTGAACTTATTCACCCACATGTCTGAGGCCTTCAGGTCAGCAGCTGGTAGCTCTAAATCTCTGACGGAGACACAGGGGATGTAACTCAGGTCTGCGCTGTCCACTGCACACTCATGTGGATGGGTGATGAACTTAAAAAGACTAGTGCGCTCACGAAATTCTCCAAAGCATGCTTTGAATGACTGCAGGAGATTAGATGTGAAGCCCACTAGCTGCTGGAGATCAAGATGTTGAGCAGGGTCACTTGCTGTGCATGCATCTTTAAACTCTCCCAGTGTTTCAAAGTGTAGTAAAAGACCTGTTTCAATGTCAGCAATGAAGAGTTCCAGGTTGTTTTCAAATGCAAACACTGCTTGTTGAAGAGATAAGACTGTATTTCCAATGCCTTGCATTTTCACATTGAGCTGGTTCAGATGTTCAGTCATGTCCACTAGATAGTAGAACTTCAGGAGCCACACTCAGTGTTAGTTAACTCAGGATGCTCGATGTTTTTCATTTCAAGAAAAGTCCAGATTTCGCTCAGACAAGCCGCGAAATGGCTGAGCACCTTCCCTCTTGACAACCAACGCACATTGCTGTGCAGAAGCAGACCAGGATAATTATTCCCAACTTCATCCAGTAGTGTTTTAAACTGGCGATCATTTAAAGCTCGAGCAACAATAAAGTTGACCACCCGAATGACCAGTGACATCACCTCACCAAGCTGCTCGCCACACATCTGAGCACAAAGCGCCTACTGATGTAGGATGCAGTGAAAACTTAGGATGGGTCTCTTTTTCTGTTTACGAAGAAGTGCTACAAATCCTGTTTTTCCCCACCATGCACAGAGCACCATCAGTACACACCAAAATAAGTTTATCCATCGGTAGATTTTTTTCTTTAGTGAACTCAGTGAAAGACTTGAATAAATCCTCCCCTCTTGTTGTCTCTGTCATAGGCAAAACAGCAAGACTTTCCTCATGTAGTGTGTCACCAACAGCATACCTTGCAGTCACGCTGAACTGGGATAAATGGCTTATGTCTGTCGATTCATCCAAAGTGAGAGAAAAGAATGGTGCTGCATTTATGTCCTTCACTTGTGTTGCCTCAATTTGATTTGCCATCACGATGATACCATCGTGAACAGTTCTTGTGGACAGAGGCATGTCTTTTATTCATTTGATTATCTTGTCTTTATCCGAAAAGTCATCAAAAAGTTCATTGGCAACATCAAGCATGAATGTTTTGGCATACTCCCCATCTGTGAATGGCTTTCCATTTCTCACAATTGCTAAAGCAGCAGCAAAGCTAGCCGAATTCCAGTCACCTTGTTGGGTCCAAACACGGAGTTGCTGCTGACTAGCTTGCACTCTGCACAGTAGCTCTTGACATGCTTTCTTCCTGCTGTCCCCCGCTGGATATTTTGATGCAAATGTAGTATGGTGTGTGTTAAAGTGCTATTTTATATTTGACCGTTTTATCGATGCAATTTTATCATTGCATATTAGACACACTGCAGAACCTGCTCTCTCCACAAAGGTGAATTCCTCTGTCCATTCCTGCTGAAAAGTACGATATTCTTCATCTTTTTTTTCTTTTAGCCATCTTCTTCGTCAAAAGGGTTTCTGCAATTAGCTAGCTGACTACTTGATAAAAAGGAGGGAAGTTTACTTCCTGACCTCACAACGACCCGTGTACATTATGCACTATCTAATAAAAATTTGGTGTTGTCCCGGAGGACAGCTGTGATTGGCTCCAGCCACCTGCAACCATGAACATGAGCAGTAGGAAATGAATGGATTGTAATATATGAGAATGTTTTATATTTTTAACATTATTTTTTTTATTAAAGATTTGTCTGCGAGCCAGATGCATCCATCAAAAGAGCCACATCTGGCTTGCGAGCCATAGGTTCCCAACCCCTGACATAACCCATACTTTAGAGTACATGAGTTGAAAGTCTAATCACTGGCTTGCCATTTAATAGAATTAAGAAAAAAATCTCAAATGAATAATCCAAAGCCTGCTACCATTTATATTAGGGGATGGGATGGGGAACAATTTTTTCTCTTCCTTTAAGAGTTACCTGGTTACCAGAAATGTTCGTTTCAATTCAGTTTCCACCTCGGAGCAATTTTTTTCTTTACATTTGGTTAAAGCTTCAGTTCCTCTTTGCTTCTTCTGACCACCTTGAAGATTAATAAACAAAACAGTGCATTTAAATTCTTTAATTTATTTTCTGCTCTGGGCCTTAACTCACAAAATATTTTTCTGACTTCAAAAAACACCTAAAATAGGCCCTGGCTGGTTGGCTCAGTGGTAGAACATCAGCCTGGCATGTAGAAGTCCTGGGTTCGATTTGCAGCTGAGGCTCACAGGAGAAATGCCCATCTGTTTCTCTACCCTTTCCCCTCTCCTTTCTCTCTATCTTTCTCTTCTCATTTCAGCCAAGGCTCCATGAGAGCAAAGATGGCCCTGGCACTGAGGATGGCTCCATGGCCTCCGCCTCAAGCGCTAGAATGGCTCCAGTTGGGTCTGAGCATCACTCCCTGGTGGGTATACCAGGTGGATCATAGTCAGGTACATGCAGGAGTCTGTCTGTCTGCCTCCCCCCTGCTTCTCACTTCCACACAGGTAGTCACCTTTTTCTTTCCACCATTTTTTAAAAACCATGTGCTGTTATGACAATCACCCACCTGCTTTCCAACAGGCTTTGCAGAACAAAGGTGACTATTTCCTAAGGAACAAGATTCGACTGAAAAAGTTGCTGCGTCTATGGTGTGTGGCTCCAAGCTAGGGTACTAGATTAGGAAGAGTCAGGAGACATCTCTGACACCAGCTGTGAGACCCTCAGAAAAGGAAGGGGCCAGACTTGCCGAAGGTCACTTCTGAGCCCCCAGAATCTATAATTCCACAGGCTACTCTCCTCATTCTGGAAGCATCTGTGGAAACTTCCAGAGAAACCCAGTCCAGTGCTTATATCAGGAAGCAGCTAATTTTCTTCCCTGCTGCTCTCTGAGACAAGAGTAAAGGAAGGCTAAGACATGTGAAGATGCCTTCACAGAGGATCAGTGGATTAGAGATCAGGAGGCTATCTCTGTGTTTGAAATCAGAAGATGAGCTGGAAGAGAAGGGTTTGATTTGGAAGAGGAGGACCCTGGAGCTCACCTTGATATTGTCAAAGAGGTGGGCAGGTGAGGCCACTTTAGCTGGCGCCCTAGGATAGACTGAATGGGGGCACCAATGGGGCCCAACAAGGGGATGATGACAGCAGCCGCCCAAGGAAGAGAGGACAAGTCCTCAGTGTGTGCCCTGTGCTTGCAGCAATCTGACACATCTGAGCTGACCGAAACCTTCACAATCATCTGAGCTATCCTCCACTTTTTCCCAGTGAAACGAGAGAAATAATATGTCTGATGGAAAATGTGACAGACCACCGCCTCCCCCGCCCCAACCACGTGACCTCAGACCAGGTGTGATGGGTAAGATGAATACTCCTAGATGGAATTGAAGGCAACTCTAAAAGTTAGCTTTCAGGGACATTCAGAAACTGACAATGGTTCCCTGAATAGAAGGTGATAGAAGAAAGGGACACAAAGGAAACTACTCTGTGTCTAATCTTGGTTGGAGATTGGCAGCACTACACAAAGTAGAGCATTTGCCTTGGAGTCAGACCATCCGCATCCAGCCAAGTCTATGGTCTGTTGCTTATCATTTGTGTGGCTTTATAGGCAAGTCAATGAACTTCCCTAATCTTTATTTTGCAGATAACACATTAGAAATTTTAATAAGCGACCCTGGCCAGTTTGCTCATTGGTAGAGCATCGGCCCAGCATGTGGATGTCCCAGGTTCAATTCCTAGTCAGGGCACACAGGAGAAACAACCATCTGCTTCCCCTCTCTCTTCCCCTCTTTCAGCCATGGCTCGATTGGCTCAAGCGAGTTGGTCTTATGTGCTGAGGATGGCTTCATGGCCTCGCCTCAGGTGCTAAAAGATGGCTTTGGTTGCAACAGAGCAATGGTCCCAGATGAGCAGAGCAGTGGGCTTGCTGGGTGTGACCTAGTCGGCATGTGAGAGTCTGTCTCTCTGCCTCCCATCCTCTCACAAAAATAAAAAAAAATTTTTTTTAAATAAAAGAAATTTTAATAACCTACCTCAATATAGCTCTTGTGAAACTCCCAAAAAAGGTGTGTTCAGAGGAGCCTGGTAGTACTCTAAAATATTGAAGAAACATCAACAGTGTTCCTTATTATTACCTATTAAAATAGTGCCAGTGAAATGTGCATTTCTTACAAGGAATAATGTGATAATTTCAGAATAATGAATAATAAAATAATTAGATTTCTTTGCCAAGTATTCCAAAGTACCCACATGAATCAAGATGTCTAATATAGGCAATACTGGGGTCTTCAGATTGTGACACGGTTCCGTTCCTACAATAATGCCTTAACCCAAATTTTGGTGTAAGTCAAAACACCCCCTAGCCTAACACAAATGGAACACTTATGCTTTTAACAGTCCAAAATGGCGTAGGTAAGCATACTAGGGGACACCAAGTCCCTCACTCATACACCCCATTACTGCATATTCTTCCACTGTGCGTGACCAAACTAGTTCGCCACGTAGTCTATAAGTACAATGTTAACAATGCAAGCAAAAACACTCACTTCTCAATTTTTTAAAGTTTTTATGAGAGTGAGCATCATAAATTCAAAACGTCATATGTCGAGACCATCATAACCCACGGACCCCTGTATCTCTAGAGTGAAGAAACCAGGTCAGCTGTCTGCAGTGTTCTCATTTGAGTGAGAAACAAAGGAGAGAATAAATCAACAGAAAGTTTTTACTATCTCTCTACCAAGGAAAATGCTCAGGCTATTGACAAGACACGGAAAGTTAATGATAGATCTCACATGGCACTTCTTCCCAGTTCTATTCTTTTCTGGCTGTACAGGTGCTTCTGTGACTAATAGTCTTTTTACCAACACCCTCTCAGGAACAACTCTAGGAGACATTCTGGGTAGGAAACTATAGCATGAGCCTTAGTTCTTAATGCAGTTGAAGTGCAAACAGTTTGATGCTGGAGAAAAACTTTGTTGACTTGCCAAAGATCACAGGTGGTGTCCTGTAAGTCAGTGGCCCCCAACCCCCGGGCCGCGGACTGGTACCGGTCCGTGGGCCATTTGGTACTGATCCACAGAGAAAGAATATATAACTTACATTATTTTCATTTTATTTACATTTAATTCTGAACGATGTTTTATTTTTAAAAAATGACCAGATTCCCTCTGTTACAGCCGTCTAAGACTCACTCTTGACGCTTGTCTCGGTCACGTGGTACATTTATCCATCCCACCCTAAAGGCCGGTCCATGAAAATATTTTCTGACATTAAACCAGTCCGTGGCCCAAAAAAGATTGGGGACCACTGCTGTAAGTAATAAACTCTCAAAATGGTGAGATTAGCCTCTGACTGTTTATTTCCCGGGGAACAGATATAAATTGTGATTTAAATTCCTCAGGAATAAAAGCCTTTGGCTGCTCAGCAAGTCCTCCCTCTGGGGAATCTGAAGTCAATGGCCAGTGGCCAATTTGACTCTGAGATTGGATTTGGAGTGCCTTTGAGATGCATAAACACTGAACAAAATATGCAAAAGACATCTGTTGTGATCACCGTGGCCCTAGACATATATCACATAAACACCTGTGTCTGCTCTTAGACAAAGGAGACAGGATGGGGAAGAGAAGCAATCTAACTGGAACGCTGAGCTATTTTCCTGGTTATATAGGGCAGTGGTGAGCTTCAGACCAGCAGCTTAATCATTATAAAAATCATATCTCCATGTAAAAAATGTAGACACTAAGTTTGTGATACCAGCCTAATTCCACAGAGAAATTCTACAAAGAATGCTCAGTAAGAGACATCTATAAAGTGGACCAATTTTTTTGCAGTCAAGATTAAAAGTGCTAGGAGCATAGTCAGTGCCCTCATCCTTCTTGATATGGAAAAGTCACTGCAGGTCCTCCAGGGTGACCGTGGACTCCAACCACATTCCTTCCAGAGCAACCTTTGACGCCACAGTTGGCATCTCTGTTACTTCAGATATACTGCACTCAGTTTCTCATCTGTGCGCCCACTGTAAAGGATTCATCCAAGACATGGATACTTTTTCTTGTATCTTTATATCTTTTCCCTTCAGATAATTCTGTAACCAAAGGTATTTGCTTCTTCTCCCCTAATAGTGTTTCTCCATTGTTGGGCAAATAAAATATATTATGCTCACTTTGTTGAAGATGGTGCTGCCCACATGGAAGCCTGTCGCCCAGGTGATATTAATGTGTATTGGGAGTGGGCTGTGGGCAGGCAGGATCCTTGTAGCCTGGGGCTTGGTTTTGGGACTAATCCTTTCTCACTCTTTTTGATGTGGGGTGGTGCAATCCCATCATGCCCCAGATAAGTGACTTTGTATTAGAGACTTCCCTATTTTGTATATTGGATTAAAGGTTTTGAATCTGCACTATAAAGGGGGTAGACCGGGAACTTGCTCTCTTGGTTCCTGAGATTATCATTAGAGGAGAGAGCAGAGAGGAGAGCAGAAAGAGGCCACATGGAGGAGGCCAGGAGAAGCAGCCAAGATGGCGGAGTGTTGAGTGAGAAGCCAGTTTGTGCAGAGTTTGTGCAGGGAGAAGGAAGGTGTTGGGCAGATAAAATGTATTATGCTCACTTTGTTAAAGATGCCCTCACCCAGGTGATATTAATGTGTGTTGGGGATCGTTGTAGCCTGGGGCTTGGTTTTGGGATTAAGCCTTTCCCACCCTTTTTGATGTGGGGTGGTACAATCCAATCATGCCTCAGAGAAGTGACTTTGTATTAGAGATTTCCCTATTATGTATATTGGATTAAGGGTTTGGATTTCTACACTATAAAATGGGAACGGAGCGGGAGTTTGTGGCTCTTGGTTCCTGAGATTAGCATAAGAGAGCAGAGAAAGTAGAGCCAGCAGCAGAAGGAGGCCACGTGGAGTAGGCCAGGAGAAGCAGCCAAGATGGAGGAGTGCTGAGTGAGATGCCAGTTTGTGCAGAGTTTGTATCTGGGATAAGGAAGGAGATGGGGAACAGAGGTGAATAAGTCTGGTGAGCTAGAAACCTTTGATTCTAGGAAACTCGGATAAGTCAGTAGCTTTGTGAGCACTGAATGTGACTGGGTTTTGGAGCCCAGTGTGTATTTTTACTTGCCCGCCGGGTGCAAAGCTAGAATTAAAGACTATGGCCCACCAGTTTTTGGCTCCGCTGTTTCTTTGCTGACTGTCCGAATCCAATGCGAACCTGCATGGGCCAGGCTGCTGTGATAGTGGCCCTGGCCGTGGCTTCTGGCTTTACAGAAGGAGATGGGGAACAGAGGTGAATAAGTCTGGTGAGCTAGAAACCTTTGATTCTAGGAAACTCGGATAAGTCAGTAGCTTTGTGAGCACTAAATGTGAGTGGGTTTTGGAGCCCAGTGTGTGTTTTTACTTGCCCACCGGGTGCAAGCTAGGATTAAAGATGATGGCGTATCAGTTTTTGGCTTCATTGTTTCTTTACTGACTGTCCGAATCCAATGTGAACCTGCATGTGAATGGCCACGATGGTGGCTCCTGGCTTTATATCCATCTTCCAACTACTATTTCCTTTCTCCCATCCAAGTACTAAGCAGGCCCAACCCTGCTTAGCTTCTGAAATCAGACGGGATCGGGAGTGTTCAGGGTGGTATGGCCATAGACTACTATTTCCTTTCTAATCACACACAAACACAAATATGTAAATACATGAAAATAAACTATAGGGGAGAGTCACATTGTATTGTCTAAGTGGGATAGTGATAGGATTTGTTATTGTGACTACATTTCCAAATTATAAATTTTAGGAAGACAACAAAGTTAAATCAAATGTCTCTGTAAGAAGTCATCAAAGTAGAAAAAAAAAACCCTGCTTTTAATTTGATGGTGGGGGGTGGGAAGCATTATGTATAGATCACTAGCCCTCTTTAAGTATGGTATCTTCAGGAATCCTAGAGCCATACTGCCTGGGTGGGAAACCTGTTTTGTTGTTGTTGGGCAGATAAAATGTATTATGCTCACTTTGTTAAAGAGGCCATTGCCCAGGTGATATTAATGTGTGTTGAGAATCGTTGTAGCCTGAGGCTTGGTTTTGGGATTAAGCCTTTCCCACCCTTTTTTTGCTGTGGGGCGGTACAATCCAATCATGCCTCAGAGAAGTGACTGTATTAGAGACTTCCTTATTTTGTATATTGGATTAGAGGTTGTGAAGCTACAATATAAAATGGGGGCTCTCTTGGTTCCTGAGATTAGCATGAGAGAGCAGAGGAGAGCAGAGAAAGGCCACGTGGAGTAGGCCAGGAGAAGCAGCCAAGATGGCAGAGTGCTGAGAGAGAAGCCAGTTTGTGCAGAGTTTGTATCTGGGAGAAGGAAGGAGATGGGGAACAGAGGTGAATAAGTCTGGTGAGCTAGAAACCTTTGATTCTAGGAAACTCGGATAAGTCAGTGGCTTTGTGAGCACTGAATGTGAGTGGGTTTTGGAGCCCAGTGTGTGTTTTTACTTGCCCGCCGGGTGCAAGCTAGAATTAAAGACTATGGCCCATCAGTTTTTGGCTCTGTTGTTTCTTTGCCGACTGTCTGAATCCAATGTGAACCTGCATGGGCTGGGCTGCTGTGATAGTGGCCCTGGCCATGGTTGCTGGCTTTACAGTTGTATATCACTTGTGTGATGAGCAAGTTATTCAATCTCTCTGTGTCTCAACTTCCATCTATATATAAATAATATTAAGTACTGGTGTTAATCCATAAAATTATTTTATAGGTTCAATAAAGTAACACATGAAAAGTACCTAGTGCCTAAGACATAATAAACATTGCACATAGTAGCTATTATTAGGGCAAACTTGGCTTAAGAAGTTAGTTTGTTTCAGCCTGACCAGGTGGTGGTGCAGTGGATAGAACGTGGGGCTGGGATGTGGAGGACCCAGGTTTGAAACCCCGAGGTTACCGGCTTGAGTATGGACTCATCTGGTTTGAGCATATCTCACCAGCTTGAGCCCAAGGTCACTGGCTTGAGCAAGGGGTCACTCGGTCTGCTGTAGCCCCCCCCCCCCAGTCAAGGTACATATGAGAAAGCAATCAATGAACAGCTAAGAAGCCGCAATGAAGAATTGATGCTTCTCATCTCTCTCCTGTCCTGTCTGTCTGTCCCTATCTGTCCCTCTCTCTGTCTCTCTCTGTCTCTGTCACACACACAAAAAAAGTTAGCTTGTTTCAACAAAGATACTTGAAAGGTAGAATTAAAGAGCTATACGTATGTGAGACACACTGAGGCTTGGCACAGCACATAGTACACAGTAAAAGAAGAAAGAAACCCTAACTATCATGGCATAGACACATGCTCAGTTAGCTGAATGATCCTGCAAAACAGCTCCCATCTCTTATGGCCACAGCTGCAAGGAGGTCCAATGGTGAGGGAGCAATAGGAGCCACATTATTTCACCGATCACATAATGTCACCTTGACTAATGGCAGGGCAACAGTGTCCTAAACCTGTGAAGGTCAGCATATTATCTGAACATAGAGTACTTAAAAAGACAGTGGTACAAGGCATCTCTCTTGAACATACACATACAATCCTCCCCTCCACACTCCCTACAATGTAATCAAGTTCTGTCACTGTAAAAACGTGAGGAAAATGCCAGGAGCATCATCAAATTGTGAGTGACAAAGTGCTTAGAGATGACCTTGTTCAGTCCCACTTGTTGGATGAGGGTGCGGATGAGGAAAATGAGGACGGTGTGGCATTGCTGGCAGAAAGTTGCCTTAAGTGCCAGGTCTGCCTAGTGGCAGAGCCAGACTCAGAGGCCAGTTTCCTGATTCTAACTTCTCACGGTGCTACTTCACCTCCCATTCCCCTCCCCCACCCACCTCAGAATCTTAATCCCATCACAAATCTCTGCATCTCTGGAAGGCATCCCTTCCCTGGGGTGCCACACCTCAGGATTTCTACACCGTGTTGGCTGCTGCCACCTAGGAAATTAAAAGTGAGTGTTTAAGTGTTACCTTGGGAGAGTAGCCATGCATCGCCATCCTGTTCAATGTGCAACTACTTAATGAATCATCCTTAGTGCTCAGTTTGCCAGTTAGGAGAACTATTCATATCCTAGATAGTAAGGTGATACTAATCTGACCTTTGTTGTTAAACTCATCCTTCTGCTTTTTCTATGAAATATTGTCAGAGAAATATTCAAACTGTGAGGTTCAAAAATACTGATCTAGGGAAGATTGACTAGTTGCTGAGATGCAGCATGATATCTAATTCTTTTCAAGGTGCTAGTAAGAAGGAACGCATCTACTTTGTTCCCAATGTTGCAGACACGAGAATAACAGACCGCTGACTCGGGTTCAAAGCGTCAAAACCTATTAACCCAAGTCCATTGTGAATTGTACTTTCACTTTCTCCTGATCACTCGTTTCATTGTTTAAAAGCCTGATACTAGTAGATGAAAACAAAATAGCCTTTCATTTCTTTAACCTTGATTACTTGAAGGCCTTCACTAAACCAGAAACACTCATAAACTAGATCGCTTAGGTCCTAGTAACTTCACTGATGGGCTATAGAAATAATGAAAATACTGACAAACAGTAACTGTCCAGGTTGACTTCCTACTCAATTAAAACCAGACTCCAAGAATTTTCAGTCCAAAACAGAATAAATGAAAATAATCATGGGTGATTTTTCTAAGCAGAGCATTTAGAAGTTGTCCTATTGCAGCATGGAAACATTTTTTCAGGTGCATCATTATATATTGTGCCACATAAAGATATGACTGTTTCCATTTTGCTATTATTTACAAATTTTAAAGGTTCTTCTGAATAATCTTAGAGCCCTGAGTATTTCTCCACAGACTTGATATTTTAAAGATGCCGGGGATAGCACAGTGATTTAAATACTTGGGCTAGGAGACAGTCTTAGGTTCAAAATCCCAGTTCTACCACTTGCCATGTGTGTGACCTTATGTGAGTTTCCTAACATTTCTAAGCAGCCGGTGCCTCATCTCTGAAATGTTAATAATAATACTAATTTTAGTGTAGAGTTGTTGTGAGAATTGAATATAATGAAAGTTTGGCACATAGCACATTGCTTGTCCTGTAGTAAATGATTTCAATAACAGTTAGTTGCTATCGTCATCATTATCACCACCACCATCATTATCACTCACATGGTTACCAGTATAAAATCTTCAATCACATGGAGAAGCTAGAGAACAGAGAGGAAGCTTTCAGGTGGTTCTGATATAGTGGACAGTGGCATTGTTGACAGGACTGAAAAATACACTAGCTTTTAATTCAGAATGTCCAAGTTCAAATCCAAGACCTATGTGACCATTAGACAGTATTTAGCTTCACTGGTCTTCAGTTTCGTCACCTGTAAAATGGAGATAATAATAGGAAACTTGCAGATTGGTGTGAATATTAAATGAGATAGTGACACTGAAAGCATCAAGTCTGATATATGGTAGCCAGGGCACGAACATGTCTCCCCTTGCCCTGTGGCTATTTTAGGGCTCTTACAGAAGAGTAAGGTAGCAAACCTTGATCCATGGCACTCTGGGAACCCAGCTTCATCATTCTCATCTTTTATTCCATAATTTCAAATATAAAACAGAAAAGGCCCTCCTAGATCTCTGCTAAAAATGAGATAAGAAGCCAGGGATACAGTGGCTGAAAAACATTGGGGACAAGAGGGAGAACGACAAACACTAGCAAATTTGCCCATGAGCTACATATTTGTGTAGGGGACCAGGAGAAGCTGGGGGAATGGTGAGAGGTCGGGGTCCGGTGTTCCTGCGGTCAGTGTCCCCAGCTTGATGGCTCACAGCCTCGTGGCTTTTGGCAGATTAAACTGATATATAAATACTCAGTGAAATTTAAAAGCTCTCTGAGATACAAGCAGCATTTTCTTTCCAGGTATTTTGAAAAGATGACATGGTTTGCACACAACATATTTTCCAACTTGAGGCAACATTTGCAGTGTGTTAATGTATTTCAGTCAGTAAGCATAATTGTTAGTGTGTGTGTGTATGTGTGTGCGCGCGCGTGCGCACATACCTTCCTGCCTGAGCGTTAGTTTTTTTATTATTGTTATTTTTTATTGATCTTTAGGGAGAGAGGAAGGGGGGGAGAAAGAGTGAGAAAGAGAGAGAGAGAGAGAGAGAGAGAGAGAGAGAGAAACATCAGTTCTCTGCCCCACCCATTCATGCTATCACTGGTTGATTCTTGTATGTGCCCTGACCGGGAATGGAACCCACACTCTCAGCATGTCATGATGACACTCCAACCAATTGAGGTACCTGTAAATTAGTCATCTTAAAGTGGACAGTTGTTTGGGATATCACACCCCAGAATTATTCACCAGTTAGTCTATAGGGTTAGGTTTGCAGAAGTTAAGGTCAATACACACTTAAATAACTGGGTCTCAGACACAAGCCACACACTCACATGCACACACATGAGCCCCACCACCACTCACCCAAATTATTTGTGGTATTTACTTGCTTAAGACACAATCAGAATATGTACTGTTTCCAGCACACACACAAAACTTTAACAGCTTCTAACCCCTACTTTCAATGCCACAACCGAATGATCCACCCTAAAGCCACAAGCCCAGAACGCCAAGCCTTGTTTTTCTCTTCTGAGAAGAGAGCCGTGTGCACCCCCTAGTGTTTCAAGAGCGGTAATTGCACTCCCACGCCTTTAGTTTTATCCTGTTTACTAACAATACTAGCGAGGCAGTGGCCACTCTCGAGTGTCAAATTCAAGGACATTTGGGCTACAATGTGGAGGTTTAGTTGCAGCTAGTGAAGCACTGTAAAGTGTTTGGGTTTGTGGAGCATACAGCTTCTTGTGTTTGGCGTATCTTAGTTAGTGTTTCCTTTTCCCCCACACAGCTGGTGATGTGAAAAGGGCCAATGGCCCCCTCCACTTGCCCCAAGCCCCATCCCAAATTTTCCCACGCCAAAGACCTTGCCTCATCTCTGCCAAGCTTCCTCTCTGATCTGTATCTATGATCAAGGAAATGATGTAGTGCGGTGAGAAAGATGATCCCGGACGGTCAAATCCCTGGGAACCCAGGAAAGTCCCATGTTTTGGTTCAACTACCAAAGTTCATTCCTAGCTCTTGCTGTGGATCTCCCAGGAGCTTGTCTTATTGATACTTTAAGGCCTTAATATACAACTTGGCCACACCAAACAGAGAGCCCCACCGCCACTCACCCAGATTATTTGTGGTATTCACTTGCTTAAGACACAACCAGAGAAATGACCACTTAATGTACTGTTTCCAGTGGTCACTCTCACTGTACACACACTCCTCTAACAGCCATGCAGTCAGTGCCTAGACAAGGAGCTTCTTAAAGCAGGGATGAAATTTCTTCATGAATTATTCATCCTAGCACCTAGCACAGGGCCCAATACATATACTGCTCACAAAAATTAGGGGATATTTTATAACTTTATATTCATTTTGAAATATCCCCTAATTTTTGTGCGCAGTATACTTAGGACTGGATTGTGTCCCTTTCCAAATCCATATGTTGATGCCGTAACCCCCAAAGTGACTGCATTTGGAGGTAGGTCCTTTAATAAGGTAATTAAGGTGGAATGAGATCATAAGGGTGGGACCATAATCTAATAGAACTGGTTTCTTACAGGAAGAGGAAGAGACACCAGAGATTTCTCTCTCCTGATGGGCACAGAGAAGCCAGTTAAGAACACAGCAAAGGTGGCTTTGTATAAGCCAGGAAGACAGGCCTCACTAGAAACAACCTTGCTTGCACCTTTATCGTGGACTTCCAACCTCCAGAACTGTGAGAAAATAGTTTTCTGTTGCTTAAGTTGCTCAGCCTGTGGTATTTTGTTACAGCAGCCTGAGCAGACTGATACTGAGAAGAGAGTTCTTTAATGACATTTCTACGACCAGACCATAACATGGTTCTAAATTCAGAAGAAGGAGGAAGGACAGAAACTAGCATGTCTTGAGAGCTGATGAATGTGGCAGCACTGTGCCAACTGCTTCTTCAACACAGTCACCAACTGTCTTCTTAGCCAAGAAGCACTCCTGGGGACAGATCTGTGCATCCACCCAAGCACCCACAGGTGCTGCACTTCCCCTGTATTGTTTTGCCTGCTAGAACTTTCCCAGCTGCCACTGTCAGTTATCTCATGAGTAGGTGAGCTTGAAGTCAACTTTTTACTAGGTGACATGACATTTGGTAGCACACAGCTCTCCTGTGCCCCCAGGGGTTGCTCCTCAACTTCCCCAGAAACATCTGCAAGCACCCAGGAGTGACCACTATGTCTCTCACCCTGTGTTGGACATTATGGCCTTTGTTTCATTTTGATCAACAAAATTCAGTGAGAAAAACCCAGCTTCCTGTGAGGCATGAGCCAAAACCAGTGTCAGGTTTTCAGCATGAACCTTGGCTTTCTCTTCAATAACAGACATCAGACCACCTGCAAAAACATATCCACGATTACCAAGGACTTTTTTTTTTTTTTTAAATAAATATTCACTACAGATCTGTAACGAAAGACAGGCTGTTGCCTCTGGACTTCAAGTGGGCCAATGAGAACCTTTCCATCTCTGATCACGGAAGCGAGGCATGTAGGTAAGAGTGGAGAATGGGCGGCCTCACGTCCTGGGCAGGGCTCGCCAGAAGCTGCTGGCCTCGACCCTGAGTGCGCTGCACCAGGCACTGGGGGCGAGGCCTTGAGCAAGTGACTCCAACTCTTCATGTCTCAGTTTTCTTGTTTCAAAATTAGTGATGATAAACCATAGTGAGGATTAAGAGGGGTAATAGATGCAAAGCACTTTCTTTCTTTCTTTCTTTCTTTCTTTCTTTCTTTCTTTCTTTCTTTTTTCTTTTTTGTATTTTTGTATTTTTCTGAAGCTGGAAACGGGGAGAGACAGTCAGACAGACTCCTGCTTGCGCCCGACCGGGATCCACCCGGCACGCCCACCAGGGGCGACGCTCTGCCCACCAGGGGGCGATGCTCTGCCCCTCCGGGGCCTCGCTCTGCTGCGACCAGAGCCACTCTAGCGCCTGGGGCAGAGTCCAAGGAGCCATCCCCAGCGCCCGGGCCATCTTTGCTCCAATGGAGCCTTGGCTGCGGGAGGGGAAGAGAGAGACAGAGAGGAAGGAGGGGGTGGGGGTGGAGAAGCAAATGGGCACCTCTCCTATGTGCCCTGGCCGGGAATCGAACCCAGGTCCCCCGCACGCCAGGCCAACGCTCTACCGCTGAGCCAACTGGCCAGGGCCGCAAAGCGCTTTCAATAGCAAATACCAAAGCATAAGCATTCAAGAAGTCAGTAGCTGTCTTTCCTTCAGAAAGAGAATAAGAGGAGGGAAAGTGGTTATTCACAAAGTGTAACCTTCTCTCTCTCTCTCTCTCTCTCTCTATATATATATATATATATATATATATATATATATAAGAATATATATATATATATTCTTACATAATTTTCTTTCTGCAGCCTTTTTCATTGGTTTGTTGTAAAGAATTCAGAAGGTATATATGGCAAGATAGTATTTTAAGATTATAATCAACATTTTTTTTCACTTTTTAAAAAGAACTCTCTTGCACAATCAGTTGGAGGCCCTCCCTGAGCCAGGTAAGGGTGAAAGTGGAGAGAAAGAGAAGAAATGTCTCTGGTGGATAAAGTCAAAGTTTTGATTTGTAACTCCTCTACCTGGACAGGAAGTCCACGAATAGACAGCAGAGTTGAGAGAATAAAAGGTGATGTAAGGGTAGAAAGGCAGAGAGCAGCACCGAGAGGGGCTTTGTGCCGTGCCCACTCTTGCCCGGCTCTCAGCCCCCAGGCGGTCTCAGGGGACGACAGGACAGACCACGCGGAAGTCTGCGGCCTGTGGGTGGAATGCAGAGGACAGCAATTGTTACGCATTGCTGGGCAAATCACTGTTTCAAGTGTGAAACAAGTGTGTTTGGGTTTGCTCACTTGTCCTGGGTCAGGGCCATGTGTGTATAGTCTGTGGAAGGATGAGGGTGCTTGTCCTCAGGGCAGCAGATTGCAAACTGTGGGCCGCCTGTCGCCATTGGGAGGGGTGATTGTTTGCTATTGTTTGCTGGAGAAGGGGTGTTTCTGCCAGGCCTGTTTTGCTAGAAAGTGCTGAGGGGCTTGGGAGTCCTGCTGAGGCTGGTGGGGCCTGGGAGCCAGGAGAATGAGTCAAGAGAAGGAGATGAGTCCGTGTTGTGGAACCGGAGACGCGCTCGGGCCTCGGGCGCCCTGAGTGGGGGGGAAGCAGTTTTCCCTGCCTGTTTGCTCATCCCCTGTTACAAGACTTTAATAAACGGAACGGCCCACCATTTTCTGGCTTCACAATCCCTTTACCGTCGGCCCAAACCCACTGTGAACCTGCATGGCCATGGCGGCGGCCATTGGCCTCGCGTGCATCGACCCCGAATGCTCCAGGGGTTCCTGCAGGAGCAGCGGGCACTAGGGCTGAGGTGGTCTCACACAGCTCCCTGTTTCCCACGAGGCTTGTGGGGCACCCGGATATTTCCCAGAAGGTGTTAGAAGTCCTCGGGGAGAACCAGCCTAGTGAAGCTTGGAACCAGGAAGGAGGCACCAGCATCAGTCTAGTCGGCCAACTCCTTCGGAGGCCAGACGGGAATCTGGGCACCTTAGCAAGGACAGTTAGTGATGAAGACTGATGCTGCCCCCCTCTTAATCCAGCACCAGCATGAAAGCTTCTTGGAGGTTACATAAAACTCTGGATAAAGAAGTAGGGTGCTAAATTAGCTCAGCTCAGGATCACCATACATGGGCTGCAGGTTGTTCTTTGCAGCCAGCCCAGGGAGCAGCCAGAGGTGAAAACCTAGTGTGTGCTGCACTGTCATAGCACTGTCATAGCACTGTCATAGCACTGTCATAGCACTGTCATAGCACTGTCATAGCACTGTCATAGCACTGTCATAGCACTGTCATAGCACTGTCATAGCACTGTCATAGCACTGTCATAGCACTGTCATAGCACTGTCATAGCACTGTCATAGCACTGGTGCTGGCTGTGACTGCCCCGGTCTGGTCATAGCACTGGTGCTGGCCGTGTTGCCCTGGTCTGGTCATAGCACTGGTGCTGGCCGTGACTGCCCCGGTCTGGTCATAGCACTGGTGCTGGCCGTGACTGCCCTGGTCTGGTCATAGCACTGGTGCTGGACGTGGCTGCCCCGGTCTGGTCATAGCACTGGTGCTGGCCGTGACTGCCCTGGTCTGCTCATAGCACTGGTGCTGGCCGTGTTGCCCTGGTCTGGTCATAGCACTGGTGCTGGACGTGGCTGCCCCGGTCTGGTCATAGCACTGGTGCTGGCCGTGACTGCCCTGGTCTGGTCATAGCACTGGTGCTGGCCGTGGCTGCCCTGGTCTGGTCATAGCACTGGTGCTGGCCGTGTTGCCCTGGTCTGGTCATAGCACTGGTGCTGGACGTGGCTGCCCCGGTCTGGTCATAGCACTGGTGCTGGCCGTGACTGCCCCGGTCTGGTCATAGCACTGGTGCTGGCCGTGTTGCCCTGGTCTGGTCATAGCACTGGTGCTGGCCGTGTTGCCCCGGTCTGGTCATAGCACTGGTGCTGGCTGTGACTGCCCCGGTCTGGTCATAGCACTGGTGCTGGCCGTGACTGCCCCGGTCTGGTCATAGCACTGGTGCTGGCCGTGACTGCCCTGGTCTGGTCATAGCACTGGTGCTGGCCGTGGCTGCCCTGGTCTGGTCATAGCACTGGTGCTGGCCGTGTTGCCCTGGTCTGGTCATAGCACTGGTGCTGGACGTGGCTGCCCCGGTCTGGTCATAGCACTGGTGCTGGCCGTGACTGCCCCGGTCTGGTCATAGCACTGGTGCTGGCCGTGTTGCCCTGGTCTGGTCATAGCACTGGTGCTGGCCGTGACTGCCCTGGTCTGGTCATAGCACTGGTGCTGGACGTGGCTGCCCCGGTCTGGTCATAGCACTGGTGCTGGCCGTGGCTGCCCTGGTCTGGTCATAGCACTGGTGCTGGCCGTGTTGCCCTGGTCTGGTCATAGCACTGGTGCTGGCCGTGACTGCCCTGGTCTGGTCATAGCACTGGTGCTGGCCGTGTTGCCCCGGTCTGGTCATAGCACTGGTGCTGGACGTGGCTGCCCCGGTCTGGTCATAGCACTGGTGCTGGACGTGGCTGCCCCGGTCTGGTCATAGCACTGGTGCTGGCCGTGTTGCCCTGGTCTGGTCATAGCACTGGTGCTGGACATGGCTGCCCCGGTCTGGTCATAGCACTGGTGCTGGACATGGCTGCCCCGGTCTGGTCATAGCACTGGTGCTGGACGTGGCTGCCCTGGTCTGGTCATAGCACTGGTGCTGGCCGTGTTGCCCCGGTCTGGTCATAGCACTGGTGCTGGCCGTGTTGCCCTGGTCTGGTCATAGCACTGGTGCTGGACGTGGCTGCCCCGGTCTGGTCATAGCACTGGTGGTGGCCGTGTTGCCCTGGTCTGGTCATAGCACTGGTGCTGGCCGTGTTGCCCTGGTCTGGTCATAGCACTGGTGCTGGCCGTGACTGCCCTGGTCTGGTCATAGCACTGGTGCTGGCCGTGACTGCCCTGGTCTGGTCATAGCACTGGTGCTGGCCGTGTTGCCCCGGTCTGGTCATAGCACTGGTGCTGGCCGTGTTGCCCTGGTCTGGTCATAGCACTGGTGCTGGCCGTGACTGCCCTGGTCTGGTCATAGCACTGGTGCTGGCCGTGTTGCCCTGGTCTGGTCATAGCACTGGTGCTGGACGTGGCTGCCCCGGTCTGGTCATAGCACTGGTGCTGGACGTGGCTGCCCCGGTCTGGTCATAGCACTGGTGCTGGCCGTGTTGCCCTGGTCTGGTCATAGCACTGGTGCTGGCCGTGTTGCCCTGGTCTGGTCATAGCACTGGTGCTGGACGTGGCTGCCCTGGTCTGGTCATAGCACTGGTGCTGGCCGTGTTGCCCTGGTCTGGTCATAGCACTGGTGCTGGCTGTGACTGCCCTGGTCTGGTCATAGCACTGGTGCTGGCCGTGTTGCCCTGGTCTGGTCATAGCACTGGTGCTGGCTGTGACTGCCCTGGTCTGGTCATAGCACTGGTGCTGGCCGTGACTGCCCTGGTCTGGTCATAGTACTGGTGGTGGCCGTGTTGCCCTGGTCTGGTCATAGCACTGGTGCTGGCCGTGTTGCCCTGGTCTGGTCATAGCACTGGTGCTGGCCGTGACTGCCCTGGTCTGGTCATAGCACTGGTGCTGGCCGTGACTGCCCTGGTCTGGTCATAGCACTGGTGCTGGCCGTGTTGCCCCGGTCTGGTCATAGCACTGGTGCTGGCCGTGTTGCCCTGGTCTGGTCATAGCACTGGTGCTGGCCGTGACTGCCCTGGTCTGGTCATAGCACTGGTGCTGGCCGTGTTGCCCTGGTCTGGTCATAGCACTGGTGCTGGACGTGGCTGCCCCGGTCTGGTCATAGCACTGGTGCTGGACGTGGCTGCCCCGGTCTGGTCATAGCACTGGTGCTGGCCGTGTTGCCCTGGTCTGGTCATAGCACTGGTGCTGGCCGTGGCTGCCCTGGTCTGGTCATAGCACTGGTGCTGGCCGTGTTGCCCTGGTCTGGTCATAGCACTGGTGCTGGACGTGACTGCCCTGGTCTGGTCATAGCACTGGTGCTGGCCGTGACTGCCCTGGTCTGGTCATAGCACTGGTGCTGGCCGTGTTGCCCTGGTCTGGTCATAGCACTGGTGCTGGACGTGGCTGCCCCGGTCTGGTCATAGCACTGGTGCTGGACGTGGCTGCCCTGGTCTGGTCATAGCACTGGTGCTGGCCGTGTTGCCCTGGTCTGGTCATAGCACTGGTGCTGGCCGTGACTGCCCCGGTCTGGTCATAGCACTGGTGCTGGCCGTGTTGCCCTGGTCTGGTCATAGCACTGGTGCTGGACGTGGCTGCCCCGGTCTGGTCATAGCACTGGTGCTGGACGTGGCTGCCCTGGTCTGGTCATAGCACTGGTGCTGGACGTGGCTGCCCCGGTCTGGTCATAGCACTGGTGCTGGACGTGGCTGCCCTGGTCTGGTCATAGCACTGGTGCTGGCCGTGTTGCCCTGGTCTGGTCATAGCACTGGTGCTGGACGTGGCTGCCCCGGTCTGGTCATAGCACTGGTGCTGGCCGTGTTGCCCCGGTCTGGTCATAGCACTGGTGCTGGACGTGGCTGCCCCGGTCTGGTCATAGCACTGGTGCTGGACGTGGCTGCCCCGGTCTGGTCATAGCACTGGTGCTGGACGTGGCTGCCCCGGTCTGGTCATAGCACTGGTGCTGGACGTGGCTGCCCCGGTCTGGTCATAGCACTGGTGGTGGCCGTGTTGCCCTGGTCTGGTCATAGCACTGGTGCTGGCCGTGACTGCCCTGGTCTGGTCATAGCACTGGTGCTGGCCGTGACTGCCCTGGTCTGGTCATAGTACTGGTGCTGGCCGTGTTGCCCTGGTCTGGTCATAGCACTGGTGCTGGCCGTGTTGCCCTGGTCTGGTCATAGCACTGGTGCTGGCCGTGACTGCCCTGGTCTGGTCATAGTACTGGTGCTGGCCGTGTTGCCCTGGTCTGGTCATAGCACTGGTGCTGGCCATGACTGCCCTGGTCTGGTCATAGCACTGGTGCTGGCCGTGTTGCCCTGGTCTGGTCATAGCACTGGTGCTGGCCGTGGCTGCCCTGGTCTGGTCATAGCACTGGTGCTGGCCGTGACTGCCCCGGTCTGGTCATAGCACTGGTGCTGGACGTGGCTGCCCCGGTCTGGTCATAGCACTGGTGCTGGCCGTGTTGCCCTGGTCTGGTCATAGCACTGGTGCTGGACATGGCTGCCCCGGTCTGGTCATAGCACTGGTGCTGGCCGTGTTGCCCTGGTCTGGTCATAGCACTGGTGCTGGACGTGGCTGCCCCGGTCTGGTCATAGCACTGGTGCTGGCCGTGTTGCCCTGGTCTGGTCATAGCACTGGTGCTGGCCGTGACTGCCCTGGTCTGGTCATAGCACTGGTGCTGGCCGTGGCTGCCCCGGTCTGGTCATAGCACTGGTGCTGGCCGTGTTGCCCCGGTCTGGTCATAGCACTGGTGCTGGCCGTGGCTGCCCTGGTCTGGTCATAGCACTGGTGCTGGCCGTGTTGCCCTGGTCTGGTCATAGCACTGGTGCCGGCCGGGGTTGCCCTGGTCTGGTCATAGCACTGGTGCTGGCCGTGTTGCCCTGGTCTGGTCATAGCACTGGTGCTGGCCGTGGCTGCCCCGGTCTGGTCATAGCACTGGTGCTGGCCGTGGCTGCCCCGGTCTGGTCATAGCACTGGTGCTGGCCGTGACTGCCCCGGTCTGGTCATAGCACTGGTGCTGGCCGTGGCTGCCCTGGTCTGGTCATAGCACTGGTGCCGGCCGGGGTTGCCCCGGTCTGGTCATAGCACTGGTGCTGGCTGTGACTGCCCCGGTCTGGTCATAGCACTGGTGCTGGCTGTGACTGCCCTGGTCTGGTCATAGCACTGGTGCTGGCCGTGTTGCCCCGGTCTGGTCATAGCACTGGTGCTGGCCGTGTTGCCCCGGTCTGGTCATAGCACTGGTGCTGGCCGTGTTGCCCCGGTCTGGTCATAGCACTGGTGCTGGCCGTGTTGCCCCGGTCTGGTCATAGCACTGGTGCTGGCCGTGTTGCCCCGGTCTGGTCATAGCACTGGTGCTGGCCATGTTGCCCCGGTCTGGTCATAGCACTGGTGCTGGCCGTGGCTGCCCCGGTCTGGTCATAGCACTGGTGCTGGCCGTGTTGCCCCGGTCTGGTTATAGCACTGGTGCTGGCCGTGTTGCCCTGGTCTGGTCATAGCACTGGTGCTGGCCGTGGCTGCCCTGGTCTGGTCATAGCACTGGTGCCGGCCGGGGTTGCCCTGGTCTGGTCATAGCACTGGTGCCGGCCGGGGTTGCCCTGGTCTGGAAGGGCGCTTTCTCCAGTTTGCACAATGGTGCCATGGCCTCCTGGCAGAGTGACTGAGCCAACCAGATTCCTCTGAACTGGCTGAAGAAACTTCAGCACAGATAGGGGCTCGCTGTAGAAATTAATTCATTGTATGTAAAAATGAAGTTACATTTCTTATGTGATAAGGTGTCAAGGAATTGCAAAAATTTTTATTGTTAAAATTAGTATTTTTAAAGAGAAGAGTCAGGCCCCCCTTACCTTTCCTTTCTGAGAAAGAAAAAAAACAGAAGAGCTTACAAGGGGCAATAATCTGCTTATCACAGTTTAATAGTTATCTGGAAGGACTGATGCCACATGATAGACAGAGGAAAGAAGGTAAAACTAATCTAAAAACTTCCCCTTCCCCTTCCTTAAGAGCCTTTAGGAGACAATGTTTACATATCTTAATTAAAAATTCCTACACTGATTCTAACTCTTCCTCCCCTCCTGGAGTCCTGAGAGTGACCTATACCTCTACACAAAGGGATCACCAGCTCACTCCCCTTGCTTGCAAAACCTGCATTCTGTAACATTTTATATGCTTTCTAATAATCATCCCTTTTGAAATCCTTTATATGTATAAAACTTGTAAACTAAACAAGTGGGGACTAGCTTATTAGGTTTCCTAATCAGCTAGCCCCAACACTCTTAGCAAAAGTAATTTCATTTAGCTTCTCTCCTTATCCTAAGCTAAACATTTTATTTCCCACTGTTGTGGCAACAGGGATGGGTAGTAGACCCTAGAAGATTCGGGAATGTCTTTGTCGAGTATGTAAAACATTTATCACTACTGTGTTATCTTGTGGTCTTGATGTGTAGGAATGTTTTTTCCTTTTAATAGATCCTATAGATAAATGTTGTAAGCTTGTTAGTAAATGACTTTTGTTCTATGCTTCCCCTCCTTTTCCCCCAACCAGTATGTGATCATGTCTATATAACCAGCCTCAGAGCTATATTCGAGGCTGCACGATTTGGGTGAGCTGTACCCCCTGTATATTGCTGGCTTTATTAATAAAGCTCCTCCTAATACTTCTATCTTGGTGTCTCTATGTAACCCACGGATCATGATACTTTGTAACACTTACACATCTAAATCCTACAGCCCCATGTTTTTGATCACTATATAAAGAACTACATAAAGAAACTGATGTCCCGCAAAAGGGGAAAAAAATGCACCTCTCTTTGTATCATGGTTAACATTTTGGTATATTTTCTTCCAGTCTTTTCTCTCTGTAATTACTATCATGCAGGGGAAATCATACAGACAATGGGTCTCAATCTTGTCTGCACTTTTGAAACACCAAAGGTGCTTACACAGGTGCCATGCCCAAACCCATATCCCAGACCAACCGAATCGGAGACTTAATATGCCACCAGGGGCCGAGTCACTAACTGAAGGCACAACTGTATTTATAATAGAGAAGAGGTCTGTGGACTGAATCTCCCAGAACTCCTCACTTAGATAAGTACTTTTCACACTTGAATGTGGTGTGGATCACCTGGAGCTGCTGTTAAAACACAGACTCCGAGTCGGCGGGGGGAGAGTGCGGCCTGACAGTCTGAGTTTCCCCCAAGCTCACAGGTATCCACTGGTAAATGGGCCATACTGTGCATGGGCTTGAAAGTCAAAAAGATGAAGAAAAACCAGAAAAATTATTTCTATTTTAAGCATTTTCCTAAATTATTAAAAACTTTTTAGCTATTATTTTTATATGTATATAGCTCATAGAGTGAATGGCCATAGTTTTCACCATTTCCCTATTGTTGGTCATTTAAATTGTTTTCAATTTTGTTATACCCAAAGCAGTGGTAAATTTCCCTTTGCATACTTCTTTGTCTCCAGCATTTAAATGAGCAACCAATAGAGGAAAATGGGCATTGTGAGGAAGCCAGCCCAGAGCAGCAGCACAGCCATCTGGACATGGAGTTCTCTCGCAGGGCAGCTGGTGTCTCCGCGTGTCCTCAGGCAAGGCAGGCAAAGTTTTATTTGCCTAAGGTTTCTTTCCTAAACTGGGCTTTTTCCTTTCTCACACCCTCAGTGTCAAAGGAGTTCATAAAGTGATTTGCAACTCAGTACTTCCTTCTATGGAACCACTGTGTTATGAAATATTTGTCATAACTCAGGAACAATGACCGGTGTGACAGTGGCAATCCCTGGGGTCACCCTGCCCCAAAGCCGACCAGTTACAGAAGTACAGAATCGCTTGGGCCACAGTAATGAACAAACACTGGCTTCAGCCCACCCTTGGCTGTTTGGATTTCAGTGCCAGGGGTAGGAGGTCTGAAAAACATGAAAAGAAACAGCTGAATTCCAAGACACTCCTTCAGATAAAGTTTCCTTTAAAACATTCATACAGTTCTTCATCAATATTTATAAAGTGATGACTGGATACAGCTACATTCTTCTGGGGCTGTGTCTAGAACACACCCATAGTGCCTGATGGAAACACAGTTGTTTGTTGGGGAGAGGGAAATGTGTTTATAGTCAAGCTTCTTTGAAAATGAGGAACCAAGTCAGTTCCACATAGTAAAACATAATGAAATCTAAATCAGTTACATAAACACAAAAAGATGAATGCAGGTTTTAAAGGGCATCAGAATGTGATAGAAAAACCATGGGGTTCCAGGTCCTGGCTCTGATTCCCAGGTTCTTTTATCAGATTCCGAGAAGTTAATAACAATGTTGAGCTCTAGTTTCTTCCTCGTGAAGTACTATGGAAGTTATGGTAAATGCAGAGAAAAATACAACTTTTCTAGAAGTTAGTTGGTGAATCTGGACTCCCAAGCAGTCTGAATGTTAGATATAACCACCCACATTCTGAAAATTGAGGACCCTTAAGGTCTCATTTTATGATCTTGTCCCAGTAAAGCCTGAGCTCTATGTCGATCAGGTGTCCTCGATTTGACTTCCCCATGCAGTGGGACAGTCTTGCTTAACAGCAGGGCTGGCAGCCTCTTTGAGACTACTCTTGAGGCAGCTATGAGGATTCTATTATCAGTGCCAAGACCAACTGTCCCCAGAAAGAAAGATACGACCGACACATAGGTTAGTTGCAATAATCATACAGACGGTTTATTACTCACAAATCCTATGGCGTGCCTGGGTACAGCTTAAGGGGACCCCTTTGGTCAGAGCAGCGTGGAGACAGTCCACGTTCAACATTGCAGTCTGGACAAATACTTGCAGCTGGGGCCCCTCAGCTTTAGGACCTTTTCTGGCCGCCTTCTAACAGGTGTCAATCTACAGGATTATCACGTCAAGCCACTTTTTAGGAGTTCCTAGCAGGGAGCATTTTTGTGTTAATCTACAGAGTTGTCACATCAAGCCACTTTTTATCTATACATATATATATATATAACCTCACACACACACTGACTGGGCCCTGTGTAGAGGGCATGGTCTTTCCTGTCACATCTGGACACAGTAGATTAGCTCCCACCCAGAGAGCGTAGCCTTATTCACTTGCCTTAATGGCTTTTAATATTATATCCTAACTGGCCCTGGCCGGTTAGCTCAGCGGTAGAGCGTCAGCCTGGTGTGCGGGGGACCCGGGTTTGATTCCCGGCCAGGGCACACAGGAGAAGTGCCCATTTGCTTCTCCACCCCCCCCCTCCTTCCTCTCTGTCTCTCTCTTCCCCTCACGCAGCCAAGGCTCCATTGGAGCAAAGATGGCCCGGGCGCTGGGGATGGCTCCTTGGCCTCTGCCCCAGGTGCTAGAGTGGCTCTGGTCGCAGCAGAGCGACCTCCCGAGGGGCAGAGCATCGCCCCCTGGTGGGCAGAGCGTTGCCCCTGCTGGGCGTGCCGGGTGGATACCGGTCGGGCGCATGCGGGAGTCTGTCTGACTGTCTCTCCCCGTTTCCAGCTTCAGAAAAATACAAAAAAAAAAAAAATTATATCCTAACTTATTTCTACATATCCTCCATATTTTTCTATATTTCTATATATTTAACTACTATAACATTATATTACTGTAAGAATTCCAGATCTAATCTTTGAGAAATACCAGAAATCCCTTGGTAGGTTCCTTCAGTGTACATGGAATTTTTTTAGGCTAGCATTCTCATCCTTTGCTTATAATAGCTTGAAAAAAAATTTTAAATGCAAATGTCAGGCCCCACCTTCCACCAACTAAGGTCCTTCTCTGGTATTGTTTACAAAACTCCAGAAGGATTCTATCCTACAGCCTCAGCTCAGAGCCACTAAGTTACAGTCTTAACATACCTATTGAAAATCCAGAGCAGATAAAACTGTAAGTCATATTTTTTTCAACAATCCCAGTTTCAAAAAATTTATCACAAAAAAAAAAAATTTATCACATGAGTTAGTCAGTCCCTTGGTAGTGCAGTGCAGGAAGGGATAAAACAGGTGATTCTGAGCATCCAGTTGATGGACAACAGAAAAAACCCATAGAAGCACTGCCCCTCCACAGAGCCAGGGGAGGAGAGGAGAGGCAGCATGGTAATGCACTTGCTCATCCTCAACATCAACGTTTGCCTTTTGTTAAGTCACTACTAGGTAGGTGCCAAGTACCATGTGTCAAGCACTCACATTTGATTCTTACAATACTGGTGTGGGGCCTGGAGATGGGGGAGGGGTCTTTACAGAGTTGTGAGGAAACTGGTTGCCTTTTCTGGAAAACAACTTGGCAGTATGTGCCAAGAGCCCTCAAAATGTTCACATTCTTTGACCAAAGAATTAGACTACCCCACGGAAAGGGTCACAAATGCAAATGGTGCTTTTGTTTCCAAAGATGTTCATTGCAAAGTGATTTATATTAGTAAGAAACTGGGAATCACCTAAATACCCAACAAGGGGGTGGTAATTACATCACTGTTGCTACATTGTACACTAGAAAATATTGCAATCCCTAAAGGTGTTTTTCTCTGAATGATTTTATAACAAGGTACATTTTCTGCTATAAAATATTAATCAAAACAAAGTAAGATTTAAAATAGTAGCTACAGCCTGATCAGTGGTGACACGGTGGGTTAAGTGTGGCCTGGGACTCTGAGGGACCTGGTTGGAAACACCGAGGTCTCTGGCTAAAGCACAGGCGTTCCAACCTGAGTGTGCGGGCCTGGCTTGAGTGCCAGGACCATTGACATGTTCCCAGATTCACGGCTTGAAGCCCAAGGTTGCTGGCCGGAGCAAAGGGTCACCAGCTCAGCTTGAGCCCTCAGGCAAAACATGTATGAGAAGCAATCAATAAACAACTCAAGTGCCTGACCTCTGGTGGCGCAGTGGATAAAGCGTTGACCTGGAATGCTGAGGTCGCAGGTTCAAAACCCTGGGCTTATATAGGAACACATATAGGAGCTTCCTGCTCCTTCTCTCTCTCTCTCTCTCTCTCTCTCTCCTCTCTAAAATGAATAAATAAAACCTTAAAAAATAATAAACAACTAAAGTAAAGCAACTGAGAGTTGATGCTTCTCATCTGTCCCCCCACCTTTCCTATCTCTGTCTCTCTAAATAAATAAATAGATAGATAAATAAATAAATAAAATTTTTTAAAAGAATAAATTTAAAGAATTAAAAATAAGATAAAATCGTAGCTACAGCCTGATTTAACATTCCAAGAATGGCAAATAACTGGAACTATCACACTATAAAGTTGGTTGCAGTTGGCAGAACTCCAACTATCTCCTTCAGAATGCAAACTTCAGATGGTAAGTATTTGTATATAAAATGAACTATTTTAACAGCAAACCCTTCCTGAGCATGTGCAGTCACCCTGTTTGAGGCAGGCCAATGAGGCTTGCGTGCGGTCGCCTCTCCACACAAAGACGGGGGGGGGGGGGGGGGGGGGGGGGGTAAATTGTCAGGAAATGGAAAACAAATGACAGCTGAGTTGTAATACAAGCAGAATATTTGTCTCACAAGCTTTTCTGCACTGCTGCAGCTCAGGTTCTCGGGGGTGATACAGAAGAGGAACTGAGAGAGGGGGGAAGATTTCAGGAGAAAACAAAAGGACACCTGCTGAGGAGATTTCAAGTGTCCCCAACTACTGCAGAGGCTGGTTGTCCTCCCACGGCCGGGTTTGCTTTGCGGATGCTGCCGTTTTCTGACGTTGTGCATCTGTTCTGGGGACAGCCTGAGCCAGACTGACCCCGGGACATTGCTGAGGGCCACGTTTCTTCCTGCTGCCAGCTTCCTTCTCCCTCCCAATCCCCAGACTCAGATGTCTGCCGCCCCTGGGCTCTCCAGATCCCTCCTGCCTCCCAGCTCAGAGCAGGACTCCAGTCCCTGATCGGACAGTCCCAGGCTGTTCTAATGGAAGGCTGCTTTTTAATTATTTTCTTAAAGGAGGGTGGCTGGAGGAGAGTTTGGCTCACCCTATCTTAGAGTAGTTGTGCTTTCATCATCTGTTGATGGAAGACATGAAGAATGACCAAAGCTACCCTGAATTCAAAACTGATTTTTAATGAAGTTGCATTTTTAAGAACCATAACAGCATCTACATTATTTTTTTTCAATAATGGGATGTGTGGGGCATTTGGTTCATGCAGTCTTCAGACAGTGCTGGATACTTAAAAGGTTTCAAAGACAGGTAAGGACTCTCTACCTGCTTATACCTTTGCCTCTATCTGTCCTATTCACTCAAGGCCTGAAGAGGACATGAATGCTTGTGCTCCCATCCCGCCATCTCAGGGAGCTGATTAGGAGCCCTCCCAGGTAACTGCCCCTTTCACCAAGGGGTGAAGCACACTAACATGTGTGGAGCTTGTACTGCGTTCCGAGTACTGTGTGAAATAGTTACACTTATTATCTCCATTTCACTGATAAGAAAACTGAGGGTGGAGACAGGTGGATTAAAGTCAGTTGAGGCCCCAGATGCAGAAGAAAATATTGTTTCCCTTTAAAAAAAAGAGAGAGAGACAGGGAAAATAAAAATACATGTTAACCATATTTTTAAATAAATAAAAAGTATTATGTACTATTAATGTTAAAATTGAACATATGAAACCAAAGTTGGTGTCATCAGAAAAAGGTGTAAAGTTGGAGTTTTGTAGGGCTCTTCAGAAGTTGGGACCCAGGGCGTGCACCTGGTGCAGCCACAGTTAAATCCGCCTCTGGGTGAAGAGGTTAAGCTAGAAAAATGTGGAAATGAGATTTTGTAACTCCAGAGCCTGTTTATCTTACAACCTACTTGGATTGTTTAATGTATTACCCTCCTGGGAAAATCACCTGTATACTGAAGGGGGATTTGGGCATCTTAGCAAAATGATTTTGCAAATCACACCCCAGATGTGGGCATCTGTCTTCAAGTCTGGTCACTTTAGGAATCCTGGACTGCTGATCCATGCCATTTTTATGATGTATAAAATATATCATAATAATAATATAGATTATATTATAATTATATGATAATGTAATTATGCTATATCATAAAAATGGGATAGTTCTTTCAGTTCCACAGTATGGATTCAATGAGGGCAGCAAAACTAGAATTATAGAAAGCTAAACCTCAAAAAAATAGAGGTGTTTGATGTTGTGCAGTGTTGCTGTGCCTCTGAATATAAAATTACTCTCTGAGTATTTCAGGGCAGAAAGATGATTTTTAAGTCTAAAATCTAACTGGTTAAATTAAATCAGGCTTTGATGACCTTTGAGAATATCAATGTTCTTTAAAGTTTTCTCGTAATCCAGATGTTTAATTCTTTGTCCAGGTCTCTTTGCTCAGGGTGAATCCACCCAGGAATATATCAAAATGTTGCTTTCCCCTGAGGCTGTTCTCTTTCTTCATCACATCCTGGTTCCTGTTAAGTGAGAGCCCTTCCAATGACTTGTCTTTTTATATAATGGCCCTCTTGTTTCAAGGCAGATCATCTGTACATTTAAATTAGTTATAAGAGTTTATGAAAATTGCATAAAGAATTCAACTCTTGCCTGACCAGGAGGTAGCGCAGTGGATAGAGTGTCAGACTGGGACACAGAGAACCCAGGTTCGAAACCTCAAGGTTGCCAGCTTGAGCACAGACTCACCAGCTTGAGCACATGGTCACTGGCTTGAAGCCCAAGGTCACTGGCTTGAACAAGGATTTACTTGCCCTGCTGTATCCCCCACCTACCCCGTCAAGGCACATATGAGAAAGCAATCACTGAACAACTAAGGAGCTGCAACAGGAAATTGATGCTTCTCATCTCTCTCCCTTCCTGTCTGTCTGTCCCTGTCTGTCCCTCTCTCTGTCTCTGTCACACACACACACACACACACACACACACAATTCCACTCTTTTCTCCAATGTAAAAAGGCACTACTCTCTCCCGGCTTTGGGATTATCTTTGCTTTTAATAGCCAAATGAAACAACTATAACTTTAGGGAATCTGGTGCTTGCCACAATTTTTTGGGAGAACTCGCATTACCCTGGGCTCACCTGCCTCCTCCCACTCCAAACCACCACGCCTGGTCTTATTTTGTCTCCTGTGCTTTCCTCTTCACTGCTCTTATCAGCTGCTGTCCTTTTCATTATCACTTTGTTCCCAGTGTAGACACAGTACCCTTTCCCTCATTTCCAAGGCATTGCTGTTTCATGTTACAGACTTTACTGAACATTTGGGAGTAACAAAAAACAATCATAGTGCAGATTAAGAACAACTCAGAATTAGATAAGCAGCATCAGTGGTCTTGAATTTTCTTGGGCATCCTGATATTGCTTTTTCAGCTTGCTTTCTTGACATCTGTTAATAACAAGAATGGGTCACAAGGTATGGAAGAGTCACTGCAAGACGAATACTTTGTCCTAAATTCCAGGACCCACAGAGCCCAGACTCATGATATCAGGAACAAAAAGATGCTGCAATCTCCAATTGCATCTGTTGAAAGATATGGAAGACATTTGGTCTTCCATAATGGAAGCCCACTGAACTTTTCTCTCCTCTCCCCTCCCCTCCCCTCCCCTCTCCTCCTCTCCTCTCCTCTCCTCTCCTCTCCCCTCCTCTCCTCTCCTTAGCCCACTGAACTTTTCTCTCCTCTCCTCTCCCCTCCCCTCCCCTCCCTTCCCCTCCCCTCCCCTCCCCTCCCCTCCCCTCCCCTCCCCTCCCCTCCCCTCCCCTCCCCTCCCCTCCCCTCCCCTCCTCTCCTCTCCTCTCCTCTCCTGGTTTCTCACCTACTCTCATCATTCCAGAGCCCCTCATTCTATAAGCTCCTTACTCCCATGCCTTGGCTGGATTGCTCTGTTGGTTAGAGCATTGTTCTGAAACACAGAGGTTGCCAGTTTGATTCCCCAGCCAAAGCACATAGAGAAAGAGATCAATGTTCCTGTGCATCTCGCTCTCCCTTCTCCCCTAAAATCAATAAAATAAATACAGTGTGTCCATAAAGTCATGGTGCACTTTTGACCGGTCACAGGAAAGCAACAAAAGACGATAGAAATGTGAAATCTGCACCAAATAAAAGGAAAACCCTCCCAGTTTCTGTAGGATGATGTGGCAGCATGTGCGTATGCACAGATGATGATGTAACACCGTGTATACAGCGGAGCAGCCCACGGCCTTGCCAGTCGAGATGTGGACGGTACAGAGGAAAGTTCAGTGTGTTCTGTGGCTCGCTAAATTCGAATCCGTGACCAAAGTGCAACGTGAATATTGGCGCGTTTATAACAAAGCGCCACCACATAGGAATAACATTACTCGGTGGGATAAGCAGTTGAAGGAAACTGGTAGTTTGGTGGAGAAACCCTGTTCTGGTAGGCCATCAGTCAGTGATGAGTTTGTAAAGGCTATACAGGATAGCTACCTAAGGAGCCCTAAAAATTCTGTGCGTGAGCCCACATTGAACTGCACTGAATAGGTATGAAACTGGGAGAGTTTTCCTTTTATTTGGTGCAGATTTCACATTTCTTTCATCTTTTGTTGCTTTCCTGTGACCAGTCAAAAGTGCACCATGACTTTATGGACACACTGTATTTAAAACCTTTTACTCCCAGTTCTACTCTATGAGTCTTCCCAATGCCCAGCCCAAAAGGATTTTTAATCTATCTCCTTTTCTTCTAAACTTGATTGTGTACATCAATGAAGCCTCTCCAGCTTCTTTAGTTTCTCTGTTTGCCTGGTTCCAAGACCCAGCACCTTAGAAAAGGACCTGGGAATTGAGCATCAAGCAAGAACTTTCATCCACCGAGAAGCTGGGAGGGGGAGGAGGAGCAGGGATGGTAGAAGAGAGGAGAGGTCTGTAAATGTACACGTTGATCATCCCTGTCCCTATAATAGTTAAGAGTTTCCTTTGCTATAGTTCCATAGACAAGCTCTCCTTAAGAGGTTAAAAATGTGATAAAGATCTGTTAGCAAAGCAGTATCAGGGAAGCCAACAGAGCTGCAGTTTCCAAAAGGTGATCCCCAGACCAGCAGTCCCAGCATTGCCTGAGAACTGGTTAGAAGTGCAATCCTTCAGGCCCCACTCCAAATCCACTGAGTCAGACACTCTGGGGTGGAGCCCAGAACTCTGTGTCCCAACAAATCCTACAGGTGATTCTGAAGCATCTACAGTTTGAGGAGCAAACTCTTTTTCTTTGCCTGGACTTCTCCAGGCAAAAGAAACCATTGAAATGTATTCTGGCTCTGTCCCTTTCTAGCCCTCCACCAAACCAATAAACTTCCCCAAACCTGGGAAGAGACCACATCAACTTTCTGCTACAAAGTATCAGGGCTCCTTCTCTTGTCAAAGTCTGGTCCCAAAAGGATGGTCTTCTGAGCCCCCCCACCCACCCACCCACACACACACAGGGCTCCAATGTGCCTTTTTTCTCCCTCTCGCTTTGGGGAACTGCTCCGTTCCTTGGCATGTCTCTTCCCCCAAGTTTGGAGGCCATTTAACAACAACAACAATAAAATTCCTAACCCCTTTGTGACAATGACATTGAAAGGACAGCCGCAGAGTCCACATGATCAGCTTGCTCTCGGCCAATAAAGAGATCAAGTAAGCTTCCCCAGTGCAAGTACATTCCCTGAAAGTCAGCACCTTCGGAACTGGGGAAAATAAAGTGTTTTGACCAAACACAGAAGTTCTGTTAGGTCAATGGCTGACCTATAACTAGAACAGAAACCAGGCAAGGGCTTAAAACAAGGAGCTGAAATAATGTTTCTCTACTAATCACTTCCTAACCTCTCCTTTTCTCCTGCAAACTCCTCATTATCATTATGGGTTAGAGTCTTCAGCACAATTTCTTTCATTTTAAGTCATAAAACTTGCTCTAGGAGTTCTGTCACTGGGAGCGCAGTCTTAGCCCTTTGCCCATTGGTGACCAACCAGGGGTGTTTTGTAAAATGGAGGATTGCTTCTCATTTCTGAGTCTCTGGCCTTTTGAGGGAGAAGGTGATGGTTGGCCTTAGTGAAATAGGGACCCATCATCCTCAGATGCACAATGAGCCAGAAGCCACAAATAGAAAAGCGGGGTGCAGCTCCAGAGTGCTGACAGAGACGCCTGGTACCAAGTGGCCCGTGTACTGGAAGGAAGGCAGGAAGGCAGGAAGGAAGGAAGGGAGGGAGGGAGGAAGGAAGGAAGGAAGGAAGGCAGGAAGGAAGGAAGGCAGGAAGGAAGGGAGGAAGGGAGGGAGGGAGGGAGAAAGGGAGGGAGGGAGGGAGGAAGGAAATGAGCCTGGAAATGGGCTCACACTCTTCAGAAGACAGTTTTTGTCTTTTAAACATAGCTACCTAAGCAAATGTTTCTTAAATGTTAACATGTATGTGAGTCACCTGAGGATCTTTTTAAAACGTACATTTGATTCCGCAGCTCTGGGGTGGGCCTAAGACTGCATTCCTAACAGACTCCCTGGGGATGCCGGCACTACTGGTTCTCAGACCACACTGTGAGGAGCGGGAACTAACTCCTCCATCTGTGAGGTCCTTGGCTAAGAGAAGAAACTGGGTTTTTTTTTTAAGTTAATAGATAATATCGGTTCGGATGAGTAAAGATCCAGAGATTTCTTAGCTGGGAGTAACAGTAAGCATCTCTGCTGAGTGTTACCATCAACCCCAACAGTATGAGTTAAAATATTATATTTGGAGTCTGTTTGTTTTACTTATTTTCACAAAATATATTTTAAGTAGTATGTATGTGTTGTTGTTTTATGTGTCATATATATATATATATATATATATATATTTTTTTTTTTTTTTTTTTTTTTTTTTTTACAGGGACAGAGAGAGAGTCAGAGAGAGGGATAGATAGGGACAAACAGGCAGGAACCGAGAGAGATGAGAAGCATCATCAATCATCAGTTTTTCATTGTGACACCTTAGTTGTTCATTGATTGCTTTCTCATACGCGCCTTGACTGCGGGCCTTCAAGGGGTTACAGCAGACCAAGTAACCCCTTGCTCAAGCCAACAACCTTGAGTCCAAGCTGGCGAGCTTTTTGCTCAAGCCAGATGAGCCCACGCTCAAGCTGGCGACCTCGGGGTCTCGAACCTGGATCCTCTGCATCCCAGTCCAACGCTCTATCCACTGCACCATCACCTGGTCAGGCTCATTATATATTATACTTACATCTTCTTAGCTAAGTTTTTGCTTAAAACTAATATCAAGGAGAATGATATGGGCGTGGTTACTCCTAGCCAGTGGCTCAGTGAATATAGCACAGAGTTTAGAACCAGATGGTTGGGACTCCCAGTCTCTTCCAGGCTATTTTCTAAAACACCACCTTGGCCAGTTCTTCTCAGACTTGCTTGAGGGTTGAATGCTTGAAAATCATGGAGCTCCCTTCACAGTACAATGGGTAAAATATTTCTATAGTTTATGTAATGATACTGGGAAGAAAATATGGCTCTTATAAATGAATGCAACATAAAATCACAACCTACCCTAAGTCCTTTTGGAAATCAACTCAGTTTTATTATTGGTAAAACGGGGGTAATAACCCTACCTCACAGAGGGATACTGCTGATCCTTTGGTTGGAATCAAAGACATGACAAAGATCTTTGCTTTCAGCACTTATGTAATGATCACTGTACAGCACACCACGTGGTGACCATGACTTCCAGTGCTACTGGCTACCACTTATTCAGCATCTACCATGTACCAGATATTATGCTAAAGGCCTTGCAAACATCTCATTAAACTTGACAACAGCTCAGTTCGGTAAAGATTTTTATTTTCCCTGTTACAGGTAAGGGAACTAAAATTGACACAGGTTAAACCATCGGTTCCCTGACAGAATTCATTGGCAGAGCCCGCTCCTCACTCATCTTTCAACAGGCCGCTGACCAGCCCATGCTCCCAGGTTTCTTCTCCCAGGTAGGAATTTGTTTTCCTCATCAAGAAATTAGCAAGTGGCCTTTGACCAAGTAAGTCTCCATGGCACTATTAATCTTTTCCAAGTCACAATCTCTTTGATTATCCAGTGAAGGTCATGGACTCTTTTCCCAGAAAACTACACATAAGCAAACATACCATCTTATTCAACTTCAGGGGTTCATGGGTCTCAAGCAAAGAACTTCTATCCTACATAATTTAGGAAGACAAAGAAGGCTTTTTACAGCTTCAATCTGAATAGGGCCTACTATTCCAAGCACTGTTCTGAAATGTTTTCCTTAGCCATTTTCCTGACCATTTTGTTTTTAAATATTTATATTGATAAAAGATTAAACAAACCCTAAATATTAAAAAATACTCCTTGGCACCAGGGTGCCTACAGTTTCCTTTTTTTTTTTTAGGCATCAGTCATCAAAGACACTGTTTTTTTTTAAAGTTAATAGATAATGTCAGTTCAGATTAGTGAAGATCCAAGAAACCTTATTTCTCTTTCTCTTGGTATCTGAAGGAAAGATACTTAAAGCAATACAACATTATTGCTCCCTCCTGGTTTTTTGACATAAGAGACTTGAGCTGTTGACAAAAAATAAAGTGGTGAGAAATACAAAGTTTGGTGGTTTCTATACTCTCTAAATACATATATATGAGTGGGGAGGGAGGGAGGGAGGGAGAGGGAAGGAAGAAAAACAATTAGGTAGTCATATTTAGAATAATATATGTTGGGAAAATAAGTTTGTGAAATTTGTATTTTGGGGGTTTGCTCACTTTTATTGTTAAAAATGGCCGCTGACCATGTGATTGCGTTGTCCGGGTGACTGTTAATTACCTTCATGCTTGGGAAAGGGCTTTGTTATGCTAATGTGTGCTGGAAGAAGGATTGTCACGCTGAAAAGTTTTGAGAAGAATGAAGAAGGAGGAGCTAGGAGGCTATTTGGGGAAGAGGCCCTGTGGTTGCAGAAGAAGGAGAGGCAGCCAAGATGGAGGAGTGCTGAGGGGAAGAGAGGTGCGGCCTTTGATTCTAGGAAAACCAGAAAGATTCTCCTGATTGTTGAAATGGAGAACATGTGAGTGGGTTTTGGTGCCCTATGTGTTCGTTTTTACTCACCTGCCAGTTGCGAGGCTAGAATAAAAAGATGGCTCACCATTTCTTGGCTCCATTATTTCATTACCGTGTATCTGAATCTAATGCGAACCTGCATGTGCCAGACAGCTGTGATGGCTGCAGCTACTGGGCCCTACAATATAAAATCAACCTTTCTGCTTCTTGTGCATCCATGGTTTGCAAAGTGTGCTCTCTGGACCACACAGCAGCACCACTGGGAACTTGGTAAAGACACAAATTCTCAGTCTCCACCTCAGGCCGACCAGATCGGAAGCATTAGAGCTGAGACCCAGAGATCAGTTTTCAGCAAGCCCTCATGGTGACTGTGATGCACACTAAAGTCTGAGAAACACTGCTAAGGACAGAGCTCAGATAGGAGCAACCCTACTTGCTGGTCCCAAATCAAAGCCTTGACCCTGCTGAAACGGGAGCATGGAGAAACTGAAAGTCAGTGCCTGTAATTTACAATCTCATTTCATCCTTCCATAAGCCCTAAGAATGCTCACTCCTGTCTCTATTGTAAAGGTTTTTAAAATAATAATAAAAATTTGCCTGACTTGTGGTGGCGCAGTGGATAAAGCGTCAACCTGGAAACGCTGAGGTTGCCGGTTCAAAACCCTGGGCTTGCCTGGTCAAGGCACATATGGGAGTTGATGCTTTCTGCTCCTCCCCCCTACTCTCTCTCTCTCTCCCCTCTCTATAATGAATAAATAAAAAAATCTTTAAAAAAAAATAATAAAAAATTTTTTTTAACGGAGAGATTCTAAGAGGGCACATAGCTATTTGAGCTTACAGAATATTAAGTAGTGGGCTCACAGTAGGAAATGGAAAAAGTACAAAAATTCATAAAGAAGAATAGTAGGAATTATCAACAATCCTACTCAAAACAATCACTATTAGCATTTAATATACCATGGTATTTTCCCCTGTGTAAGCCTCCTCTGGCTTTAAAGGCTACTTTGTTCTCTGTAACAGGTTCAGGTCTTGGAGAATGTTTGTTTTTTTTCTCTGGGGTGTGAAGGCCCAGGAACTAATGCTTCAGCCCCCAGTCTTGTCCTGACCTGCCTCTTAAAGCAGATGTCTGGACCCTTTGGTTCTTCCTCCATCCCCACATGTGATACTATACAGATGTAAGAGTTTAGCGAATTAAACAAGTGAGCTCAAGTCAATGCTAAAAGCTGTCCTAAAATGAAGTGGCTGCTAAGAGCTTCCTCTAAGACTGAGCAGAAGTGGACTTTAAGCCAGGTGTAGAACAAGCTATTTATGCTCAGTTCCCTAGGAAAAGGATAGAGGCCTGTTCTGAGACCTGTGCATCTTGTGCTGCGGGCTGCAGACACTGCTGTTTCTGGCACAGGCTGTAGGCATCTGTCTTGGGCAGGACATCATGGTCTCTGCACCAGGAGGCAGGCATTGTGCACCCGAGTCAGAGAATGGAAATCATCGACATTCTGGATGGTGTTTGTGATGGAGGCAGGCATTGTGCACCCGAGTCGGAGAATGGAAATCATTGACATTCTGGATGGTGTTTGTGATGGAGGCAGGCATTGTGCACCCAAGTCGGAGAATGGAAATCATCAACATTCTGGATGGTGTTTGTGATGGAGGCAGGCATTGTGCACCCAAGTCGGAGAATGGAAATCATCAACATTCTGGATGGTGTTTGTGATGGAGGCAGGCATTGTGCACCCGAGTCGGAGAATGGAAATCATCGACATTCTGGATGGTGTTTGTGATGGAGGCAGGCATTGTGCACCCAAGTCGGAGAATGGAAATCATCAACATTCTGGATGGTGTTTGTGATGGAGGCAGGCATTGTGCACCCGAGTCGGAGAATGGAAATCATCGACATTCTGGATGGTGTTTGTGATACTTGGATGGTTCTCTGTTTAACCCCCTGTGGAGGCTGATGTGTGTCGGTTTCATGCCAGACTCAGAGAAAATAGTAAAGATAAAAGACGGGAGGCTCCAGGCTTTTAGATGTTGTTTTCATATAGCGTTTGTTTTCCTTGCTGTTAAGACTACTACTTGTCCAAGTGAATCATTTTAAGTTGCATTTTATTGAAGTACCTACAAAGAAAAATAACCAAAATGTTCTTACACTATACAGCTATTGGACCTCAAACATAATGAGCTTCCTCTTCTGAAAAAAAAATAAAGAAAAAAAAGGAATGCTTAGTCTTTCCCCCAAACTTACCCCTTATTCTATGAATCCTGGAAGCAATTGCTTGTCCCCTGACCCTCACCCCCAAACCCTTAGATTTCAACTGACACAAAATCAAGATGAAGATAACCTGCAAGGATTTTCTATGACAGAGATTTGTCATATTTAGCCTGTGGATAATTGAAATTTACAATGAACAATTTTGTCAGAAAAATGCCTTTTAGTCTCAGAAGTCCTATATTATGAATGCTAATAGGGAAATTTAGGATAAAGGCAGGAAGTGGTTTCTAAAAAGAAAAGTACCATTGTGTACATTAAAGAGTGATGCAAGATACTCACTTTTGAGAGAAAGGTTTTAACATTTTACTTATCTATAATTGAATAGAAGATGCATCTATACAGTTCAAAATTCAGACAATACAAAAGAATATATATTGAAAAGAATCCTTTCACATCCTGTTCTCCACTCCCCCAGTTTCCTCTCCATTTTCCTTTCCATACCAGTCTTTGTGTTCTGTCAGATGTCAACTGCACATAAACAATCAATACACATATCTTCTTAGACCCTATTTCTAATGCAAATAAGGACACACTGTTCAAAACACAGTTCCATACCTTGTTTTTACACTTAATAGTGTCTTTCGAATGTTTTCATTTGTCTTATAAAGAACATGATCCCTACCTCAAAATTATTCTTCATAATAGAGGTTCCTTCTAATTGTCCATAAATGTGCCTATTTTGTCCCCTTGTTTTACAGATTCTTTTGTCTCAGCGTTTGTTGTAAGTCTTCTGTTCTATTCCTCTTACATTTCATCTGGCTGGAAGGCAGACCAGCTCTTTATGCTGCAGTGACCCTAAGCTTCTAAGAACTCTCTGATGAGTGCAAATTTGAAAAATTTTCCTGAGGTTGGGAGCTTATACCTTTCTGGAGAGACAGATATGCAAGCGGATATAAGGAGTAAGGAGTAAGGACAATGGGAAACAGAGCCAAGATTACTAATCAATAGGGAAATGCCAATTAAAACTACAGTGAGTTATCGCCTTAAACCTATCACAATGACTATTATCAAAAATTAACAAATAACAAGTGTTAATGAGGATGTGGAGAAAAGGAAACCCTCTCATACTGAAAAAGTGTAAATTAGTGCAGCCACAATGGAAAACAGCATGGAGATTCCCAGAAGACTAAAGACAGAACTACCGTATGATCTAGTAATTGCATTCCTCAGTATTTATAAAAAAAAAGAAAATGAAAACAAAAATTTGAAAAGATATATGTACTTCTATGTTTATGGCAACATTATTTACAATAGCCAAGATGTGGAAGCAACTTATTGTCCATCATTAGATAAGCAGATAAAGAAAATGTGGTACATATATACAATAGAATATTACTCAGCAATAAAAAGAGAATGAAATCTTGCTATTGCATCAATGTGGATGAACCTGGAAGGTATTGTGCTGAGTGAAACAAGTCAAACCAAAAAAGACAAATACTATATGGTCTCACTTATATATATTTAAAATCTAAAAGAAAAAAAAACCTGAACAAACAAAAAAAAATGAAAATAGACTCATAGAAATAGAGATCGAAGTGATAGTTGCCAGAGAGGAGAGGGCAAGAAAAATGGGCGGAAAAGGGTAAAGGAGAATGTAGTAAATAATATTATGATAACTTTACAGGGTAACAGATAATTAGTAGGCTTAATATGATAATCACATCATGAGGTATATGAATGTCAAATCACTATATTGTACACTGAAACCAATACAATATTGTATGCCAACTATACCTAAATTTAAAAAAATAAAATAAAGGCAAAGGCAGTGTGAAAGATCCAAACATTTGAGATAATCTATCCAAAATATATCAATCATTGATAATGATTTAAATGACCAAACTAGAAAGGCTGATTTTGTGTATGAAGAGCCTGGTTAATGTGAGGGGGTGGCTAATATATTAAAACAGTAGAAAAGGGATTATGCTAGATGGACAGACTGAAATATACACAGTAAAGTATGGGAATCAACACTGCCTCTCTCTACAAAAGTGAATATAAATTGATATATTTTAGTGGCCAATTTAGAAAAATACATATCAAAAGAATTAAAAACGCACATACCCTAAAGAATTGTTCAGGAACTCTAATTTCAAGATCACAAGAATGAAGCCTTGGCTGGTTGGCTCAGTGGTAGAGTGTTGGCCTGGTATGTGGATGTCCTGGGTTTGATTCCCAGTAAGGGCACACAGGAGAAGCACCCATCTGCTTCTCCATCCCCCTTTTTGCTTCTCTCTCTCTCTCTTCTCCTCCTGCAGCCATGGCTCAACTGGAGCAAGTTGGTCCCGGGCACTGAGGATGCCTCCATGGCCTCTGCCTCAGGCACTAAGAGCTCAGTTGCTGAGCAATGGATCAATGCCCCAAATGGGCAGAGCATCACCCTCTAGCAAGCTTGCTGGGTGGATCTCAGTTGGGGCACATGCAGGAGTTTGTCTCTGCCTCCCCTCCTCTTACTGAATAAAAACAAAACAAAACACAAGAATGAACAAAATTATCACATTAATTAAAGCAAAAAAAATAGAAACCTCTCAATATCAAACATAAGAGATTAATGTAGTAAATTATGGCACATCCATAAGCTGAAATACTATCAGCTATAAAACAGGTATATATTTTTCCATACATTTTCTCCATACATTTCTAAATTGTAAAAAAAGAAAACAATTATAACAGCAAAAAGGCTCAATATATTTATATTAATGTAGTCATAGCAAGTGTTTATTGTGACTCACCATGTACCAGATGCTCTTTGCAGCATTTAAAATATCTTAACTCATTTAAACCTTACAACAGCACCATAAATTGAGAGATATGATTATTTCAATTTTTTTCACGAGAGAGAAAACTGAGGCACAGAACAGTTAAGCGACTTGGATGAGATTGTTGTTGGCAAGTGGAAGGTTGGGGCTTGGATCCTAGTATTCTGTTCATACCCACATGTTCCAGCATATGTGGTGATGCCTATTTATATATCCAGAAACCTAGGAGATAAGACAAAATTAAGCTGCTTTGAACAGTGACTATCGCGGGGGGAAATGCATCTCTGCACGGAGAGAAGTCACCCCCCGAGAGCAGCGCTGGTGGCACGGAGCAGAGTCCAAGGCTGCTCAACCTGTGCTGCAAGGGTTCAGATAACACTGATATGAAAAACTGAAATCAAAAATAAGCAAAGAATCTAAGAAGACTTGGACAGGACCAAAAGGTGTCAATTCAGTATCTTAAAGATAATTTAACTACAAAATGTGCCATCAGAACATCTTAGAAACACAAACAATACACAAGTGTTTATAAATCTGAATTTGCAAAGAGTACAACTATTTATTCACATAATAACTTAGTCAATAATGAGTGCTTAGGATGCTCTCTAAATGTGAGCTCTCATTGTGCATTTAAATTAAAATATTCAAAATAAATGGAAAATGAAGCTCTTTGGTATTAGACAAAACAATGTCCAAAAATATTCCAGTATTTAGCTTACATATTGAAAAATTATGTGGGGAGAGATGGGTCATATTTTGTTACTTTTCCTTGGAAACACTTTCAATACCACTTTTATTTTTAATTCATTATTCTACATTGTTCCTTTTCTGTATTTTTTTATTTAGAAATTTACCTTAGTATGGCGACATTGATCTATAAGAAGAGTACATAGGTTTCATTTCTACAGCATTTGAACTGTTGATTGTGTTGTGTGCCCATCACCCAAACTATATTGTTCTTAACAAAAAGAAAATAATTTCACCTATGATTTGGTGACAAAAATTTAACATATTTGTCACCAAATGTTTGCTTTCAGAAGTACAAACCCACTGACAAATGATAATCTGCCACCACAGAGGCTGTTTTTAAAAAACAGACTGCAGCTTCTCAAGACTCATCAACAATCCTGTGACATATTTAGTAATGTCAGCAGTGTTGGGATAAGTATATCTTCCTAAGAAGGCTCTTAAGTAATTGTGACATTTTGTTTAGAAACAAAATTAGTCACATTACTTCATTATAATACATGTAACTTTGAGTTTAAAAATCTATTGTATAATTTGAGTTCTATTTATATACAGATATCTAGGATTTATTTCAAGGCATGTGAGCACTGTACTCCTTAAAGTACAATAAACACTATTTTCTTCTTCATTGCATAATGGCCAGGGGCCTTGAGCAAACTAAAATAAACGACACTAATTTTTCAGTTGTATCTTAAAGTCTTAAATCCACCACATAAATATTCCAAAACCAAGTCGTAGCAGTAAGCTGCTGGCAGGATGGAAGGCGGAGGGATTATGCTAAGGCTTTGAGGGAGCAGGGGAGGCACCGTTCTTGACCTTCCGTCCTGAAAGACTTCTTTTCATCTGGTTTCAATTCCCTTGTTTGTGCACCTTGCCATATTTATTATTGAATTCCTGATTTCTTCTTCTTGTTTCATGTTCCATGTTCCAATGATTTATGAGAAATTGCTGATCTAGATGTTGTCTTTGGCACCCAGCGAGCGCACAGGGCCCTGAGAAGTGCTGAGGGAGTGAGTGTGTTTTGCGCTGCACAATGCCCAGGCTGAGCAGATGTCCATCAGTTCATGAAAAATGCCAGCTGAAGATGCTTTAAGAAGGCACATTTTTGCTCTTGAACACAGAAGGGACAGGGATGTCTTCAAAATCATAAACTTTTTACCGCTTTGTGGATGATTGTTGTTAGAAATAATAAAAGACTTGGTCTTAAAATAGTAATTTGAGGCCCTGGCCGGTTGGCTCAGTGGTAGAGCATCGGCCTGGCATGCAGGAGTCCCGGGTTCAATTCCTGGCCAGGGCACACAGAAGAAGCACCCATCTGCTTCTCCACCCCTCCCCCTCTCCTTCCTCTCTGTCTCTCTCTTCCCCTCCCGCAGCCAAGGCTCCATTGGAACAAAGATGGCCCGGGCACTGGGGATGGCTCTGTGGCCTCTGCCTCAGGTGCTAGAATGGCTCTGGATGCAACAGAGCGATGCCCCAGAGGGGCACAGCATCACCCCCTGGTAGGCATACCAGGTGGATCCCGGTCGGCCTCATGCGGGAGTCTGTCTGATTGCCTCCCCGTTTCCAGCTTTGGAAAAATGCAAAAAAAAAAAAAAACCCCAAAAAATAGTAATTTGAGGAGAAATGTGGTCCAACATAGATTTTTAATTTTTTTTTTCTTAGTTTAGTTCAAGATAAAGTGACATGTTTTCGATATCAGGGATCCATTGTTTGGTTTGACTAAGAAATGAAATGCACTAATGACATTTCAGTTCAACCTAAACATCTCCGTTAAGATTCTCTGGTTTTCTGTTTATTTTTATATCAGTTTCTCTTGCTGAGCAAAAACTTTTTATTCTGATGTAGTCCCATTCATTTATCTTTGCCTTCACTTCTCTTGCCATTGGAGTCAAGTTCATAAAATGTTCTTTAAAACCCAGGTCCATGATTTTAGTACCTATGTCTTCTTCTATGTACTTTATTGTTTCAGGTCTTATATTTAGGTCTTTGATCCATTTTGAATTAATTTTAGTACATGGGGACAGGCTGTAGTCGAGTTTCATTCTTTTGCATGTGGCTTTCCAGTTTTCCCAACACCATTTGTTGAAGAGGCTTTCTTTTCTCCATTGTGTGTTGTTGGCCCCTTTATCAAAGATTATTTGCCTGACCTGTGGTGGCGCAGTGGATAAAGCGTCGACCTGGAAATGCTGAGGTCGCCTGTTCGAAATCCTGGGCTTGCCTGGTCAAGGCACATATGGGAGTTGATGCTTCCAGCTCCTCCCCCTTCTCTCTCACTGTCTCTCTCTCCTCTCTCTCTCTCTTTCTCCTCTCTAAAAATGAATAAATAAATTAAAAAAAATTAAAAAAAAAAAAAGATTATTTGACCATATATATGTGGTTTTATTTCTGGGCTTTCTATTCTGTTCCATTGGTCTGAGTGTCTATTTTTTTGCCAGTACCATGCTGTTTTGATTATCATGGCCCTATAATATAGTTTAAAGTCAGGTATTGTAATGCCCCCAGCTTCATTCTTTTTCCTTAGGATTGTTTTGGCTATTCGGGGTTTTTTATAGTTCCATATAAATCTGATGATTTTTTGTTCCATTTCTTTAAAAAATCTCATAGGGATTTTGATGGGAATTGCGTTAAATTTGTATATTGCTTTGGGTAATATGGCCATTTTGATTATATTTATTCTTCCTATCCAAGAACAAGGAATATTTTTCCATCTCATTGTATCTTTTTCGATTTATTAGCTACTATCAACAAGACGGGTAATAGCAAATGTTGGAGAGGCTGTGGAGAAAAAGGAACCCTCATTCACTGTTGGTGGGACTGTAAAGTAGTACAACCATTATGGAGGAAAGTATGGTGGTTCCTCAAAAAACTGCAAATAGAACTACCTTATGACCCAGCAATCCCTCTACTGGGTATATACCCCAAAACCTCAGAAACATTGATACGTGAAGACACATGTAGCCCCATGTTCATTGCAGCACTGTTCACAGTGGCCAAGACATGGAAACAACCAAAAAGCCCTTCAATAGAAGACTGGATAAAGAAGATGTGGCACATATACACTATGGAATACTACTCAGCCATAAGAGATGATGACATCAGATCATTTACAGCAAAATGGTGGGATCTTGATAACATTATAAGGAGTGAAATAAGTAAATCAGAAAAAAACAAGAACTACATGATTCCATACATTGGTGGAACATAAAAATGAGACTAAGAGACATGGACAAGAGTGTGGTGGTTACCAAGGGTGGGGGGGAGGGAGGACATGGGAGGGAGGGAGGGAGAGAGTTAGGGGGAGGGGGAGGGGCACAGAGAACTAGATAGAGGGTGGAGGAAGACAATCTGACTTTGGGCGAGGGGTTTGCAACATAATTTAATGACAAAATAACCTAGACATGTTTTCTTTGAATATATGTACCCTGATTTATTAATGTCATCCCATTACCATTAATAAAAATTTATTATAAAAAAAAAAAAAGATTCTCTGGTTTATGTGTGTAAGAATGAGAGTTTGTTTCTTTTAGTGGTGACCAGCTTTCCCTTGCCTAGGTGAAAACGAATTAACAAGTCTAATGTGCTGAGAGAGAATCATCTAATTAGACAAATTGTGTAGTTTAATCAAAATATTTGGGGAATTTTTTTCTACACGTCTTCCTTTCCACTGCAGAGGGTTAAACACTGCCCCAGAAAGCACTGCTGTCATTGCACCTTATCTTCTAGGCCAGGCCTCTCATTATCAAAATATTGTATCAAACACCCTAAAGTTGACATGTATACAGATTCCTTAGTCAGCTTAGTGCTTTGTGACTTTGCCCACAGAACCTAATAATTTTAAGTGACTGCAGTGTGAAATGGCTCAATATATCAAGTCCTAATTATTTAAAAGTAGATTCTTTATTCATTTCCATTTTAGTTCTCAGAGTAAAATTAGAAAAGCAACACATAGATGCAGAAAACATGTAAAGATGTGAAGAAAGACTATCATAAACAGTGCACTTGTATTAAAAGGTATATCATAGTAAAAGGAGAAAACAAGTCCCCTTTTCCATAATAATAAAGGAGAGAATGGATACATTTCCTGCTTCTTCACACCAGCCATGGAAGACTGCCTGGAGCAATAAGTATGTCTCTAGTTTGGTAGTTAAACAAATAAGCAAGGAAGTAATTAACTAAAGATTACTGTAACAAATCAGATGTTCTTTTTGCAGTTCTAAATTCTTGAATCCTAGAGTACTTAAGGAATAATTGAAAAAAACTAAAAATTTCTCCCAATAAATTCCAACAATTTTTATTTTATTTATTTTTTAAGACTATATTTATTTTAGAGAAAGAGAAAGCACACACATGCATGAGAAAGAAAAAGAGAGAGAGAAGGGAGGAGGAGCTGGAAGTATCAACTCGCATATGTGCCTTGACCTGGCAAGCCCAAGGTTTTGAACCAGCGATCTCAGTGTTCCAGGTCAATGCTCTTAACCACTGCACCACCACAGGTCAGGTGATCCCAAGAATTTTCAAAGGACATATAGTGTATATCTGTCTTGATTAAGGGCAAATCTTTGATTTCCAGAATTGTTCTTTATAAAACTCATCAACTTAATATCCAAAACTCAAAGTTCAATGTTGTAGGCCACAAAATATTTATTTCTGGGTGGTGGGATTAAGTATGATTTACATTTTCTTTTTTATGCTTTTTTATTTTACATATATATATATATATATATATATATATATATATATATATATGGTCTACCGAAAAGTTCTGTCCATTTCTATCACAACAAGTTTTGACACGTAAGCACTTTTTTTTGCGCATGTGTGCCTCTCTATTTTTATCACTTAATGCAGCGGTTCTCAACCTGTGGGTCGCGACCCCGGCGACCCACAGGTTGAGAACCGCTGACTTAATGTATACATACTGACGTAGCAAATTAACTAAAACAAAGTTGATTCACGTTAGTCTTATGTGTGAAGCGATAGTGTACCCATGGCTACTGATAAAGTTCATTTACGCCACTGTAACTTTTACAAATTTCAACAAGGAAGAAATGCTACAGAAGCATGTCTGTCGCATCCATCATATTCCCCAGACTTAGCACCCTCTGACTACCACTTGTTTTTGTCCTTACAAAATTTTTTGAAGGGCAAAAAATTCAAAAATGAAGAAGATATCAAACAAGCACTGGTTCAATTTTTTGCATCAAAAGATAAAACATTTTTCAAAAATGGGATATACAAATTGCCCTCACACTGGCAAGAAATCATTAATAATAATGGCAATTATATTATTTAATAAAATTTATTGACGGTAAGAAAAATTTGTATTTTGTTTTATTCCAAAAATGGACAGAACTTTCCGGTAGACCTTATTTTTTTTTTTTTAATTTTTTTACAGAGACAGAGAGAGAGTCAGAGAGAGGGATAGACAGGGACAGACAGACAGGAATGGAGAGATGAGAGGCATCAATCATTAGTTTTTTGTTGCACATTGCGACACCTTAATTGTTCATTGATTGCTTTCTCATATGTGCCTTGACCATGGGCCTTAAGCAGACTGAGTAACCCCTTGCTTGTGCCAGCAACCTTGGGTCCAAGCTGGTGAGCTTTTGCTCAAACCAGATGAGCCTATGCTCAAGCTGGTGACCTCAAGGTCTCGAACCGGGGTCCTCGGCATCCCAGTCCAACGCTTTATCCACTGTGCCACCGCCTGGTCAGGCCATATGTATATTTTTAATGATTTTTTTTTTTAAATATTTATTTATTTTTTACAGAGACAGAGAGTGAGTCAGAGAGAGGGATAGACAGGGACAGACAGACAGTAACAGAGAGAGATGAGAAGCATCAATCATTAGTTTTTCATTGCGGGGTGCAACACCTTAGTTGTTCATTGATTGCTTTCTCACATGTGCCTTGACCGCGGGCCTTCAGCAGGCTGAGCAACCCCTTGCTGGAGCCAGCGACCTTGGGTCCAAGCTGGTGAGCCTCGCTCAAACCAGATGAGCCCGCACTCAAGCTGGTGACCTCGGGGTCTCGAACCTGGGTCCTTCCGCATCCCAGTCCGACGCTCTATCCACTACGCCACCACCAGGTCAGGCTTAATGATTATTTTTATAGTGTTTATTACTTTTATCATTTGAGGGAAAGATATTGAAAAATTCCCGGGTTTCTAAGCACGCACACAGAATGCAGTTCCCAAGTGCAGGCTCAGTTGAGGAAGCAAGTTCGCTGAGACAGGTTTTCATAAGGAAGGTTGCTTACCTGCTCTACATTCTGAGATCCGGAACATAGCTATGAGTATAATCTTGTATCCATCCAGGTTAGGTACCGAAGTGTCTTTTTTTAAGATTTTATTAAAAGTTTAATTAAGAGGAAGCAATCCTACACTAAAAAATTATTTATGATAAAGTTAATAAACATTTAAACAAAGCCCAGAAGCAAAACAAAAACAATACCATGTAACTAGTCTACAAATAAAACTGTGTTATTCCCAAATGGTTCTCTCTAGAATATAGAAGAAATTAAGATTCACAAATAATTAGAGAAACTACTAGGGAAGCCTTGGTTCCATCTAGATTCTTATATTCTGAGCCTAGTTCATTGTCATCTGCTGCTACCTCTGTGCCCCTGGCTGCACTGCATCACATGCTAGTCTGAATCCTCAAACATTTCATTTATTTATATTGTGCTGGAAGTCTTAGTCTTTCTGTCTCCAATTGTTCAAGTTTCAGACTTTAAGAAACAATGTCTTCTTTAATTATATTGCTAATTGCCAGTGACTTCAGTCTCTAATTGCTGTATTGCAGACCTCTGCAGATACAACTGTGTTCAAATGTCATAAATGTCCACTATTGTTCCCTGTTACAAAATATCTTCTTCTCTTTCAGACAATGAGTGCAGAGGCATTGTTGGCCACTGGACCTGCCAGGCAGTGCATTGTTTTCCTTTATAATGAAAATATAGGCTGTCACTTGTCCTTACAAACCAACTCTGTCTTCACCCAACACCATTAAGTGTAGTAATTAGGCCCCTGCCCTGTTTTACACAAGAAACAGCATTTTGAGATTTTTCTAAAATTGACTCTCCTACAGAATTCAAAGGGGAAACAACAAAAAAGAGGTTTTGCCTGTACATATTCATCAAATTGCCACACACACCCAAATCAGAGCCAGCTCTGCACCCTCCCCACTTCCAGTTGTGTCACCTGTCATCCCACAGAGAGCCTCCAGCCCCACCAGCTCCCTGTCTTTCCTCCAATCGCTCTTCCACAGCCTGCATATTCACATACCCAGTTATCAGCAAATTTAAAGCTTTCTTTATAATGTGAAAGGGGATTGTGAATATGCTCACCTTCAGTGCTCACAACAAGCCTTCGTGATTTCATCGTCCCCAGCTTACGTCAAAGGAAGTCCCAGGTACAAACCCGGTTACCACTCCCCTGAGTTTCAGTCTATACTACTACGCCATGTCTGTTTTTTTGTGTAATCATAAGATGTGTGTGGAACCCTCACATAAATGAGTATGAACACCCAACACCAAAATCCAAGAGCGACAGAAACAGGGGGTTGCTTTTGTGATGCCAGACAGGATACAGCCACAGAATTAAGTTTTTGTTTGTTTGTCTCTTTGTTTTAACAAGGAAGGGGAGCATCTAAAGGTCAAGTCCAATTTTGAAGTTGTGTCCCATAAAAAAAATGCTGGGACAGCCTATACACCCTACCTGTCAGTCACATAAAAGGAAGAAATCATATTCTGGCATGAAACTTGCATGCAAAGCAACATTACGCTACACATTCTTAACGTCCAGCATATGTAGAGATTTATGATGTAGGAAATAAATTGCGTGGTGGGGCACTAGAAGTAGAAGTACAATTGGTTAAGTTTCTATACTTAAAATCTAGAGTTGAGAACTGTTAAAAGAGAGCCTAAGAGAAATATGTTCTTTTCAGTTCTTCTCAAGTGAGGGGACTGTGACTTGCCTGGAATGTGAGTAACTATGGGGTATAGAAGGGTAACAAGTGAATAAACCTGGATGAGGGAGGAGAAGAGGATCAGACCCCGTTGTGGGGAAATACTAGTAAAAATAAGTCCTGGTGCAAACTCTCAGTGTCTGTCTTCCCTTGCACCACACTCCCAGCGTTGCTCTACCTCCTCCACGTAACCGAAAAGAGCTGCCTTTTTCTTGCCTTTGAACAGAGGAAACACAGTTGGTAAAGCAAAAAGCCAGCTTCAGTGTGGTCAGAGGAAAAGATGGCTTACGTAGTTTGGAGGCAAAGGGCTGCACGGGAATGGGGCTTCCTGTGTGCTCTGACTCACTGTAGATGGAGAGGAAAACCACGCTACCGTACCTGTAGCTGCATTGTAACAGCCGTATCCATCAGAATGGCTCGATTTTGCTGCAGAAATGAACTCCAAAAATCTCGGGACTAAAAACAGCAGTGTTTATTTCTTGCTCACATTTATGTATCCACAGCAGATTGGCTTCCTGGACGTTCTGCTCGCCGAGTGTCAGGGACCCAGGCTTACAGAGCTGCCATCTCAACATGTGCTTCCACACTCACTGAGGCGCGGAGAGTGGGAGTGGCAAACACCGAATCTTCAAGCTCCCACCCAGGAGGAACAGCTGTCACTTTTCCCTCGCATTTCATTGGCCTGAGCAAGTCATGCGATAAGACTTTTGAAAGTTGGAAGATAAAGGCCAATATGTCTATATTGAAACATGTATATATTGGCCTGACCTGTGGTGGCGCAGTGGATAAAGCGTCGACCTGGAAATGCTGAGGTCGCCGGTTCGAAACCCTGGGCTTGCTTGGTCAAGGCACATATGGGAGTTGATGCTTCCAGCTCCTCCCCCCTTCTCTCCTCTCTCTCTCTCTCTCTGTCTCTCCCTCTCCTCTCTAAAATGAATAAATTTAAAAAATTAAAAAAAAAGAAACATGTATATATTGAAATTATGTATCAATGTAAATAGATGAAAACGTTCATATGTAAAACATGTATGTGAAGGGAACACCGGGTAATTCATTTGGCAAAAAAACCATTTTCAAAACTATTAGAAGAAGTTGATTCAGTATACAAAGATTTAACAGAGCCTGACTGGTGGCGACACAGTGGGTAGAGCATTGACTTGGGACTCTGAGATCCCAGGTTCGAAACCCCCCAGCTCGCCAGCCTAAGCACGAGATCCCCATGGTCTCTGGTTGGAGCAAGGGGTCACTGGCTTGACTGGAGCCCCCCTTCAAGGCACATATGAGAAGCAATCAATGAGCAGCTAAAGTGATGCAACTGCAAGTTGATGCTTCCCATCTCTCCTGTTCTCTCCCTTCCTGTCTGTCTCTCTATCTTTCTCTCTCCAAAAGGGGGGGAGGTAAACAGAAAAAAAGACCTTGTAGACACATTGTAAACACTGAGGCTGTTATGGAGCATAATTCTTGTATGTGTATATATATTAAAAATGCCTACAAAAGGTAAACCTATATATTAGGATTTAGATAGAGCTTTGATATACCAATGCATATAAGATTAAGGCTAGCTGTTTTACAATGGAAATTTTTTGAAGGGAATTGTGATAGTTTAAGCTGCAAAGAAAAATATGAGAAGAAAAACCACTAGATATTTAATAAGGTAAAGGCATCTTTGTGGAAATGTTGATGAGCAGTTCTTTTCATGGTCATTAACTTTGGCTCTCTTAAGTATCTACTGAAAGCAGACAGATTTAAGACAAATTAGAAAGAGTTTTCAAAGTGGCAGAGTGACAACACTCCAGAATGTAATGCCAGGGAAACGAGGCAGCCTCCTTCCAGAAGGGCTTGTTTTGTTTGCAGGGAAGGGAAGCCGCCTGGCTTTCAGGCCCCAGGGTGTTTGGTTTGGGCTGGGGGTGACTGAGCGATTCTCCCTGGTTTTTCTCAGTTTGAACTATGGGTGCCCTGTCTGCTATATTGTTTTTCTGACTTTTTTGAAAATAGCAGAAAGCCAAGATACTCTTTTCAAAAGGAAATTAGAAAGTTTGCTCTCAGTCCTATTATCTATAATGAACTAATTTGAGATTTGAAAAATTTTCCTATGGTACCATCAGATTAACATTTAATACTTATTTTTCTTGCTCACTAAAAATACTTCTCACGGGTTCATAATTTTTTTTCTCTAAAAGTCTTGGACACAACTGTATTTTGGAATTTAGTACTATTTTTGTTTTAAAAAGATAACGTGGTTTAAATATCATGTACTATGTAATATCCCCAGTGAAATCAGGGCAGTATCCATAATCAAATACATTCATGTTTCTGCAGTGGTACCCACAAATATTCACACTCAGTGGGGTAAAGACTATAAATAACCTCACATCAATGTAGGTTACATTTTCCCATCAAGTAAGTTGCAAAATGCCTTTGTTTTCAAAATTGGTTTCAAGATAAAATATAGAATACTCAATTAAACTTGAATTTCAGATAAACAACAAATAATTTTTAGTATATGTCCCAAATGTTGCATGGAACACATTTATACTAGAAAAGTTATGCATTGTTGATGTAGAATTCAAATTTAACTCAGTTGCCTGGTTTTTCACTTGCAAAATCTGGCTTTTTGGATTTCAGAATTGCAAACATGTGATTGGGGACATGCAGCTAGAAATATCTTCATTGAAATATTTGGTTCAGGCTTTTCTTAAAGAGTTACCAAAAAAACCCCAAAAACAACCCCATAGAGTTATATTAAATATGCTTTGCATATTTAAGTATATAAGGTCTGTGAAAAGGCACCCATATTAACAATTCAAGATATTTCAAAAGTTAGAAATAAGATGGTCACTCTTAAAACAATTTTAATTTGTGGTTCTTCCCTATTCCACCTTAAAATTCGTCATCTATAAAATATTCTTTTTATAAAATTTATAAAACTCTCCTGTAATGAAGATATAGCTCCATCTAATGGAAAGAATATCTGATTACAGTCCCTCATGGAGCTAGGAATATGTCCATCAATGTTACTAAACCTGTAATGTGTAGGTAGAACCCTCTGCACATACCCCTACCAAACACACACACACATACACACACACACACACATACACACACACACACACACACACACACACACACGCATGCACGATGCTTTTATGTGCCCTTCTTTTTCCTGAAGCCAAATAGGTCCCAAATACATTTAGCCATAGTTTTTGTTAGATTTATTATTTTTCTTAGCTTTTAGACTATTAAATATAAATATATTTATATCTTTCACCCACATTCTAAGTTCATTCCTACTCTATGCCTTATTCACTTATAAAATGTAACTTTAAGTGTTTTGGCCCAGGCTGGGTGGCTCCATGGATAAAGCTTTGACCTCAGCACCCCAGAAGTCGCAGGTTTGACCCCTGGTCAGGGTGTGTACAAGAAGCAGTCAGTGAGTACACAACAGATGCAACAATTAAATGAAACAAATTGATGCTCTCTCTCATTCTTCCCCCACCGCCTCTCTCTTCCTCTCTCTCTCTCTCTCTCTCAAATCAATGGAAAAATATTTTTAAAACTATTTCATTATCCACTTTTGAAAATCATGGCCTCGTCAAAGGTAGAAGGGGCATTGGAAGTGGTTTTCTACCCTGGCTGAGAAGTAGAATTATCTGGGAAAGTTACAAAGTATATCTGTCTGGCCCACTAACAGACATTCTTATTTATCTGTTCAGAAGTGAAGCCCGGGCTCAGGTGTTGTGTAGACGCTTCCCGCAGAAACTGGAATGTGCAGTGGGGTAAGGGCCAGTGAATTATGCGACAGCCCACATATTTAACATTTGAGGAAACCAAGTCCCACTGAAGAGAACTGATGCTCTAACTGATAGAACCACTCTGAGTCCAAAAGACCAGTGTCACAGGCTTTATTGAGAGAAAACCTGCCTGCTGACTCTCTTGTAAGGGAGAGCAGCCCAGGTTCTCTCACAGGTAGGGTTAAATAGGGGATTGGAGGGTGGGGGCTGGTGGTCATTAAGGAAAAATGTATCTTTCAGCGATTTATGTAAGATTAACTTAAGTAAACTAGGGGACCTTCCACACCCTGATTAGTCACCCGGGTGCCCAGGGGGTAGTGACTTGGAACATCCAGTTTGTTAATGTCCCTTTATCCACTTAAGGGAGGAGGAAGTCATGTTCCCCATCTGCAACTCTATCATACCAGCCTTTTGTTATATGGTGAGGGATGATGATCATTTTTCTGTAGCTACTTCCTGCTGGTAAGGGGTGGCGAGTCTGGGGAAGGGATGGCTGGCCTCGGGCTGTGGGGGTGAAGTAGGGACACGGCTTGGAGTAACAGGAGTTCTTGGACAGCCCAGTTAGCGAAAGCCTTTAGGCGGTCCTGGAGGAAATTAGAGAAAAGGTACAGGAGACAGACAGACTACATGCCGAGAAGGCAGAAGGCAGGTGTGGGTCAAATAGGTTTGTAAATATGATATATAAATTTGCTCACTTATATTTTGCATTGGGTGTGGGGAATAGGCTGTAAGCAGGCAGGGTTGTTATACCCTAAAGTAGGGATCGGGAACCTATGGCTCCCAAGCCAGATATGGCTCTTTTGATGGCTACATCTGGCTCGCAGACAAATCTTTAATTAAAAAAAATGTTAAAAATATAAAACATTCTTTTTTTTTTTGTATTTTTTTTTTCTGAAGCTGGAAACGGGGAGAGAGTGTCAGACAGATTCCCGCATGCGCCCGACCAGAATCCACCCGGCACGCCCACCAGGGGGCGATGCTCTTTTGCGACCAGAGCCACTCCAGCACCTGGGGCAGAGGCCAAGGAGACATCCATCCCCAGCGCCCGGGCCATCTTTGCTCCAATGGAGCCTCGCTGTGGGAGGGGAAGAGAGAGACAGAGAGAAAGGAGAGGGTGAGGGGTGGAGAAGCAGATGGGTGCTTCTCCTGTGTGCCCTGGCCGGAATCGAACCCGGGACTTCTGCACGCCAGGCCGATGCTCTACCACTGAGCCAACCGGCCAGGGCCTAAAATATTCCTTTTTTTTGTATTTTTCTGAAGCTGGAAATGGGGAGAGACAGTCAGACAGACTCCTGCATGCGCCCGACCGGGATCCACCCGGCACGCCCACCAGGAGTGACGCTCTGCCCACCAGGGGGCGATGCTCTGCCCCTCCGGGGCGTCGCTCTACCGAGACCAGAGCCACTCTAGCGCCTGGGACAGAGGCCAAGGAGCCATCCCCAGCGGCCAGGCCATCTTTGCTCCAATGGAGCCTTGGCTGCGGAAGGGGAAAAGAGAGACAGAGAGGAAGGGGGGGAGTGGAGAAGCAAATGGGTGCTTCTCCTATGTGCCCTGGCCGGAAATCAAACCTGGGTCCCCTGCACGCCAGGCCGACGCTCTACCACTGAGCCAACCGGTCAGGGCTAAAACATTCTTATGTATTACAATCCATTCATTTCCTATGGCTCATGTTCATGGTTGCAGGTGGCTGGAACCAATCACAGCTGTCCTCCAGGACAACACCAAATTTTTATAGGATAATGTGTAACGTACACAGGTCGTTGTGAGGTCAGGAAGTAAACCTCCCTCCATTTAATCAAGTAGTCAGCTAGCTAATTGCAGAAACCCCTTTGACAAAGAAGATAGCTAAAAGAAAAATGATGAGGAGTATCGTACTTTTCAGCAGGAATGGACAGAGGAATTCACCTTTGTGGAGAGAGCAGGTTCTGCAGTGTATCTAATATGCAATGATAAAATTGCATTGATGAAACGGTCAAATATAAAGTGGCACTTGGACACACGCCATACTACATTTGCATCAAAATATCCAGCGGGGGACAGCAGGAAGAAAGCACACCAAGAGCTACGGTGCAGAGTGCAAGCTAGTCAGCAGCAACTCCGTGTTTGGACCCAACAAGGTGACTGGAATTCGGCTAGCTTTGCTGCTGCTTTAGCAATTGTGAGAAATGGAAAGCCATTCACAGACGGGGAGTATGCCAAAACATTAATGCTTGATGTTGCCAATGAACTTTTTGATGACTTTTCGGATAAAGACAAGATAATCAAACGAATAAAAGACATGCCTCTGTCCACAAGAACTGTTCACGATGGTACCATCGTGATGGCAAATCAAATTGAGGCAACACAAGTGAAGGACATAAATGCAGCACCATTCTTTTCTCTCACTTTGGATGAATCGACAGACGTAAGCCATTTATCCCAGTTCAGCGTGACTGCAAGGTATGCTGTTGGTGACACACTACATGAGGAAAGTCTTGCTGTTTTGCCTATGAAAGAGACAACAAGAGGGGAGGATTTATTCAAGTCTTTCACTGAGTTCGCTAAAGAAAAAAAATCTACCGATGGATAAACTTATTTTGGTGTGTACTGATGGTGCTCTGTGCATGGTGGGGAAAAACAGGATTTGTAGCACTTCTTCGTAAACAGAAAAAGAGACCCATCCTAAGTTTACACTGCATCCTACATCAGTAGGCGCTTTGTGCTCAAATGTGTTGCGAGCAGTTTGGTGAGGTGATGTCACTGGTCATTCGGGTGTTCAACTTTATTGTTGCCCAAGCTTTAAATGATCGCCAGTTTAAAACACTACTGGATGAAGTTGGGAATAATTATCCTGGTCTGCTTCTGCACAGCAATGTGCGTTGGTTGTCAAGAGGGAAGGTGCTCAGCCATTTCGCGGCTTGTCTGAGCGAAATCTGGACTTTTCTTGAAATGAAAAACATCGAGCATCCTGAGTTAATAACACTGAGTGTGGCTCCTGAAGTTCTACTATCTTGTGGACATGACTGAACATCTGAACCAGCTCAATGTGAAAATGCAAGGCATTGGAAATACAGTCTTATCTCTTCAACAAGCAGTGTTTGCATTTGAAAACAAGCTGAAATTCTTCATCACCAACATTGAAACAGGTCGTTTACTACACTTTGAAAAACTGGGAGAGTTTAAAGATGCATGCACAGCAAGTGACCCTGCTCAACATCTTGATCTCCAGTAGCTAGTGGGCTTCACATCTAATCTCCTGCAGTCATTCAAAGCACGCTTTGAAGAATTTCATGAGCACACTTGTCTTTTTAAGTTCATCACCCATCCACACGAGTGTGCAGTGGACAGTGCAGACCTCAGTTACATCCCCCATGTCTCCGTCAGAGATTTTGAGCTACAAGCTGCTGACCTGAAGGTCTCAGACATGTGGGTGAATAAGTTCAAGTCACTGAGTGAAGATTTGGAAAGACTTGCACCAGCAAGCAGAGTTGGCGAGCAAACACAAGTGAGGAGAAACGAAAAAACTTCAACCCGCAGACCAGCTGATTGTCAAAACTTGGAACGCACTTCCCATCACATACCATACACTGCAGCATGTGAGTATTGCTTTTCTGACAATATTTGGCTCTATGTATGCATGTGAGCAGTCTTTCTCATATCTAAAGAACGTTAAGACCAACATACCATCACGTTTAATGGATGGAAGTCTCAATGCCTGCAGGAAGCTTAACCTCACCACGTATCAACCAGACTACAAAGCCATCATCAAAACCATGCAGCAGCAGAAGTTGCATTAATGGTAAGAAGTACTTTATTCATCATTGGTTAGCAACAGCATAACAATGTTATTAAAAAGAATTCAGAGACTTATTGTACTTTAAAAGTGTTGGTCTTACATAAAATGCACACATTTACTTGTATTTAGTGTTAAACATATTGTATGGCTCTCACGGAATTACATTTTAAAATATGTGGCATTCAAGGCTCTCCCAGCCAAAAAGGTTCCTGACCCCTGTCCTAAGGTTTAGTTTTAAGACTAAGCCTTTCCCACCCTAAGTGACTTTGTATCAGAGACTTCCTTGTTTGTATATTGCATTAAAGGTTTTGATTTCTACACTATAAAAGGGGGCAGACCAGGAGCTTCCTCTCTCTCAGTTCCTGAGATTAGCATTAGAGAGGAGAGCAGAGAAAGGTGCTTGGAGAAGAGGAGAAGCAGCCAAGATGGCAGAGTGCTGAAGGAGAAGCCAATTAGTGCAGAGTTTGTGCAGAGAGAAGGAGATGGGGAACAGAGGTGAATAAGGCTGGTGAGCTAGAATCCTTTGATTCTAGGAAACTCGGATAAGTCAGTGGCCTTGGGAGCCCTGAATGGAAAGGGAAGTGTTTTCCCACTATGTGTATTTCTTGCCCGCCAGGTGCAAGCTAGGATTAAAGGTGATGGCCCACAAGTTCTTGGCTCCGTTGTTTCATTACCATCTGTCTAAATCAAATGCGAACCGGCACGGGTCAGGCTGCTGTGATGGTAGCCGTGCTACTGGCTTTACAGCAGGGTAGGGTGATAGGGGTGGTGGTCTCTCTTCTGTAACTTCTTCCTGCTGTTTAGGGGCGTAGTCAGAGGGGCTCAGATTTTTTTGCCCGGTGATTGTAGGTTTCAGGGTTGGAATGTAGAGCTAGGTAGATTTCTCCAGTTTTCTGGCTGGTGAAGGCCTGTGTGTGGTTCTGTAAGAAGCTAGAGAATAGGTGTAGGAGACAGGGCCCAAAAGCTAAAATGGCAAACATGAGAGTGAGTGGACCAATAAATGGTAGTAGCCAAGACACCCAGTTTGTCTGGAGCCACTGATCCCAGGATTCGGCTTGTTTTCATGAATTTGTTGAGCTTGTTCCTTCAATTTGGTTGCTGCGTCTCTAACCAGCCCTGACTGGTTGAGGTAAAAGCAACACTGTTCTTCTAGAAAAACACAGATATCTTGAGCAGTAAAGCATGGGTGGCAGGTGAAAGGAGAGGGTATTAAAAATGACTGGTCCTTGAGCAGGAGGGGTTCGAGGTTTTAATTTCTCTAGCTGGGAATAGTAGGTTTAGTATAGCTTGTTTGCTCAGTTTGCAGCTGAGGTGGGGTAATCTCCTATGAGAGTGCTGGCTCTCTCAAAGAAGGTGGCCCCTTTCTGAATCTTGTACATAAGAGTGGTGTGAAGGAGATGAGTATTATTAAAAGGAATAGGGAGAGCTGAGTAAACTGAAGATGACATAGACAGACATATCCAGCAGTCGGCTGCATAGGAGTTAGTCTTGATTACGAGATTTTAAATAAGATTAAGAGAGTGTTCTAGATGTGAAGAGTCCAAGAGAGAGGGTATGGGGGCAGAGTATGCCTTTAAGGGTAAGGAGACAAGAAAACATAGAGCAAGCTGGAATCTCCTTCCTGTCTGTTGTTGGGGAGTAATTATAGTTACTCATGGCTCAGGCTGTTCTTCTTCTGGGATTTTAATCAGTCTGACCTTGGTGGGCCCTAAGGGGGAGCAGGCGTATCTGGGCGGTGATTCAGGTTGACTAGAAGGGTCATCCGTAGGCATGAGTGGAGATGGAGCTTCTGTTTTCTTTAACCTGGAGACATGAAACCAGGGGCCTTTCCCTGGAGTTTTGCAGCCATGGGGGTGGTGAGGAGAAGCTTGGGATTCACTATGCTAAGTGGAAGAGGTAAATTTATAACAGAATTGGGCAAATCTGGCTGGCCAAGAAGCAGTAACAGGGCCGACTCTGAGGATGGGAAGTGAAAGGAGAGAGAGGCTCTGAATTTGGAGAGTAGGTCTTGGCCTAAAATAGATGTAAGACACTAAGGTAGGAGGAGAAAAGAGTGTGCAAAGGAGATACCATGTATTAGACAAGGCAGTGGATTCATGGCAAGTGGGGAGAAAATAAGACCATCAACAACTACAACAGAGATCTTTAAGGGATGAGCAGGACCTGAATATTCGGGCAAGGCAGAGTATGTGGCCCCCGTGTCTATAGGAAATGAGATCACCTTACCTGCAACTTGGAAGAAGTACCCTAGGCTCTTTGATGGTGACATGAGATGGGGTTGACTTCCCTGGGCACCTTCAGTCTTCACTGGCAAGTGCCAGCAGGCTGGGCAAGTTTAGGTCATAGGTGGCTGCAGCAGGGCTGGAAGAGACAGAACCCTCCCTTGGAGGAGCGAGGGGGCAGCCTACCTTCCAGTGTCCCTTTTTACCACAGAGAGGGCATGGCCCTGGCAGGGCTGTGGAGCCAAACAGGCTTTTTGCCCAATGACCTTCTTTTCCACACTTGAAGCAGGGCCCTGGTGGAGTTTGACAAGCTCCCTTAGGAGCATTGGAGCCTTTAAGGGCAGCTGCCAAGAGCTGGTATTTTGCCTGATCTCTTTGGGCTGTCTGCCTTCTCCTATTCCTCTCGGTTATTATAGACATTACAAGCCATGCTCAGGAGATATCGCTGAGGAGTTTGAGGGCCCTCCACTGCCTATTTAAGTTTTTTCTGTATATCGGGGGCTGACTGGGAGATAAAATGAGTGTTAAGAACTATGGTCCCCTTGACCAAACTGGGGTCAGTTATAGTATATTTTTTGGAGTGCCTCCATTAGACAGAACAGGAATTGGGCCAAATTTTCGTCTGCTTGTTGTGTATTTTCTTGGAGTTTTTCATAATTAACTGCCTTGTGAGTGGCCTTTTGAAGCCCTACTATTAAGCAGGTGACCATATGATTATGAAGGTCCCTGCCAGGTCAGATTGTATGCCTGGGTTAGATATTTGAATTTCTTATCTAAGTGTCTGGGTCCATGGAGAAGGAACGTAGTAGTCTCCTCTCTATTTGGGATAGATCCTAGATGGAGAATTGGACGTGGATTCTCACAATTCCCTCTGCCCTGGCTACTTCCCAGAGGGGGTGCAGGGGGGTCTGGGGGATTGTCAGTGTCTGACTCTGAGCTTGTATGATCCCAGATGGCAGGGAGTTGTTAGCATAGGGGGAAGGTAGAGAGGGAGTAGACTGAGGGACAGCATGATGAGCTGGATTGAAAGAAGGAGGGTCTGAATCTGCAGGAGAAGGTTTGGAGTGTGCTAGGAGGATCTGTATGAGGGACAGGTTTGATAGAGGGAGGGATGAGAGTGGAGAAAGAAGAAAGCCTGCACATAGGGAATTTCTGAGGCCTTCCCTGTCCAGTGACAAAAATTATTGAGATCTTTGAGTGTACTGTAATCGAAAGTGGCAGGTAAAGGAGGTAGATGGGAGTTGGGGAGGAAGGGGAAGCGTCCCCCTTCTTCTTCTTCCAACCATAGTGCAAGGAAGAGGAAGAATTGTCAGGTTGTCATTCGTGAGAATTCAGTCCCAGTGAGTAGGAGTTTTCTTGGCCAGGCACCTGGACTTCCGAAAATATAAGTCTGAGTAGACAAGAAACCTTGAGGTCTACCTCCCCAGATTTTTAGGGTGAAAAATTTGGAAGAACATCTACCAGAGGAAGGGGAAGTATAGAAGGATCCCTAATCCTGGTCCTGCAGGGGTTGGGAACGGGCACAGAGCCGGCCAATCTACCCCCACTCCCAGGACCATGCAGAATCAGGGAGTAAGCCCGGAATGAGTTGATGCTGTCCACGCTTCCCTGGCAGTATGGTTGGGTGAGAGCTGGGAGATCGTCCAATCAACCGGAGCCCCGTCCCCGGTTTCGGCACCAAATGATAGAATCACCCAGAGTCTGAAAGACCAGTGTCACAGGCTTTATTGAGAGAAAACCTGCCTGCTGTCTCTCTCGTAAGGAAGAGCAGCCCCGGTTCTCTCACAGGTAGGGTTAAATAGGGGATTTGAGGGTAGGGCTGGTGGTCATTAAGGAAAAATGTATCTTTCAGTAATTTATGTAAGATTAACTGTAAGTAAATTAGAGGACCTTCCACACCCAGGTTAGTCACCCAGATGTCCAGGGGGTAGTGATCTGGAACATCCAGTTTGTCAGTAACCCTCTGTCCACTTAAGGAAGGAGGCAGTCATGGCCCCCACCTGCAACCCTATCACTCAAAGAGAGAAATTTGACCTTGGAGTATTATTCAGTCTCATGAGAGAGGAAAAGAAGTAAACTAAAAATTCAGTCAATGTGTCAGAATGCCTGTGGTGTAGCTTAAACAGAAAGAAGAGGTAGTGGTATCAGCTACCACGTCCGGGATTCCAAGGATTCAAGGATTCCCCTCCCCCAACTTCAATAGCTGCCTTTGCTCCTCTTGGGTTGGGCTGAGAAAAGGGGCAGAAAATTTCCCTTAAGAGCTGCAGTTTGTTACACCTGTCAGAATGGCTGTCATCAGTAAATAAATAAACAAACACATAACAAGTACAGAAAAGGATGCAGAGAAAAGTGAAGCCTCATGCATTTTATTTACCCAAAGAAAATAAAAGCACTAATTGGAAAAGATACGTGCTCCCCTATGTTCACCGCAGCATTAATTACAATAGCCAAGACACATGGAAGCAAACTAGGCCCACCAATAGATGCATGGATAAAGAAGATGTAATATATTTGTCAACTTAAAACTACTTCCAAACCTCTAAGAATTGTTTATGAGCTTATTTGAGACAAACTGTCAACAACTGCCAGGATGCAAAGTCTCAATGAATTGAGACAGTGCTCTGGAAAATGGTGGTGTCACCACTTATTTCATGCATCAGAATCCAAGGGGAAGACATAAGGAGGTCGCATGGAATTGATTGGTGCTAGATTAGGGAGGTGGGTGGAAGAAGGCAAAGGGGGGAGGAGGAATCTCTGGGATAGGTAAAAAGTACAAGTGTATACCTGAAGCTTCTTTGCATTGGCAGGAACAGGCCAGTTAACAGTTAGTGGTTCACGTAACAGTGACAATGAGGGGCCTACTGGCTTCTGCTCCAGCGGGATGTCTGGCCTGATGGAGAAGGAAGATGACTTTACATTCCAAAGGCGTGTTATCAGGTGCATTATCCTAGATGCAAAAGACCGAAGACAGGCTTGAGTAAAAGCAAACACTGACCTTTGTTTAGAGAAAGTTCTTCCCTAGGACATGACTGCCCACCATGAACTGCTTTTAGTTAGCAAGATTTGATTTGGACCATCCTGTGTTTACTTTAGTTCCCTGAGTTCGCAAGGCCATTGTGTAGGCTTTCCCTGACCTTGTCAGGTTCAGTTCGTGGCCACATCTTATTTATTAAAACAATTTTTTTTGTCCACAATTACATATATATTAGATTCATAATGGAGTATTATTCAGCCATAGAAAATAAGATCCTGCCATTTGTGACAACATGGACTCAGAGGGTCTTATGCTTAGTGAAGTCAGCCAAACAGAAAGACAGTGTAGTATGATTTCACTAATACAAGGAATCTAGAAAACAAGCAAACAAAACAGAAGAGACTAATAGACACAGGGAACAAATGGAGAACACACTTGCCGGAGAGGAAGGATTAGAAAGAGGGGCAAAATGGTAAAGGGGACTAGGAGGTACAAACTTGCTGTTATAAAATAAGTCATGGGATGTAATGTAGTACAAACTTACTGTTATAAAATAAGTCATGGGATGTAATGTAGTACAAACTTGCTGTTATAAAATAAGTCATGGGATGTAATGTAGTACAAACTTGCTGTTATAAAATAAGTCATGGGGTGTAATGTACCTGGTGGGCAAATGAGTTTGTAAAATTTGTATTTTTGAGTTTTCTCATTTTTATTGTTAAAAATGGTGCTGGGCAGTGCCAGGTATGTGATCTGTGAAATTGCAAATTACCTTCCTGCCTGGGAGGGGCCGCTGTTTTGCTAATGAGTGCTGAAGAAGCCAGTTCGTGCAGAGAAGGAGAGGAAGAAGAGGAAGAGAGAGAAGCCAAGAGATGGCAGGGAAAGAAAGAAGCCAGTTTTGCAGAGTGAGAGCCATGTTGGCAGATGTGAGGGGCAGATGTGGGGAAGCAGAGGTGAGGGGCTTTGGGGCTGGTGAGGCCTTTGATTATATTGTAGGGGGAACCGGAGAAGATTCTCCTGGTTGTGGAGCCGGATAATGTGTCAGGAGCTTTGTGAGCCCTGAATGAAGAGGCAAGTGTTTTTCCCGCTGTGTTTCTCATTGGCCGGTGCGAGACCTGAATAAAGGAATGGCCCACCATTCTTTGGCTTCACTGTTTCTTTACCATCTGCCCGAATTAATGGGAACCTGCATGTGAATGGCCGCGATGGCGATGGCGGCAGCTACTGGCCCTACAGTGCCACATAGATAATACAGTATAGTCAATACTGTAATAACTGTATGGTGACAGAGTTACTAAACTTATTGTTGAATCACTGTAGTACACCTAAAACTAATACAATATTATAATATTGTATATGTCACCTATACTTAATGAAAAAAGAGCTAGTTTGGTGGTGTGACTCTCTGGACAAGAAAATTCATTGTTTTCTTTTTTTTTTTTTTTTTTTCTGAAGCTGGAAACAGGGAGAGACAGTCAGACAGACTCCTGCATGCGCCCGACCGGGATCCACCCGGCACGCCCACCAGGGGCGACGCTCTGTCCACCAGGGGGCGATGCTCTGCCCATCCTGGGCGTCGCCATGTTGCGACCAGAGCCACTCTAGCGCCTGAGGCAGAGGCCACAGAGCCATCCCCAGCGCCCGGGCCGTCCTTGCTCCAATGGAGCCTTGGCTGCGGGAGAGGAAGAGAGAGACAGAGAGGAAGGCGCGGCGGAGGGGTGGAGAAGCAAATGGGCGCTTCTCCTGTGTGCCCTGGCCGGCATCGTTTTCTTTTTCTCAAAGCATGCATGCATACATACATTTCTGAATTTCCCAATTTGTCACTGATAACCTGAGCTATAGCATTTGTGATGTGGGCAATGCCTTTTCTTAGATTACATTTATAGTCCCTGAGTATTTTGATTATTTGGTAATCTGTTCTATAGATTCTTTTCATTTGGGGTCCCATTTACTTTACAAGTAGTCCTTAGGTGAACAAAATTTTGACTTAGGGCTGGTCCTTCCTCATAAACCACATCTGGTCCACAAGAAATACTTGAGCATTTTTACATATGTGGAAACACACCTCATTGCTTTGCTGTAGGTAAACTGCTCCAGCCACTGCCTTTGGCCTTGGTTTCTCAAGGATGAGTCAAACACTTGGGAGTCTTCAACTTCTGTCTTAGAAGTAGGTTGCCAACTGAGGCTTACAAACTGTGCACCTCTTTTGCAAGCTCTGCAATTGTAAACATATCACCTTGGAAAGTGGGACTATTTGGCATCTTTAGTTTTGCTTTTGGGACCTCAGTGGAAAAAGGAGGGGAAAAGTCCTATTGTAAAAGTTTGTTTCACGCATAAACATACAGGAGTGATGAAGACTTTCATGCTGTTTCTGAAGCAGGGGACCAGTTCCCTTTACAACTAAAGATGGGTGCCAGACAACCCCTATTAAGCTAGGAGTTGTCTGGCAGGGAAAAAAAAGGCTTGGAGCCAGTTGATTGGGCATCACTGTAAGAGAAGATTGCCTGGAAGAGAAGTTTACAAACACTCACTGTTGGGCAGATAAAATATATTATGCTCACTTTGTTAAAGATGGCGCTGCCCACGTGGAAGCTCATCGCCCAGGTGATATTAGTTGCGTTCTTGCTTGGGATGGGCATGATTATGTTAATATGTGTTGGGGGAGGGCTTTCATGCCAAAAGGTTTTAAAAGGAAGAGAGATCTCGTTCCGGAGAAGAGTGATTATGTTCTAGGAGGAGGCCATGCTAGAGGAGAGCAGAGAAAGGCCACGTGGAGGAGAAGAGAAGTAGCCAAGATGGCAGAGTGCTGAAGGAGAAGCCAGTTTGTGCAGAGAGAAGGAGATGGGGAACAGAGGTGAATAAAGCTGGTGAGGTAGATACCTTTGATTCTAGGAAACTTGGATAAGTCAGTGGCTTTGGGAGCCCTGAATGGAAAGGGAAGTGTATTTCTTGCCTTCCAGGTGCAAATTAGGATTAAAGGTGATGGCTCACCAGTTTTTGGCTCCGTTGTTTCATTACCGACTGTCTGAATCCAATGAGAACCTGCATGGGCCAGGCTGCTGTGATGGTGGCCGTGGCTACCGGCTTTACACTCACACTAAGGCATTATAGAGCATTAGCATAAGCACTCAATTCAGACAGACCTGGGTTTAAATTCTAATCTGGAAGTCATTAGCTGTGTGACTACAGGTAGTCTATTTAGCACTCAAAAAACCCTTGGTTTTCTGATTTGTGAAAGGCAAATACTAACCACCTTGAAGGATGGCTGTAGAGATTCAATGAGATGGATGTCAAGATTCAAAAACAGAAAGCCCTCAATGAGTAGTAACCATCACCTTCCTCCTCAGCCTAGATTCCCTTCCTCCTTCTTTGGCCCACTAGTTAAGTCCCACTCTTTCTTAAAGACAGCTCGCAATCAGCCACTTCTCCCAGAAGGCTTCCCTGGATGCTCTTTTGCACTCATTACAGTAGAGCTGCTTCCGAAGCATCTTGTGGTCTATCATGGCACTAACCACATTTACCTCAAGTGGTTTGAACCCATGCATACCTCCCCTATTAGAAGTGTGGGCTCCTTGAGTGCAGAGAGCACATGTGTTGTAAAGTACATGTACCTCACTTCTGCGGGTTTACGTAGAGACACCAAGTCCAGATGAATTTTGAAGGGTTTTATTAAAAAGAGATTTATTAAATATGCCAACCTCATATGATTAACAAGGGGCATTTGCAGACCCAAATCGTGCATGCTGGGCACAACCCTTAGGGCAGGTTATATACCTTTGCTCACACACACACACAAGTTGGCGGGAAAAGGGGGAGGGGAAAGATGATACAATTCATTAGCAAGCTTTTAGCATCTGTCTATAGGACTTATAAAAAACATTTCTATATATCAAAACTTACAAGGTAACACAATAGCAAAAATTTATTCTACATATTAAAAGATATTCCTATATTTTCTAGTGTTCACCTGCCATTCCTTTGTTTAGAGATATATACATTAACTACACGCTTTCAGGAGGGGAAGGGTAGTTTCCATGGCACCAGGGGATAAATGCCTGCGAATGGCTCATCAAATAGAAAAAGATTTTCTCAATCTCTCTCTCCCTGCACCTGGCTATTTACCTGCTTCCTCACAGGTGTGGGGGAAGGGAGGGAATCCAAATCTCCTTCCCCTCTTCATTTACAATACAATGCTATCGGCCATCCCGAGTTGGTGCAAATCACACAAGAATAAAAATCATCTTCACAAAATCTCTCTGTATGCCTAGCCCAAATTAATAAAATGCCTTTTAAGCTTCCTAGTAGAAGGGAGTTTCCTACACAGTATGTTTCTGCAAGCTAGAAAACTTTCACATTTCTTTCCCTTTCTCTACAGAAAAGAAGGGACAAGAAACCTATTTTTCCTAAAATATTAATATTAATTTTCTGTTCTTTGGTACCTTGCCACAATCCAAGTCATTCACAAGCTTTCAGGACAGGGCCTGGCAGAAATCAATGACCACACATTTGTATCATGTGGGAGCTGTGTAATTCACACCAGCTGGACCCAGAGACAATGGGAAAGAGCAGTTGTGTTCATGGTTCCCTCCCTTGGGAGAAAAACCTATCTAATCCTAATTGAGATCTCTGATTCCTGTGAGGTCAGTTGGCAATGGAGGAGGGTCACGTGAGGAACCAGGCCTGGGAACTTTGGCTGGAACCACCCACACCCATGCCCGCCAAAAGAAAGGGCCCTGGAGCCCTTTGAAAAAGAACAACTGTCTGTAAACCAATGAAATTTCACCACATCATATCAACTCGACCACCCCAACGACCCTATAAATTACCCCCACACGACTTCTCTGGCCCTGTCTCATGGACCAGAGAACATTGTCCAGGTAAGCACTCTACTAAATAAAGCTTTTGCTTATCCACACTTTGTGGCTACGCCCTTCCTTCTTCCTTGGCGGAGAAAATTACATTTGGTGCCGAAACCCAGGAGGAGTTTGAAGTACGCAAAGATTGCTCCTCTCCCCTTCCCTTCGGAGGAAGAACCAGGATCTCTGACTTTCCACCCACTTTGGCACATGGTGCGGTTAGTCCCCTGCCTCCAGCATCCCCTCAGTTCTTTCCGCCGAAACCTCCTATCTGTAATCGCAGCTGCATCAGGGATCTCTTAACTGTTCTGAGTGCATGTGTGCCCATGAAGATGTCCCAGACACACTCACTCTACCTAACCGTCTGGTGACCAGAGCTGGAGTTGTGAGATGCCAATTCTCATCTCTGATCACTCTGAGGCTGAGGGCAGCCAGAGGCACAGGAATATAAACCTGACTCTAAAACACTCCTGAAGTGCCTTATCCAGAATCTCTCCCTCCTTAAAGAAGAAACTGTTCTTCTTCTCCGATGTGGCCAGGCCACAGAACCCACTGGATAACCAGACCAGGTGGTCTCCTGAAGGGACTTTCGATTTTAACACCCTCACCAATTTAACTCTTGCCAAAGAACTGGGAAGTGGTTGGAGATTCCTTACATTCAGGGCTTCTAGTATTTGCGCTCTCGTCCTAATCTCTGTGCCACCTGTTCTACGGCGCAGGCCCTTTTTGGCCAGAGAAACCTCAGCTAAACCCTCCACTCCTGATCTTACCTCCTAGCTGACCCCCAATTCTCTCCCCCTCCCACCTGAGCCCAGGAGCGCCCCTCTCTCGGGACCCCTCTCTGGTCCCTCTGCGGACCTTTTCCACTCAGGTCTCTTCCCTCCAGGAAGCCCCCTTCCCTGCCAGCCAGGAGCCCCTCCCTTCTCTGCTGTGTTCTTAAGCCCCTCCCCCATCAGGCTGCCCTCCGCCCGCCATTGGCCCTCACGCGGGTTTGCAGGGCTCCTGACCTCATGGTTCAACCCTGATCCTCTTGCAGGAAGGCCTGGCCCTGTCTCTGGCTCCAGCATTTCTGGCCGGATCTGGGTGCTGGGCTTCCCAGGAGCCTCCCCTCCTCTTATTCTCAGCCCCAAACCCCTATTCGAGACCTAATGAACATGGCATTTAAGGTTTTTAATGGTCGGGAGGAACAGGCCAAGGCTGCTTGCCAGGCTCGAATGCAGCAGAAGGTAACGCTCCAAACCCAGGCTCTTGTGGCAGCCCTGAGGCTGTCAGAGCAACAGGGGCAAGGCACAGGAGGTGCCTGACCTAAGTACGGGCCGCAAGGAGGAATCCCACCAGGAGCTTGCTTTAAATGTGGCAAAGAGGGTCACTGGTCCCGGCAGTGCCCCTGCCCGAGGACACCCACTAAGCCCTGCCCTGACTGTAAGCAGCCCGGTCACTGACAGAGCGATTGCCCCTTTTGGGCAACAGGCTTTTCCTCAGTACCTCTACGTGGAGGACAAGCCACCCAAATGGGAGGCCTGGTCAGCCAGGAAGGCCCACCACTCGAACTCCTAGGCCTCATGGACGACTGATGCGGCCTGGACTTGGAGACCCCCATCACCCTCGCCAAGCCCAGGGTAATGCTGCAAATAGCAGTTAAGTCCAGCTCCTTTCTTGTAAACACGGGGGCTACCTTCTCTGTTTTGCCATCACACTCTGGACCTCTAGTTCCCTCATGGGTCTCAGTTATAGGAGTGAATGGGACCCCTTCTTTTCCTCTTTACACACCACCCGACATGCAGTTTGGATGGAATCCCCTTTTTGCACTTGTTCTCAGTCATGCCATCGTGCCCTGTACCCCTTCTAGGTAGAGACATTCTACAAAGTCTCAAAGCCGCTATCCAGCTGACAACATCTTCCTCACTACCAAGGGCTCCCCCATAATCAATACTATCCTCATTTCTAACCATGTCTCTCACCTCAAGCTTGACCCATGTAGGACTGCTGGCAGTCGGAAGCACTGGCCCTACCCATCCCCGTCTCCGGCTCACTAAAAGGTTGGGCCCTGCAAATCCCCATTGCTCCTGTCCCTCCCACCGGGAACCTGCCACCAGAGTGACAGAGCCACCACCTTCTGACCTCCCCTCCCCACAACGCCCCTAACCAGCAGGAAGTAGCCAGATGAACAGCCGTGCCCCTATCTAACAAAAAGGTTGGGATGTGGAGTCAGTTGGCAATGGGGTAAGGTCAGGAGAGGAACCAGGCCTGGGAACTTTGGCTAGAACCGCCCATACCCATGTGCACCAAAAGAAAGGGCCCTGGAGCCCTTTGAAAAAGAACAACCGTGTGTTAGCCAATGAAATTTTGCCACGTCATAACAACTTGACCACCCTAATGACCCTATAATTACCCCCACGTGACCCCCCCCTCCCCCTTGCGCAGCTTCTCTGGCCCCCGTCTGGAGAACCGGAGACCACCACCCGGGAAGCACTCTACTAAAGAAAGCTTTTGCTGTTCCACACTTCATGGCTGTGCCCTTCCTTCTTCCTCGGCGGGGAAAATACCTTACAATTCCTAGTCTGGTTCTTTGAATCAGAACTTCCTAAAGGGGGAAAACTTTAGAGAATGCCTCCTCATTGGAAGAGAGAAGCTAAGATTTTAAAAACATATCCAACATTATATATTTATATTCAGAAAATTGAAAGATACTCACTTTGTTGTTTCGGAACAGAAAGCCTCCCAATACCTTGTCTGGTGGGGATACATATGCATGTCATGGCATGGGGATGGAAATCAGAACTGGGGCAGGAAAACATGAGGTGTTTATCAAAAGAAGGCAAGGGGGTTAGGAACATTTTAGACACTGATTTACAGTGGTCCCTTGTCTATCGTGGAGTTAGGTTCCAGAACCCACCACAACAGGCAAAAATCCATGAAGTAGTGACCTTGTATTTATTATTTATTTATATATATATATTTTTTTAATTTTATTTATTCATTTTAGAGAGGAGAGGGAGAGACAGAGAGAGGGAAGGGGGGAGGAGCTGGAAGCATCAACTCCTATACGTGCCTTGACCAGGCAAGCCCAGGGTTTTGAACCGGTGACCTCAGCATTTCAAAGTTGATGCTTTATCCACTGCGCCACCACAGGTCAGGCCTATTTATTTATATTTTAAGGCTTTATAAACCCTCCCCACACTTTTATTAACCTTTTCCACTTATTTTACTGCAAAAACAAAATATTAAATATATAAATACCTATATACTGCAAAATCATGAGATATAGTGAAAAACCCACAATACAAAATTAGATATATACAATTTTAAAATCCGCGATAGTGAGATCGCAAAAAGTGAACCGCAATATGGCGAGGGACGACTGTATTTCCAAACCCTCCTTTACATACAGATGGGGAAAGTAAGGCCCAGAATAAAGAGGCGTGTCCAAGGTCACATAGCTGGTAAGTAGCAGAGACAAGGTTCTCTGTATCCCGCAGTGCTCCTCCACCGTTCCAGCCTTGTGTGAAGTGACACAGCCCTTGGGTGGAAGAGACTGGGTAGATCAGTGGTGGTCAACCTGGTTTCTACCGCCCACTAGTGGACGTTACAGCTTTCATGATGGGCGGTAGCAGAGCAACCATAGTATAAATAAAAAGATAGATTTAACTATAGTAAGTTGTTTTATAAAGATTTATTCTGCCAAACTTAGCAAAAATCTGACATAAAGCACTTGGTAAGTAATTATTATTATATGCTTTAACTTGCTATAACTCTGCTTTATAAATTTTATAAAGTAAAGTTACTTCCCTACTTTATAAATTGCCATTACTATGGAACCGGTGGGCGGTTAGAAAATTTTACTACTAACAGGGGTACCAAAGTGGGCGGTAGGTATAAAAGGTTGTCTACCCCTGGGGTGAAGTCTGAGAGGTGATGGCAATGTGTGATCTTGGGCAAGCCAGTTTGAGACCCAATTTCTCCATAAGCAAAGTAGGAAAGCAGTATTCTCTCACACTGAGAGACTGGAAGAGAAGAGAAAGCCCTTTATAGATGGCAACATCTTATTTAAAGGTGACCCTGCTGGCTTTTAAGTCATCCAGCTTGTAAAAGAGCAGCACACTAAAACTATAAATGTACACTCTCCAACCAGTTCAGCATAACCATAAACAAGGGTTTCCAGGTAAGTGAGAAAACCAATTAGAACTTTCTGAGTACTTTAGAATCAAGGGTAATGGTATAATGATGAGTGACAACATGGGAAAAAGGGAAAATGAAATCTACCTAGCTTGTAAAACTACGGTAAATTCCAAGAAATCTTAACTTACATTTATTTATTTAGTGACAGAGACAGAGAGAGGGACAGATAGTGACAAACAGGAAAGAGAGAGACAAACAGGAAGGAGAGAGATGAGAAGCATCAATTATTCGTTGTGGCACTTTAGTTGTTCATTGATTGCTTTCTCATATGCATCTCGACTAGGGGGCTACAGCAGACCGAGTGACCCCGTGCTTAAGCCAGCGACCTTGGGCTCAAGCTGGTGAGCTTTGCACAAATCAGATAAGCCCACACTCAAGTCAGTGACCTTGGGGTTTCGAACCTGGGTCCTCCACGTCCCAGTCTGATGCTCTATCCACTGCGCCACCACCTGGTCAGATTAAATTACTTATTTTTAAAACACCATAAATATGAGAAAATACAAATGACAAAATGAAAAGAAAATCTGCCAACTTAATAAAAAGGATATAACAGCCTTAGTATATAGGAGCTTTAAAAGGAAAGAAAAAAGCAAGAATCTCATATATATCCTAGAGATATAAACAGGCAGCTACAGAATAAGAAATAAAGATGGCTTGTTGACACTCAATCTCACTCACTAGGGAAATGCAAATTAAAACTATCCTGAAAATCATGTCTCACCTATCAGATAGACCCCCAAACCTCAAATTTATTTAAAAAAAGAAAAACTCAAATTGGACAACATAATCTGTTGGTGAGTGTGTGGGCAAATGGACATTTTCATACACTGCTGTGCCTGCCAGAAAGGGAAATGGCAAAACATGTTTACATTACAGTCCTTTCTCTTTCAATCTGAGTCTCACTCCTTGGAATCCACTCCAAAAATATAATGGTAAATATAAGAAAGTATTGCCTGAGGCTTTTAATTCATTAATATTTAGATGGCAACAATTTGTAAACTCAAATAACCATCAGTAGGGAATGGCTTGAACTATGGTACATTCACACGAGTGATCAATTGACTCCAGGATGTTAAGTAAAAACAAGCAATGTGGAGAGAAAAGTTAGTAGTTAACTATCAGCTGTCACTTAACTCATGGTGGATATCTTTTGAAAAAAAAATTGGATAAGCCATAATTTTCTTCTTAAATGGCTCCCTGGCAGGAGGAAGCAGAATGGAGGGAACATAAAAATTAGACTTCTTTAAACATGAATCGTTAAATGGATGTCTCAATTAACCTGCCAAATCCTTAGATGCATGCATTTTATTTGGTACAAGGCACCCAGGACCTACTACACATTAAATGTTAAATTAACTTGGAAGAATATTCAACATGTACCACCACCAGATGTTTCTGAAAGATCACCTTAGGGAATGATGTAGTTGGCGTTTTCAAGGCTTGATCCTCACTCCTCTCCATGGGCAATTCTACCCATACTCACTGTTTACTACCTATGTGCAGACTAGCAGACATCTTCACCTAAATCCTTTTAGCTTTAGACCAACATGATATATTCAACTTCATGCTTGACATCTTCTGGACCTCAAATTCAGCATGGCCTAAATTAAGCTTTTCGCCTACTCTTGCTTTCTTCCACATTGTAACCAAACACAATGCCACCATCTAGCCACTTGTATGTAACCTTTGACCCTCCTCCCTTACCATCAATGTGCATCACCAAGTTCCAGGTTTTTATCCTATGAAAAATCTCTAAAATCTCTCCACTTTGCCCCATTTCCAGCACCTCATCCATAGGACATTACTGTACTTCCTGTCTCCTTGTCTACAGTATTAACCCCAGTGAAATCAATTTTCAAAAAGCACATCTCATTGGATCACATTATTCTCCACTTAAAATTCAGTGGTTTTCCATTTTCAAGATTAAAACATGTACTTCTGTCCGGCATTGGTCAGTTTCTGCCCACTTTTCGTAATTCTTCTCACAAGCACTCTATTTGATTGCCAACGTCCTGAGCACTTGACCAGGCTGCTCCCGGAACCCCTGCCCTCACTCAGGCACTGCCTTGCCTGGTCTCGGTCAGCTCAAACACTTTCTCAAAGTCTTCCTTGGTCTGAAGCTTTTGTGTGATACATGGCCAGTGTTTTCCTCACTGGATCACAGAGCAGGCTGAGTGTTTTTAGTCCACTGTATCCATGATGCTCAGCAGAGGAAGCACATGGTAGGATCTTGGTAACTAGTGTTGGAAAACATGAACTATCCAAAGAATGGGACTGATTTAATTTAGGAAGTTATTAATATCATCCGAGAAGGAACCAAGACGATGCTGTACAGAGGGCTTTGCATTAACGTTAGGAGCTCTTAACAATCAAGAGAATTAAAACTCATTTCTAACACTCCCAAAACAAATCTGTTAGGATAGTGAAGACCTATTTGGCAACATAATTCTACTGGTACCCGGGCCCATGGCCCATTTTTGTACCTCAGATATTGACACGACCACTTCCAGGTTAAAAGCAGAGGAAGACACGACATTACTTAAGACTAGAAGACCAAGAAATTGATATGGCGCTAGCACCTTCCTCCCGTTATTCTTTTCCCTCCTGCACTCTGGATTTTGCCAAACCACTCTGCTTAAAGAAAGAATTCTTAAAGGCCCCTTCACCTGGAGGAAAAGGTCCAACCACTGAGTCGTAAGGAACAGATGAACTGCATTTTTAGAATGACTGTGGGAGGGTGTGCAGAAAAAGGCTAAGGAGACAAAATTCAAAGGGCTGAGTAAATTATAATTTTTCAGACAAGGAACTCAGCAGATTTAATGGGTAAGAAAATAAGGTTTTGAGTTTCTTGTGCTTACAAGCTTTTGGTTAATATGCAGTAAAACATTGATTTGGACTTATACCTTGCCCATCTAAGCCTTTATGAATTGTTGTAGGCACTCAGGATTGCATTTACAAACTGTATAAAAACAATGTCAAGAGAATTTTAAATATTTTACTATATAAAGTTATACACAAACTGTGCTTTACTACTTCCTATACAATACTGCATTTACCAGAAGGCATTTGTAAAGCAATATATTTCAGAAATCCTGAGAAAAATTCCACTAGCTATAAGCTATTTAAATATTGCTTCCAGAAACTATCAAAAGATAGTCAGCACCATGTAAACAGCAGACACGTAAATAAGAGACAGAAGCTTAACATACTGAGTGTTACGTTTATTCACTGATAAACTAAAAGTCCGTTTCTAGATGTTTCTCTGATCCGCTTGTTTGCTATTTTAGCAAGCAACCCCCTGAAAGGCAGCTCCACCTAGTCCTCAGGCTCAGAGCCCTCTTCATCTTGACTGATCTGGAAGTAACGAAGTTCATAAGTCTCCTTGTCAGAAGCAACCACACGAAGCCAATCACGAAGACTATTTTTCTTAAGATATTTCTTGGTAAGATATTTCAAATATCTTTAAAACAAAAACAGGAATTTTATTAATAAAATAACTAGTTATGTAAAGGCTTATTATATATAAGATATGCACTATTATATTCATTTTTGGGTTCCCAATCCTCCAAAATACTTCATTTGAATTAACCATTGTGTAAGATTGTCTAGGGATACAAATAAGGTTGCCTCTGAACCTCCATTAGAATCAGTTTATACTCTACAAAACCCTTACTCTCCCATCTTAAAACTGATAATCTTATGTTAGAGGCCAGCACACAGGAACACAGTATAACAACTTCCTCTTCACTCCTACTGCCACAAGATTATTTTTAAGTTAAATGTCTAATTTCACTTTTCAAACATCATGTAATAAAATGTCAACATTTCCTTCACCACCACCGACCTCCTTAATCTCAACCCCATGTTGGATCAACAACCACCTGTCAACAGGTTCCACTCACAAGTTCAAGATGACTACACTAGCTGTCCTGCAGCGAATACACGGCTCAGTACTTACTAACAGCTGTCAGCACGGTTGAATTTTATCACCCCAGCCACTCTTCCATTTATACTTCACAGCAATTCCCAACTACCAAATCCTCTCAAGCCTCCCTGCCCTTTTGCAAATGCAGCTGTTAGCAATACCTTACTTCACTGGCAACATTACACTGTTTCTCAGGTTTTCTGCAATTCCGCATACTCTACTTTCAATACAGCAATTACAGTAACACATTTTATAATATCTTTATCATACCTGTAAGATCCTCTAAGACAGATTATTTCCTTTCATCTCTGGATCCCTATAGTGATTAATTTGTATACATTATGAATTATAGGGCCTATGACTCATCAGGCAAGAGGCCTGGACAGCCTGACCAGGCGGTGGCACAATGGTTAGAGCATCGGGATGGGATGCGGAGGACCCAGGTTCGAGACCCCGAGGTCGCCAGCTTGAGCGTGGGCTCATCTGGTTTGAGCAAAGCTCACCAGCTTGGACCCAAGGTCAATGGCTCGAGCAAGGGGTCACTCGGTCTGTTATAGCCCCCTGGTCAAGGCACATATGGGAAATCAATCAATGAACTAAGGAGCCGCAACAAAGAATTGATGTTTCTCATCTCTCTCCCTTCCTGGCCCTCTCTGATTCTGTCTCTGCCACACACACACACACACACAAAGGCCTGGACGTAACTTGTCTGTATTCACAAACAAATCACACTTCCTGACAACCAGCCTAAGTAATTGGCACTGTTACTAAATAAATTTGCCATTCATACAGGCTTTATTCAAGTTCAAAGCACTTTAGCTATATCTTACTGACATCAACATATGCATTCTTAAATATGAACAGAGAATAATATACTAAGATTAGTCTATAAAACAGTCCACAATTACCATAAATTCATTGAACTATTATAGGATACAAACACTAACCTTTTAGAGAACTGTTTCTCAGAAACAACTGTGATTTTATTTTTGAAGCGTTCAATGTGAACAACATTCCCGAGATTTCCAGTCTTCCCATTGACTTTAACCTTCTCCCGTAGAAACTGTTCCTATTTTAAAACAGAAAAAATGCAAAACTAGGGAAGAAAACCCTAGATATTCACTAGGGAAGGTACCCTAGGAATAGAGCTTAGGTTAAAATCAAGTATTACATACTTGTTCATTATTAAGAACTCACTACAATGATAAAAACAATTGAGAAGAGTAATACTTACAAAATTTCCAGAATCAAAAATTCCATCTTCTACTGGATGAGTAAGGTCCAAACCAAACTTCCAGATTGTCTTCTTAGGCTTCTTGACTTTCTGTCACAGAAAGTTAACATCATTATGACTCTAAAAACAATTTATTCACTTTATATACAAAATAAAACTGCTCAACTCTATTAGATGCTCCCTCACATTGTTTTTAAACTAGGCTACCTGAGGATACTCTTCAACTTGTTTTAAAGTTTGAATTTCCCATTCGTCAAACAAGTCTCACAAACACAACACCCAAAGCTCAAGGTACATGGCGAGCTACTTTCCCTTTCCTTCATCAGCAGATCCCAAAGACTCCAATTTTTACAAAACATTAAGGATCTATCTCCTTTCTACTCAAGTTAAAACTAGAAACACCTACCCAGGTGTTTGAACCAAGCCCACTTTGAAGTTATCAAGAAGTTCTATGGCTTTTATTATTTTCCAGACCACTAATACCCAATTTTAAATCACCGGATACTTTCTGCCTGCCTACAGGCCACCGCTGCTTCACTGCTGCCGTTCCCCACTGCAGATGGGGAACAGTATACCTGGTCCAAGCTCAATTACCCCCCTCGCATTGAGAATTCAATCCTTCCTGTTGTAGGTGAGCAAAAGGGAGTGTGTGTATGGGCGGGGGCGCGGGGGGGTCCCTTAGTCTGGCAAAGATTTAATTTTAAAGACATATACAACTTACACTTTCCAGACCCAAAACCTTTAGACCAATATCATGTATATACAACTGAAAGGGCATTGTGCCTACTAACAATGTCTATTTCGACAACCTGGTAGAAACAGACAAATCAAAATGTATCACGGGATGTCATTTCCAAATTATATCTACCCAAATGGAAACCAAGTACTAAGGTCCGTCTGCCTTCTTTGCTAGTTGAGGAACTTATGTCAAAAAAAAATTATGCGAAACTTGAAACTGGTTAAAAAAAAAAAAAAGATTACCAGGTGATGTACTTGACTGGGCTATTTATGGTGTGGTCGGACAGCACTTCATTTAGGACACGCAATTTCTGTCAGGTGGGACAGATTACAGTCGAGTTTGGCCCCCTTGGACATCACCCAATTTTGTATATAACCCAGCTGTATTACCCTCCCTAACATTTTATTTTTGATAAGTTTTTGAAACACAATAACTTTTCAAAAGCTCTCTGGACCGATTTTAACATGTTACTAGTTCCCTTATTAATATGTGTAATACACAAATCTTTGAAGCATATTCCTTTATTTGTCTAAGACTAATGACTTGCGCCTTTAAAATAATTCCTTCATGCCCTGACTGGATAGCTCGGTTGGCTGGAGCACCGTACTGCGCATAAGTTGTCAGTTCGATCCCTGCTCAGGGCACATACAGGAACAGATCAATGTCCCTGACCTCGGCCCTGGCCGGTTGGCTCAGTGGTAGAGCGTCGGCCTGGCGTGCAGGAGACCCGGGTTCGATTCCCGGCCAGGGCACACAGGAGAAGCGCCCATCTGTTTCTCCACCCCTCCCCCTCTCCTTCCTCTCTGTCTCTCTCTTCCCCTCCCGCAGCCAAGGCTCCACTGGAGCAAAGCCACCCCGGGCGCTGGGGATGGCTCCTTGGCCTCTGCCCCAGGCGCTAGAGTGGCTCTGGATGCAACAGAGCGTCGCCCCCTGGTGGGCGTGCCGCGTGGATCCCGGTCGGTCGCATGCAGGAGTCTGTCTGCCACCCAGTTTCTAGCTTCAGAAAAATACAAAAAAAAAAAATGTCCCTGTCCTCTTTCTCTCTCCTTTCCCCTCTCCCTAAAATCAGTAAACATTAAAAAATTATTCCTTCATGAGATAATGAACCGCCTTCTCCCCCAACTTAGTTCTGAAGTTCTCTTCTGTAAGCGGGGCGGTCTCGCAGCTGCCGCGGCTCTCACGGCGCCAGCCCCGCCCGACCCGTCTCCTGCCCGGTGCAGACAGAGGGCAGCCCCGGCGCCGCCCGCGCGTCGACCCCCGCGGGCGCTCGGCCACCCGGCCCGAGCCCAGCCCAGATCCCACGGCACGAGATTGCGGGCCGGTCGTCTCGGACAACCTACAGCCTTGACGTCCTGGTTGTTTTCCTGACTCAGTCTCCATTTCTACCCTCCCTTTATCTCTGAGACACAGCCAACTCTCCGGACGCGAGCGGTCCACTGCGGGTTCACACAGTCCCAGGGAGCACGCGCTAACTCACGGGCGCCATTTGCAGGGAGTCCGCGCGGTCAGAGAGAAAGCGGCGGCGGCCGGCACCGATTTATAGCCAGGCGTGTTGCGTCACGCGCCGAGAACGTAAGCTCTTTGCACGCCCCAAGAGAACTTGGGGAGGAGCGCAGAGGCAAGTAACCCAGGAAACCGTGGGCCGCGAGCCGGGAGCATAGTAGGCAGTCAGGTTTCCAAGGCGCGCCCTCCAGTGGTGGTGTTTGAAATGATTCATGGTTTTTCCGCTGGTGACGACGCACGCTTGTAACCACAACGGTACAGTTACCCGCGCGGAGATAGATACCCACGAGGCATGGAGGAATAATCTTTCGCTGAGCGCTTGGATCTTCTTTCCAATCAGGGCAAGGCATTGTCTCAGGTTGACTTGAGATGTTTTAAACAACAATTATAGTCCTCCCGCGAAAATGTTATTTCTGTATCTAGGTTTTGTTTTCTAAATGACTGTTGAGAGAAATCAGAATTTGAGTGAAAATTAAGTTCTCGGAGAAAAAAGTACTCTTTAAGAAAAAATCACGTAGTACTCACTCACTTGTTCACACATTGGGTATACCATGTTATCATAGGTTTTAGAGTTAACCTTAGGATTCCTCATTTTCATCCAAAATGCCTCCCAGTTAAATTTCAACGAATATTTTCTGAGACTTACTTACTAAAATGTATAATGTGCATGAGGTTGGTGGTGGGGTGGTGGCAGTCTTGAAGACAAAAAGAGAAAATAGCTTTTGAACTTTGAAGAATTTTAAGTTGATGTCAGATTGTGAAAGTGGCATGCTTCTTAGAGTTCTGCAGTATTTTGTTGTGATCATACTTGGTAGGGCAGGGATGGGGCGGACTGCTGTTTTTAATTTGGACAGTGATCCCAAAAAGTGACAACTGTGTATATCCTTTATGATGGCGATTAATAATAGTGGGAAGTATGCTTTAATGAAGCACACCATGGGTAGGGTCTGAATAGAGGTATTGAATTCCCAGAAGTCCATTTCAAGATTTTTTGGTTCTTTGCCCCAAGAACCACAGTAATTTATTTCTTTTCCAAACATTAAGGGGGAAAAAAGGAACAATAAGCATTTCTTTTTCAAGGGCTGCCCAAGCTGCAGAGAAAGAAAAAGAAATTATCCTGTAGTATTAGATATTTTGAAAAAAATCATTAATTGAGGCAATTATTTTATTTTGCTTGTTTTTGTCAGCCTTCTATGTTCTGACAAAGAAAAAGAAATACCTAAGAACTACTAAGCCACTTGTACAAAGATGATATTTAAAAAAATTATTTCAAAATAACTAGTAATCCCAAAGTAACTAGTTAGAAACTATAATGGAAAACATTTTTCTCTTACCTAGGGAAAAAAAACTTTAAAAAATATTAACCAGAAATGTGCAGGTGGTAAGATTAAATATTGTAAATAATTCAATTCTTCTCAAACTTTACATACAGAGACAGTATATATTAATACAATGCCTGTCATTGCCGCACAGATATTTATTTTGACAACGGATTCTAAAACATACAAAATCAATGCATCTGAAAGGAGCCAAGACAATTTAAAACAATGAGAAAAAGTTGTCTTTCCAGCTATTCAAATATAAGGTACTGTAATATATGATAGGTATATTTCTAATACAGTACTTTATAAACTTCAGTCATTGAATCTAAATGATACTGGAACCTGAATAAATCAGTAAAATAAAATATAGGACAATATGGCAGATTCAAGTCACAGAGAGAAATCCCCTCCATATTGTATCCACTTTTAAAAACTGGCTAAAATATGGTCTTATAGATACTCACTAATGTATGGTTTAGCTGGTAGAAAAGTAAAATAATTTGTTTTTCTGAGACAGAAATGAAAAGACTCATTCAGTGGCTAGAATGAGTTCTGCTCAAATAGCATGAAAAAGCTACAACCTAAAAATGTAGTTTAATATGTGCTTGGATTGGTAATGTCAGGCAGAAGAAGCAAATGCAAATGCTCTCTGGAGAAATGTACTTTAAATACAAGCATAAAAGATTCCCTGAGATAAACTTGAGATATAGGGCAGATGATTTTTTAAATCACTAAATAACACAGGGACAAAAATCATGAATTTCATCCATGAATAAGAATAACCTTATAAGGAACCCTTATAAAACCTTCTTAAGAACAACCTTCTTAAGAAACTCTTATAAAATCAAACTCAAAAAAGATTGTATAAATATATATTTGATAGAGAAAATGGGAGAAAGGCAAAATTTAGAGAAATAACGGTTGAATTCTCAGACTCAGGAAGCACAATAAACCCCAGGCATGATAATTAAAAAGTAATGCACACACCTAAACACATTGTAGTGAAACTTCAAAACACAAACAGAGCCTGACCAGGTGGTGGTGCAGTGGATAGAGTGTCGGACTGTGATGTGGAGGACCCAGGTTCGAGACCCCGAGGTCACCAGCTTGAGCACGGGCTCATCTGGTTTGAGCAAAGCTCACCAGCTAGGACCCAAGGTCGTTGGCTCGAGCAAGGGGTTACTCGGTCTGCTGAAGGCCCACGGTCAAGGCACATATGAGAAAGCAATCAATGAACAACTAAGGTGCCACAACGAAAAACTGATGATTGAGAGGCTTCTCATCTGTCTCTGTTCCTGTCTGTCTGTCCCTATCTATCCCTCTCTCTGATTCTCACTCTGTCTCTGCAAATTAAATAAATAAATAAATAAATAAATAAATAAAAACAGCTTGTAAAACACAAACAGAATTATTTCAAAAGCATGTGTACAGAAAATCAAAATATTTACCAACAAGAGTTATATTAACAGCTAACTTCACATTACCAACAATGGAAGCTAGAAGCAGAGGATTATTATCTTCAAAGGGCTGAGAGAAAATAAATACTTATAGCTACAAAGTATAAAACTATCTTTCAATAGATTAGATGCATTTAAGATGTTTTCAGATAACAAAACTGGAAGTTTGCCACCAACAAACTCACAGTAAAGGAATTCTGAAAGATATACTTCAAGAGGAAGAAAAATGATCCTGGAAAGAAGGCCTATATGGCAAAGAAATAGCAAAGACAATGGCTAACTTTTGTGAGTAAATCTAATCAAACACCAATCATACACAAGAGTAACAAACATATGCCAAATACAACCAATCAGATGAAATGAATTCCTAGAAAAATACAACTTAGAATTTACACAGAAGAAACAGATAAAGCATTGACCTGGAACACAGATTGCTGGTTCAAAATCCTGCACTTGTCTGGTAAAGGCACATATGGGAGTTGATGCTTCCTGCTCCTGCCCCTCTCTCTCTCCTCTCTCTCTCTCTCTCTCTCTCTCTCTCTCTCTCTCTCCCCCCCCCCTCTCTCTCCTCTCTATAAAATGAGTAAATACAAAAATTTTAAAAAAAAAGAAAAGAAAAGAAAAAAGAAACAAAATATGAATACTCGCATCTTTGAAATGAATTGAATTTTTTTTTGGTTGAATTTTTAAAAATTATTTATTGATTTTACAGAGACAGGAGAGAAAGGGGAGCATGGAATGGGACGTATCACCTCATAGTTGCATCATGTTAGTTGTTCCTTGCTTGCTTGTTGTATGTGCCTTGACCAGGGAAGCCCAGGGTTTCAAACCGGCAACCTTGGCATTCCAGGCTGAAGGTTATCCACTGCGATACCACAGGCCAGCTTAAATTGAATTTTTAATTAAAACCTCCCCACAAAGAAGACACTCAGATAACTTCACCAGTGAAGTCTACCAAATATTTGAGAAATAATGCCAATTGTAGCAAATACCTTTAAGGCTTAAACTCGGGTTCTGTCAATTTACCTTTTAATCCAGAATAAGGGAGCATTGGTCCACCATTTCCTGCCCCCGCTGGTCAGTGATTGTCCATGGGGTGTTAACTTCCTCATACTTTTAGGTTGTACACATGTGAGTGTTGTTGGAAGGTTCCCACAAATGTTCCATGCCTCATGTCAGAGAAGCCATGGGGTAGAAGTTACACCAGCCCCAGACTGGTTGCTCTTACCCTCTTTCTCTTGAGTGAACAATTCATAAGTACATTCTACATCATTACATGTAAGATCCCAGCAGGATTAAGCCTCATTTGTGCCTAGCATGTTCTTTTTTGCTTTTACTCCTTCCCAGTTCCTTCCTTATGTTAGTTGGGGTCATTTCCTAAAACTAACCAAATGCATGCTGCCAATGGGCCACACACCAGTTTTACACACACTCAGTCATCAGCTTATTTCATGAGGCCAGCATAACTTTGTTACTAAAACCTGAAAAGGACATTTTGAGTAAATAAACTTATCTCTTTCATAAAAAATCCAACATATTATATGTGTAGGATACTTTACATATATATTTTATATTCACAGATATATTATTAGTAAATATATCCAGCAATATGCCATGCAGCAAGTTGGGTGAAATGTTGCTATTTGTAGTTTATATGTAATTTTATATGTATAGAATTTAAAAGAATCTACAGATAAATGATCAGAGTTAATATGTGAATTTATCAAGATTGCTGGATAACAAAGTTCGTGTACAGAAATCAAATGCATTATTTATAAACTAGCAACAAATTAGAAGATAAAAGTTAAGGAAGATATCACTTTCAATAACATAAATATATCAAATGTCTAAGGAAAAATAACAAAGATGTACAGGACCTTTATGCAGAACTATAAAATATAATTAAGAAAAATTAAAGAAGACCAAATAGATCAAAAGACATTGGATTGGAAGACCCAATAAAATAAAGATACCAATTCTCCCCAGACGGGATTTTAGATTTAATTTCCTTTCTTCCTTGCTTTTCTTTTTTCAAACCAATTTGAACATTTGTATGAGAACGCAGGTACCAGAATATCCAGATTATACTTGAAGGAAAAGAAGTGGGAGCACTTGTTTTATATATATTATAAATATATAAAAAACAGTTGAATACTGTTTCAAGGTTAAACATATAGACCAAAAGAATAGAGAGCCCAGAAGCAGACACACACAAATGGGTTTTTGCCACTTAGGGCAAAATGGCACTTCAGAATAATGGAGAAAAGACAGTTTGTACAACCTTCACTATTCTTCTAATTGAAAATATGTAAATCAAGGTATATCTGCAAAAATATAAACCTGTGGTCGACACAAAACTTTAAAATCCCATCTATACCAGTATTTTGTACTGGAGAGAATATAGACATTTTAATGAATGTTTGTCATATTTTAATAACATTTATCCATGGAAGTGCCAATATGTATTTTAAGCCACAAAGAAAAGCTATGACATTTAGTCAAACAAGTGTCTGAACAGTGCTCTTTGTCATGTTGCATTTGTGTTTCACACATCTCTTGCCGCAGCCATCTTGGGTATGGGCCTCACCAGATTCTCACAGGACCAGATGGTGTACCTTATTCCAGTGTTCTCTTTTGGGAGACCTCAGCCAGTCTAACATCACAAAGGATCACGCTGTAACATAGAATGTAGATGTCTGCATCTCTGATACTTACTTATTAATTAAAACCCATCTTATTTGCTAGTTGCTGATTTAAAAAACAGGAATCTATAAATAGTCCTTTACCCAAACAAACTTTCCATTCATCAGTGCTAGCACTATTTAAGTGTTGTAAGAGATAGATAGATAGATAGATAGATAGATAGATAGATAGATAGATAGATAGATAGATTTGTAGTAAAAATACCATATCACACCATTTTTAAATGGTGATTTCTCTTTCTGTGGCACGTGCTACAAAGTGGAACATGTTGAGTGTCATGACACACTGCACCACGCATCCCTGGAAAAATATACACTGTACTTGAATGACAGTGCAGCACAAACAGTCCTCTGAGAGCAAACCACACAGCTTTGACAAAGATGTTACAGTCTTCTTTTTGTGCAGATTACCTTGAGGCGCTGAGGATAAACTTGCTATACTACTGAAGAATATTGCTTTTAACTCCTCCAACCTATGAATGTTCTTTGTTACTTATAAGTGAAAGCCAAGGACACCAGGCAGGAAAAGTGGACTGAAGTCACTGCTGCTTGCCCTTTCTTTACTAATTTGATTAGAGAGCATTAAAAACTATATTTTAAATTTTTACCTTTCCATCAATGCATCTTTTCTCTCAGTGTATATTTAGGAAAACCTAAATTACTATTTATTTTAATTATTTTAAACAAATGCAGAAGTAAGATTTCCTTGTTATACAATGCAACAAAAATTCTGATCAACCTTTAAAATGAGAACAAGTATTTTTTCCATGGCTTCATTTTATTAGTTGTCACTTATAACAGTTACTCACCTATGGATGGCCATTCAGATTATTGCCATTTTTTTTCACTATTATCAACAACACTTTGAGGAACTTTTAAAACTAACAAAATTATTGTCTTATGCCAAAAGCAATGCTCATAAAAGGAAATGCAAAGAAAGAATAAAGAAGTTGCATAAAGCATCTAAAATCCCCTTGCTTAGAAATTGCTATTTAATGCTTTGGGGATATTCATGTTTTGTGTGTGTATGAATATATCTTTTAGATTACACAAGTTATTACATACATTTATAAAATTGAATGGTACTATACATATTTCTTGGAATTTAAAACGTTTTTTTATTTAGAAATTATTTCAAACTTATTGAAAATTATAAAAATAGTTCAAAGAACACATATAAATATATAAAAATCTGAATGAAGTATATATACATATAATTATATCTGTATATATTCTTTATCCAGGTTTTTATCAATTAACAGTTTGGTCCATTTATTTACCTTTGTTCTCTTTCTCTCTCTCTCTCTCTCTCTCTCTATATATATATATATATATATATATATATCCTATTATTGTATTTGGATTTTCAGTTACAGTTGGAGCCAAGTTATAAAGTTCACTCATGTTTTCTTCTAGGACTTATACAGCTTGTGTTTATTTAGACCTCTGCTTTATTTGGAGTTTTTTCTTCTGTATGTTGTTTGTGTATTCACCTTATTTTATTCTTCCAAATTTTTTTTTAGTTGTCCTAGAATAATTTAGTAAACATTTGCCCATTGATTTGCAATACCAACTTTATCATACATTAAATTTCTTTATGTATTTGGGCCTACTTCTGGAGTTTGTATTTCATTGGTTCTTATGTTATTTTTTAAAGATTTCATTTATTTATTTTTAGAGAGGAGAGAGAGAGAAGGGAGGTGGAACAGGAAGCATCACATCCCATAATGTGCCCTGACTGGGTAAGCCTCAGCGTTCCAGGTCAATGCTTTATCCACTGCGCCACCACAGGTCAGGCACATTGGCCCTCTCATCCATTCACCAGTACCTCTTCACAGAAGCTTTATAGTGTTTTCATTTCTGGTAGGTCTAGTCTGCACTCATAGCTCTTTTTTGTCAGTGTTTTCCTAGCTATTCTTGCATGTTTATATTTTCATATAAACTTTTTAGCAACTTGTCTAACTCCATAAAAAAACTTGTTGGTATTGCTATTGAGACTGCCTTAATTTTACAAATTATATTAAGCAGAACTATCATCTTAATAAGTTAAGCTCTCAGCCAATAATTTCTTTACCCTTAAGTCAACTTTGTGTCTTTCAGTAGTGTTTTGTTTTTTGGTGTTTTTTTTTAATAAATTTTTATTAATGTTAATGGGGTGACATTAATAAATCAGGGTACATATATTCAAAGAAAACATGTCTAGGTTATCTTGTCATTCAATTATGTTGCATACCCATCAGTTATCTTGTCATTCAATTATGTTGCATACCCATCACCCAGAGTCAGATTGTCCTCCATCACCCTCTATCTAGTTTTCTTTGTGCCCCTCCCCCTCCTCTTAACCCTCTCCCTCCTTCCCTCCCACGTCCTCCCTCCCCCCACCCCTGGTAACCACCACACTCTTGTCCATGTCTCTTAGTCTCGTTTTTATGTCCCACCAATGTATGGAATCATGTAGTTCTTGTTTTTTTCTGATTTACTTATTTCACTCCATATGTTATCAAAATCCCACCATTTTGTAAATGATCCGAAGTCATCATTTCTTATGGCTGAGTAGTATTCCATAGTGTATATGTGCCACATCTTCTTTATCCAGTCTTCTATTGAGGGGCTTTTTGGTTGTTTCCATGTCTTGGCCACTGTGAACAGTGCTGCAATGAACATGGGGCTACATGTATCTTTACGTATCAATGTTTCTGAGGTTTTGGGGTATATACCCAGTAGAGGGATTGCTGGGTCATAAGGTAGTTCTATTTGCAGTTTTTTGAGGAACCACCATACTTTCCTCCACAATGGCTGCACCACTTTACAGTCCCACCAACAGTGAATGAGAGTTCCCTTTTCTCCTCAGCCTCTCCAACACTTGCTATTACCCGTCTTGTTGATAATAGCTAATCTAACTGGGGTGAGGTGGTATCTCATTGTAGTTTTGATTTGCATTTCTCTAATAACATGGGGCTACATGTATCTTTACATATCAATAATGAAGATGAGCATCTTTTCATATATCTGTTGGCCATTTGTATTTCCTCCTGGGAGAAATGTCTGTTCATGTCCTCTTCCCATTTTTTTATTGGATTGTTTGTTTGTTTATTGTTGAGTTTTATGAGTTCTTTGTAAATTTTGGATATTAGGCCCTTATCTGAGCTGTTGTTTGAAAATATCATTTCTCATTTAGTTGGCTGTCTGTTTATTTTGATGTCAGTTTCTCTTGTTGAGCAAAAACTTCTTAGTCTGATGTAGTCCCATTCATTTATCTTTGCCTTCACTTCTCTTGCCTTTGGAGTCAAGTTCATAAAATGTTCTTTAAAACCCAGGTCCCCTGGCATGCGGAGGTCCCGGGTTCGATTCCCAGCCGGGGCATACAGGAGAGGCGCCCATCTGCTTCTCCACCCCTCCCCCTCTCCTTCCTCTCTGTCTCTCTCTTCCCCTCCCGCAGCCGAGGCTACATTGGAGCAAGGATGGCCCGGGCGCTGGGGATGGCTCCTTGGCCTCTGCCCCAGGTGCTAGAGTGGCTCTGGTCACGACAGAGCTACGCCCCGGATGGGCAGAGCATCGCCCCCTGGTGGGCGTGCCGGGTGGATCCCGGTCGGGTGCATGCGGGAGTCTGTCTGGCTGCCTACCCGTTTCCAGTTACAGAAAAATACAAAAAACAAAATAAAAACAACAAAAAAAAGCCCAGGTCCATGAGATTAGTACCTATGTCTTTCTCTATGTACTTTATTGTTTCAGGTCTTATATTTCGGTCTTTGATCCATTTTGAATTAATTTTAGTACACGGGGACAGGCTGTAGTCGAGTTTCATTCTTTTGCATGTGGCTTTCCAGTTTTCCCAGCACCATTTGTTGAAGAGGCTTTCTTTTCTCCATTGTGTGTTCTTGGCCCCTTTATCAAAAATTATTTGACCATATATATGTGGTTTTATTTCTGGACTTTCTATTCTGTTCCATTGGTCTGAGTGTCTAATGTTCTGCCAATACCGTGCTGTTTTGATTGTTGTGGCCCTATAATATAGTTTGAAGTCAGGTATTGTAATGCCGCCAGCTTCATTCTTTTTCCTTAGGATTGCTTTGGCTATTCGGGGTTTTTTATAGTTCCATATAAATCTGATGATTTTTTGTTCCATTTCTTTAAAAAATGTCATAGGAATTTTGATGGGAATTGCATTACATTTATAAATTGCTTTGGGTAATATGGCCATTTTGATTATATTTATTCTTCCTATCCAAGAACAAGAAATATTTTTCCATTTCATTGTATCTTTTTCGATTTCTCTTAACAATGCTTTGTAGTTTTCGTTATATAGGTCCTTTACATTCTTTGTTATGTTTATTCCTAGGTATTTTATTTTTTTTGTTGCAATCATAAAGGGGATTTTTTTTTTGAGTTCGTTTTCTAATATTTCATTGTTGGCTTATAGAAAGGCTATGGACTTTTGTATGTTAATTTTGTATCCTGCGACCTTACTGTATTGGTTTATTGTTTCTAGTAATCTTTTTGTGGAGTCCTTTGGGTTTTCGATGTATAGAATCATATCCTCTGCAAAAAGTGATACCTTTACTTCTTCTTTTCCGATATGGATGCCTTTTATTTCTTTGTCTTGTCTGATTGCTCTGGCCAGAACTTCTAGCACCACGTTAAATAAGAGTGGAGAGAGTGGACAACCCTGTCTTGTTCCTGATTTAAGGTGGAAAGTCCTCAGTTTTATGCCATTTAATAGGATGTTGGCTGGTGGTTTATCATATATGGCCTTTATCGTGTTGAGATATTTTCCTTCTATACCCATTTTGTTGAGTGTCTTAAACATAAAGTTGTGTTGTATTTTATCGAATGCCTTTTCTGCATCTATTGATAAGATCATGTGGTTTTTGTTCTTTGTTTTGTTGATATGGTGTATTATGTTAACCATTTTACGTATGTTGAACCATCCTTGAGATTCTGGGATGAATCCCACTTGATCATGATGTATTATTTTTTTAATATGTTGTTGTATTCGATTTGCCAGTATTTTGTTTAGTATTTTAGCATCTGTATTCATTAGGGATATTGGTCTGTAGTTTTTTTTCTTTGTGCCATTCTTGCCAGGTTTTGGTATGAGGGTTATGTTGGCCTCCTAAAATGTGTTTGGAAGTATTGCTTCTTCAATTTTTTGGAAGACTTTGAGTAGAATAGGAACCAGGTCTTCTTTGAATGTTTGATAGAATTTACTAGTATAGCCGCCTGGGCCTGGACTTTTATTTTTGGGGAGGTTTTTAATAGTTTTTTCTATTTCCTCCCTGCTAATTGGTCTGTTTAGGCTTTCTGCTCTTCATGACTCAGTCTAGGAAGGTTGTATTGTTCTAGGAATTTATCCATTTCTTCTAGATTGTTGAATTTGGTTGCATATGGTTTTTCATAGTATTCTACAATGATTCTTTGTATATCTATGATGTCTGTGGTGATTTCTCCTCTTTCATTTTGGATTTTATTTATATGAGTCCTGTGCCTTTTTTCCTTGGTGAGTCTTGCCAAGGGTTTGTCAATTTTGTTGATCTTTTCAAAGAACCAGCTCCTTGTTTTATTAATTTTTTTCTATAGTTTTTCTGTTCTCTATTTCGTTTATTTCTGCTCTGATTTTTATTATCTCCTTTCTTCGGCTGGTTTTGGGTTGTCCTTGTTCTTTTTTTTCTAGTTCCTTAAGGTGTGAAGTTAAGTGGTTCACTTGGGCTCTCTCTTGTTTGTTCATATAGGCCTGAAGTGATATGAACTTTCCTCTTATTACTGCTTTTGCTGCATCCCAGAGATTCTGATATGTCATATTGTCATTTTCATTTGTCTGTATATATCTTTTGATCTCTGCACTTATTTCTTCTTTGACCCATTCATTTTTTAAAAGTATGTTGTTTAGTTTCCACATTTTTGTGGTTCTTTTCTCCTCTTTTTTGCAGTTGAATTCTAGTTTCAAGGCTTTATGATCAGAAAATATGCTTGGTACAATTCCAATTTTTCTGAACTTGCTGATATTGTCTTTGTGGCCCAACATGTGGTCAATTCTTGAGAATGTTCCATGTACACTAGAGAAAAATGTATATTCTTGTCGCTTTGGGATGAAGTGTCCTGTAGATGTCTATCATATCCAGGTGCTGTAGTGTTTTGTTTAAGGCCAATATATCTTCATTGATTCTCTGTTTGGATGACTGATCTAGAGCTGTCAGCAGTGTATTGAGTTCTCCAAGTATGATTGTATTTTTGTAAGTTTTTGTTTTTAGGTTAATAAGTAGCTGTCTTATATATTTTGGTGCTCCTTGGTTTGGTGCATATATATTAAGGATTGTTATGTCTTCTTGATTTAGTGTCCCCTTAATCATTATGAAATGACCATTTTTATCTCTGAATACTTTTTCTGTCTTGTAGTCAGCATTATTAGATATGAGTATTGCTACGCCTGCTTTTTTTTGGATGCTTTTTGCTTGGAGTATTGTTTTCCAGCCTTTCACTTTGAATTTGTTTTAATCTTTGTTCGTTAGATGTGTTTCTTGTAGGCAGCATAACGTTGGATTTTCTTTTTTAATCCATTCTGCTACACTGTGTCTTTTTATTGGTAAGTTTAATCCATTTACATTTAGTGTAATTATTGACATTTGTGGGTTCCCTATTGCCATTTTATAAATTGCTTTCTGTTAGTTTTGTATCTTGTTTGATTCTTCTCTTTTGTTTTTTTTTTTTTGTATTTTTCTGAAGCTGGAAACGGGGAGAGACAGTCAGACTCCCGCATGCGCCGGACTGGGATCCACCCGGCATGTCCACTAGGGGACGACGCTCTGTCCACCAGGGGGCGATGCTCTGCCTCTCAGGGGTGTCGCTCTGTTGCGACCAGAGCCAATCTAACGCCTGGGGCAGAGGCCAAGGAGCCATCCCCAGCGCCCGGGCCATCTTTGCTCCAATGGAGCCTTGACTGCGGGAGGGGAAGAGAGAGACAGAGAGGAATGAGAGGGGGAGGGATGGAGAAGCAGATGGGCACTTCTCCTGTATGCCCTGGCCGGGAATCAAACCCAGGACTTCTGCATGCCAGGCAGACACTCTACCACTGAGCCAACTGGCAGGGCCTTCATTTGTTTTTCTATCATTTGTTTTTGTATGTTTGTATTCCATACTTCTTTCCTCTGTTGTTATCTTTTTTAAGTCATGTGTTTCTGTGGTGGTTTTTTCAAGGGTGGTTACCATTAAGTAATGAAAAGGGTTCCTACCCTGTTCATTGTAGTACCCTAGCTTATGAGTGTTTCTGCGCTTCATTGTCCTTTGCTACTGTTAATCTCCACCCTCTCCCCCCCTCTTTTTTTTTCTTTTGTTGTCACAGTATAAATTTGGTTTTATTGTGTTCTTGGTGGAGCTGTTACTTGTGGTTTGGTTTGGTTTTGTTCTTTACATCTGGTTGGAAAACCCCCTTTAGTATTTCCTGGAGTGGGGGCTTTCTGATGATAAATTCCCTCATTTTTTTCTATATTTGTGAATGTTTTTATATCTCCTTCGTACTTGAAGGATAGCTTTGATGGGTATAGTATTCTTGGCTGAAAGTTCCTCTCTTTCAGGACTTTAAATATTGGGGTCCACTCTTTTCTAGCTTGTAGAGTTTCTGCTGAGAAATCTGATGATAATCTAATGGGCCTTCCTTTATATGTTGTACTCTTCTTTCCCCTGGCTGCCTTGAGAGTTTTTTCTTTGTCGTTGGTTTGTGCCATCTTCATTATGATGTTCCTTGGAGTAGGTGTGTTGTGGTTGAGAAAACTCGGTGTTCTGTTTGCTTCTTGAATTTGAGGCTTTAGTTCTTTCCACAGGCTTGGGATGTTCTCATCTATTATTTGTTTGAGTATATTCTCCATTCCATTTTCTCTCTGTTCTCCCTCTGATATACCTATTATTCTTATGTTATTCTTTTTGATGGAGTCAGATAATTCCTGTAGGGCTTTCTCATTTTTTTTATTTTTGAGTCTCTTTCTTCTTCTCTCTGTTGTGCCTCAAGTTGCTTGTCTTCTATTTCACTAATCCTACTGTCTATCTGGGCTGTTCTGTTAGCTAAGCTTGTTACCTCGTTTTTCAGCTTGTGAATTGAGTTTTTCATTTCTGTTTGATTTGTTTTTATAGTTTCAATTTCCTTGGTAATATATTCTTTGTGATCGTTGAGTTGTTTTCTGAGCTCCCTAAATTGCCTTTCTGTGTTTTCTTGTATATCTCTGAGTATTTTTAGGATTTCTATATATTTTTTTGTATTTTTCTGAAGCTGGAAACGGGGAGAGACAGTCAGACAGACTCCCGCATGTGCCCGACCGGGATCCACCCGGCATGCCCATCAGGGGCGACGCTCTTCCCACCAGGGGGTGATGCTCTGCCTCTCTGGAGCGTCACTCTGCCGTGACCAGAGCCACTCTAGCGCCGGGGGCAGAGGCCAAGGGGCCATCCCCAGCGCCCGGGCCATCTTTGCTCCAATGGAGCCTTGGCTGCAGGAGGGGAAGAGAGAGACAGAGAGGAAGGAGGGGGGGATGCAGAAGGAAATGGGCGCTTCTCCTATGTACCCTAGCTAGGAATCGAACCTGGGTCCCCCGCATGCCAGACCGACGCTCTACCGCTGAGCCAACCGGCCAGGGCCTAGGATTTCTATTTTAAATTCTCTGTCATTTAGCTCCAAGGTTTCCAATATATTAAATTTTTTCTCCATAGATTTTTTTCACATCTATTTGTGTTACTTCTCTATCTTTTGTATTCATAATATTCGATTTCCTTTTTCTTATTGGCATATGAGGGTGGTCTTGTTGATAGCACTAATGAGAATTAATAAAGAATAAAAAGTAAAAAGAATAAAAAAATGGAAAAAAAATTTTTTGGGAAAAAACCCCCCACAAAAAAACAGTAATAATTTATTATTTCCCCCTCTTTTCTTTCTTCTCTTCCCCTCCTCTCCCCTCCTCCTTGGGGAAATATCATGATAATCTGTGAATTATATTGTGCTAAATGGAACAAAAACTGCCTATAACGGAGGGCCTGAGTTGGGGGGAAGTGTTCAAGGGGCAAAAGAGGGAGTAGGGACCTACAAAATGCAAAAAAAGGAGAAAATCTTGGTCAAGTATAAAATGATTTGCTTGTAAGTGATGGTCCACCAAGAGATATAATGAGAGGGATAAGAAGGAAACAGAAAAAAGGAGAAAAAAAATCGATTGTATTAAGTGGAGCAAAGACTAAATACAATGGAGATCCTGGGTTGGGAGGAATGCTAATGAGTTAAAGAGCAAAGTAAAAAGCACCCAAAATGCCACACACACACAAAAAAACAAAAAACAAAAAATACTTGAGTCCCAAATTAAATAATTTGTTCATGATTGAGGATTGAATGGGAGGAAAAGTAAAAGGAGCAAAGAAGAAATGAATCAAAAGGGAGAAATAAAAAAAGGGGAAAAATGAAGGAAGAAAAAAAAAGGAAAAGAAAAAAACAAAAGGAGAGAGAGGAGAGAGAGTGAGAGTTAAGGGTTTTGGAGTGTAACCCTAAAGGAGAGTAAGGCAAAGAAAAGGAATAAAATGTAACACTCATGGGTAGTGTAGTTCAAGAAAAGGGAAGAATAAGATGGGCAGAGAATAAGAGGACCGAGGTGGAGGAAATAGAATTAATAATAATAAAGGCAAGCGGATAAAAGAAACAAACAAAAAAATAGTGGAACAAGTTATAAAGTCTGTGGATTTTTCTTGATTTTGAGAGGTTAACTTCTTCCATTTTCTTTTCTCTCCCTCTTCCTGGTCGGTGACTCTGTACCCCAGGCTCTGCCCCTGTGTCACACTTAGGTAGGGATTTGTAGTTGATGAGATTCTACAGCAATGTCATATAGTTGGCTTCAGTCTTGTTGGTAGTCAAGGCTTGTTAGCATTGGCAAGATCCAACAATTAGAGAGTTTGCTTTCCCGGAGCCTCTCTCCTAGTCTCCCCTTCCTGAGTTAGCAGCCTGGTGATCCAGCTATGAGGCTGCCACTGCCTCTGCCTGGGGAGTAAGAGGCTCAAAGAGCTGGGAAATCACCACTCTATACTCACTCAGTGCAGGGCTCTGGGTAAGGCTCTGGCAGTCAGAGCCGCCAGTGTAATCAGGAGGGGCTGGGAGCCAATTGTTCTCAAGGTGACTTTCAATAAGCCTCTAGGCCTGTTCGGTGCCTAGCACTCAGTGGGACCACTCTCCCCAGGCTTTCCACACTTTGTAGCCTGTTTTGGCTGGGAAGAAGAGGCACTAGTCGCTGCTTGCAGTACAGATCTTAACATCTGCCAAGTCCCTCTTGTTAGCGTATATCCCTGAGTATGAAAGCTCTGTCAATCAGAAGTTGCCCCTGCCCCTTTAGCAAGGGGCACTAAAAAATATCATGCCTCTTGTCTTGGATCGCTGAACTGTGGGTTAAGCTGATTTCAGTGATTGGATCCGCAGATGTGCTCCAGAAAGGCTTGTAAGCTGCCCGCGCGCCCCTCCCCCAACGCTTGATTGTTAGCTTGAATGGCTGGGTGAGGTACCCCGCCCATGGAGAGAAGCTCCAGCGTAGGGAAGATCGCTTTGGCGCACTTCCCGCTTGCTGCTGGTGGCTGGGGTGCACTGGGCACGTGTGCGGGTGAGTGGGGTGTTCTGGGTGCGTGGGCGAGTGGGATGCTCTGGGCATATGGGCGAATGGGGTGCTCTGGGCACGCCAGCGGCTAGGGACCCTCGCGCTCGCAGTGCACAGGCTGCTGGGGACGCTCGCGGCACAGGGGAGCTTGCTGTGCGCCGGGACTGCGGCGCGAGCCGAGTGCGTGGTTTCTCACGGCAGGCGGGCGGCTGCTCGCAGCGCCACAGGCTGTTGCTCCCTGAGTGTGGGCGGGCAGTTGCTCGCGTGGGTTGACTCACCACAGGCGCACTCCCTCCTCCTCGGCTTGAGCGAACGTCAGTGCGGCAGTTAGCTTCCTCCACACCCTCAGCTCCCTCCCGACTCTTAGCTCCAAGTGATAGCAGCCCTTTTGCCTTCAGTGTGTGTGTGGAACTCCTGAATGCTCTGAGGATAGATTTTTCTGTTTCTAGTTGATAAATTTGTTGAGATTTTGGGAAGATCTGTCGGATGCACTGCTCACGGTACCATTTCCGTGACGTCACTCCTCAGTAATGTTTTATACTTTCCTTCATATAGGGTTTTGGACATTTCTAATTTTCATATTTTTATCTTTTTGTCGTTACTGTAAATAAGATTTTCCTTTCACTATATTTTCTAATTGGTAATTATTTTTGTGTAAAAGCTGTTTATTTTTTCATGTTAAACTTATATCCTGCTACCTTGATAAATAATTTTATTATTTGAGTTAGCTTTATCATTGATTATTTGGGATTTTCCAGGTACACGATTAGATCACCTGAAAATTGGCCCTGGCCAGTTGGCTCAGCGGTAGAGCGTCGGCCTGGCGTGCGGGGGACCCGGGTTCGATTCCTGGCCAGGGCACATAGGAGAAGCGCCCATTTGCTTCTCCACCCCCACCCCTCCTTCCTCTCTGTCTCTCTCTTCCCCTCCTGCAGCCAAGGCTCCATTGGAGCAAAGATGGCCTGGGCGCTGGGGATGGCTCCTTGGCCTCTGCCCCAGGTGCTAGAGTGGCTCTGGTCGCGGCAGAGTGATGCTCCGGAGGGGCAGAGCATCGCCCCCTGGTGGGCAGAGCATCGCCCCTGGTGGACGTGCCGGGTGGATCCCGGTCGGGCGCATGCGGGAGTCTGTCTGACTGTCTCTCCCCATTTCCAGCTTCAGAAAAAAAAAAAATTATAAAAAAAAAAGATCACCTGAAAATTGAAGTTTCATTTTTTTTTCATTTTTATTTTATTTATTCATTTTTAGAGAAGAGAGAGAGACAGAGAGAGAGAAGGGGGGAGGAGCTGGAAGCATCAACTCCCATATATGCCTTGACCAGGTAATTCCAGGGTTTCAAACCAGCGACCTCAGCATTTCCAGGTCGATGCTTTAACCACTGCGCCACCACAGGTCAGGCTCATTTTTTTTCTTTAACTTTTACAGCTCTAATGTGTCTTCTATTGTAAAATAACATAGGGTAATACTTCCAGAACAATGTAATAGTGGTCAAGATAGTGGGTATTCTTGCCTAGTTCTTGACCTTAGTGAGAATGTTTTTAGTTTTTCCATGAAAAGCCTAGCTTGTGGAATTTTATACATACACATATGCATATGTGCACATGCATGCATGTACCCATATGTCACATGCATGTTAACATAAACATATATTTATGTTAATAGATTTACCTCAATTTTTTCAAGAACTTTTTTTGAGATTGGACTTTATTTTATCTAAAGTTTTTTTAGTATCTATGGAGAAAACAATGATCTTTTCCTTTAGATCTACCAATATAGTAGTATTGAGAGATTTTTTTTAAATATTAATCTATTTTTCATAGGAGTGAATTATCAATAGACTTCCTAATTTTGAACTATTCTTGCATCTCTGATATAAATTCCATGGAGATATGTGTATTATTTTCTTCATGTGGTATTTGAGTCTATGTATTAATAGTATATTAGCATGAATATATTTGTTTTTTAATCAAGTTTAGGGTAAAAATGTTATACTGTGTCATAAAAATAATTTAAGAGTTCTCATTTTCTATGCTCTAAACCAGTGGTGGTCAACCTGGTCCCTACCACCCACTTGTGGGCATTCCAGCTTTCATGGTGGGCTGTAGCAGAGCAACCAAAATATAAATAAAAAGATAGATTTAACTATAGTAAGTTGTTTTATAAAGATTTATTCTGCCAAACAGCAAAAATCCGACTTAAAGTACTTGGTAATTATTATTATATGCTTTAACTTGCTATAACTCTACTTTATAAATTTTACAAAGTAAAGTTACTTCCCTACTTTATAAATCACCATTACTGTGAAACCAGTGGGCGGTTAGGAAATTTTACTACTAACAGGGATACAAAAGTGGGCAGTAGGTATAAAAAGGTTGACTACCCCTGGTCTAAACCACTCTGTACCTTTGGGAGACAATCTGGCCTCAACAGTTTGGTAAAACTCTCCTATGAAAATTGGGCCTGATTGGTTTTCAGTTGGTTTGTTTGAATTTTTTTTTTTTACATTTTTCCAACAAGTATTTATTATTAGTTAAGCCATGATTCAGGGTCCTATGGTGGGATGTACCCAAGTCCCCTTTTACTTCCCTGGAAGGATGGAGGAGAAAGGACAGGTTGGGCACAGCCAGTTTAAATCTTCCCAGGAAATGTGCCTTCTGACTGGCAGTCACCCCAGGCCAAACCCAGGATAGGGGACTTGTATACACACCAGTACCATTCACACATGGTGACATCACTCCCTTTAGCAGTCACTGACTTCACACAGTGGTGGAAGTCCAGGTAGTTCTGCCAACAGTTCCTGGTTGGGAAAGTGGCTGTCAGAAGGGGCCGTCTGGTAGTTCCTGATGTTTTCTGCCATGTTGCTGAGTCCTAAAGATGTCTGTGAAGCTGCTTGCAGCTCAATTTCGTCAGACTTTAGATTTTTTTTGCAGAAGTTTTTAAAATAACTTTATTAAAATTGTTCTGTTTAAGCTTTGTTTCTATTTCTATTGATTCTAATGTTTCCTAAAAATTGTATCATCTAGGTTTGTAAATTTGCATAAAATGTCTGTGTTAATGTTCCTTCTTACTTTATTTTTTATATTTTTCTTTTATTTACCTTAAATTAGCTAGTGGTTTATTTTGTTAATTCTCAGAAGTTTTTTAAAAATTGTTATTTTTCTATTTACTTCATTATCTGCTTTTATCTTTATTAATTCTTCCCTTGTGCTCTTTTGGTTTATTTTGCTGTTATTTTTCTAGTTGTCTGGTTTAGGAATTTTATCAGTTATGTTCTTACATTTTGCCAAGCTGTTTGGCCCTCCTAAACACTGGGACACAGCCATTGTGCTACTGCAAAGTACCCATGGTGTGGCCAAAAATGATTTTGACAGGATTTAGAAGTAACTCTCAAATTAGTGGACTGATAATAACCTTGTAGGTGGGTCCTTATAAACCAATATACAACAGTGGTTGTAACTGATACTGCTGAATGCATTGTGGAAATAGATGTTTTCATTTTCCAGTGGAACACACACATTAGACAGGCAGTATGGGTTCTAAATGTGTCAGTTCCACAGGACACCCTCTATTAGCATAGAATGTTTAATTAGCGTTTGGGACCAGGGGAGAATACTCAGACAAACTGATACATAACAGGCCCTGGCCAGTTGGCTAAGTGGTAGAGCTTCAGCTCAGTGTGTGGAAGTTCCAGGTTTGATTCCTCGCCAGGACACACAGAAGTGCCTGTCTGCTTCTCCACCCTTCCCCCTCTATCTCACACCCCCCACCCTCCAAGGCTCCGTTGGAGCAAAGTTGGCCTGGGCTCTGTGGATGGCTCCATGGCCTCCGCCTCAGGTGCTAGAATGGCTCCAGTTGCTACAGAGCAACACCCCCAGATGGGCAGAGCATCGCCCCCTGGTGGGCATGCGGGTGGATCCTGGTTGGGCGCATGCAGGAGTCTGTCTCTCTGCCTCCCCGCTTCTCACTTCAGAAAAAAAAAAACAAAACTGATACATAATAGACATTAGCCATCCTTCTCTGGTTTTTAATTTTTAATTTTTATTTCTTCCTCCCATGCCTCCTACACTGGGAAATAGAGCTACTGGTATCTGCAAGTGGCAATAAAGAGTGGGGTTGAGGGGTGGACGACTCTGGTACTTCTTTTATTGCCTAATTATGCTTGCTGGACCTGAAAGGTTATTATATCAGTAATACTAATCAGGGATATAAGGTGACAACTGCCTTAAGTAGTCTTGGCATGGCTCACACGTCAGGGAGTGAGAGAGATGGTCTAGAACGGCACAGTGTAGAAAAGAAACTGCTGAGCCATCTAGGGATGACTCTGTCTAGCTGGTGTTGATTAGATATGGTGAAGACTGGAAAAAGGATGAAGGGTCTGCTTCCGGGGCTGTAGAAAGAGAACAGCACCCTGGTAAGGCCTCAGACCCTGGAAGGTCAGGGGTAGGGCAGGGACCATTAAGCTCTCTTGCATTAATATGTCTGGCAGGGTGCACAGGAAGAGGATGAGAATGAGACGTTTTTACTATTGTACCTGTAGAATTTTGAACCATGTGACTATTTATATATTTAAAAAGCTAGTAAAATTTAAAAAATAAAAACAACATTGTACCTAAATCTGGAACTAAAATTTAAAAATTAGTATTTCAGGCCATAAAGCTGGGGCACTCTCTAGTAAGGACCTAGAATATAAAAACATAATAAATACAAAGTTAGACTTTTTTTTTAACAGTGATATACATATTAATTCACACAATTTTCTAGTATGAATTTTTTTAGAAATGTATATATACAAGAATATTGCAAGCTGTTAAATTTATTTTTATTTACTATAATTGATAAAGTTAACAAATATATTTTAATGTAACAAAAGTTATAATTGAAAAGTTTAACTTCTACATTTTAAAGAATTTCAACAATTAGTATAGCCAAAGACTTAATATTTGAATTTTACCCATTAAAAACAATTATTCCACTGACTTGAGAGCTGGGGGGGGGGGGGGAGAAGAATCACCTCCATTTTCAGTTGTGCACTTACTTATTGCTTCTCATATGTGCCCTGACCAGGGTCAAACCTGTGACCTCAGTGTGCTGGGACAATGTTTTGTTCACTGAGCCACCCGGCAGGGCTGAATTTTTACCCATTTTTGAAATGTAAAATGCTCAATTACAATACCCATACTACATTTCTTACAATTTTTAAGTTTTAGCTAAAACATGAGTCTCTGCAGGTAAAAATAAGAGTTCTCCTACACCTACAACATATAATGTATTACTAATAAAGTGCCATTGGACTAGATAATACAATTTCAACTATTTCCTTTTTGGAGAGGAGGACAAAAGTATATAATAGTTTAGAACTAGTCATTTTCATTATACTAGTGTAGAACTAGTGATTTGCATTATACTTCATAACAAGCATGAGTGCTTATTTATAGTAGATATTAACTATAATAAAGAATTCCTCTCAAGAAAGATCACAGCTATGACTTATGACAAGCTGTACAGTCATTACTGAACACAGGTTAGTATCCAGAGTTTTTAAAAAAGTGCAATCTTGAACTAAGAGAAACTGAAGTCTACCAACACCACGAAATAGTTTTAGGGACTTCATATAAATAAAAGAACCTCTCTTTTAATTGTAAAATTGTTCTAAGGAGAGCAGAATAGTGGTGGATGGTAAAGTTTGGCAATAAGTGTGTTTATAGCAGGTAAAAGCCTGATATGCATTGCTACAAGATACATCTTTCATGTGAAGATGTGCTAATTAGATGTATACAGTGCTTTTCAGGCGCTTGACTTCACTTGGTAGTTAAAATTGATGTTCAGATATTTATTTAATGGAAAAGTATTAAATTATATGATGATTTTAAGCCATGTTGCTTCCTACAGAACATCTGTGTTCTGTAAGCTAAATGCAGATGTTCCCTGCTAAAATCAAATAATGATGCCAATATGCTCAAATCAGAGAAAAAAAATTTAATAACTTCAAGTTAATAAATTGAATTTTCCAATTTTAAGATTTTCCACAATTTTTTCTTAAGGCTTTGTTTCCTACTACTTGTCTAAATCTAGCAGAAAAAGAAGCTTGAAAACTGTGAATTATGCCTACATGTATTAGAACATTTAAACCACTGTATTTATGGAAATATGCCTATAGTTTGCACTTACGCTCCTTAAAAAACATGTTTTCTCATCATGAATCTGTTCCTAGTTCACATTATCGAATTCAGTACGTAAACATTTCAATGTACCTAAAAGAGGATTATGAATTTCGATCTGTTGTCCTAAACATGTTTGAGGACCACTACATCAATGTCTGGTCTGATACTATCTTTGGGGTCATTCGAAAGAAATGTATATTAGGTATACATTTCTAAGAAAGGTATATTATTAAGAATAGAGTTCTAATATAAGACTATCAAACTCTATTCTAAATGAGAAAAAAACCAGCAAGATTCTAATATAGATGTCACTAATGTTCCCATTTTTCCTGGAAAACCTAGCATCTAGCTTAAGTATGCTGACATTGAGAATTTATTTTTATGTACTACAATTTGGGGAAATTCTGCAATGTACTTTTAGGCAATTAGCTTTCAAATAATGAAACTTCAACTCTTAGCACTACCCGCCCTGAGAACAATGTATTCAAATTACAGCTCAACTAGAAATAATCTAATTGATAAACTTTAAAGTACAAAACAAATTCTGAAAAAGTTGTAAATTAAAAAAAAATTACCAACATTTGAGGCACTACCAAACTACAGTCCGTAAGAATTGGAAGGACTCTGTAAAAAGAACAAACATACAAAGCCATGTGTGCGCATACACACACATTGTGCTATAATGAAAAGCTGTGTCCCCAACTTTTATAGATTAGACATTTTATTGCAGCATCTCCTATCAAAGATATCATGCTCTAGCTTCAGAAGAGTTTTGCTAACTGTTATAAAGCATTGGTATGGAAGTTTGTATCATCAACAGAAACATCATCAAGAGTGTGGTTAGCAACAATTTCAAGTGACTGACAGCCCTTGGAAGGGAGCATGAAAGAAGCATAATTATGCTCATGATGCAAATACTAAGTCAAAGTAGCAATGACTGGATCTTTCAGAGGGTATACAACTTTATAGTAAAGAAGGTATAACAAAATCTTTACAGTAGAAATAAAATGTTATAGAAAGAAAAATATATTTCACTTAATATAATATTGTATTATCAGCAATTTTCAACCAGTGTGCTGCAAGAATTTTTAAAACTTAATACTTGACTATTTAGTCAAGGCCATTGACCTCTTTTCCTTTAGACTGTTAAATAAAAAAATGACAACAGCCAACACAACAGTAGCCGTCTGGTGTAAATGAGTCAAAATTATATCTTTTTGTCAGATCAGCAAAAAACATATTTTTTGGTGTGCCGCAGTTTTAGTAATTAGTTTATGTGTGCTATGAGATGAAAAAAGTTGAAAATTGCTGTTGTATATAAATTAGTGAAATGCCTGCAGACAAAAATGGTGTATCACTGTATAATCAATGTGACAGTCCACATTCTATACATGGTTAACTTGTGATAGTTAACATTTGCTACAAAAAAGTACAACAAACACTAGGAACCAACTTTTAATATTTCTGATGTCAAAAAAGAATGAAGTCCCTTCTGTTTTATGTTAAAAAATGTCTCCCTGCTTCTTTTTAATACAATTTATAAAGCTTTACTAAATGAAATATTTTGTTCTAGAGAGACGTATTGACTTACATGAAAATAAACAAATAGCCCCACATCTTTAAAATCTATACTTATATGTCAGAAGAGTATTTACACTTCTTTATAGAACTTAAAATGAAATATTTATGTATAAATAGCTTTTGCCATTCAAGGTATGTAAAGATGCACTATAATAATTTACATATACATACCTTGCAACTGAAAATATAGTTATGTGAAGTTTGACAATTTAGGAAGAATAGGGGCATGCTGATCCAGAATTAATACTAAACCAGAACACTAGTATGGTTAACTGAGGTAATATACATGACCAGCCAGTAGCACAGATTGATAACTTTCTAGAATTCCTGTGGGTAATAATGCCAACCAGTAGCAAGTAAGATACACATTATAAAGTACTAAAAACTAGAGTAGTATGTAGTAGATACTTAAATGGAATACTACAAAGAATCTAGCCTAATTCCTAACTGTGCTTTAGATGGGAAAAAAGCTAAAATGTTACACTAAAAATGATTAACTACAACCTCAATATTTCTTGTGCTTTAGAATTCTCTTTGCATTTCCTTTAAGTATCTTGCTCCTCCTCCAACAGAGTTTGCTGAACCTAACACAAGATTTAAAAGTATGAGCAAATTAAGTAACTAAAATTTGGGGATCTTCTTTCGCTATTTCCAGTTACTGATTAGATTAGTTATAGCATCACATCTATTTTCTTCTAGGTGACAGGAATAAAGAGGCCTTGAATAAGTAAAGGCATGACCAGAGGGGTTTCATAATCAGTCTTAGAGAATGAAGATATTACTAACACAGTAACTTTGTTCTTCTAAGTTTCACTCTAATATACTCATTGTTACTAAGTCAAAGAATGGCACAAACCCTATGTCAATGTTTAGCATTCAGGAAATAAGGTATATATGATCTAAAAGACTAAAAAGAAATGTAGCAAAGTCACTTAAAAACACTTTTTAAAATAATTCAGTTTTATGGAATTCTTTCCTAGTTATAGTTCACATGAGTAACTGAATTAAGTCACATGACAATCAGAAAAAATACATATATGTACCTTTAAGTTAAAGATTATCACATAAAGTTTTCTTCCATAATTTACTTTCATTTCACTTTAGAAAAATGTACATAAATTTAACAAATGTTCCAAATCAATTTGAAAAATTTCCAGTTTTTGTCTGACAAATAAATATTTTGATGTCAAAAAAGTCTACTTAAAAATGGTTGGAAAGGAACGAGTGACTAATATAAACAACATTTATCAACATAATTGATAAAAAGCACTGCATAGTATCCTACAAAGTGGGTACTATAAAGCATTGCATAGTATCCTATAAATTGGGTACTCTCTTAAATATATATAGAGAGAGAGAATGAGAGAGACAGAGAACACAAAAGTTAAAAGCAAAAGAAAAACTAGAAAGAAACTATTTTCTGCTAATTACAAAGGCCTCAAAAAAAAACACAACTTATAGCTTTAACCAACCCATTTTACCACTGTCCCTCCCTTGTGTCTTCTTTACAAAATGACTTGCTAATAGTTATCCAACAGTTTAATGCCTGTCAACCACAAGCAAGTATGACAATCACCATATATAATATTATATTAAATTGGCCAACAATTTGGCAAAGAGCAGTAAGACCAAGGTAATACAGGGTGCTGCATGTGGCTACTAAAATAACTGACACTTCTTGATAATATGATTTTTGTTTAAGAATTTGTGCTTACCATAAATAGGCTGAAACTGGGACGGTTCTAATCCATAGTCTACTTACTCTATGATAATTAGGTCTGAAATTAATGCAGAGTAATTCAACTTAAATGTGGTACTTCAATACCACTTGATGCTACATTGTTTGATTTAAAACCTTGGTTACTCATTATTTAGCTAAAATTCAGGAGTGATGTGCTCAGACAACAAATCTGCTGAAACTACCTTGTCTGTTTCTTGGACTCATACTGAAACCAAAAATCTTATAGGAAAAATACCTAAAAAATAAAAAAGAATTATATATCTTGATTATTTTTTAAATGATCAATTGCTTGCAAAACTAACTCAGCACAATTTCAAAATAATTATGAGATAAATGAGGTTGCTTATGAAGGCCATAGCGTTGGTGACAACTTATAACCAAACTTGAGATCTGCAGCTGATCCAGACCGAAACAGTTTACTCATGTCTGCTGTTCCCATTTATTTGCACGGCTTTATGGCTACAGCATATTCTTCACTCATAGCACACATGACAGACACCTATGATGAAAAAATGCAAGCAAAAGTTATTCAGAAGGCAATACACATAAAAATATATTGAATTCATTATATACTATATATTTGTGGAATATATATATACTTTGGAAAGAGGTAGTCCAAGACCAAATAATCTATTTCCTTTATAATTTTCTAGAGTAAAATTTCTCAAATTGTGTTTTTAAGACAACATCCAGGGAACAGGGAGAGTAAGAGCTACCAATGCTTCAATACTTCTTAAATGTTAGGTATTTCCAGAGCATTCTTCCTCGTACTTAAAAAATAGCTCAGATGTTGATCTTCAAACAAATTTGAGGTTGACAGAGTCTGTGTAGAAAAAAAACTTAACTTCGATACTTTCTTTGGTAATGGGTCTCTAAGGATATAAGAAAATTGCCTTATAAGGACCATTTTTAACATTTCAGCAGTATTTAAAAGCTACCTTTCATCTACGTATTTTTTTGCAAACTACCGTAGTTGAAGTCAAATTTTTATATAATGGTTTTAAAAAATAATCCTCCCATAGGCCCTTACCTGTACATCTTCACCTGCATTGTATTTTCCTTCTATTTCTTTGCCTAGTTCACCTTCTGGTAGCTTAAGATCCTCACGAACTTCACCAGTTTCTGTCAGCAGGGAAAGGTAACCATCCTGAATGCATATCAGCTATTGAAAAGAAGTATATCATTTGCACTGATTAGATGATATCCACTCCTTTGTAATATTTACATAGTTAAGTTGCAATCCACAATAATTACTGTAAGTATACAGTAATACATTAATATATTCTTGGTGCTTAGAAATGCTAGACATACACAACTATAAAATGTATAGACGAAAAGTGTAAGTTCACTCTTCCCTGCATTCCCCATCACTTCCCCAGTCTCTATACTATTAAACAGTTTAGGCTTCTTGACTTGGGGTGGTAAACACACAATACAACATACAAATGATGTATTATAGAATTGTACACCTGAAACCTATATAATTTTATTAACCGATGTCACTCCAATTAATTCTATAAAAATTTAAAAACAGTTTAGGCTTCTTTAAAATGTATCCTGAAGCACTTACATTTATGTATACAATATAATTATTTAAAGAAACATATAGAGTATAAGTATTTTTTAGCATGTTGTTTTCACTTAATGTATTAGAACTCTTTCTAAATTGGAAAATATGGACCTACCTTAGTCTCTTTAACCACTTCACAATGGCATAGATATACTGTAACTGATTTAACCATTTTCCCATTAATGAGCATAAAGGTGATTTTTAGTTTTCATGATTACAATGTGTTTTATAGTTTAAGAACAAAGTAGAAAATTTTCAGTCTCTAACTCACTGCTAATACCATCAGATTTTTAAATAAGAAACACTAACTTATTGATGACAAAATGAAACAAACCCAGTCATTAACTCAATTTGCAAGAAGACAGTTTTGCTATAATTGAATTTCTTTTATTATAGGCACGAAGAAACAGGCAGGCTGTACTCATTATTCTAAAAGCATGTGTACCATCAGTGTGCCTAGAATTCTAACAGCTTTTATAGAAAGCAATCACCCTGAATCCCAGATGTTAACACTGACATTCAGGAAAGGAGTCAAAGACATGGTTCTGGACCCCTTTACCTGCTATGATATAACACTGGCACACTGTAGGGATAGAGTTTTAAACCTCCCCTTTACGGCATTACCAAATCAGCCATGGCTTTCCACACTAACCCGTACTACCACAGGAGAGAACACTTTTGCACATATCTAAAATCTCAAAAGACAACAAAAATAAAAACAAAATATCCTACCAAGCAACCACAAAAACTTTTAATTAATCTTCACGGCACTCAAACATTTGTGAGGTGGTTGACTGAGGAATAGGGAATAAGGAGGTTGAGGTAGAAGTATAATTTTTAAACTACTACACATGGGCTTACAAGGCAGACCTTTTTGTTTTGGGCTCTTTTAGCAATTTCCTGAAGTGGAACTTGTCTATTTCAAGAATTAAAGGTTTTTTAAATTTAATTGCCATTTGTGACTGAAATATAGAAGCCTAATAATAATATTGGTATTCTGATATTTATTTATATAATAGTTGTACTTTATTTTTTGAGTCAAGAATGTATAAACTGTGAGATGAAATATAAAGCATTTCAAAGAAAAATACACAAACATTATTAAACATCTTATAAAATTTATATATTAAATTTATTAAAATAAATTGCTTTACAAAATAATTCAATTTAACTGCAGAAAAATGAAATTAAGTAATGAAAATGAACTATTTGATCTTTCTTAAATAAGTTATTTAAAATTTTTTTAGATATACAGAAAAGTTCCAAAATAATGCAAAAATGCCATTAAGGCAATAAATAGCCTCACTGGCCTTGGCCAGGCTCAAGTTACTTAAAAATCAATATTTGAACAAGGACAAAACCACATGTTTTCAAAACCAAATTAGAGGGGTCTAATACCAGGCTGGAAAAGTGGACACTTTAGAAAATTTGCCAACTGCCTCTCTCATCCTGTGAGTGTAGGGTGTGGACAAAGCCAGCTGGTTTGGAGTGTGTTCCTTTTAGCCCTTGCATTTCAAAGAGCAGTTGCAGGGAGGCAGAGAAGAGAAGTACTTTTGGGTGGGATGCTGAGCAGGCAAGGTTCTTTCTAGAACTTTATTGGTTATATAGTCATACTTATTACATTACAGTCAGTAAAAATATGAAAATCTTACAGAACTTCTGACTTCCAGACCTAAAATTCTTTTACTGAATTACCCTGGGCCCTAACAGAAAACAGATGGCTCACTCTTAATGGGGTTATTGAGAAGAATTTAATGAAGAAAAAAAATAATAATGCAAGAAAATCACATCTCTTTTCCTAGATTCATCCATTATTAACATTTAACCACATGTTCATCTTTTTCTTTCTCTGTATATACGGAATATATAAAATAAATATCATACATTATTCTTTTATTTTATTGAACCATTTGAGAATAAGTTTCACATATGACTCTTTAGCAATAAATATTTCACTGTATTTCTCCTAAGAGCAAGAACATAATCTTATATAACCATTTTAGTTTTCAAAACTGAGAAATTTAACATTGCTAAAACATTATTCAGCCTGACCAGATGGTGGCGCAGTGGATAGAACATCGGACTGGAACACAGAAGACCCAGGTTCAAAAACCCGAGGTTGCTGGCTTGAGTAAGGGGTTACTCAACCTGCTGTAGCCCCCTGGTCAACACACATATGAGAAAGCAATCCTTGAACAACTAAGGTGCCGCAACAAAGAGTTGATGCTTCTCGTCTCTCTCCCTTCCTGTCTGTCCCTCAGTCTCTGTCACACACACACACACACACACACACACACACACACACACACACAAATAATTATTCAATATAGAGTCCATATTCCAATTTGCCAATTGTCTCAATAGTGTCTTTGGTAGCAACTTTTTCCTTCTAACTCTAGGATCATACCTTGTATTTATTTGGCTGTCATGTTGGTTCAGTCTCTTAATTCTTTTTTTTTTTTTTTTTTGGTATTTTTCTGAAGCTGGAAATGGGGAGAGACAGTCAGACAGACTCCCGCATGCGCCCGACCGGGATCCACCCGGCACGCCCACCAGGGGCAATGCTCTGCCCACCAGGGGCGTCGCTCTGCCGAGACCAGAGCCACTCTAGCGCCTGGGGCAGAGGCCAAGGAGCCATCCCCAGTGCCCGGGCCATCTTTGCTCCAATGGAGCCTTGGCTGCGGGAGGGGAAGAGAGAGACAGGGAGGAAGGGGGGGGGGGCAAATGGGCACTTCTCCTATGTGCCCTGGCTGGGAATCGAACCTGGGTCCCCCGCATGCCAGGCCGACGCTCTACCACTGAGCCAACCGGCCAGGGCCTGGTTCAGTCTTTTAAATTGAACAGTTCCTCATGCTTGTCTTTTCTGACACTGATGTTTTTGAAGAGCACAAATTCACTATATTATAAAATGTTCCCCATTTGGTGTTTGCCTAATTGTTTCCTCATGACTCAGGTAATTCCTGTTTGGGAGGTATACTACACAAGTGATGTGTCCTCAGAGTATCATATCAGAAGGCAACTGATGTCAATTTGTGTCATTAATTATGATATTAACTTTGATCACTTGGGTAAGGGAGTATTCTGCCAGATTTTGCTAATCTAAAGACACAATTTTTCCTTTTTAAATTGCAATCTTAAAAAAAAAGTTAATGGTGTCATTGTTGAGTTTTAAGCATATTTTTATGCAGTTTTTCCCATCTTCTCTCAAAGTCCTCTCTGACTCTATAAAGTTGGAAGGAAGAATGGTAAGGAGACAGTTTAAGTCAATTTTAAATAGTAGTTCCTTCTGATTCTTTACCTTTAAACAAATCTACTCATTTGATAACAGTAAGATGTTTCGAACTATTTTTTTGGTGGGGTAGAGAGGGTTTATAATCATTGGTTATTAGTAAGCAGGGAGATGGGAGAGGGTAAGGTCCAGAAACTGTAACAGAGGTGTTAGGCATGCAGTAATGTATCAAGATGCTGACTGACAAATGAGATGTTATATCCACAAAACACTGGTCCTATATGTGTGTTTATTTTTTCTGATTAAAAAATCCAATGTATGGTGCTATTTCTCCCATAGGTGCTATTTTTTTCCATAGGATCCCTTGAAAAAAAGTCCAGGTCCAGAGCAGGAAGTATACAAGATGAAGCTGGAGTAGCTGTTACACTAAAAAGCAAGGTGTTGTCAAAGACGACTAAGCCCATATTAAAGGGACTCAGGAGCTTACCTGAATAAAAACCCCTGGCCAAAGACAGGATAATTTGAGAACTGGTAAAAACAACTACAGTGAATTCAAATACAAACGTGTTTAAAGTTCATAGTGAAAAAAATGTTTGATTGGTCATCTAAAGTAAATACTAGGGAGTCAACTCATTTTGAAAACTGGTAATTAGAAAAAAAGAATCAAGCATTTATACTGCCTTTCCTACTATACACTGTACCACCATTGGGTAAACAAATATAACTGATGAAGGAAAGCTTCTCTTTACAGAAGTGCTGTGGCTAAAAAAAAAAAAAAAAAAAAAAAAAAAAAAAGAAGAAATGACAGATTATTATTTTGTCTCCCCTAATAAATTAATGGGTTGAGGCAATTATCATATATCTAATAACATAGCAAAAAGAGAACAATCAGACTTATTTAACTGATGGTTACACACAACATCACCTATGAACTAGTTTGTATTAAAGAAAGAAGAGGAAGAAAATAAAAATCTAAGCTGAATCTGATCAAGCTTCTATATACAGTATATCTTTCAATTTTCAGGAAATACATGGAACACAAGAACATGTTAAACAAGAAAATGATATTAGCAAAACACAGAGTGTAGGAAAGTCTACAGAACAAAAGTGGTTTTCTTTATCAAAAAATTGGATGGTGAGAAGGGGAAGGAAGAGAGAGAAGAGAACCAGTATGTTAAAATAGCCCTAAGAAATACACCAACCGATTTCAATGCAAGGATCTTATTTAGGTCCTGATTTAGACAAGCTATAAACAAAAATAATAACCATCACATTCAAAAAAGGAAAAAAAAGACAACTAGAAAATGTAGATATTGATAGGATATTTGAAGATATTAGGAAATTCTTAATTTTTAGGTGCCACAGTGTTTTGATTTTTTTAAAGTTCTTACACCTTAGAAATGTATAACAAAATATTTATGATGAAATGATGATATAACATCTTATATTAGCTTCAAAAATAATAAAAAAGTAGAGTGTACAGGAGAAAAACAGGTGGTGGGATATATAGATGAAACAAAAGCAGTTACATGTAGGTAATTGTTAAAGCTGGATTATGAGTACACGGAGGTCATTATATTTCCACGATAAAAGATAAAAAAAGAAATATGCTATGGTATAATGGTACATTAGAATTTTAAGAAGAACACTGTAACCACTAAATGGCTGGAGGCACAGAGAGATGAAGAAGCAAAGCATGAACTAAAACGAAGGACGTGAAGAAAGTTAATGATCACAGATTCTGTCCACAATGTGATCAGAATAAGAACAATGAAAAGGAGGAATTACAGAGAAACTCTTTCTGCCTGTATTTATATTATTGGTATAAAACAGAAGGTGGGAGAAGGCATATCATCACTTTAGGTGCCTTGTTAGTTCTGATTTCTGAATTTAATTTTGTTTCTCAATCTATTTTGAACCAGACTTGTTGTTCTTTCTTTTTCTATTTCTTCCTATTCCCCTTTCCCCAGCCTCTCAAGCTATTTCCTTAGAGCTGATGTTTCCTGGTAGAGACTGAATGCTTGATTTCTGTTATTATAACACCTAAGCAGATAGTACTATCACCAATTGGACTGTATCTGACCACCACGCCATCAAGTTGGGTATGCACAGCAGCACTCACTCGATTATCAAGTGGAAGTAGCATATAAGAGGTCAACTTGAGTAGGTCCTGAAGGCACACACAAGTTGTATAATGAGGAACTCAGACTGAGAAAGCACCTTCTTCTGCTACATAAACAAGTTATCCCTCAATTTAAACCAATGGCTTTATGGGGAGTTCCCCTATGATCTGACTGTAAAAGAAAAAATTTTGAATGATTTCTAAATGGTCATGCATGATCTGATGAAACCATTCAGAGGTAACCCTGGAAGACAGTGGGGGTGAAAAGTTCATGCACTGAGCGTGAAAGAAGGGAGAACCAAAGGTTTGGATTTACACTGATTATATATAGGTAATGTGTAAGAGTTTAGATGGAAAGTCAAGGACACTGAAAGAACAAGCTAGGAAAATTGATGACAATAACAACTGGAGAAGTGGTATGTGGAAGGACTTCACCACATAGAGAATGGACCAGGCAGTGGCGCAGAGGATAGAGCATCGGACTGGGATGTGGAGGACCCAAGTTTGAGACCCCGAGGTCGCCAGCTTGAGTGCAGGTTCATTGGGTTTGAACAAAGCTCACCAGCTTGGGCCCAAGGTTGCTGGCTTGAGCAAGGGGTTACTCTGTCTGCTGTAGCTCAATGGTCAAGGCAAATATAAGAAAGCAATAAGTGAACAACTAAAGTGCCGCAACAAAAAAAAAAATTGATGCTTCCACATAGATAATGTACCCATATAAATGCTTACCAAAGGGCATCTGCTATAGGAAAGGTAGACAATTAGGTGGACAAGACAATTGTATCTGCTAAATGTCTTTCTGCTTCATTTTGTAATCTTCCCAGCCCTTCCTCAACTGACTTACGAAGAAAGTGACATGGCGGCATGGGCTCAGTGAAGAGGCTTTCTCTCACCAAAGTTATCTGACTATGGCCACTACTAAGTATCTCCCAGCAGAGATCAGTACAGAGTCCCTGATATGGTCCCATTTCTCAGGGGGAACAGCCAGCCACTTGGTAACACTGTACATATGCCTGCGATCACAAAAGAGGCAGCACTTTGTGCTCATTGTATTGGAGCCTTCCTCTATATGTGGATTGGCCTTCTCTGACTGCAGTGCTTCTGCTACGATCTCATCTGCTGATTTATAGAATGCCACGTTCCTATCATTATTGAACATGGCATCATTTCTGACCAAAACCCTCATTTCACAGGCACAATAAGAAAGCAACAGAACAATGCTCAGGGAATTCTCTGGTTCATGTACTCCATCCTTCACAGCCTGACTGTGTGGACTGACCTATTGAAGACTCATCTTTGCCACCTGCTGGGTGAAACTTTGTGAGCCTGGGTGCTATTTTACAGGTTGCAATATATTTAAATATCTGGTACTATTTCTCCCATAGGTAGAATATACAGGTCTGGGAACAAAAGGTTGTGGCTTTTCTAACTATTACCCTTAATGATACTGTAACAAAATATTAGCTTCTTGTCTCTGCAATGCTGGGGTCTGCTGGTCAAGAAATTTTTTACTTCCAAAGAAAGACATCTACCAGGAAACAAAGAATTCTACAAAACAGGTAAAAATTATAAAAAAGACTTTAACATTACGGAATTTATAGGATCATTATTGTTTTTGCTGCTGTTTTTTTCTAAGTTGCAACAACAAAATCAATTCACGTATCTCAATATCCAAAAGACATACCACTTATTTGAAGAATATGCTAGGATTTAGTATTCATAGTTTTGGCAATTCATCAGTAATCCAAAGGTCCACTTTACATTATACTTTAGCGTTTTCTGTAATAATGAGGTGTTTTTTTCTCTGAAATATGGTTTTTAAATGACAGATAAAACTTTTGTGAATGCAGAAAAAGCATTTAACTTTGGTGTGGTCCACAGGAACATGATTTGAGTGAATACCAGAGTCTGAACAAGTGTTTTTGTATTTATAAACTTGGGGATTCCCAAACATGTCTGGATGTATTTGCATTTTACACCATCACTGAGCCTTGGACAATCTCATAACTACTTTGGGGAGGAGTAATGGAAATCGGCAATTCTAATCCTAGCTATATTTTGCAATGGAAGTCAGGAGACAAATTTTCTTTCATTCTGAATTTATTTAAAAATATATAAAGTTAAAATTGTATTTACTAATATACTTCTTTTCCTAAACAAAGTTTTACTTTTTAATTATTATAATGAAAATATATATCTCACTTTAGCTGACTGCCAAACTGGCACTTGAAATGCTGAATAAAGCAAATACAAAGGACTGCGTGTGTACCCAAATAATAAGAAAAGTAGTAATTTAATCAAGGTGCTTGGATAGGTGACTGAAGACCACCATAGCACAATAACTATAACAGGAAAGGCTCACAGAACTAATTTTTTTTAAATTAACAGAAATAAGTATTCTACAGTGACTTGATAATAAAGGAATGTGATCACTGAGCACTTATTCTGCAAGGCACTAAATATTAACTAATTAAATCTCACAATGATCCCATGAGAAGTTCATTATTCTTATTCTCATTTTATAAATAAAAAAAGGATGGCAAGAGTTTAAGTAATTTGCCAACTGAGGTCACACAGTAAGTGCCAAAGCAAAGATGTGTCTGACTTGAATCGTTATCCAAACTACGTATCAAAGACTGAGACTAGAGTGAGGCAAGCGAGGCACTTGTCTTGGGTGCAAAATTTAAGGTGGTACCAAAAAGAAACATCAGTGATCAAATAAATATTTTAATGTAGTATTTTTAAAAATTAGAATGCCAAAATTCAATGATGAACAAAATACCAAAATTTTTAAGAAAGATAAAATCAGAATTACTGATTTTTCCTTTTTGCCTTAGGCTCCTATGTGGCTTGGCATTGTTACTTGTGCTATCTTTATTTAAAATTTTGTGTTCTAGGCAAACTTACTCACCTCATTCCCCTCACCCTGGTCTGCGTCCTGCTAAAGCCCAAAATAAAACCCAAACCAATGTTTTCCTTTATGTTAAATCTTGAGTTCCAATCAATGATTGGCAAATTGGATCACAGTATTAATCTGAACTACTGATGCAATCTTTCTGAAGTACTCAAAGGCAAAGCCTTAGATGATGAATGCATATTAATGAATAAGATGAATACTGAATAATCAAAGCATTCATATGTTCAGGATGAAAATGGAAACCCACTTTTGGCAAGAGCAAACTCCATGCTTAGCCTTAGTTGGCTGCACTATCCTTACACCTCAATGAATAATTAATAAAATTTATTGAGCACCTACAATATGCCATGTCTAGGTGCTTCAAGAATAATGGAATGATAGAGTAGACTTTTAATACAGGAAAAGAGAGGAGCAGAGAAGAACTACTTTTTGGTGTTTATCTACTTAGGAAGTAATTATTAGAAAAGAACATTTTCTAATTTAAGCCTCACCTTCTCCCTCTTTTGTAGAAGGAAAGACTAAGGCTCAGGGAGCTTTTGTAATTTATCCAAGGTCAGCCAGTTAGAAAACAGCAGAACTGGTTCCAAACTCAGACTTGACTGACTAAACAAATAAGCAAATTAACAATCCACTTGCTATTATTATACTATGACAATTCAAAATTCTACAGGGACTCTGAAGCAACTTAGACAACATTTAGCATAAGTGGGAAAATTAAAACTATTTACTAGATCAAAACCATGTAAAAATATGTTTACATGAAGACAAAGAGTAAAAGGAAATCATTGGGTAATGGCAGTTAATGGTAACCATTCTTTAAAAATTATACAATACAATAAAAAGTATAGAAAGAAATCAGTTTAAACTGGGTAAAACAAATCTTAGTGTCACACTTTTATTTCTTGCCATGTAAAATAAACAGAAAAGAGTTCTGTATATAGCATACTTAATACAGAAACTGAAGACTTTCTAAAAAGACTTTATTTATGATTAAGCTGAGTTCCCACATCCTATGAAATCAATGGTTTGGTTACTATTCAATAATGTAAACAACAAAATGCTTTCATTTAACATGACCTATCCAAATGTATAACTGGAACAAAAACTTGAAGTTTATACCTGTAATTTAACAAAAGATCACAGCATGGTCACTGAATATAAATAAAACAATTACATAGTTTTTTTATTTTCTTCACCATATTCAGTGACCATGTATTTTATTCTTTATATTTAAGGATTTCAACTTATTTCCCTATTTAAGAATACCAAATGCTGACTCACAGTCATTAATATACAGATTTAGTTGGTGGAACATGAATTCCAATAATTTCTTTAAAATCTTAAGATTGGGCCATGCCCGGTTGGCTCAGCAGTCGAGTGTCAGCCCGGCATGTGGCTGTCCTGGGTTCGAGTCCTGGTCGGAGCACACAGGAAAAGCGCCAATCTGCTTCTCCACCCTTCCCCCTCTCGCTTCTCTTTCTCTCTCTTGCTTTTCTCCTCCTGTTGCCTAATAATTGGTTAGAAAAACCTACAAAACTATTCCTGGTTTTTGTTAAATTACAATTGATAGCAGAATGTATTTACACCTTTAAGAAACAAGCAACATTCTAAAGGAAATTAGTTCTTACTTGATAATCATTTCTCTTAATATTTGGAACATCCATGTTGTGAGTAGAAGGGCAAATATCTTCATACTTTTTGCCAGTGAAAATATCAATTCCAACAAGGTGAACCTAACAGAGAAGGGAGAACAGGAAACCTGTTTAAACTTTGCCAAGTGTATCACTCATTACATACACACGAGCACAATACCAATACTGATTATGGCAGATTCTTTCTCCTTCCAAGGTCGTCTAATTTTACTTTCTTTAAAAAGAGGTAGTGGTCCTAGAACTGAGAAGCAGTGAACAACTACACAGTATAATGACACATCAAGACCTAAATCGTATACAATCCAGTATTAAATTATAAGAGGGCATATGAAGTTAGGTTTTAGAATTATGTTAGAACAGGTTTTCTCATCTGTAACCTGAACAGATCATCCAAGTCAGTAGGACTCAGGAAAGTTTCAGCTCCCAAATAATGAAACATAAGAGCCCAAGAAGGAAATGCTACCTTTTAGTATTCAAATAGCAGATCTCCCCCCAGTAATAGTGGGAAGAAAAAAGTGCTTATTACAAAGTTATAAGTATAAAGTCCTCATGTGCTGTAATGTAATACATTGATCAAAACCTCAACGCAAAGACAGACCTGGAAGGGCACCTACCTTGGCATGGCCATGTTTTCCAGTTTTGGAAGTTGACATCTCTACTATTTTGCACGGTCGTCCTTTGAGCACCACGAAGCCGTTTTTGCGCAGGGCCGAGCACTGCATAGGGTATGTGCTGGAAGCCCCAGCATCTCCAGTAGTGAAATCAATTTCATCCGCCATGGTGGCTTGGGGAGATGGTAGCTCGTCCGAGGGAACTACGCACAAAGTTTGTATTTGCTTTTTAACAACGAGCACACAGGTAAGGAAACATCTTATTTCGGACAGGTTACGTGCCAAGCATTATGGATCTATTATTTTTTGCATTTATAGAATACCCACCCCAAAATCGTGGACACTTTCTAACTCTGGCCTCTACAAACTTTTTCATCCATTGATGGGGAGTCGATGGGAAGTCGCAGAGGAGCTCGCTGGGGTGGGGGGCTACCCGCCCTGGGCGTTCACCCGGTCAGGGAGCAGCAAATCCCGGCCCCCGCGGTCCCACCGCAGGAGGAGCCGGCGACCTTCCCGCACCGCGCCGCGCCACCCGGCCCTCCGCCGCGGCCCTGAGCTCCACTGCGGGGACCCAGCCCAGGCCGCACGCTCCCGCGAAGGATGAGGACACAACAGGACCGAGCCAGCAGCACCTGGCCCTCGAGCATCTGGGCGCACTCCACCCCCGGCCTCTCAGGCGCCCCCTGGTCCAGCCGGCATGCCCAGCCCGGCCGGGCCCCACACGGGCCTTAGCTCCGGCGGGTCCCGCGCTCGCCTCGGCTCCCCCATCTATCCTTCCACCTTCGCTCGTTAGGACTCGGCTCTGGCCGCCTCTCCCGGCCCTGCCTCGCTCCGGTTCCAGCCCTGCCAGTTTTCCCCCATGCCTTCACCTTCCAGCGAAGAAGGAGCTCCTCTCGCCTGCGCACCCGCGCGGGTCCCCCAGAGCTGCGGCGGCAGCAGTGGTGGCGGCCGCGGCAGTTCCAAGAGACGGGGCGGGGCCGCCACACTTTCCACACCCTGGCCTCCCCGCCTTTTCCCGCCCCGACCTCAGCCCCACTTCCGGGATAGGTCCAGCGCGTCACAGGCACCGTCCTCTTGGGCTTCCATTGGCTACAAGGTTGGCGAGGCTCCGCCCAGTCACGTGAAGAACGCCCTGGCAACCCCACGTGCTGCGGATTAGTGCACTTCCGGCGTGAAGAGCACTTTCTAGAGGTTGGTGGCTGAGGGTTAAACTCGCCGGCAAGGAAACTTGTTCCTTCAAACTTTTCAGGTTTGTTGAGCTGGGGTTTCAGTCGAAGTGAATAGGAACCAAACCCGTGTTCCGCGGACCCCGCCCTCAGGTGCGTGCCGGTTGTCAGACTTTGAGAGAATTCAGCAGTGCCCCACGTGCCTGTGGAGGGAACTTTGGATTGGCATTTAAGCCCTTCTTGGTGGTCAAACCCATGCTTGTTCCTCGAGGAAGACCCCAGATGCAGTATTTTATTACCCAGCTCTGCACTGCGGGTTCCTGGGACCTCAGCCGTCTGTGATGAGTTTATGGCAGCAACTGCCCCTGGCTGCTCCCCTGCAGTCAGAAGCGCTGCCATGGGTGGTAACTCGTAAGACATCCTTCAACTTAAAAACAGCAGTGAAATGACCTTTTTCCTTCTTCCAGGGACTGTTATGAAGTTATAGAGGCAAATGGTGTCTGACTCCTACCACATTTGGTCCAGTCCAGAAAGCTGTTCTGTCAAACTTAGTTCTTTTCCTCCTGGCATTGGCATTCCATTGCGTTAGTGGTATGCCCATACCTCAGAGGAGTTGAGTTGTCTTCAAAAATCAACCTGGAGGCAGTGGAGACTTGTATAGGATTAAGGACCAAGGCTCTTAAAAGAAATATTCTCCCCTTTTCACAATGTACCATATTTTCTTACCTTGGAAGGGTAACTTCCACCTCCCAGTTTATGTGATTCTGTGATACTATATTGCTCTCTTATGAACTATCCCATTTCTCACATCCCTATATGGCTCTACAGTTTACATAATAGGTATTTCACACGTGTTTGTCTAACTTAACCTTTTTTTTTTTAACTTAACCTTTACAATAAGCAAGTGAACTCCCATAAACCGCTCAGACTCTAGCTAATATAGAAATAGAAAAAAACCTGATTAGAATCTTGGCTCATGAGCCTACTCTGCTTTTTCTTACACCACCTAACCTTTTCTTGTCTATTGTTATTTGAACAGTTGCTAATGTTTGAAGAGTATTTACATAAGCAAGAGATGCATTCAGTGTTTTACATGTATTATTTAATCCTGACCTTGACTGTTACTCTTTTATTAACCTCAAGTTTATTAAGTTATAATTTATACAAAATAAAATTTATCTGTTTTAGTTAGAAGTTTTGAAGAACATAGGCAGTTGTGTAACTACCACTATAATCAGGATACAGAATATTTTCCTTATTTTAAAAGTTTCCGCCTGCCTTTTTGTGGTCAGTCCCCTCTTCCACACCTGCTCCTGGTAATCATTAACAACTATTCTTTTATTTATATTTTTAATTGTGGAAAATAACAGAGAAAAGTTAATTTCCCCAAATCATGCAGCTAGCAAGTCAGAATGACAAGATTGGCCTTTGGCTCCACAAGTACTGTTTTAACTATCACCTTCTACTGCATTCACATAAGATTTGGGTTTGGAATCAAATGATCCAGTTTCATTCATTCAACAAATATAGTCGATTCTAACAAAGTCACCAGAACACTAAATCAGTAAGTACTGAACCATTGCTTCCAGGGAAAATACAGAGCTAGGTTCCTGTGAGCCTCTGATCACATTTTTATCAACTGACCAACATATAATCTTGTTTTCTGTGCATTTCTATGTATTTAATATTTAATATATATTAACTTATTAACATTTAACTCACAGCCAACAGCACTATAAATCATGCCCAAAGAAGACTTATTTGACACATGTATTTTCTCTGTAAGACCTTCTTGTGCTTTAAAGCAGTGGTCCCCAACCCCCGGGCCAGAGACCGGTACCGGTCCGTGGGTTATTTGGTACCAATCCGCAGAGAAAGAATAAATAACTTACATTATTTCCATTTTATTTATATTTAAGTCTGAATGATGTTTTATTTTTAAAAAATGACCAGATTCCCTCTGTTACATCCATCAAAGACTCACTCTTGACGCTTGTCTCCGTCACGTGATACATTTATCCGTCCCACCCTAAAGGCTGGTCCATGAAAATATTTTCTGACATTAAACCACTCAGACTCTAGCTAATATAGAAAAAAACCTGATTAGAATGTTGGCTCATGAGCCTACCCTGCTTTTCCTTACACCACCTAACCTTTCCTTGTCTATTGTTATTCGAACAGTTGCTAATGTTTGAAGAGTATTTACATAAGCAAGAGATGCATTCAATGTTGTATATGTATTATTTAATCCTGATCTTGACTGTTACTCTTTCATTAACCTCAAGTTTATTAAGTTATAATTTATACAAAATAAAATTTATTTTATTTTGGCCCAAAAAAGGTTGGGGACCACTGCTTTAAAGCATCAGACAGCACTTCAGCACTATGTTTGGGGACCATTTTAAACAGCTAAGTCACCAACAAAAGTCACAAAAATATAATAAAATGGCACTACTAGACTGAAAATACTATTTGACAACTGAAACAAGAAAGCAGAGCATCACCTTGTTTGACATCAGCCAGAAAAATGTGTGTTGTAGGATTCAAATCTTTCACTGCTCTGTGTATGACCACAAATGATCATGAAAGCATCTTGAGTATTGATTTTGAGGTTACAAGTAAATTTGGCACATAGAGAAATTCAAAAATATGGAATCTATGAATAATGAGGATTGATTTTTTATTTTAGCACCCTTAGTACTGAAATTGCCGTGTTGCCCAAGACAGCCTCCTCTTTCCTATTAAGTACTTGAAGTCTAGCACAGGATACAGTCAAGCAGGTTTAACTGATACGATAAGTTCTATTAAATAGATAATTGTAGGGTGCTGAAAAGAGGGCCTCCTCCTCTAACCTAGGTGTTGTCCAATTGAAATATAATGCAAGCCACTTGTAAGTTTTAGTTTTATTGTATCCACATTTAAAAAGTACAAAAAAATTTCAATAATATATTTTATTTAACCCAGTACATCCAAAATATTATTTCACATGAAACCAATATAGAAGTTATTAATAAGATAATTTTACATTTTTTTATACTGAGCCTAAACTCTAGTGTAGAGTACACCTTAGTTCCAATTAGTCATATTTCAGGTGCTCAATAGCTGTGTATGACTGGTGGCTATCATATTAGACATCACAGGTCAAAAAGACTTCAAATCTTTTCAGGCATTGATATCTTAATTTGATATCTGAAAAATGAATAGAAGTTAGCAATAAAGGGATTTGGAAAAAGGCATTTTAGGCAAAAGAACTGGGAATACAAAGACCTATAGGTGACAGAGTTGTAGCATCATCATCCTTGACTGCAAACTGCTCAATATGACTGGTGCATACTGTAAAAACCAGTGGGTGAATTTGGATTTTTTTCTCAAGGGCAATAGAGAAACATCAAAACAGTACATAGAAGAAAATGACAGGACAGTGTTTTTTAAAAAGAAAGACCATTCTGGTTATGATATGGATAATTTTTTAGGGGGAAAAATATTGGAAATAAGAAACCAATTAGGAAGAAATAGTTAATGATAGTGAACAAAGGCGGTGACTGTGAGAACAGAGAAGGCAGATTCAAGTGAATTGAAAGGACAAGTGGAAAAAATATCATTAATTGAATGTTGGGAGTCAAAATGAGAAGGGAGACACAGGGTGTGAAGAAGAGGAAGGCATCCAATTAAAAACTGGGAAGGCCTTATCCACCTTTTGTGGCACAGTGGATAAGGCATTGACCCCTGCTGAGATCGCCAGTTTGAAGCCCCATCAAGGCACACAAGAGAAGCAACTACAAGTTGATGCTTTCCACTCCTTCCCCCTCCCCCCCTCTCCCCTCTCTAAAATCAATAAATAAAATCTTAAAAAAAAACCCAGGAGGATGGCGGTACCATTTATTGAGATAAGATATATAAAAGAAAAGCAAGTTTCCAAGGTAAGTTGAGTTCATTTTTGGTCATTTTGATTTTAAGCTCCCTGTGGAAGAGATGTAGATCTTAAATAGACATTCCATCAGTATATAGATGATGGTTTAAGTTAATGAAAGACTCTTTTGGGCTTTAAGAACACACATAGACTGAAAGTAAGGGGATGAGAAAAGATATTCTGTGCAAATAGAAACCAAAAGAAGGTTAAGGTAGCTATCAGCCAAAATAGACTTTAACACAAACACTGTAATAAGAAACAATGTAAATAATATAATAATATAGGAGTCAATATAACAAGATAATATATTTGTAAACATTTATGCACCCAACATAGGAGCACCTAAATATATAAAGCAAATCATAACAGATATCAATGGATACCACAGAAATACAAAGAATCATAAGAGACTTTATAGCAATTATATGGCAATCAATTGGATAGCCTAGAAGAAATGGATAAACTTGTAGAAACATTAAATCTACCAAGACTACGTCATGAAGAATAGGACATTTTAGCATACCAATTACTACTAAAGAGACTCAATTAGTAATCAAAACCTCTTCTATCCTCCCCCCCCCCCAAATTCACTGGTGAATTCTACTCAACATTTAAAAAAGAATTGATTGAAATTCTTCTCAAACTATTTAAAAAATTAAAGAGGAAGAGTCACTTGTATACTCATTTTTCAAGGCCAGCATTACCCTGATACCAAATATCAGAGAAGGACACTACAAGAAAATAAAATTACAGGTCAATGTCCCCAATGAACATAGTTGCAGAAATCCTCAAGAAAGTATAACTAAATTTAGCAGTACCTGAAAAGGATCATACACCAAAAGGATCATACACCATGATGGAGTGGAATATATTCCAGGAATGCAAGGATGGTTCAACATCTGCAAATCAATCAATGTGATACACCACATTAACAATATGAAGGATAAAAACTATATGTATATCTCAACAGATATAGAAAAAACATTTGGCAAAATTCAATGGCCATGCATAATAAAAACTTTCAATAGACTGCATATAGAGAAACCATATTCAATATAATAAAGGTTGTATATGACAAGCCTACAGTTAGCATCACATTCAATGGTGAAAAGTTGCAAGGTTTTCCTCTAAGATCAGGAATAAGACAAGGATGTCCACTCTCACCACTTTTATTCAATATAGTCCTGGAAGTCATAACCAGAGAAATTAGGCAAGCAAAGTAAATAAAAGGCATTTAAATTGGAAAAAAGGAGTAAAATTGCCTTTATTTGCAGATAACATTTTTCTTTACATATAGAAAATCCTAAAAACTCCACCAGAAACTGTTAGAACTAATAAGTGAATTTAGTAAAGTTTAGGATAAAATACCATATATAAAAAGCAGTTGTGTTTCAATATACAAGAAATGATCTATCAGAAAGAGAAATTAAGAAAACAATTCTACTTAAAATTGCATCTAAAGGAATAAAATTTTTAGGAATAAATTTAAGGCGGTGAAAGATTTAAAACTGTAAGACTGATGAAAAAATTGTAGAAGACACAAGTAAAATATATTTTATGATTATGGATTGGAAGAATTAATATTGTTAAAATGTTGGTACTGCCCAAAGTAACCTACAAATTCAACGCAATCCCTTTCAAAATTCCAATGGCATTTTTTACATAAATAGAAAATTTTAGAATTTGTATGGAACTACAAATGATTGAATAGCCAAGTAATCTTGAGAAAGAAGACCAAAATAGACACATCACACTTCCTGATTTCATATATATTAAAAAGCTAAACCAATCACAACAGACACATAGATCAATGAACTAGAAAGGGAACCCAGAAATAAACCCATGCCTATATTGCCAATTAATTTACAACAAAGGAGCCAAGAATATACTGTGGGGAAAAGATAAATGGAATGCTAACTATAATATGTTGCCTATAGAGTTTCCTATAGGTAATATAGAAGTGTCATCTGCAAATAAAACTTCTCAAACAAATCATAAAGGTTAAACTCCTTCACATTGACCTTGGCAATGGTTTTTTTTTTCACTAATAAAAAAGGCAACAAAAGCAAAAATAAATAAATAGGACTATTTCACACTAAAAAGCTTCTTTCAACAAAGGAAACAATCAAGAATGGGAGAAAATACTGGCAAGTTATACATCAAATAATGGATTAATATCTCAAGTATATAAAGAACTCACAATTCAATTGCAAATTAATACTAATAATAAACCAAAAACAATCTCATTTAAAAATGGGTGAAAAACTTGATAGACATTTTCCCAGAGAAGACATACAAAAAACCAACAGGTACATGAAAAGTTGATCAATATCACTAATCATCAGAGAAATTAAAATTAAAGCTACAGTGAGAGCCTGACCAGGCAGTAGCTTAGCGCACAGAACATCGGACTGGGACGTGGAGAACCCGAGTTCGAGAACCCGAGTTTGAGACGCCGAGGTCTCCAGCTTGAGCATGGGCTCATCTGGTTTGAGCAAGGTTCACCATCTTGAGCCCAACGTCGCTAGCTTGAGCAAAGGGTCACTTGGTCTGCTATAACCCCTCAGTCAATGCACATATGAGAAAGCAATCAATGAACAACTGAGGTGACACAATGAAGAATTGATGCTTCTCATCTCTCTCCCTTCCTGTCTGTCTGTCCCTATCTGTCCTTTTCTCTGACTCTCTTTGTCTCTGTCACACACAAAAAAACCCCAAACAAACAAAAGTATAGTGAGATATCACATTGCTCCTGTTAGATTGTTTATCATCCAGAAGACGAGAGATAACAGTATTAACAAGAATGTGGGGAAAAGGGAACCCATGGTGCTCAGTTTTGGGGAATTTAAAATATTGAAGCTGTGGAGACAGCATGGAGTTTCCTCAAAAAATTAAAAATAGAACTACTATATGATTCAGCAATACTGCTTTTGGGTATATACCCAAAGGAAATAAAAGTAGGTTATCAAAAAGATGTCTTTAGTTTTCTGTTCATTGCTATATTATTCACATAGTCCAGATATGGAAATAATTTCAGTTTTCAACAGTAAATGAATGAATAAAGATTATGTATATATATACAACATATATATATAAAGGAATAATATTGTGAACAATGGGATAATATTGTATACAATGTAATAGTACTTATTCAATAAAATATACATACAATGCAATATTATTCAGCCATGGAAAAGGAGGAAATCCTGCCATTTGTGACAAGTGGATGAACCTCGAGGGCATGGTGCCAAGTGAAATAATTCAGACAGAAAAAGGCAAATGCTGCATTTAGATTTCGTTATATGTGAAATCTGAAAAAAGGTCAAACTTATGGAAACAGAATAGAAAATTGTTGCCAGGGCTGGCCTGGGGTTAGAAAAAATAGAAGAAGGTTGGTAAAAGGGTACAAACTCTCAGCTATCAGATGAATAAAGTCTAAGGTTCTAATATATAACATGGTGACTATACTTGATAACACTGTATTGCATAACAAAATATAACAATTTTTTTCACCAAAATGATAAATATGCAACATAATGAATATGTTAATGAACTAGATGGGAAGGTTTTTAAATAATAAATACATATATGAAATCATCACAATGTATACTGTAATTTTCTTACTATTTATCAATTATACTTCAATAAAGTTGAAAAAAGAATGTAAAGTATCTAATCTTTTTTATATTGATTACACATGGAAATGATATTTTGGATATGTTAGATTAAAATATATTGTAAATGTCAAAATAATCAGATGAGGCAAATACAAAACAAATAGCAAAACATTAGACATGTTTATACCAATAATTACATTAAATAAAAGTGGATTAAATGTTTTAATTAAAAGGCAGAAATTGTTGGACTGTTGAGAATCTCACAAATACCCAACTATATGCCATCTATAAGAAACACTTTAAAAATAAGGACACATAGAGGTTGAAAATAGGGAGATTTAAACAATAAGCATTAAAATGTTGGAGAGGTTATATTGATAGCAGTTCAAGTAGACAGCAACATAGAGTATCACCAAAAGAAAAGACATATTTCATAATGATAAAAGAATTAAATTATTAGGAAAATCTAATTTGTATGTGTATATGCCTAAAAATAGAGCTTAAAAATACATGAAGACAACTGACAGAACTAAATGGAGATATAGACAAGTCCACAATCATAGCCAAGTATTTTAAATAACTCAGTAATTTATGAAAAATAGATACAATATCATTAATGTGTATATCTTAATAAAATTATAAACCACCTTGGATATTTTCAGAGTGCACTGAACCCAAAAACTGCAGAATGCAAATTGATTTCAAATACACATTGATCATCATCCAAAATATGTTAGATTCATTTTCAGAAAAGATTTGTATCAGTGTAATTAAATTAGAAATTGGTAAGATATATTTTAAACTGCAATATTTAGAAATTAAATACATTTGTAAATAACCCGTAGGTTAAAACAGAAAAAAATAAAGAAAATGCAAAAATATATTAAATTGAGTGACAAAAATACAATATATCAAAATTTGTAGACTATAGCTAAAACAGAGTTAGAGAAAAGAATGACAGCTTTAAATGTTTATTTTAGAAGAGGAGAAAAGTTTTAAATCAATGGCATGGGTTTCCACCATAAGAAGCTACTGAAAGAAGGGCAAAGTAAATCTATAGCAGAGATCTGCAAACTTTTCCCATAAAGGGCCAGATAATAAATATTTTAGGCTTTATGGGTCACATACTCTCTGTTGCAACTATTCATTTCTCTCATTGTAGTCTGAAAGCAGACACAGACATTATGTGAATATATTAGCACAGCTGTGTTCTAATAATTTTTATTTATAAAAATAGGTGGGCTAGATTTATCTTGTAGGAAATAGTTGCAAACCCATAATCTACTCACAACATGGATATTCCAAACAGAGGAGAAATAAGTATTAAGTACTAATTTTTCACTCTTAGGTACATAACCCAGTGAATTAAAAATAGGTACTCAAAGAAATCAGTGTATACAAATGTTTATAATAGTACTATTCACAATAGCCAAAAGGTGGAAACAACCAAATAACTCATTAACAAATGAATGGATAAACAAAATTTGGTATATACATGCAATGGGATATTACTCAACCATAAAAAGGAATAAAGTACTGATACATGCTACAACATGAGTGAATCTCAAAGATGATATGCTATGCAAAATAAACCAGACACGAAAGGTCACATATTCTACAGTGTGTTCGTAAAGTCATGGTGCACTTTTGACTGGTCACAGGAAAGCAACAAAAGATGATAGAAATGTGAAATCTGCACCAAATAAAAGGAAAACCCTCCCAGTTTCTGTAGGATGTTGTGGCAGCATGTGCGCATGCGCAGATGATGACATAACAGTGTGTGTACCCCGGAGCAGCCCACGGCCATGCCAGTTGAGATGTGGACGGTACAGAGGAAAGTTCAGTGTGTTCTGTGGCTCGCTAAATTCGAATCCGTGACCAAAGTGCAACGTGAATATTGGCGCGTTTATAACAAAGCGCCACCACATAGGAATAACATTACTCGGTGGGATAAGCAGTTGAAGGAAACCGGCAGTTTGCTGGAGAAACCTGTTCTGGTAGGCGAGTCTGCAGAGGCTATATGGGATAGCTACCTAAGGAGCTCTAAAAAATCTGTACGTGTGCCCACATCGAACTGCACTGAATAGGTATGAAACTGGGAGTTTTCCTTTTATTTGGTGCAGATTACACATTTCTATCGTCTTTTGTTGCTCTCCTGTGACAGCTCAAAATTGCACCATGATTTTACGGACACACTGTATTATTCCATTCATATAAAACATCCAGATTAAGTAAATCCAGAGATAGAAAGCAGAATAATGTTTTCAAGGGCTGGAAAGAGAAAGGAATGGGGATTGACTGTTTGATGGATACAGAGCTGTCTTTTAGGGCAGTGGTCCCCAACCTTTTTTGGGCCATGGACCGGTTTAATGTCAGAAAATATTTTCATGAACTGGCCTTTAGGGTGGGCCGGATAAATGTATCACGTGACTGAGACAAGCGTCAAGAGTGAGTCTTAGATGGCTGTAACAGAGGGAATCTGGTCATTTTTAAAAAACAAAATATCGTTCAGACTTAAATATAAATAAAACAAAAATAATGTAAATTATTTATTTTTTCTCTGCAGACCGGTACCAAATGGCCCACCGATTGGTACCGGTCCGCGGCCCGGGGATTGGGGACCACTGTTTTAGAGTGATGAAAATGTTATAAATAAATAGAAGTAATTGTTGCATACAATGTGAAATGTACAAAATACCACTGATGTATACTTGAAATGGTAAATTTTGTGTGGTATGAATTTCACATCAACAAAAAGATGAACCTCAATTTTTACCTCATCATATCCTACATAAAAATGAACTGAAAATAGATCATGGACATAAATATAAAATAGTGCTTATAGAAAAAAAAACATAGGAAAGTATATTTGTATCCTGGGAGCAGGCAAAGAATTTTTAGACAAGACATCAAGCACAAAAACCATAAAAGAAAAATTTAACTTTATTAAATATAAAACTTCTTAAAATGAATAGTCAAGCTTCAGACTGAGATAAAATAAGAAAAAAGTAGATATATAGCCAAACTACCTTTCAATAGGTTGATGAATAAACCAACTGTGGTATATTTATACAATGAAATATTACTCAGCAATAAAAAGAAATGTGCTACTAAGCCATGAAAAAAATAGGCAAGCCTTAGCTACATATTGCTGAATGAAAGAATCCAATTTGAAAATGTTTCCACTTAAATGACCTTCTGGAATAGGAGAAACTATAGAGCCAGTGAAAGATCAGTTCTTGACAGGGGTTTGTGGGGAAGTAGGGAGCACTGAATAATTAAAGACAGAATTCTTTTAGGGCTGTGAAGCTATTCTGTTATGGTATTATGCATTTGTTAAAACCCACACAACTTCACAGCATTAGAATGAAAATGTATACAATTAAAAGAAATCATTTAGGAGGCTTTGGGAGCCAGGAAGAAATGCAGATGTGACATCTAGCCCTATTATGATGTACAGTCATCCCACAGTATCTGAGAGGATTGGTACCAGGACTCCGATAGATACTAAAATCAGTGATTCATAAGTCTCATATAGCATGACCAGGCAGTGGTGCAGTGGATAGAGCATTGGACTGGGATGCGGAGGACCCAGGTTCAAGACCCCGATGTCACCAGCTTGAGCGTGGGCTCATCTGGTTTGAGCAAAGCTCACCAGCTTGAGCCCAAGGTCGCTGGCTCAAGCAAGGGGTTACTCAGTCTGCTGTAGCCCTATGGTCAAGGCACATATGAGAAAGCAATCAATGAACAACTAAAGTGCCACAACAAAAAACTGATAATTGATGCTTCTTATCTCTCTCCATTCCTGTCTGTCTGTCCCTATTTCTGACTCTCTCTCTCTGTCTCTGTAAAAAACAAACAAACAAACAAAAAATATAAGTCCCATATATAAAATGTCATAGTGTTAGCACACAACCAATATATATCTTCCCACATACACTAAGTCATCTCTAAGTTACTTATAATACCTAATACAATGTAAATGCTACATAAATAGTTATACCGTATTGTTTAGGAATCAACTTTCTGGAATTTTATTTCCCAAATATTTTTAATCCTCGGTTGAATCCACAAGTGTAGAAAGGGGAGTCAATTGTATAAAACAATCACAGTGAAAGGTATGAGAGGAAAAGGTAACTATGGAAATGAACAGAGTCTTTAAGGCTGAAGGCAAAAGGAATTACACTTAAGCACTTACTTTAGTTGTTTGCAAATAAAGCAGTTTGACTTCTTACTTTCCAATAGAGATACTTTTTGTATTTTTTTTCCTCTTTTTGCTTGATCATACTGGCTAGAACCTCTATTTCAATAAAGAATAGAAATGACAAGAGGATATTCCTTGTATTTTCCCTAATCTTAGGGGGAAGGCATTCAGTGTTTTATTGTTAATTGTTTCATATTAAACATTTCATATTAAGAATATTAACTGTAGTTATTGTGTAAATACCATTTATCAAGTTGAGGTTATTCTTTATATCTCAGTTTATTGTGAGTTTTTAATTAGAAATGTTAAATTTTGTCTCGCCTTTTCTACATTTATTGCTGCAGCTATTTCTGTATATGTTTATATTTTTAGTTTGTTAATATAGTGAATTACATTCGTTTTTATTTTTATTCAGTGTGAGGAGGTGAGGCAGAGACAGATTCCCATATGTGCCTCAAACGGGATCCACCCGGCAAGCCCACTAGGGACAATGCGTGGCCCACTTGGAGCCGTTGCTCCATTGCAACCAGAGCCATTTTTTAGTGCCTGAGGCAAGGCCATAGAGCCATCCTCAGCGCTTGGAGCCAACTTGCTCTAATCGAGCCATGGCTACAGGAGGGGAGGAGAAGAGAGAGAGAGAGAAGCGAGAGGGGGGAGGGATGGAGAAGCAGATCAGCGCTTCTCCTGTGTGCCTTGATCAGAAATCAAACCCAAAACATCTACACGCTAGGCTGATGCTGTACCACTGAGCCAACCAGTCAGGCCACATTCATTTATTTTAAAATGTTAAACAAAACCCGGTATTCTTTGAATAAACACTACTTGGTCATTATGTATTTTTTCTTTTTCTTCAGAGTTTAGTAATTTATTTTAAGAAATAATTCAGAAGTAAGTTCAATTTTGTATAAGAAAGAATTATTTCAATGTAACTCATAATCATTATGTATTTTAAAAATATATTATTGGATTTAATTTGCTAAATTTTGTTTAGAATGTTTGCATCTATGTTTATGAAGAATATTTGTTTATAATTTTCTTGTAATGTCTTTGGTTTTAACTAACTTCATAGAATGTTTGGTTTTGGCTAACTTCATAGAATGAATTGCAAAGTGGTACGTTCTCTTTAATTTTTTGGAAGAGTAATATAGAATTGTTATTATTTCCTCCTTAAATATTTGGTAGAATTCACCAAATATTACTTGAGTTTAGGATTTTCTTTTGGAAAAGGTTTTTGACTATAATATCAGTTTATTTAATAGGTAACAGGATTATTCAAGTTAATTATTTCTTCTTACATGAGATTTGATGACTTGCCTTTAAAATAATTCATTCATTTCATCTAAATTGTCAAATCTTTTGGCATAAAGTTGGTCATTCATAACCTTTCCTTATTATCTTTTTAATATTTCTGATGTTGATAATTGGCACTTTTCCCCCCTGATCAGTCTGACTACAACAAGCTTTAGTGATCTCAAAGAACTATCTTTTAGTTTCATTGGTTTTTCTCTATTTTTTTATTATTCTGTTTCTTTGTTTTCCGTTTTGATATTTCTTACATCATTTTTTTTCTAATGCTTTGTTTTAATTTGCTCTTCTTTTGACAGTTTCTTAGGGTGAAAACTGAGATTCATTGATTTCCTTATTTTTAATATCAGGGTTCAGTGTTATACATTTCTCTCTTAATATTGACTAGTGGCATCTGATTTTTTTGAAGTACTTTTTTTCACTTCAAAATACTTTTTAATTCCCCTTAATATTTATTTTTTGTGTTTTTTTTTTTTTTTTTTTTTTTCATTTTTCTGAAGCTGGAAACAGGGAGAGACAGTCAGACAGACTCCCGCATGCGCCTGACCGGGATCCACCCGGCACGCCCACCAGGGGGCGACGCTCTGCCCACCAGGGGGCGATGCTCTGCCCATCCTGGGTGTCGCCATGTTGTGACCCTCCTGGGTGTCGCCATATTGCGACCAGAGCCACTCTAGCGCCTGGGGCAGAGGCCACAGAGCCATCCCCAGCGCCCGGGCCATCTTTTGCTCCAATGGAGCCTTGGCTGCGGGAGGGGAAGAGAGAGACAGAGAGGAAGGTGCGGCGGAGGGGTGGAGAAGCAAATGGGCGCTTCTCCTATGTGCCCTGGCCGGGAATCGAACCCGGGTCCTCCGCACGCTAGGCCGACGCTCTACCGCTGAGCCAACCGGCCAGGGCCAATATTTATTTTTTGATTCATGGTTTATTTAGTACTGTTTAAATTAGTTCCATGATTTGGGATTTTCTAAAGAATTTGGTTATTGATTTAAAAAAAAATAACATTGTGGTCAAAGATCATACTTTGTATGACTTGAGTCCTTTTTAATTTATTGAGGTTTATTTTATGACCCAGAATATGGTCAACCATGAGTTTGAGAAAAATATATATATATTCTGATATTTTTGGGTGAGTGTTATATAAGTGTCAATGAAGTTAAGTAGGTTTATTATAATATTATTCAAGTCTACTATACACTTAGTAATTTTCTGTCTTCTTGTCCTATCATTATTGAGGAGTTGTGTCAGTTCTTTGGGGATGTGATAGCAAGGTAAGACAGATTGACTAACTTATAAACAACTGAAATTTATCTCCTATAGTTCTGGAGGCTGGGAAGTTTAAGATCAAGGTGCAAGCGTGATCACATTTCCTTTAGGGATCTCTTCTTTCTGATTTATAGCTGTAGCCTTCTTGCTGAGTCCTCATATGGTGGAAGGGGCAAGGGATCTTTGTGGTGTCACTTAAATATGAACATTAGTCCCACTCATGAGAGCTCCACCATCATACATTTGACTTTTGAGGGGATACAAATATCCAGACCACAGCAGAAGGTATTGTAGTATCCAATTATAATTGTGGATTATCTGTCTCTCTTTGCATTTCTTCATGTATATTGAAGCTCTCTTGGTATTATATACTTAATGTTTATGATTGGTATGCATTTTGATTGATTTAGTCTTATTATTAAATGACTTTCCTTATTCATATTCTTTGTTATAAAATATACTTATATTAATATAGCTGCTCCAGCTTTCTTTTGACTCATATTAGCATAGTGTATTTTTAAAAAATCCTTTTACTTTTTACCTACTGTGTCTTTATATGTATTTAAAGTATATTTCTTTCTTTTTTTTTTAAATTTGGACCATTTTTTTTAAATTTTTATTTTAATGGGGTAACATCAATAAATCAGGGTACATACATTCAAAGAAAACATATCCAGGTTATCTTGTCATTTAGTTCTGTTGCATACCCATCACCCGAAGACAGATCATCCTCTGCCACCCTCCATCCAGTTCTCTCTGTACCCCTCCCCCTCCTTCCCTCCCCCCACCCCCATAGCCACCACACTCCTGTCCATGCCTCTTTGTCTCGCTTTTATGTCCCACCAATGTATGGAATCCTGCAGTTCCTGTTTTTTTCTGATTCGCTTATTTCACCCCGCACAATGCTACCAAGACTCCACCATTCCTCTATAAGTGATCCGATGTCACCATTTCTTTTAGCTGAATAGTATACCATGGTGTATATGTGCCCCATATTCTTCATCCAGTCCTCTATTTTTTTTTTATTACAGTGATTAAAAGCCTTTAAGCAAACTCTTGGCCAATACAGCAAGAATCCCTAAAAGAGTAGTGTCCTTAACATGTTCCCCAAGTCCAAGTTGGCCCCATCATCATGCCAAATCCCTGAAAAATGCAACCCAACCACAGTTCAGTCTTTTAGGAGCTGTCTCAGGGAGCAGGAGTCCAGGAAAGTTCCCCACAGGAAAAGTCTGCATGGCGCTGGAATTGTTGTCACCATTCTATACTTTGCAGCTCATGTCCAAGTCCCAATGACCGCTGCTTCTAGCTGGTAATAATTCAGGTAGATTGGAAAAAGCCATTTGCAGCATGCGTGGATATGGAGCTTCTGTTCTCCTCTGCCTGGAGAGTTGAGACCAGGTTGCTTTTCCCTGGAGCTCTGCGACTGTGGCCTGGTAAAGAGAACCTTGGGATACACTAAGCTGGGTGGCAAAGGTAAATTCATAATACAAGTTGGCAAAAGGAGGAAAGAGAGCTCTAAATTAGGAGTAGGTCCCAGCCTGAAATATGAGTGGGGCATTGAGGTAGGAGGGATAAAGGAAACACTATATATTAAGCAAAACAGCAGAAAATAGGACTAGCAACACCCACAACAGAGATCTTTGAGGGAAGAATAAAAAACCTGACTATTCAGGCAAAACATAATTAAGTGGCCCTTGTGCGAATGAGATCAGTTTACCTGCTTCTTGGAAGAAATACCCTAGGCTCGTCCACAGTGTCGTAGATGGGGCCGACGGCCCTGGGCACCTTCAGCCTTCAGTGGCAAACCCCAGCTTTCTGGGCAAGGTTAGGTCATAGGTGGCTGGAGCAGGGCTGGAAGAGACTGAACCCTCCCTTAGAGGAGCGAGGGGGAAGCCCACCTTCCAGTGTCCCTGTTTCCTCGCAGCAGAGGCATGTAAGTCTGGCAGGCTTTAGCTCAATGACCTTCCTTTCCACTATTGAAGCAGGGCCCAGATGGCATCCTATGAGACCCCTTTGGGATGTTGGAGCCTTTAAGGGTGTATCCTAAAAGCTGGTAGTTCCTCTGATCTCTATTGGGCTTTTTCTGCCTCTAGGTATCTTAAAAGCCATTCTCAGAAGATCTCGCTGAGGGGTTTGAGGATCCCCATCCGCCTATATAAATCTTTTCCATATATCTGGAGCTATTTGGAAAAAAGACAGAATAGTGTTATTAGCTAGATCTAATAAAGAAGGTAGTAGTTTGCAGGCGAAAAAGATTTGGTGTCTCCTGTTCATCAGTAATCAAAAGAAATGTAATTTTTTTTTTTTAAGTAAAAAGCATGATATGGTAGACCTGTCAGAGTCATTGGCCTGGTGTGCAGGATTCCTGGGTTCGATTCCTGGCCAGAGCACACAGGAGAAGCGCCCATCTACCTCTCCACTCCTCCCCCTCTCCTTCCTCTTCGTCTCTCTCCTCCCGCCTACAGCCAAGGCTCCACCGGAACAAATCCACCCTGGGCACTAAAGATGGCCCCATGGCCTCCACCCCAGTCGCTAGAATGGCTCCGGTTGTAACAGAGCAACATCCCAGATGGGCAGAGCATTCCCCCCGGTAGGCATGCCAGGTGGATCCCAGTCAGGCGCATGCAGGAGTCTGACTGATGCCTCCCCATCCCCATCCTCAGAAATATACAAAAAATAAATAAATAAAAGAAAAAATACTACAAAAAAAGGGGGGGGCATTCCCTTGTGCTAAAGCTCCAGGGAGCATGGAGTGAGCTTGAGTATGTCCTATGAACCATGGAGCTCTATGTTTACATACAAGTCTTTGAAGAAGGAGGAACTGCTGAAATAGTTTATCAGCATTTGTCCCTAAGACAGCAGTCTTTATAGTGGGAACACCATACGTAATTATTTGCTGTCTGTCTATAGATTAAGGGGGGAATATGGCAAATGCTGAAAAGCCATGATCTTTGTGCCCCTCCCTTCCCCCAACCCCCTCCCTCTCCTCCCCCCACCCTGTAACCCCAACACTGTTGTTCATGTCTCTGAGTCTCATCTTTATGTCCCACCTATGTATGGAAACATATAGTTCTTAGTTTTTTCTGATTTACTTCTTTCACTCAGTATAATGTTATCAAGGCCCATCCATGTTGTTGTAAAAGATCCTATGTCATCATTTCTTATGGCTGAGTAGTATTCCATAGTATATATATACCAAAGCTTTTTAATCCACTCATCCTCTGATGGACACTTGGGCTGTTTCCAAATCTTTGCTATTGTGAACAATGCTGCCATAAACATGGGGGTGCATTTCTTCTTTTCAAACGGTGCTATGGTGTTCTTGGGGTATATTCCTAATAGTGGTATAGCTGGGTCAAAAGGCAGTTGGATTTTTAATTTCTTGAGGAATCTCCATACTGTTTTCCACAGTGGCTGCACCAGTCTGCATTCCCACCAGCAGTGCAGGAGGGTTCCCTTTTCTCCACATCCTCGCCAGCACTTATTCTGTGTTGTTTTATTGATGAGCGCCATTCTGACTGGTGTGAGGTGATATCTCATTGTGGTTTTAATTTGCATTTCTCTAATCATTAGTGATGTTGAACATTTTTTCATATGCCTATTGGCCATCTGTGTGTCCTCTTTGGAGAAGTGTCTATTCATTTCTTTTGCCCATTTTTGGATTGGATTGTTTGTCTTCCTGGTATTAAGTTTTACAAGTTCTTTATAAATTTTGGTTATTAATCCCTTGTCAGACGCTGTGTCAAATATATTCTCCCATTGTGTAGTTTGTCTTTTTATTCTGTTCTTATTGTCTTTAGCTGTGCAGAAGCTTTTTAGTTTGATAAAGTCCCATTTGTTTATCCTGTCTTTTATTTCACTTGCCTGTGGAGACAAATCAGCAAATATATTGCTGCGAGAGATGTCAGAGAGCTTACTGCCTATGTTTTCTTCTAAGATGCTTATGGTTTCACGGTTTACATTCAAGTCTTTTATCCATTTTGAGTTTATTTTTGTGAGTGGTGTAAGTTGGTGGTCTAGTTTCATTTTTTTGCAGGTAGCTGTCCAGTTTTCCCAACACCATTTGTTGAAGAGGCTGATTTACTCCATTGTATTATCTTACCTCCTTTGTCAAATATCAGTTGTCCATAGAGCTGTGGGTTTATTTCTGAGTTCTCTGTTCTGTTCCATTGATCTATGTGCCTGTTCTTATGCCAGTACCATGCTGTTTTGAGTACAATTGCCTTATAATATAACTTGATATCTGGAGGTGTGATACCTCCCTTTTTTTCTTCCTTTTCAGGATTGCTGAGGCTATTCTTGTTCTTTTTTGGTTCCATATAAATTTTTGGAATATGTGTTCTATGTCTTTGAAGTAAGTCATTGGTATTTTCATTGGTATTGCATTGAATTTATAAATTGCTTTGGGTAATATAGACATTTTAATGATGTTTATTCTTCCTAACCATGAGCACGGTATATGCCTCCACTTATTCGTATCTTCCCTGATTTCTTTTATCAATGTTTTATAATTATCCGAATACAAGTCTTTAATCTCCCTGGTTAAATTTATTCCTAGGTACTTTATTTTTTTGGTTGCAATGGTAAAGGGGATTGATTCTCTGATTTCTCTTTCTGACAGTTCATTATTAGTGTATAAAAATGCCTCTGATTTCTGAGTATTGATTTTATATCCTGCCACCTTGCCAAATTCTTTGATCAGGTCTAGTAGTTTTTTGACTGAGACTTTAGGGTTTTCTATATACAATATCATGTCATCTGCAAATAATGATAGTTTTACTTCTTCTTTTCCAATTTGGATGCCTTTTATTTCTTTTTCTTGTCTGATTGCTGTGGCGAGGACTTCCAGAACTATGTTGAATAAAAGTGGTGAAAGGGGGCACCCCTGCCTTTTTCCTGATCTTAAGGGGATTGCTTTTAATTTTTGCCCATTGAGTATGATGTTGGCTGTGGGTTTGTCATAGATGGCCTTTATCATGTTGAGGTATGTTCCCTGTATTCCCACTTTGCTGAGAGTTTTGATCATGAATGGGTGCTGGACTTTATCAAATGCTTTTTCTGCATCTATTGAAATTATCATGTGGTTTTTCTCCTTTCTTTTGTTTATGTGATGAATCACATTGATTGATTTGCGAATATTGTACCAGCCTTGCCTCCCAAGAATAAATCCTACTTGATCATGGTGTATGATTTTTTCCATATATTGCTGGATCCAGTTTGCTAATATTTTATTGAGGATTTTTGCATCTAAGTTCATCAGGGATATTGGCCTATAATTTTCTTTTTTTGTGTTGTCTTTGCCTGGTTTTGGAGTCAGAATTATGCTTGCCTCATAAAAGGAGTTTGGAAGTCTTCCTTCCTCTTGAATTTTTTGAAATAGCTTGAGAAGGATAGGAGTTAGTTCTTCTTTGAATATTTGGTAGAATTCACTTGTGAAGCCATCAGGCCCAGGACTTTTCTTTTTTGGGAGTTTTTTGATAGCTGTTTCAATCTCATTTGTTGTAATTGGTCTGTTTAGGTTTTCTGATTCTTCCAGATTGATTTTTGGAAGATTATATGATTCAAGGAATGTGTCCATTTTATCTAGGTTGTCTAGTTTTTTGGCATACAGTTCTTCATAGTATTTTCTTACAATATTTTGTATTTCTGTTTTGTCAGTAGTTATTTCTCCACTCTCGTTTCTAATTTTATTTATTTGAGTCCTCTCTCTTTTTTTCTTGGTGAGTCTTGTTAAAGGTTCATCAATCTTGTTTACCTTTTCAAAGAACCAGCTCCTGGTTTCATTGATCTTCTGTATTGTTTCTTTAGCCTCTATGTCATTTATTTCTGCTCTGATCTTTATTATTTCCTTCCTTCTACTAGCTCTGGGCTTTACTTGCTGTTCTTTTTCTAGTTCTTTTAGATGCAGGGTCAAGTTGTTTATTTGAGCTTTTTCTAGCTTCTTGAGGTATGCCTGTAATGCTATAAACTTCCCTCTCAGGACTGCTTTTGCTGTGTCCCATAAATTTTGAGTTGATGTATGCTCATTATCGTTTGTTTCTAGGAATTTTTTAATTTCTTCTTTGATCTCAATGTTAACCCATTCATTGTTTAATAACGTGTTATTTAGTTTCCAAGTGTTTGAATGTTTTTCAATTTTTCTATTGTGGTTGATTTCTAGTTTAATGCCATTGTGATCAGAGAAAGTGCTCGATATGATTTCAATCTTCTTAAATTTGTTGAGCCCGCTTTTGTGCCCTCACATGTGATCTATTCTAGAGAATGTACCATGAGCACTTGAAAAGAATGTATATTCTGCTCTTTTAGGGTGAAAGGTTCTGAAGATATCTATTATATCAAGTTGATCTAATATGTCCTTTAAGTCTGCTGTTTCTTTGTTAATTTTCTTTCTTGAGGATCTATCTAATGATGTTAATGGGGTATTGAAATCTCCTACTATTATAGTATTGCTGTTGATCTCGCCCTTTAAGTCTATCAAAGTCTGCTTTATATATTTAGGTGCTCCTATATTAGGTGCGTAGATATTTATAATGGTTATATCTTCCTTTTGTATTGCTCCCTTTATCATTATGTAGTGACCTTCTTTATCTCTAACTATGGTCTTTGTTCTAAAGTCCATTTTGTCTGATATAAGTATTGCTACCCCAGCTTTTTTTTCATTTCCATTTGCGTGAAATATTTTTTTCCATCCTTTTATTTTCAGTCTGTGTGCATGTTTTGATTTAAGGTGTGTCTCTTGTAGACAACATATGTATGGGTCCTGTTTTCTTATCCACGCAGCTACCCTATGTCTCTTGATCGGATCATTTAATCCATTAACATTTAAGGTTATTACTGATATGTAATTGTTTATTGCCATTTTTTTTCTTTAAAACTGTTTTTCTCTTTTGCTATATTCTTTTTTTCCTTTGATCTGTTTACAACAGGTCCCTTAGCATTTCTTGCAGCCTTGGTTTGGTTGCAGTGAAATCCCTGAGTTTTTTTTTGTCTGTAAAGCTTTTTATTTCTCCTTCAATTTTAAATGATAGCCTTGCTGGATAAAGTAGTCTTGGTTGTAGGTTCTTGTTCTGCATTACTTTGAATATTTCTTGCCATTCCCTTCTGGCCTCCAGTGTTTCTGTTGAGAAGTCAGAAGTCATCCTTATGGAGGCTCCTTTGTAGGTGATAGTCTTTTTTTCTCTAGCAGCTTTTAATATTTTCTCTTTATCATTTAGCTTTGGTATTTTAATTATGATGTGTCTTGGTGTTGGTTTCTTTGGGTTTCTCCTTAATGGAGTTCTCTGTGCTTCCTGAACATGTGAAATGTTTTCCTGCCTTAATTGGGGGAAGTTTTCTGCTATAATATGTTTGAACACAGTCTCTATCCCTTGTTCTTTCTCTTCTTCTTCAGGAACCCCTATGATGCGGATGTTATTTCTCTTCATGTTGTCACAGAGCTCTCTTAGAGTTTCCTCAGTCTTTTTGAGTCTCTTTTCTTTTTTCTGCTCTGCTTCTGTGCCTTTATTTATTGTGTCCTCTAACTCACTGATTCGATTCTCTGCTTCATCCATCCTGCTTTTAATTCCTTCCATTGTATTCTTTATTTCAGATATTGTATTTGTCATTTCTGTCTGATTCTTTTTTATTATTTCAATGTCCTCTTTTATATTTGTTATCTCTTTATTTAGGTTTTCGTAATGGCCATCTATGGTGATTCTAATATCTTTGAGCATCCTAACAATCGTTATTTTAAACTCTGCATCTGGTAGTTTGGTTATATCTGATTCACTTAGGTCCTTTTCTGGGAATTTCTCTTGGTTTATTTGTGTTGTATTTCTCTGCCTCCGCATTTTCTCTTCACGGGAGTGGCTGTGATCACGTGCTCGGGTGCACAAGGGTTGGTGGCCTTGGCCTTTGCCCCGCCCCCATGTGTGACGTTATGCTCGGTCCTGAGGGCACTGGAGAGCACCTTTGCTCAGCTGCGGGTCTCCGCCTGTTTCCGAGCTTTAGCCCTGCCTTTGCAGGATGATCCCACTCAAGGAACAGCTGCTAGCCTTGGCTCTACCACCAGGCAGGGCTGCGTGCCCAAGCTCAGCTCCGTAGCAGAACTCTGCCTCTTCTGGGCTTTTGGCTCCACCCCCATGGGAGGAACCTGCTACCAAGTCAGACCGCAAGCCTGGGTTGCACGGGCGGGGCAGGGATGTGCTCCTCTGCCCTTGCTCTGGGGCTGGTTTCTACTCTTTCCGGGTTTCCCGCCCTTCTCCCGGAGGCTGGATTACAGGCTGCCGGCAGCTGAGCTTGGCCGCTTTTGCATGCCCCCTTCTCCCTAGCCGGGCAAGATTGAGCTCACACCTGAGCCCAGTGGTGGCCAGCCGGCTTCCGACCCTGCCAGCAGAACTGCGCTTTTGTCTCTCGCTGCCGCCTGCCCTCCAGCGCGCCCTCAGCCGCGTGGGTGGGGGCGCTGCAGCTCGGACCCTAAGACTCACTACTGTAGACCCAAAAGGTCCCTCCTTCTATGCGACTCTGCTCTGAATGCTGCAGGGGAGCTTGTTTGGCTGCTCTCCTGCTTCCCTTTGCTGGTATTGCTGCTTCCGGGGGAAATATTCACTTCAGCTTTGGGGAGTGACTCGTCCCAGGGGTTAGGGTGGCTATCTCCCAAAATGTTTTCCCTATGCCTCCTAGATTGCACTCTCTTCCTGTTACTGTGGTTCTCTCCCCTCTCCCTCCGTCCTCAGGAGCCCCAGGTGAGTGTTTGTGAGAGAGATGTTCTGCATGGTCCCTTTAAGAAGTATCCGGGGTCTGCGAAATCAGACTCTCTCACAAACAGTATTCTGACTTGTTTCCAGCTAAATACTGTCATTACGCTTCTTCTGGGCTCTGGGGCTGCAGGCTGGGGCTTTGTTCCTGGGGCTCAGGACCCTTTCCCCTCTGCTAAACTCACTTCCCGCCACGCGAGTCTCTCCCTGCTGCCGTTTGCTCCGAGAAGCTGGGCAACCCTCTCCGCGTTTCTGCGTTTCCGCTTTTCCTACCAGTCTCTGTGTGGCTTCTTCAGCGTTCCTTGGTTGAAGAGTCCTTTTAGTTTAGTCCAAAGTTTGTTTTTCCAGCTGATAGTTCATAAAATTAGTTTGTAATCCACTTTGGTTCTGGGAGGTAGATGCTGGTACGTCCGCCTACTCCAGCGCCATCTTGTCTCTCTCTAAAGTATATTTCTTGTAGGCAACCCAGTTAGTTATTTCTTTTTATCGCATGGCAAAATATACAGAACATAACATTTACCATTTTAACCATTTTTAAGTGTAAAATTCTGTGGTATTAAGTACATTTACATTGTTGTGCAACCATCACTATCATCTATCTCCAGAGTTCTTTATCTTTCCCAACTGAACTCTGTCCCCATTAAAAACAAACAGCCAGCCCACCCCCTGGCAGCCACCATTCTACTTCCCATCTCTATGAAGTTGACCACTCTAGGAACTTCATATAGGTAGAATCATACGGCATTTATCTTTTTTTAATCTGGCTTATTTTACTTAGCATAATGCCTTCAAGATTCCACATGTTGTAGCCTGAGTTAAAATTTCCTTCATATATAAATTCTGTTTTATCTAGATATTCATCAGTAAACACTTGAGTTGCTTTCTCCTACCTTTTGGCTATTATGAATTATGGTGCTATGAACATGGGTGTTCAAATATCTCTTTAAATCTGTTTTCACTTCTCTTGGGTATATACCCTATAGTGGAATTGCTGGTTCATATGGTATTCTATGTTTAATTTTTTGAGAAATGGCTGTACTGTTTATTTACAATGACCACATCATTCTTAAAGTCTCTTTTTTTTAAAATTTTTTTTATTTATTCATTTTAGAGAGGAGAGGGAGAGACAGAGAGAGAGAGAGAGAGAGAGAGAGAGAGAGAGGAGAGATGGGGGGGGGGAGGAGCTGGAAGCATCAACTCCCATATGTGCCTTGACCAGGCAAGCCCAGGGTTTCGAACTGGCAACCTCAGCATTTCCAGGTCAACGCTTTATCCACTGTGCCACCACAGGTCAGGCACATCATTCTTTATTGCCAGCAGCAATTCATGAGATTCCTACTTCCTTACAGCCTCACCAACACTTGTTATTCCCCCCCCCCCCAATAATACCCATCTTAGTGGGTGGCTATCTAAAGTGATCCAATTGTGGTTTTGACATGTATTTCCTTAATGACTAGTAATGTTGAACATATTTTCATGTGCTTATTGGTCATGTTTTTCTTTGGAGAAATGTCTATTCAAGTTATCTGGCCAATTTTTAATTGAGTTGTTTGGGTTTTTTTTTAAATTGTTTCTTGCCTTTTAAAAAATCCATCTCTGTCTTTTAATTGAGGGGGTGAGGTTACACTATTCATATCTAGTGTAATTATTGACATAATTAGGTTTGAGTTTGTTATCTTGTTATTTATTTTCTATTGGTTCCACTTGTTCTTTGTTCACCCCTTCCTATTTCTTTGATTTTTTTAGATTAATCAACTATTTGTTTTTTAATCACCTATTAATCTCCCCTGTGAGATTATTAGCTATAATGTTTTTTGTTCATTTATAGATTATTTAAGGATTTATATCTTTTACCTTTCAAAGACTTCCTTCAAATTTGTTATATGTCATGCATGCATAGTGTAAGAACCTTATACTAGTATACTTCCCCTCCCAGCCTTTATGCTATTTTTGTCAAGGATTCTACTATACATATGTTATATTTTTATTTTTTTTACAGGGACAGAGAGAGAGTCAGATAGAGGGATAGACAGGGACAGACAGACAGGAATGGAGAGAGATGAGAAGCATCAATCATTAGTTTTTCGTTGCAACACCGTAGTTCATTGATTGCTTTCTCATATGTGCCATGACCGTGGGCCTTCAGCAGACTGAGTAACTCCCTGCTCGAGCCAGTGACCTTGGGTCCAAGCTGGTGAGCTTTTTTGCTCAAGCCAGATGAGCCCATGCTCAAGTTGGCTATCCTGGGGTCTCGAACCTGGGTCCTTCCGCATCCCAGTCCGATGCTCTATCCACTGCGCCACCTCCTGTTCAGGCTATACATATTTTATAAACAACACAATATATTGTTGTTATTTTTGTTTAACAGTCAATTAACTTTTAAAGATATTTAAATAATAAGAAAAAGAATTGTATGTATTTATCCAGGTAGTTACCATTTCTGTGTTTTTTGTTCCTTTGTGTGCATCCAGATTTCTCTCTGGTATGATTGTCTCTCTGTCTATATGACATTCTTTAACATTCATTGTAGTGAATATTTGCAGTGAGGAATTCTTTTAGTCTTTGTATGTTTAAAAACATTTTTATTTTACCTTTATTTTTGAAAGATATTTTTGCCAGATATTTTAGGTTAAATTGTGTCCCTGTGAAGGATGTGTTAAAGTCCTAACCTCAATACTTATGAATGTGATCTTGTTTGGAAATAGGGTACTCACAGATGTAATGAAGTAAAGATAAGGTCATATTGATTAAATGGGTTTAAATTCAATAATGGATAGCCTGATAGAGATCTAGAGACATAGAAAAACATATATATATATATATGAAATATATGTAAGTAGGACATAAGTCCTACTTAATGGTGAAATACTGACTGCTTTCCCAAAGATCAAGAACTAGGCAAGGATACCCATTCTCATTATTTCCATTCATTTTCTCTAAGGTCTTTAATCATTCAATAGGGCAAGAAAAAGCAGTAAAAGACATAAAAGGCAGAAAAAAAGAGAAAACTTGTGTTTTTTTCTGTTTTGTTTTGCCTGGTGATAAGATTATTTAGATAAAATAATCTTAAGGAATCTACAAAATAACTACTAGCATGGTTTCAGGATGCAAAGATAACATACAGAATTCAATTGGCCTGACCAGGCGGTGGCGCAGTGGATAGAGCGTGGGACTGGGATGCTGAGGACCCAGGTTCAAGACCCCAAGGTCGCCAGCTTGAGCGCGGGCTCATCTGGTTTAAGCAAAAGCTCACCAGCTTGGACCCAAGGTTGCTGGCTCCAGCAAGGGATTACTTGGTCTGCTGAAGGCCCACAGTCAAGGCACATAAGAGAAAGCAATCAATGAACAATTAAGGTGTCGCAATATGCAAAGAAAAAATAATAAAATTGATGCTTCTCGTCTCTTTGTTCCTGTCTGTTTGTCCCTATTTATCCCTCTCTCTCTGACTCTCTCTCTTGTCCTTGTAAAACAAACAAACAAACAAACAAAAAGTTATAAAACGTTGCTGAGAAAAAATTAAGATTACTTTATATGAAAATACATATCATGTTTATGGATTGGAAGACTCAATGTTGTTAAAGCGTCAATTCTCCCCAAAATGATTATAAACTCAATACAATCTCAGTAACAATTCTATCATGCTTTTGGTAGAAATTGACAAACTTTTTAAAGAAGTTATTTGGAAATGCAATAGACCTATAACATCCAAAGCATCTTTAAAAAGAATGAACTTGGAAGACTAACTTCCTAGCTTCAAAACTGGTATAAACAGTAATCAAAACAGTATTGTACTGGCATAAGAATTGATGAGTAAATCCAAGGACAGAATGGAGAGAATTAGACCCAAACTTATATAGTCATTTGATTTTGAATGAAGATTCCAAAGTCATCTGATAGATAAGTAAAAATATTTCCAACAACTGATTCTGGAATAACTGAATGTCTATTTTTATATATATATAAAACTAACCTTAGTGTCTACTTCATGTAATACACAAAAATTTATGTTAGATAGGTCATAGACTTATACATAAAAGGTAAAACTATAAAGATTTTAGAAGAATATCTGTGACTTATGGGTAAACATTTTTGTGCAAGACATAGAGAATAGCAAAAACCATAAAAGAAAAGAAGGGACAATTTGAACATCCTAATTAAAAACTGCTCATCAAAAGACACTATTAAGAAAATAAAAAATATTGCCAAGGAATGAAAGAAATCATTGACAGTACATATATCTGATAATAAACTTGTATCTAGTACACAGAAAGAAATTCAACTTCATCATAAAAACACAAACTACCCAATAAACATAGACAATAAATTTGAACAAACACTTCACAAAGGAAGATATGCAAATGCTAGTAAACATGAGAAACCAAGATTTGAAAGCTAGGTATGCTGTTGCTACTGAAATACCTTTGTTAAAACAATTAATAGACAGAACTGAGAAAAATTTTTCTTAAATCATAAGTTAAGGTCGATACTTCTAATTTATTTATTTATTTTTTTACTTTTTTAAAAAAATTAATTTTACTAGGGTGAAATCAATAAATCAGGGTACATATGTTCAAAGAAAACATGTCCAGGTTATCTTGTCGATCAATTATGTTGCATACCCATCATCCAAAGTCAGATTGTTCTCCGTCACCTTCTATCTAGTTTTCTTTGTGCCACTCCCCCTCCCTCTTCCCATCTTCCTCCCCCCGTAACCAACACACTCTTGTCAATGTCTCTTAGTCTCGTTTTTATGTCCCACCTATGTATGGAATAATGCAGGTCTTGTTATTTTCTGATTTATTTATTTCACTTCGTATAATGTTATCAAGATCCCACCATTTTGTTGTAAATGATTCGATGTCATCATTTCCTATGGCTGAGTAGTATTCCATAGTGTGTATGTGCCACATCTTCTTTATCCAGTCTTCTATTGAAGGGCTTTTTGGTTGTTTCCATGTCTTGGCCACGGTGAACAATGCTGCAATGAACATGGGGCTGAATGGGTCTTTACATATCAATATTTCTGAGTTTTGGGGGTATATATCCAGTAGAGGAATTGCTGGGTCATAAGTTAGTTCTATTTTCAGTTTTTTGAGGAACCACCATTCTTTCTTCCATAATGGTTGTACTACTCTACATTCCCACCAACAGTGAATGAGGGTTCCTTTTTCTCCACAGCCTCTCCAACATTTGCTATTACCTGTCTTGTTAGTAATAGCTAATCTAAAAGGTGTGAGGTGGTATCTCATTGCAGTTTTGATTTGCATTTCTCTAATAACTAATGAAGATGAGCATCTTTTCCTATATCTGTTGGCCATTTGTATTTCTTCCTGGGAGAAGTGTCTGTTCATGTCCTCCTTCCATTTTTTTTATTGGATTGTTCATTTGTTTGTCATTGAGTTTTATGAGTTCTTTGTATATTTTGGATATTAGGCCCTTATCTGAGCTGTTGTTTGAAAATATCATTTCCCATTTAGTTGGCCGTCTGTTTATTTTGTTGTCAGTTTCTCTTGCTGAGCAAAAACTTTAGTCTGATGTAGTCTCATTCATTAATTTTTGCCTTCACTTCTCTTGCCTTTGGAGTCAAATTCATAAAATGCTCTTTAAAACCAAGGTCCATGAGTTTAGAACCTATGTCTTCTTCTATGTACTTAATTGTTTCAGGTCTTATATTTCGGTCTTTGATCCATTTTGAATTAATTTTAGTACAAGGGGACAAACTGTAGTCAAGTTTCATTCTTTTGCATGTAGCTTTCCAGTTTTCCCAGCACCATTTGTTGAAGAGGCTTTCTTTTCTCCATTGTGTGTTCTTGGCCCCTTTATCAAAAATTATTTGACCATATATATATGCAGTTTTATTTCTGGACTTTCTATTCTGTTCCATTGGTCTGAGTGTCTATTGTTCTGCCAATACCATGCTGTTTTGATTGTCATGACTGTATAATATAGTTTGAAGTCAGGTATTGTAATGCCCCCAGCTTCACTCTTTTTCTGTAGGATTGCTTTGGCTATTTGGGTTTTTTTATAGTTCCATATAAATCTGATGATTTTTTGTTCCATTTCTTTAAAAAATGTCATAGGAATTTTGATGGGAATTGCATTAAATTTGTATATTGCTTTGGGTAATATGGCCATCTTGATTATGTTTATTCTTCCTATCCAAGAACAAGGAATATTCTTCCATCTATTGTATCTTTTTCAATTTCCCTTAACAATTCTTTGTAGTTTTCATTATATAGGTCCTTTACATTCTTTGTTATGTGTATTCCTAGGTATTTTTGTTGTTGTTGCAATTGTGAAGGGGATTATTTTTTTGAGTTTGTTCACAAATGTTTCATTGTTGGCATATAGAAAGGCTATAGACTTTTGTATGTTAATTTTGTATTCTGTGTCCTTACTATATTGGCTTATTGTTTCTAGTAGTTTTTTTGTAAATTCTTTGGGGTTTTAGATGTATAGGATCATGTCATCTGCAAAAAGTGATACCTTTACTTCTTCTTTTCTGATATGGATGCCTTTTAATTCTTTGTCTTATCTGATTGCTCTGGCTAGAACCTCTAGCACCATATTAAATAATTGCAGAGAGAGTGGAAAACCCTGTCTTGTTCCTGATTTAAAGGGGAAAGCCTTCAGTTTTGTGCCATTTAATATGATGTTAGCTGATAGTTTATCATATATGGCCTTTATCATGTTGAGATATTTTCCTTCTATACCCATTTTGTTGAGAGTCTTAAACATAAAATTGTGTTGTATTTTATCGAATGCCTTTTCTGCCTCTATTGATAAGATCATGTGGTTTTTGTTCTTGTTTTGTTGATATGGTGTATTACATTAACCGTTTTATGTATGTTGAACCATCCTTGAGATTCTGGGATGAATCCCACTTGATCATGATGTATTATTTTTTAATATGTTGTTGTATTCGATTTGCTAGTATTTTGTTTAGTATTTTAGCATCTGTATTCATTAGAGATAATGGTCTGTAGTTTTCTTTTTTTGTGCTGCCTTGCCCGGTTTCGGTATGAGGGTTATGTTGGCCTCATAAAATGTGTTTGGAAATACTGCTTCTTCTTCAATTTTTTGGAAGACTTTGAGTAGAATAGGAACCAAGTCTTCTTTGATTGTTTGATAGAATTCAATAGTATAACTGTCTGGGCCTGGACTTTTATTTTTGGGGAGGCTTTTAATAGTTTTTTCTATTTCTTTCCTACTAATTGATCTGTTTAGGCTTTCTGCTGCTTCTTGACTCAGTCTAGGAAGGTTGTATTGTTCTAGCAATTTATTCATTTCTTCCAGATTGTTGAATTTAGTGGCATAAAGTTTTTCATAGTATTTTACAATAATTCTTTGTATATCTATGATATCCATGGTGATTTCTCCTCTTTCATTTTGGATTTTGTTTGTATTAGTCCTTTCTCTTATTCCTTGATAAGACTTGCTAAGGGGTTGTCAATTTTGTTGATCTTTTCAAAGAACCAGCTCCTTGTTTTATTAATTTCTTTCTATAGTTTTTCCGTTCTCCATTTTGTTTATTTCTGCTCTGATTTTTATTATCTCCTTTCTTTGGCTGGTTTTGGGATGTCCTTGTTCTTTTTTTTCTAGTTCCTTAAGGTGAGAAGTTAAGTGGTTCACTTGGGCTCTCTCTTGTTTGTTCATATAGGCCTGAAGTGATATGAACTTTCCTCTTATTACTGCTTTTGCTGCATCCTAGAGATTCTGATATGTCGTATTTTCATTTTCATTTGTCTGTATATATCTTTTGATCTCTGTGCTCATTTCTTCTTTGACCCATTCATTTTTTAAAAGTATGTTGTTTAGTTTCCACATTTTTGTGGGGGTTTTTTCCTCTTTTTTGCAGTTGAATTCTAGTTTCAATGCTTTATGATCAGAAAATATGCTTGGTACAACTTCGATTTTTCTGAATTTGCTGATGTTGTTTTTGTGGCCCAACATATGGTCAATTCTTGAGAATGATTCATGTACACTGGAGAAAAATGTATACTCTGTCACTTTGGGATGAAATGTCCTATAGATGTCTATCATATCCAGGTGTTCTAGTGTTTTGTTTAAGGCCAATATATCTTTATTGATTCGCTTTGGGATGACCAATCTAGAGCCATCAGCGGTGTATTGAGGTCTCCAAGTATGATTGTATTTTTTGTCAGTTTTTGTTTTAAGGTCAATAAGTAGCTGTCTTATATAGTTTGGTGCTCCTTGGTTTGGTGCATATATATTAAGAAGTTATGTCTTCTTGATTCAGCATCCCCTTAATCATTATGAAATGACCATTTTTGTCTCTGAATACTTTTGCTGCCTTGTAGTCAGCATTATCAGATATGAGTATTGCTATGCCTGCTTTTTTTGGATGTTATTTGCTTGGAGTATTGTTTTCCAGCCTTTCACTTTGAATTTTTTTTTATCCTTGTTGCTTAGATAAGTTTCTTGTAGACAGCATACAGTTGGATTTTCTTTTTTAATCCATTCTGCTACTCTGTGCCTTTTTATTGGTGAGTTTAATTCATTTACATTTAGTGTAATTATTGACACTTGTGGATTTCCTATTGCCATTTTATACATTGCTTTCTGTCAGTTTTGTGTCTTGTTTGATTTTTCTCTTTTGTTTTTCTATCTTTTGTTTTTGTTTGGTTGTATTCCATACTTCTTTCCTGTGTTGTTATCTTTTTTAAATCATGTGCTTCTGGGGTGGTTTTTTCAAGGGTGGTTACCGTTAAGTAATGAAAAGGGTTCCTACCCTGTTCATTGTAATACATATTTTGTGAGTACTTCTGTACTCCATTGTCCTTTGCTACTGTTAATTTCCATCCTCTCCCCTTTTTTGTTCTTTGTTTTTTTGTTACAGTATAAATTTAGTTTTATTGTTTTCTTGGTGGAGCTTTTACTTCTGGTTTTGTTTTCTTTTGTTCTTTGTATCTGGTTGAAAAACCCCTTTAGTAATTCCTGGAGTGGGGGGTTTCTGATGATAAATTCCCTCATCTTTTCTGTATCTGTGAATGTTTTTATTTCTTCTTTGTATTTGAAGGATAGCTTTGATGGGTATAGTATTCTTGGCTGAAAGTTTCTCTCTTTCAGGACTTTAAATATTGGGGTCTACTCTCTTTTAGCTTGTAGAGTTTCTGCTGAGAAATCTGATGATAATCTAATGGGTATTCCTTTATATGTTGTACTCTTCTTTTCCCTGGCTGCCTTGAGAATTTTTTCTTTGTCATTGGTTTGTGCCAATTTCATTATGATGTGCCTTGGAGTAGGTTTGTTGGGGTTAAGAAAACTTGGAGTTCTGTTTGCTTCTTGAATTTAAGGCTTTAGTTCTTTCCACAGGCTTGGGAAGTTCTCATCTATTATTTGTGTGAGTATGTTCTCCATTCCATTTTCTCTCTGTTCTCCCTCTGATATACCTATTATCCTTATGTTATTCTTTTTGATGGAGTCAGACAATTCCTGTAGGGCTTTCTCATTTTTTTTATTTTTGAGTCTCTTTCTTCTTCTCTCTGTTGTGCCTCAAGTTGCTTGTCTTCTATTTCACTAATCCTACCTTCTATTTGGCCTGTTCTATTAGCTAAACTTGTTACCTCATTTTTCAGCTCGTGAATTGAATTTTTCATCTCTGTTTGATTTGTTGTTATAGTTTCAATTCTCTTGGTAATATACTCTTTTTGTTCGTTGAGTTGTTTTCTGAGCTCCCTAAATTACCTTTCTGTGTTTTCTTGTATATCTCTAAGTATTTTTAGGATTTCTATTTTAAATTCTCTGTCATTTAGCTCCATGGTTTCCAATATATTAAATATTTTCTCTATAGATTTTTCTTCATCTATCTGTGCTACCTCTCTGTCTTTTGTATCTATGGTATTTGATTTCCATTTTCTTAATGGCATCTGAGGGTGGTTTTGTTGATAGTACTAATGAGAATTAATAAAGAATAAAAAGTTTAAAAAGATAAAAAAATTATTATTATTATTTTTTACTTCTCTCCTCTCCCCTCCTTCTTGAGAAAATCTTCTGGTGAACTGTGAATTATATCGTGCTAAATAGAGCAAAAACTACCTATAATGGTGGGCCTGAGTTGGGGATAAGTGATAAAGGGGCAAAAAAAAGGTATGGACCCACAAAATGCAAAAAAGGAAAAAATTTGGATCAAGAATAAAATGATTTGCTTTTAGGTGATGGTTAAGAGATATAATGAAAGGAATAAGAGGGAAACAGGAAAAATGGGGAAAAAATTAAAAAATTACTATTGTATTTAGTGGAGCAAAAACTAGATAAATTGGAGAGCCAGGGTTGGAAGCACTGCTAGTAAGTTTTAAAAGTGAAGTAAAAAACCCCCAAAGCGCCACAAAGAAAAATTTGAGTCCCAAATAAAATAATTTGTTCACGATTGAGGATTGAATGAGAGGAAGAGTAAAGGAGAAAAGAAGAAACTAATATAGAGGGAGAAAAAAAGAAAGAGGAAAACACAAAAAGAAGAAAAAAGAAAAAAAAGAACAAAAGGAGAGAGAGAGAGAGTTAAGGGTTTTGGAGTGCAACCCTCATCGAGAGAAAGGAAGATGAAAGGAAAGATAATGAAACATGTAACATTTATGGGTAGTGTAGTTCAAAGAGAGGAGAGAATAAGACCGGCAGAGAATTAAATGACCAAATTGGAAAAGGAAGAAAATAATCAAGACAAGATGATGAGAAACAAATGAACAAATATAATAAAATGGGATAGGTTATACAGTCTGTGGATTATTCTTGATTTTGAGAAGTTATCTTCTTGCTTTTTCTTTTCTCTCCCTCTTCCTTGTCTGTGACTCTGTGCTCCGAGTTCTGCTCCTGTGGCACGTTTAGGTAGAGGTTTGCAGTTGATAAGTCTCTATGGTGATGTCATATATTGGGCTTCAGTGTCTTTGGCAGTCGAGGCTCATTAGCATTTGTAGGCTCTGACAATGAGAGAGTTTGTTTTCCTGGAGCCTCTCTCCTAGTCTTTCCTTCCTGAATTAGCAGCCTGATGATCCAGCTATGGGTTTGCTGCTGCCTCTGCCTGGAGAGTAAGAGGCTCAAAGAGCTGGCAAATCCCCACTCTATTCCCACTCAGCGCAGGGCTCTGGGTAAGGCTCAATCAGTCAGAGCTACTAGCATAATCAGGCAGAACTGGGAGCCAATTGTTTTCAAGGTGCCTTTCTATGCACCTCTAGGCACGTCCCGAATGCCTCAGCACTCTGTGGGACCCCTTTCCCCAGGCTTTTGGCACTTTGCAGCCTGTTTTGGCTGTGTAGAAGATGCCCTAATCACTGTTTGCAAAGCAGGAAGACTTACAAGCTGCCAAATCCCTCTTTTTAACATATAGCCCTGAGTAGGCAAGCTCTGCCAATCAGAGGTTGCCCCCACCCCTATGTGCATAGCATAACAAGAGGTACCAAAAATTATCTCCCCTCTTGTCTTAGATCGCTGACCTGAGAGAGATCTTGTCAGTTAGGGTTGCATAGGTCAGTTGGGAGGCGAGCAGACTGTGGGTTAAGCTAATCCTTCCCAGGTTTGTTAGCTTGTATGGCTGGGTGAGGCACCCCACCTGCCTGGAGAAGTTCAAGCGTAGGGAATCTTGCTTTCATGCGCCGCTCTTCAGGGCGCAGGGGTGACACTGAGACTCCAGTTTCCGCCCACACAAAGGCCTCTGACTCTGCCCTTCTGTCCAGGAACATGGGCACCCACTCCCAGAGGAATCTGTCACCCACTATCCACGCTCGCCGACCAGGATATCGGGCCAGCTGCCTCTTGCCCTGGGTGATGTGTCCTGCCGCCAGGAGAAGTTCCAGCATTGGGAATTTTGCTCCCGCTCACTCCCTGTGCACCGCTTTTTCAGGGCACAGGGGCGACCCCGAGACTCCAGATTTGGCCCACACAAAGGCTTCTGACTCTGTCCCTCTGTCCGGTAACACGGGTACCCACTCCCAGAGGAACCTCATGCCCACTCTTTGTGCTCGCGGACCAGAATATTAGGCCGGCTGCCTCTCACTTCGGGTGAGGTGCCCTGCCCTCATGGAAAAGTTTGAGTGTAGAGAATTTCGCTCTCGCTCACTCCTCGTGCGCCGCTTTACAGGGTGCAAGGGCAACCCTGAGACTGGTTTTGGCCCACACAAAGGCCTCTGAGTCTGCCCCTCTGTCCAGGAACATGGGCACTCACTCCTGGGACTCTAGGAGGAATCTTTTGCATACTATCTGCGTGCACCGACCAGGAGATTGGGGTGGAAGGCTGCCCCACTTGTTTTTCTTTGTCTAGATTTGGCATGAGCGTTAGCTTATGTTGACTGGGTTGCCACCGCACAGTTTTTCCTTGGCTTGGATGTCTGTGCCACAGCCTGGTTCAGACGTTTGTGCCACAGCCTGGTACTATTCACACCCTATGCCTGCCTCAGTTCCTATACTCTCAATTCCCAGTGAAAGCAGCCCTTATTTAGGTTAGTGAGGAAGGCAGAGTGTTTCTTCCTCCTTATTTCCTTCAGGGTTGATTATATATTTAGTCAATTTTTTGCTCGATCGTACCTTTGCGTTTAGTGTGGAAATGCTGGAGGCTCCAAGGATAGATTTTTTTGTCTCTGGTTGAATATCTTGTTGAATTTTGGGGGAGATTTATTGGTATGGCTCCTTATGGTGCCATTTCTCTGCCGTCACCGATACTTCTAATTTAAAGGTAACATTGTAGCATTTTCTACACCTGATTTTATTTTATATATATCTATTTTCTCTTACAGTAAAATCTTGGTTTCTAATTTCTTAATATATTTACTTATTTGCTTTATTCTACAATTACATAAAAAGTTTCAGGCCCTGGCTGGCTGGCTCAGTGGTAGAGCATAGACCCAGTGTGTGGATGTCCCAGGTTCTATTCCCAGCCAGCGCACACAGGAGAAGCGCCCATCTGCTTCTCCACCCTTCCCTCTCTCCTTCCTCTCTATCTCTCTTTTCCCCTCCCACAGCCAAGGCTCTACTGGAGCAAAGTTGACCCCGGGTGCTGAGGATGGTTCCATGGCCTCTGCCTCAGGCACTAGAATTGCTCCAGTTGCAATAGAGCTACACCCTAGGCATAGCATTGCCCCCTGGTGGGCTTGCCGGGTGGATCCCTGTTGGGCTGGCACCTGCAGGAGTCTTTCTCTCTGCTTTCCCACTTCTCACTTCAGAAACATACATGCACACACAAAGTTTCAGCTAAAATTAAATATAAAATATTTCAGTTATATATATAATACCTATATGGTTGCTAATAATATATTACCTAAGTAAAGTTTAAGATTTTCTTTTAAGTTCTTTTTGTCTTAAAAAGTCCTAACCTCAGTACTTTTGAATGTGACCTTGTTTAGAAATCGGTGCTTACAGATGTAATGAAGTTAAGATAAGGTCATATTGATTGAGTTAGGTTTAAATTCAATAACAGATGTCCTGATAGGCAGAGATCTATTGAGTGTATCTCACTTAATTTAAGGTTATATAAAGTACTTTGTCAAAATCTACGTGAATTACAATTGTTTTCTCTTTCATTAATTTATCATTTTCATTTAGAGTTATGTAAATATATTTTTATTTCTGTTTAATAATAAATGTCAAAAGAATGATAGAAAATCATCAGTTTGCAATTCCCAGTGTAGTAACTGATTAAAGTAAAAATTGTCAAAGTATACTAAAATTTAGGTAGTAATTTGTTGTGGTCAAGATATTTACATAACCTCAAAGTTACACCTTATTCATGACATTATTTACATAGGGTAAATTTTGCAGTCACCACCTTACACATTTGATCAAATTTAGCAACACCAATAGTAGAATAATCTGACATTATATAATTTGAAATGATGCAATAAAATATAGACAAAGTCACCTATGAAGTATTCTTGCCAATATGTTTAATATGACTCTACTTATGAAGGTAATAACCAGAAAAATACAAAATGTGAGACTTTCTGTAAGTTAACTGGCCTGGATCCTTAAACAACTGGAATATCATGGGAAGTAAAAAAAGAAAAAAAAAAGATGGTAGTGAAAATTGTTCTAAACTAAAAAGAAACCTTAGAAACAGAAAAACTAAGTAGAAAGCATGTCATGATTATATCTTGGATTAAAAACTATAAATATAGATTCCAAGATGGCAACAGAGTAGGCGGATGTTTTAACTGCCACCTCCCAGGATCAAATTGGATTACAACTTAATTTAAGAACAATCACCTTGAAAAACCAACTTTAGACTAAATGAAGAAGAGTCTATAACCAAGGATTACAGAAGGAGCCACACCAAGACTGGTAGGAAAGGTGGAGATGTGGAAAGTTCTGCCCTGGTGGAAGCTAAGGGTTTGAAGGGACTCTCGCTGCAGGAAGGGTCACTGCGAGAGGTGTGGGTCCTCAGCCCCAGGTCTGGAGCCCCAGTCTAGAGCCCCAGAGACTAGAAGAGGCACCCACACAGCATTTGGAGGTAAAAAGAACCAGATTTCTGTCTGTAAGAAAGAGGTGGAGCTCTTGGAGATGCAGGCTCCATCTTAAAGGGCCCATTCAGAAAATCTTGTTCACAGCCACTTACCCAGGGCTCTGGTGAGGGAGAGCTGAAAGGACTAGAGTTGCATGAAGAGAGTGTAAAGTTAGAGGTCCAGGGAAGGACACTGTGGGGGATGGCCACCAGAACCCCTGTGCCGAGTCATTCTCCAATACTGCAGTCACTATCTTTTTTGGGTGGAACAATCCCCTCTTAGTGGCATCAGCCTGGGGAAAAGTAACTGCTCCACCTCTGGGAGTCTCTCCTGCCTAGTCATGGATATGGGGTTGTTCTGAGAAGCCAGGAAGCAGGGCACATGTCAGTGACTCAGTTTTCTGGTATTGATGCTGAAGCTTTCCCCCACACACTCCTGAGTTTAAGACTGGTGATTCTGCCTCACCAGAGACTCAGTAGAAACTGTCCAGAGTGCAGGCAGACCACACCTCTGGGTCTCAGAGGCCACACTCACTGGACTCCTGGGGCCACACCCTACTGAGGTCTGTGAAAAAAGTCTAGACAAACTCATACCTGGGGCTGAGGGGCAAAGCCACACCCACCACCCTTTTCAATCCTTGAATTGCCACAGGCTCTAGACTCTACCAGACGTTTTTACAGTGGTGGAGCCCAACAAGCAGCCAGCAGACAGAGGCTATAGGAAGCAGGTCTCAGGGAACCTTGGCTTTTTAAGCAGACCTTTCCCCAGGTCCAGTGTGGGTAAAAGCCAGCCTAAGTGAAGTGTGCAGATTGGTATTTCCATGAGCACCTGGGCCCAGCAGAGACAGCCACAAACTCTGGATTGCTTGTAGTTCTAAGAAGGTGGCTGAGGGCCAGTCACAGACAGTCTCCCACTGGTCTGCACTGGGTTTCTATCAGGGAGCCCCAAGGCAGGCACATCCAGTGGCCAGCTGTGGAGAGCAGGCAGTTCAGGACCTAACAACCCTTGCTAGAGTGGTAACCTAAGGAAGGGCTCCTTACACCAGGCCCAGATGAGATGAGTTCCACTCTCTGTGATCAGCACCAGCACAGTGGTTCATGTGCACTGGATAGGGTGGAGCTTCACAGTCAGCCAGCCTGGGTGCTGGATATCCTGCCCTGCTGGGCTATATTCCACAGGGGGAAGGGAGAGAGGCTTGGAGCATGGTCATTCAAAGTGTGGGTCCCTGTGAACCTATTGTTGGATCTGGTTGGGCTTAGCTACTTTCTGGTGGGGCACAGAGAACCCCTGGAGAAGACTCTCTCAGTCTTTCTCCCTGAGACCAAGGTCTCACCAGCTGTAAGAACTTCTGCAGAGGGTATTGTCAGCCTCACTAGATCTGAATCTGCTGCTCACCTTGTTGGGGAGAAATAAAATTTGAGTACCCAGCAGTGGCTGAGGGATTAGGCTCTGAAGTAAGAGCCACATTTCATGTACTGAGCTCCTGAGAAAGAGACCTCTGAAGTAGGAGATCCCACTAATGTTATATTCTCAACCTTAGCTGCCCTATCCTAACAAGCTTATAACTTGTAGTGGGGTTGGTTGGATGATGCCAATCTGAGCCTATGCTACAATCTTTCTACAGAAGACTCTGTGGGAAGACCAGATAGCTGCAAGAGGAGGTGGAGCAGTTGTCTTATGGAGCGTGGGGCTATTATGGAGCTGCTGTCATCTTTAAGTAGGAGGAAGCTGATCCTTATATATAGGTTGGCACCTCCCACACTACCCAGGCACAGAAAATGCAGACACAGTGAAAAGAGTAGTAGCTCCAGACAGGTAACCCACAGCAGGTTACAAACAACAGCTGATGCCAACCCAAGAAGATCTAGAACCAACACAATTGGTAGTGGTGGCAGACAGCACCAACCCTAGACTCAGCTAGCTACACAACCAGCATGAGCAAAGGAAGAGTCTATCAGGCACCAGACACAGTGGAGAATAAATGTGCCCACAGGACAGACATTGCACAGTGTGTAATATACATGATCAAGGTTGATCCTTAGAGCCAGCCAGTCTGAAGGAATAACTGTACCCATAAAAGGACCAACTGCATTTAATACAAACAACAGGATGGAAAATAATACCCTCAAGAACCATTCCTAGAGCAAGAAAAACAGGTGGCCTGGAGGTCAGTACCACTGAGTCCATCTTCCTCATAAAGACCCACAAAAATTTCAAAATTAGACACCAACACTTAATACACAGATAAATGGGCAGACAAAGGAATGCTACCCAAATGAATCAACAACAGAAATCCCAAGAAAAAAAAAACTAAATGAAATGGAAATAACTAAACTACCAGATGCAGAGTTTAAAATAATGATTTTTAAGATGGTCAATGATCTTAAAACAACAATGAATGGACATAATGAGCACCTAAATAAAGATATAGCAAGCAGCAGAAAGGACATCAAAATAATAAAAAAGAACCAGTCAGAAATGACAAGTACAATATCAGAAATGAAGACTGCACTAGAAGGAATCAACAGCAGGCTGGATGAAGCAGATCAAATCAGCGATTTAGAAGACAAGGTAAACATAAGCATAGAGGTAGAACAGCAAAATGAATAGAGGCTCAAAAAGACGGAGGAAACCCTAAAAGACTTCTGTGACAATATGAAGAAAAAAACATCGTTATCATAGGATTCCTGAAGGAGAAGAGAATGAACAAGAGAGAACCTGTTTCAAGAAATCATAGCTGAAAATTTCCATAAATCAATGAAGGAAAGAGTCACACAAGTTCAAGAAGCACATGGAGTCCCATTAAAGAGGAACCCAAAGAAGCCTACACCAAGACATCAGAATTAAAATGCTAAAGTTAAGAGACAAAGAAAGAATACTAAAGGCTGGAAGAAAAAGACTCCATAGGAGCCCCCATAAGGATGACATTTGACTTCTCAACAGAAACTTGAGGCCAGAAGGGATTGTCAAGAAATAATCAAAGTGATGCAAAAGAAGAACCTACATCAACACTGCTTTATGCAGCAAGACTATTATTTAAAGTTGAAGGAGAAATGAAAAGCTTCCAGGACCAAAAAAACCCCCCCAAAACGTCAAGGAATTCATTACAACCAAAGAGTACTGCAAGAAATGTTAAGAGGCCTGCTATAAAAAGAGCAAAGGAAAAAGAAGAAATTGAGAAAATGAGGGTTGTAGTTTTAAGAATAAAATGGCAATGAACAACTACATATCAATAACCTTAAATGTAAATGGATTAAATGCTCCAATCAAAAGACATAAGGTAGCTGCATGGATAGAAAAACAATGCCTGTACATATGCTGTCTATAAGAGGCCTATATCAGAACAAAAGATACACACAGACTAAAAGTGAAGGGATGGAAAAAAGTATTTCATGCAAATGGAAATAAAAAAAGCCGAAGCAGCAATACTTATATCTGACAAAATAGCCTTTAAAACAAAGTCTATAGTACGGGATAAAGAAGGTCACTACGTAATGATAAAGGGAGCAATCCAACAAGAGGATATAACCATTGTAAATATTTATGCACCTAATATAGGAAGCACCTAAATATATAAAGCACATTTTGATGGACATAAATGGCGAGATCGACAACAGTACTATAATAGTAAGGGATTTCAATACCCCACTAACATCAATGGATAGACCCTCCAGACAGAAAACTAACAAAGAAACAGCAGCCTTAAATGACACACTGGATCAACTGGATTTAATTGATATTTTCTGAACCTTTCACCCCTAAGCAGCAGAATATACATTCTTTTCAAATGCTCATAGTACATTCTCTAAGATAGACCACATGTTAGGACACAAAACAAGTGTCAATAAATTTAAGAAGATTGAAATAATATCAAACATCTTCTCTGATCACAATGGAATGAAACTAGAAATCAACTACAATAAAAAAACTGAAAAATATTCAAACACTTGGAGGCTAAATAGCATGTTATTAAATAACGAATGGGTTAACAATGAAATCAAGAAAGAAATAAAAAATTTCCTTGAAACAAATGAAAATGAACATACAACAACTCAAAAATTATGGGACATAGTAAAAGCAGTCCTGAAAGGGAAGTTCATAGCATTACTGGCATACCTTAAGAAGCAAGAGAAGACTCAAATAAACAAGTTAACCTTGCATCTAAAAGAACGGGAAAAAGAACAACAAATAAAGCCCAGAGGAAGTATATGTGAGGAAATAATAAAGATCAGAGTGGAAATAAATGACATAGAGGCTAAACAAAACAAAACAAAAAAAAAACAATACAAAAGATCAATGAAACCAA